>NC_138132.1:77358390-77958390 GCF_964188305.1 Podarcis bocagei | reverse complement strand
ATCAATCAACATATTTTATTTATTTACTCAATGATTCATACATTTATATCCAAGCTTTCACCCAAAGAGTTCAGGGTAGCATACATGATTCTCCTTCCCACCACCACGACTATAATTCTCACAACACCCCTGTAAAGTAGATTAGGCTAAGAGGCAGTGACTGGGTTAAGGTTATCAGTGAGCTTCACAGCCAAGCGGAAATTTTAACCCTAGTCTCCCAGGTCCAGTACTCTAACCACAAGAACAAGTGAAGACCAAGGGGAACTTGCTCTATGTTGCTTATTTTTAAATCCTGCCTTTCCTCGGGAGGGGACTTACTTAAGAAGTCTCTGGCTGAGCAAGATACTGGATATGATGCTATCTTGTAGAGCCCACTGCTATTAGAAAGCTGTGCAATTGCCTGAAGCCAAGCAAATGGCTGACATTTTCCCTGGAAACCAAAGGAGTAGAAGCAAGGGTGAGTGCCTTTCAATTTCATCTATAGCCAGGAAGTCTTGTTTATTTTTCAGGATGGATATTAGCAATCCTCATGGGCAAGGGCTCATACTGGCAGCCTTGAGAATGGAAAGCATTTCAAGCAGGATGTGTTATTTTTCTCTCTCTCAAATACATTCCAATGCTGCCATCTAAGCCTAATTCGAATCTGTTAAAATTCCATCTTCGTCCTTCGGAAGCAAATGTGTCCCCTGAAGATAACCTGAGCGTTGCCCAAACAAACAAATCTTAAAAGAATCCAAATACTCAAGTATACAGTATGCTTCTGCTGTTTCCAAACCACACTAAGTAAACAGCATGCACACAAAGTAAGCAGTATGCAAAAGGGCAAGACATGTGCGCACCATGCCATTTTCATCTGCTAAATTATGCAGAGCTTGGATTTAATTTTTAATCAAGCTGCCTTGCTGTTGCATAAGGAGGCATCCTTGGTTTTTGGGCAAGCTGCCGTTTCCCCCCACTCAATAAACGACACAGGATACCCAACAGAACTGGAAGACTGATTAACGTGCATAATACTAATCTGTTTTAACGTATGAAACAAAACAGTATACTTACAACTTGGGATTGCAGGAGCTTTTAAAATACATCCTTTATTTGTGTGGCCTGGAAATGAAACACTGAAAGGCCTGAGTTCAAATGCCTCTGGGAGCCAAGAGCTCATTAAGTGGGCTTCAGTCAAGTTTATTACCATGGAGTCTGCTCTCATGGTGGAAAGCCAGAACGTTGGCCTACTTCACAGGGTTGTTCTCAAGGCTGGTTTGTTTGTTTGTTTGTTTGTTTATATGTTTGTTTGTTTCATTTATATGCCACCTTTATCTTCCAAGAATCTCAAGGTGGTATACATGGTTCTCCTCCCCATTTCATTTCATCCTCACAACAACCCTCTGAGGTATGTTAGACTAAGAGATGGTTACTGGTCCAAGGTCATCCGGTGAGCTGGGTGGCAATTCGAACCCTGCTCTCCGAGGTCCCAGTCCAACTCTATGATCATTACAACACACTGGCTATTAGTATCACTCCTTCCTCCTGGGCCGTGTTCAGAAAGTGGTGGTGGGGGATGAGTGTTCAGACCCCCGGGCCCTCACTTGTGGGGTGCCTCAGGGTTCCATCCTCTCCCCCATGCTATTTAACATCTATATGAAGCCGCTGGGAGAGATCATCAGGGGGTTTGGACTGGGTGTCCATCAATATGCAGATGATACCCAGCTCTACCTTTCTTTCAAATCAGAACCAGTGAAGGCGGTGAAGGTCCTGTGTGAGTGCCTGGAGGCGGTTGGAGGATGGATGGCGGCTAACAGATTGAGGTTGAATCCTGACAAGACAGAAGTACTGTTTTTGGGGGACAGGGGGCGGGCTGGTGTGGAGGACTCCCTGGTCCTGAATAGGGTAACTGTGCCCCTGAAGGACCAGGTGCACAGCCTGGGAGTCATTTTGGACTCACAGCTGTCCATGGAAGCGCAGGTCAATTCTGTATCCAGGGCAGCTGTCTACCAACTCCATCTGGTACGCAGGCTGAGACCCTACCTGCCCGCGGACTGTCTCGCCAGAGTGGTGCATGCTTTGGTTATCTCCCGCTTGGACTACTGCAATGCGCTCTACGTGGGGCTACCTTTGAAGGTGACTCGGAAACTACAACTAATCCAGAATGCGGCAGCTAGACTGGTGACTGGGGGCAGCCACCGAGACCACATAACACCGGTCTTGAAAGACCTACATTGGCTCCCAGTACGTTTCCGAGCACAATTCAAAGTGCTGGTGTTGACCTTTAAAGCCCTAAACGGCCTCGGCCCAGTATACCTGAAGGAGCGTCTCCACCCCCATTGTTCTGCCCGGACGCTGAGGTCCAGCGCCGAGGGCCTTCTGGCGGTTCCCTCATTGCGAGAAGCAAAGCTACAGGGAACCAGGCAGAGGGCCTTCTCAGTAGTGGCGCCCACCCTGTGGAACGCCCTCCCATCAGATGTCAAAGCGATAAATAACTACCTGACATTTAGAAGACATCTTAAGGCAGCCCTGTTCAGGAAAGTTTTTAATCTGTGATATTTTACTGTATTTTGGTTTCTATGGAAGCCGCCCAGAGTGGCTGGAGAAACCCAGCCAGATGGGCGGGGTACAAATAATAAATTATTATTATATTATTATTATTACTATTAAGATTTATATACCACCCTTCATCAAAAGATCTAAGGGCAGTTCACAAAATGCAAATAAATAGTTAAAACAAAAACAAAACAATACCCCCCCGACATACATTTAAAAGGCTTTAGAATATTAATCAGCCAAAGGTCTGGTTGAAGAGGAATGCGTTCACCTGGTACCTAAAAATATATAATGAAGGTAAGATTATCTGGGGATAGCATTCCACAAGTGGAGAGCCACTGCAGAGAAGGCCCATTCTTGTGTTGCCACCCTCTGGACCTCACATGTAGGAGGCACATGAAGAAGGGTCTCAGATGACAAACACAGAGTCCGGGTTGGTTTATATGGGGGAGAGGAACTTTATAAGAGGAACTTTACTAGTAATCAGAGAGTTTAGTGTTTCCAAAGCATATACTTTTCCTAATAAAAAAGTGTGTTTGTGAATGTGTGAATATTAGCACTTCTGACTTTTAAATCCAAATGTATTTTATTTTAAAAAACATGCTTACTCCACTCCTCTGCCAAAAAGGCAAAAAGACTAGCTTATAGATCAGCATAAAATAAAGACAGTCCTTGCCTTGAGTTTACATTCTAAAAGACATGACACAAAAAAAGGGAAAAGAGGTGGGAGGAAGAAGGAAAGCAAGCAAATTCAGGCCCCTGTTCTTGAAGCAACAAAGTTCTCATAAGGCCCAGCCAGGATGGAAAGTGTTCCTAATATACACAATTTATATCTTTTGGTCCACTAGACTCTCTTAAGAAAAACTGCTTTGAAGTTCCAGTTTGAGCTATTGTAAAGCCCAAAAACCTTCAAAAACAAGAAAAGAACAACTAAAATCAGTGGATCCCATCAGCCATCAATTTAAGCCCAAAGGTAATAGTGATGTGATCCACCCTCCCCACAAAGACACCAGGAGACCTTAGCCCTGCAAAGGGCCAGTTAGCACAATAGCCGGACAAAAGGGATGCATTTTGCTTTGTTCTCATCCACTTTGAGAAGCAGCTGTGGCATATGGCCTTGAGATGCAGCTGTAGCATATGGCACTAGACAGAAGATGGCCTTCTCTGAGATGAGAAAGAGTATGCCTACAAAAGCAGACCCAATTTACAAAAGGGCTGGAATCTGGCATGGGGAAATGTGCAAGGGACTTTGGGTAAGTTACCTGATGTGGGGCAGAACAGACAATTACGCTGTTTGTTTGTTTTTTTCTAGGAGAATATGTCCAGTGCCACCAAACCTACAACACTGATGCTAAATAAATAACTGTTTCCAGGATGCAGATGCCACACTCTTTGCAGGTATGCCATCAAAATAGACATTGTTGCAGTGGAAGAGAGTAAAGGTATCTAATGTATTATAGGGATAGTGCTTTAAAGACCCTGCAGTTCAATGACACGGAAAGCTCACCAAGTAGGTCACAATTACTCTGATTTTACAGATGGGTAATGGAGGTGGAAAAATAAATGCTGTATGCTAGGCCTGGGTGATATCTCGATATATCGCCCAGGACCGGTATGAGGAACAGACCGCGATGTCGGTTTCACTCAGTGGTATATGGCTGTGAGACCACCATCCCACTCTGCCCTCATATGACAAAGAGGGAGAAATAAGATGTGTCACTGCATGTGGCCTTTTTTGGCAGCCGTCAGCAACATTTGATGCCCCCCTCCAACAGCCCTCAGTCAGGTCTTTGAGAAGGAGGTGGGAGGACTCTAGGACCCGGCCACAACCTTATACTGCCTTCCTAAAGCCCAGCACCTCACTTAGCCAGCGTTGGGAAGACAGTGTGAGGGCTGCTGCTTGGGCTTCAAATTTTTGCCTCTCTCCCCTCCCCCTTCACTTCCCCTTCTCCCGTGCAACAATGCAATGTGCGGCCTGCAGGTTTCATGTTGAAGTATTCCTGCAGCCCACTTTGTATGAATGTTTGTCTGCCCTGAATTATAAAGGGTTGTACCTAACAAATTTCTACTCTGAGTAGACCCACTGAAATTAATGCACCAGAGATATCCAAATCTATCAATGCCAACGGATCAACTCTGACTAGGATACAACTGTAAGTTAGCTGAACTTTGATTTCTACCAAAATGAATGGAATTTATTTTCAACTATCTTAGACTGCATACACACCATACATTTAAAGCAAATCCCCCCTCACTCCCATAAAATAACCCTGGAACTGTAGTTTACCCCTCAAAGTGACATAGTTCTCAGCACACTTACCAAACTACAGTTCCCATTATTTTGTGGGGAAACAATGTGCTTGAAATTTATGGTGTGCGTGTGGTCTTAGTCTGGATATAGTCTATTGCTTCCAGGATACTGCATCTCACACTTCTGGAGAGCATCTGTTATGTTTGTATAGATATTAGGAGGGATGGTACAATAAGTAGTGTGAAAAGCAACGGAACATGCAGCTTTCAAATATAGAACACAAATCAAAAGTCTAGTCAAAATTACACTTTTACATGGAGCAAGCAGGAGGGGAAGATACTGGAAAGTATTGGACACCTTACAAAAATCTAATTAATATAATCTGGAAGAAGATATCACATTACACCAGAACAAATGTAGAGAAATGGACACTTCCCAGCTGCAGAATGGCACTCACTCTCAAGTCGAGCAGCACAGGAATTTTTCAAGTTATTTGAAAGAAAGGAAGCTTCACGAACACCCTTATGGAATGGCTTAGAATGGAATTTAGCTGGATTTACTCCCTTACTTTAGGAATTCTAGCTCTGTACCAAGAGAAGAAGGGAAAGAGCAAGCAAGCAATGAGCCATGCAGAACAGAAGGATGAGGGGGGAGAAGAGAGAAGCTGCTGGAAAAGCTCTCATCCTCAGCTGCTCTCCCAGATCCAGTTGCTATAAATACCAACTCTGCAGCTGGCGTTTCAGGAGGACAACATGCCTGCTCCATAAATGTGGGCTGCAATCCCACTAAGAGCAGGGGCCTCCTCTCCAAATTTCCATATGGAGCCTTCACATTTCCAACATACACTCAGGAACTTAAGGATTTGCCTTATAAAAAGTCAATCCGTTGGTTCAGCTAGCTTACTGTTGTCTAAACTGACTGACAGTGGCTCTCCAGGGTTTCAGACAGGGAGACATTCCAAGCCCTACCTGGAGATTGAACATAAGAGCATGTTGGATCTGGCCAATTGTCCACCAAGTCCAGCATCCTGTTCTCACCTGGGACCTTTAGCGCATAAAGTACATGTTTTACCACTGCTTTACCATTCCCAGGAATGTAGAAATCTACCTCATGCAGAGTCAGCCCACTGGTCTATCTAGTTCAGTATCCTCTACACCAGTGTTTCCCAACCACTGTTCCGCGGCACACTAGTGTGCCGCGAGATGTTGCCTGGTGTGCCGCGAGATGTTGCCTGGAGGGAGGCGGGCGAGTCGGGCAGCGAGAGGCGGGGCGGCGGCGGCGAGGAGAGGCCGCCCAGCGCGGGGCTCTCGCCGTCTGCCTGCCTGGCTGCCTGCGAGCTCGGCGGGCAGCGCCTCCGTCCGCAGCGCCCGCCTCGCGGCTCTCATTCCCTGCCCCTGCCAAAGCTCACCCAGCCAAGCCGCGCTCTCCTTCCTGCCTCGCTTTGCTGCCTCCTCCCCCCCCCACCCCCAAAGCTTGGAGGTTCCCCGGCAAGGGGGAGGGAAAAAAATTGAAACTTACACTTTCGTGCGTCCCTCCCGGCGTGACGCTGCGCGCTGACGTCACGGGGCTGTAATGGTGGTGTGCCTCGAGATTTTTTTCATCAAACAAGTGTGCCTTTGCCCAAAAAAGGTTGGGAAACACTGCTCTACACTGCCTGGCAGCGGGTCTCCAGAGCACCAGACAGAGGTCTTTTCCAGCTCTAACTAGAGATGCTAGGGATTGAATCTGGGACCTCTTCCATGCAAAGCAGATGCCCTGCCACTGAGCTATGGCCCTTTCTTACATCAACAATTACAGGGCACTTTTAAACACATTGTCCCCAAGAGATAAATTCATTTCATGCAAGAAACTGAAAAAAGGTTACATGAAAGCAGACACATTTATCACAGACAGATTAGTGGGTGACAGGCAGAATTCCTGAATGGAAGGATTTGAATTCAGAAGGGGGGGGGGGAGGATTGAGCAATGTAGTTTTTAGGAGGAAAGCATTTGTACATACATTTAAAGAGATATACAGAAGAACCAGCAGCACATTAAAGAAATTCTCTTTTTGCATTTGAAGAGAGGCCTGCTTTAAATATATATATATATCAGTACAGGATTCAGCTATCATTACTGTGATTATCCTGGATTTGTAACCAGGCCAGCCACTCACTGCCAGCTCAGACTAAAAAGCAGCTGCCCATAGAATGTATTTGCTTATATGTTTTGCTCAACTCTGTAGGAACAGAGGGCCCATGTTCACAAGCTGAACAACTTTGGTTATTGAAGGGAAGCAGTGAAATGCACTAACAAATGCTTGAAGAACTGTTTTTGTCTCATATCCAGCTTTTAAAATTTTTATTTTATTTTTAGAGGCAGAATCTTACAATTATAAGCCCTCTGGCTAAGGTTTCTGTACAAGGCAGAAATAGGTATCCTGATATCACTGTGACACCAGGCAAAATGACTGGTGGGCTGCCCCACCCACCTGTCCCCATGAAATGTGTGTGAGATAAGGATGGAATTTTCCAACCCTGGGATAAGCTGTTGTCTGTCAGATGGTTTACTTTCTCTCAGTGGTCACAAAGAGAAATAAAATACCCAAACTAGATCTCTATGCAATACAAATATCATTTGTAAGAGGTAAATAATATAGATCCAGAAAAATACCTCTTTCTCTCTCTGAAATTCTAACCTTAAGGGCCAGTTTTAATAGTTCATATTGAAATATTTTAGAAAGCAGAGTTCCCAGAGAGATAGTGTCCATTCAAGCATCCAGAATGAAACAATCTCTCATTAATTCTTTTACAGTACTTTTTATCTGGGGGTTAGAGAACACATAATATAGCCTCTTATGAGACTGTTCCTTGGGCCATCTTTAGGTGACAAAATATTTGATTGTCATCATGTCTCTTGGACCTGCTATGATTGTTAGTTCTTGCCAAAAAACAAAACAAAATAATTGGCTCCATCAAGGCTGTGATTTTGCACTTTATGCTTCTGTGTTTTCTCCTATTGATCAGTTGACCATAATAAGCATCTGAGTGACTTTCATGGACACCAGGGCAGGGACACATATAAGTTATTCCTCTTCCTAAAATAAAATCTAGCTAGTACTATGGTGGCAAGTGCTGCTGCTCCTCACTTCTGCTTAGTTAGGCACTGCTTTTGAAGCAACTGGGTCAGCTAATTTCAGAGCCATCAAACATGCCAGTCATTTGCCTGATCCCTACCCTGAACTGATTCACAAGGTTTTTGTCCACACTGCTGCACAACAGCAAGCAGTGATCCCAGAGCCCAGGCATCATGCCGAGACCTGTGAGTAAGCAGGCATAGCCTTCTCTCATCACTCTGTACTTTCTCCTCCATCTGTTGTTCTGATCAATTCTCCTTAGCCTCATCTCTTGACCTAGTAACTTGAGAAACAAGACCGATTCCTCATCTACAAAGAAGCCTCATCTGTGACCAGAATCCCTTACATAAAAACTGGAACAGGAAACTAGTTTATGTGTAAAGATTACCAGACATCCAAACTGTGCTCCAATAATAGGTTTCCAACTGATTCTTATTAAGAGTAGGCCCATGGAAATGAATGGGCCTAAGTCTTGGTTATTAATTTAAATGGGTCTACTCCAAGTGGGACTAGCATTGGATATTGTTACTTACATTCACTGCAATTTGGCTGGAGCAGTTTCTGAGCCTGCTTCATTGCAGTTAAGGAGTTTTGGCATAGTATTTGACAAAATAAATAAATATATTCTTCACCAACATCAACCAAGGACACAAGACATTTAATACAGTAGAACCTCGGTTGTCGAACACTTCATAAGTCGAATGTTTCAGCTTTCAAACGCCAAAAACCCGGAAGTGAATGCTTCTGTTTTCGAATGTGCCTCAGAAGTCGAATGGCTTCCAAGGCGTGTTTCTCCATTTTTAAAATGGATTTTGCCAACCATCAATTGTGCCTTGATTGTCAAGCATTTCGGAAGTCGAACGGTCTTCCAGAACGGATTACATTCAACAACCAAGGTTCCACTGTATACACTTTTCCAAACCTGCATTCACTATACTCGTCACACTCATTCCTACTACAGATACTAATTATGCAACAGAAGCAAAGATGGTTGGACCATGGCATCCAAGTAGATTCAGTACAATTACAATTTATCAGGCAGCTCAATTCTGCCAGACTGTGGCTTGAATCAAGTATGGATTTTTATCACTTTACATGTTGTTAATTACTTGACCAGTGCCAGGAGACTTGTGTTATCACCAACACTGCCTTGTTAATGTGTCCCTATAACTAATTTGCTTTCAACTAATCATAATTGTCTGTTCTATTTTGCATTTTTAAGGATTTCCCACTTAATTCCACTAACCATGTGTATATATTCTTGCCAATTAAGTACAGCGGTACCTTGGTTTACAACCATAATCCATTCCAGAGGTCCATTTGTAAACCAAAATGGGTTGTAACCCAAGGCACGCTTTCGCCAATGGGGCCTCCCAAAAAAATTAGTTCGTAATCCAAAAAAAAAAAAAATTAAAAATGGGTTGTAATAAAAAAAAAAGGTTGCAAACCGGGACACGCACTTCCGGGTTTGACGTGTTTGTAATCCAAAACGTATGCAAACCAAGACACCACTGTATTGCAGTTCATCCAGCTGATGAAGTGGACTCTGATACACAAAAGCTTATTTTTCTGAATATCCAAGCTGTTCTGTGTGCATGCTTGCCACCTTTGCATATCCAGAGAAACAATGGCACAATACAGCTAAGAAAGAGCTGCCACCAATGTCCAGTTATCCAGGGTCTTTCTAGCTTTCACGTCATTTTAAGTTTTTTAAAAAGCCTTTGATCACACAGCCAAACTATGAAGCCAAAAGAGTCAGCAAGAACCAGAGAAGCCAGGAGGCAAAAAGTCCTGCATTTTGCAGGAAGATTACTTGCTTCCTTCTGACATCAAAAACTATGCTGGTGAACTCACAAGTCAGAAATTAAAGCAAGAAAGTAGAGGATTCACTGGTCTGAATGAACTTCACCACTTCCTCTGAGGCTTGCCTAGCTGTCAAGCCACTGACTCCATCCAAGGAGAGACATGAAATGTTGATATCGGAAGTGATGTGCCTCTGGGATTCCTGGCTTGGATGCAACTGAATTAGGCTTTCCACTTCTTCCTCCTGAACGTCCCACTAGGCTAGTGGGAGCAAGCATCTACTGCCATTGAAACCTCCGCCCACCATTTTGGTAACCTTTCTCCTAAGCTATACCAAAAAATGTATTGGGGTAAGTGACTTTTATTTCTTCAGCCAGCTAGCTAGCCACAAGGGTTGTTCTAGCAAGATAGGTCTCCGATTAAGCAGTAGGAACATAGGAAGCTGCCTCAGACAAAGTCAAACCATTGGGTCCATCTAGCCCAGTATTTTCCATACTTACTGAAACCATCTCCACGTCATTTCAGACAGGGAAGATTTCCAGTCCGATTCAGAGATGCTGGGGATTGAACTTGGGACCTTCTACATGCAAAATTGATGCTCTTTTACCGAGCATTGGCCCACTGCCTGATATATGGCTAATGGTGGTCAAGATCTCAAGTTCCTGGTTAGTGTCTTTTGGATTCCCAAGGGTTTCTCAACCATACTTGTAAACACCACCTTCTTAGGAAGAAAAATGTCAAAGATCACTGGTGCCACGCCACCTGTGATGTGAACATGTCTATGGTTATTAGCAAATAAGAATGTGGAATGTTATTGTTCCATTTCTCTGTATGCAGTGAAATACACCAGTGGTTGAGATCTGCATCAGAAGCCCATCTCTGGATGCTTCCAACTTTGGTGGCAAGATGAGTGGCTATCAAGGTATTTTAGGTGGCAATGCACATTTCCCCACATCCATTTGACTGAATGGATTAGACTTTAAGGTCCCCTTTGAAAATACTGAAAATTGAGGGGGGGGGGGAGAAACAATAGAAGGTGCCTTGCACCAGCTCAGACTATTCATCCACGTGGCCTGGCATTGTGTACTCCCTGATACCCCAACGTGGTGCACTCCAGAAGTTCTGGACTCAAACTCCCAGCAGCCTCAGATAGCATGAGCATCAAAGTGAGGGATGATGGGAGTTGTAGTGCAAAACATCTTGGAGCACCAGGTTGGGGAAGACTGGTCTACTCTGATGAGGGCTCTTAAGGGCCTCCACAGAGATATTTCAATTCACTTGAAATATCTACCTGACATCAGGAAGTGAAGCTGGGATCTTTTGCATGCAAACCAGGTGCTAGCACTTATATGGTCCTTCTCATAAATAACTAAAGATAGAAAAGAGCATACATTCCAAGCCAAAATAAATAAATAAAGTATCCCATGTAGCCAAGAGCTCATGCCTTCTCAGCTTCATAAACCACAATCTGTTAAAGGCAGCATCTGTGGTTTACTCCTGACAGATGGGGCCACCACACTGCTTTAAGCAATGGGATAAAGGGGTTTGGAGAAGTGCAATCCCATTGCTTAAGTCACACATGATCCAATAACATGAAACACAGCGTAAAATATGGGGAAAGGATACTGTAAGATCTCTCTGCAGAGAGGGAAATAAAATTCACGTTTAATTAGTTTAATTCTGTGTTCAAATGGGATTTATACATTATCAACCCAGCTTGCAGTTGTAAATGAGTTTATTTGTCCCCATCAAGTGCACAAGAAATGGCTCAGGACTTCCACAACAAAAGTAGAAAACCAACCACAGAACTTGCATAGAAAGGAGATTCCAACTAAGCATCAAGAAGAACTTTCTGACAGTAAGAACTGGTTGATAGTGGAACAGACTCCCACGAGAGACGGTGGACTCTCCTTCCTTGTAGGCTTTGAAGCAGAGGTTGGATGGTCATCTGTCATGTAGGAGCTATTTGAGATTAATGCATTACAGGGCTGGACCAGATGACACTTGGGGTCCCAACTCTACAATTCTATGATTCTATGTTGTATATATTGCATTCATAATGGAAATCTACTGGGCAGAAGCCAAATTTAAGTCATGCTTGAAATCCACTGGAACTTAAGTTAGTTGTGCCACCATCCAGCCATGTATTTTATGCTTTGCCAGCTGCTTAAGAGCCAGCTACAGGGTAGAAACCACACAACATCAAAAATGCAGTGAAACTAGCTTTAAATGTCAGTCCACCAGTGAAAAGCTAGAGATGGATGTGATGGCACATGCATTTACTAAACACAATGGCAGCATCAGGCAATTATATCAACTTTACAGAAAAATAAACCAACATGCTCCATATTGCTCCTGGAAAACTAGGATAGAGTACCATTATTTCAGGGACACTTTTGTGGTGTATGAAAATATGGCAGTTAGATAAAGAAAATATCAAAATGTGTAATTCCTCTGGGTGGAACGAGCTAGATAGGCAAGTAGGTAGGTTGATAGATATTCTGCTGAATTTCTAGATTTGGGGCAAGCAATTCTGACTTTTCTGAACTGTAACATGAAGGCACTCAGCTGCAGCTTCCAGCACTGTCAAAAATAATGATGTTCATTGTAATAATGAGTCCTCAGCGCCCAAGCTCTTTCGTGATGAAAGTGTATTAGCAATGTAAGAACAACTACAAAAAACAGAGATTAGTATGCAAATAGGAAGCTTGATGGCTGACCTTTGTAGGAGAAAATCTTACTCAATGTTCTGGGGAGACATTCTGCTGTTACTAGGAAGAGGAGGAGTTTCTTCAACTGTGGAGGCTTAATGCAGCAAACCCTTCAGGAAAACAGACTTAAAAGGATCCCCAAACATTGAAACCAATTTCAGGCACTAATCATAAAAAGGAATAGCTTGGGAGTGGAGCACTATTCCAGTTGCCGTCATATGACTGAACAACACTCCCTTCCAATTGGCTGGGGTTGTTTTTGTGCATTACATTACTTAACAGCCAGAAGCTGAATCACTAGAATGGCACCAGAATTACTGCCATTAGGATAGCCCACAGTTTGCTGCTGTTCTGCTTTCCAAAGAGGAAGGAATTCTCTTCATGTTAGACAGAGACTTGCTGAATCGGTGAAACAGCCCCTATTCTGTTAACAATTACATGAACATCAAAGCTAAGGACAGGCATTTCACGTGCCTTTTTAAAAGAAGGTAACAAAACAAAAAGGGAGTCCATACCAGATGCTATTGACCTACAACACCCATGAGCCTCAGCCAGCATGGCCTATGGCAAGGGTAATGAGAGATGAAGTCCAGAAATGTCACTACACAAAGGACTTGTTCAAATGTATCACTGATCCATAGTTTGGCACTGTGAGAATGTGCCTTCAAGAGGTCTTTACACAAGACCATTCCCTTACTTCCTTCCAAGGATGAAGCAAACCATAGTTTGCACTTTCCATTCAAACCAGAACACTACAGTTTCTAGTCACAATGTAAGTCCATTTCATTTGAACCAACAAATTACAGCTTGTGATGAACCCTGCAAATCATGATAAAACTACAGTGTGCCTGATTGGACAAAAAAAATTACAGCCTGCCTCACAAAAGAGGAGAGGGAAGCACATGAGCTCCAGAAATGCCCTCCTAGACAGCCATGCTGGCTGGGACTGATGGGAGTTAGAATTCAAAACATCTGCAGAGCACCTGGTTGGCAACACCTGCTATAAAGAATTGTGTTGCACCAGCTCTCATCAAGAACAAAGCAGCAATAAATAGATGAGATTTGCTAAAGTCATCCTCTGAGAACATAGCCTAAGAGTGCTCATCATGGAAAGCTGGTAAACAGCCATTCACCTGTAAGAACTGCCTCCACGAAACCAGCTGTGGTTCCATTCTTCCTTTTAGCCCTAATAGCTACTGGAGCTTTGAGGCAGTTATGAAGTCTGCAAATAACTTAGTTTTGGCTGTATAAAGCTGCAAATGCTCAACCCCAGAGGCAACTATGCAACCCCACTGCCAGTCAGGATCACCAACTCTTGGGGGCCCAACCCTTTTAGACCCCCCAATATTTTTGTGAGGGAGGCCAGGCCCCTGCAATGTCCAAAAAACTCAGGGCCAACTGCAGAGCCAAGCATGGCGCAGCTTCAGTGGCTGGCTCCTCCTGCTGTTGCTGCTGCTGCTGCTGGGAAGGAGGGAATATGCAGCCCCTGGATGGTGGCAGAGGCAGCAGGAGGCGAAGGAGGAACCTCTGGCCATTGAAGTTGCACTGCTGAGGCGTTCTGCTCCTCCGGCATCCTGACATGACTTTAGTTCCCCAATCTCTCCCACAAGTTGGCACCTCTGCTGTCAGCTTTCCCCCCATTTCCCACCACCACCACCAGCAACCCAAACCCATTCTCATTTCCATATCCTCCATGACAACAACTTTCTGCTGTGTAGCATCTGCAATCAGCTCCGACCGCCCTGCAAGCAGGCCAGGCGTGCTGCCAACATTCCAGCCTCTTAATGCAGACAGTACATGTGATTTCAGCTGGACTGCAGGATTTCACTGTGCAATTCTATACACACACGCACACGAAAAAAAGATAAAGAAAGGAGATAAAGGCTGCATTTGCATGTTGTGATTAAACCACGGTTAGTTAAGGCATTGCTGTGAATGCCCAGATCATTGCTGCTTCATTCCTCCCCATTAGTGAGCAGTAGCAACAAGCCCCAATTCCCTGGCTCAGTGCTATGGCCAAACTGGGGTCATGGTTTGTTTTGTTCAAAAAAATAAAATAAAATGATCTGAAGCCAAGCTTTGTTCTCAGCTTCAGAACATCATTTATTTGGAGCAAAACAAGCCATGATACCCAGTTCAGACACAGCACTTGAGGCAGGGATCACAGCTTACTGCTCCGTGGCTTAACCATGATGTAGCCTCACCTGCATTGAAACATTACAGCCTGTATGAATCCTAAATGCACCTGCAAGTTTAAACAGGGTGGATTATACTAGAGGACAGATATTTTCTAAAAACTGCTTTCCATAGAATATTAAGGACAGCTTGTAAAATTCTAGCAGTACCACCCTCTTTCAAAAAGGACAAAGGAAACTTGTATTGGCAACTTCCAAATATTTAAATCCATGCATATTTGCTAGAGGAGGCAACTTCCTTTCCTGGGCGAAAGCCAGTATCTCCAACAGTTCTAAATGTCTATTTGTCCTTAGCAATGCATAGGCATGCCACACAACATGCCAAGCAATTGTTAAGCTGCTCTTACAAGATGGGCTGAACAAACTGTCTAGTTATCTAATTAAGATTTATCAGGAAATAGCATGGCATTTTCATGGGCTTCTCAGTATCTTGTACATTTTAGACTTTGCAGAATGCTGTCTCACTCACTCCTGAAACTACAGAAAAGAACTTTTATTCCTTTCTAAGCAAAATATTTACAAACACCTGGTTCACACTATATTAAACTAAACCTTAGCATTATGCGTGAACTCTGCCCAGAAGTGTAACTATGGTTTTCTAACTGCCAACCAATCAGGAGCTTATTTGTTGGTGGCTTACAAAACTTGTTTCCCTTAACTGTGGGGGTTAGCACTGCATGTGAACCCAACACGCTTAACCATGGGTTTGTTTGACCACTGCACCCCAGACGTTCATCAAACTACTGAGGAAAGTGCAGCTGGAAAACAAACCAAAAGCTGTAGAAACAAGCCATGGCTTCTTAGATTATGGAATATCTCATGTTTAACATGTGGTTTGTTAAACAAACCATGGTTATGCTCAGTTCAGGCCAAAGCCATATGCAGATTTAGTCAAAATTACAGTTCAATATTCAACAAGTATACCCAGAAAGGAGATAATCTATGTCACTTCAGTGTCAATTGACTTTGTTAATTTTTTTTGTTACTGACAGACAACTAGGAACCCAATCAAGCTCAGCCAAAAGAGAATGCATAGCTGGCATGTTTTAAAAGCAGAACACAGGAGTCAACCCATGCTGGATTAAATCATACATCTCCCCAAGCACTCACCCCACTCCCAATTTCCCAATAATCAGACAAACCTCTAATGTTCTACTCTAGATGTTATTGCTGTTTGTTCCACAACAACATTCCTGGGGAGATCATTCCACAAACGGGGAGCCAATGCAGAAAAGGCCCATTCTCATGTTACCACCCTCCGGACCTTTCATGAAGGAGGCCCATGAAAAACGGCCTCAAGGTGATGATCACAGTGTCCAAGTCGGTCCATATGGGGAGAGGCAGTCCTTGAGATACTGCAGTCCTGAGCTGTTTATAATTCAAAGCCCAGAAACTAATTGCTAGCCAGTGCAGCTGAGCCACAATCAGTGTAATATGATGAAACTGTCTTGTCCCTGGCCACACACCACACCCCTCACTGGCCTCTGCATCACACCCAGAGAATTTCTGCCTAGCTAGAATGTGCCTTTGAATTCTGATATAATGTCCTTCGCTCACCTGGATGGAGGATATAGAGGAGAGGTGGGTGAGTGTGTGTAGTACAGAGGTGCCCCGCAAGACGAATGCCTCGCAAGACGAAAAACTCGCTAGACGAAAGGGTTTTCCGTTTTTGCGTTGCTTCGCTAGATGAATTTCCCTATGGGCTTGCTTCGCAAGACGAAAATGTCTTGCGCTTTTTTTTAAAGCTGCTTGAAGAGGCGCAGTTGCGATGGACCGTGCTTTGCAAGACGAAAAACATCGCAAGACGAAAAGACTCGCGGAATGAATTATTTTCGTCTTGCGAGGCACCACTGTAATGAAATATAAAATTCCTATTTGCTGTTCCACCCGTTTTGCCTCAACTCTGCATACCACTGACATGTGGACCTCAGAAGGTTGCCCACCAGGGAACGCAGTCTTCAGGCTGAAAGGAGTTGTTCACCACTGCTCTAACCACTGCAGCACATGGACTAGATACAACACCACACACCCAGGACAGGCTGGAACAGGAGATATTCTGCTATCATTCACATGGTATTTTTTTTTGGGGGGGGGGGGAGGTTGGGATTAGAGGTTATGGACTCCTTTTAAAGAAGTGTATATTTCTATACACACCTTCATGCCGCTCAGTAAGAACACAAGGGGGGGAGGGGACAAGAGCCTGTAAAAGCGTGTGAAAATAGTCCCCCCATTACCGCCTGAAAAGCAGCCTCTTCCCTTTCCACTTTCTCCTTTTCAGGAGATCCATTTTTCTGAACATTCCTTGCATAATTCCTACCTAATAGCACACTAGAAAAGCCCACCCTCAGATGACAAAGGCTCCAGGATATCTCTAATGCTACTTTCCCACAGTTATTAAATGGGTCGAAGTGACTTAAGTCTGACCACCTGCTATTTCAATTTGCTTTTGTCTGCCTGGAGACGTTCCCCAAAAGGCTGCAGGTCAGAACATTCCCAGCAAAATCAGTTCAATAGAAAGATGCAAACTAAGCCTTTCCCTACTGAAGCGGCTACAGCTTGATCCTCAGAGCTTGTTCATTTATTTCTTTACAACTCTGTTCCTTGAAAACTACCACTTAGACAGTTATATCTATGATGACAGGTGTACCAGGGGTTCAAACTGCCAGACCACAAAACAACAACACCAGGACACCTTTAATCATGGAGTTGTTAACAAATTCATTTAAATAACACAGATGGGAGTTCAGAGAGAAAAGTATTCCTGATAACACTTTACCAGAAAACTGACTACAACCAGCTTATAATTTGAGAGATTTTGTCTCTCTCAATTCAGGCCTTGTACATAGCAAGGAGTCATACAGCAGAAAACACTCAGAATCAGGGGATGTACTACTTCAGCAAACATCATACTACTCTGTCTGGTTGCTAAGCAATACTTCAGCTTTCCCTCCCTCTTGGTTACCTGTCTTACTGATAGCAGAATTACCCCATAAATTGCAAACTGGATGATCCCTGTTGTTACACTCCTTCTGGAGCCACAAAAATGGAGCCACAGACCAAAAGGCATTTAAGCTTCCTCTCAAGCAAACACACATGCATAATGGACAACCATTCTGCCATTTCCAAAGAAAAACTCATACAGAAATGATCATGCAATGTTGCCAAAGAAAAGGAAGTCTCCAAATCACGTTTCTGCTTTTGACATATCCACAGCAAGAGAAAGAGTATTAATAAGCAAAAATGCATTTAAGCAAATTATAACGCCTTTTGAAAAAACTATCACAAGACTTATACAAAAAGAAAGGATTTCCTTAAATGAACCATTTGTCAATGACATAAGCTAGACAGTAACCAATTTACTGAGAATCTCATCAAGGAAAAACCACTCCATCTGAAGATTTGCACCAAACTTACTGGTTGAGTTGCCTTGCATTTGTATGATGCATTTGGACTCTTTGCTGGTCTCTCGGGAATTAAAGGGTCTGACCCGGACAGCCACCTTGACTGAAGCGCCTGACATTTTGCAGTTCTCTTGTGTGTACTCCAGAAATTATGAGCGAAGAACTTCCACAGCTTTTTCTTTCCTGGAGTTATCTTTTGAGAGAGAGAGAGAGAGAGAGAGAGAGAGAGAGAGAGAGAGAGAAATTCAATAATTTGAAAATACATTCCAGACATCTTGATGGTTGCTAGGATAATAGCTTAGCTCATTAGATACCCCCCTACAGACAAATTTCATATTTTTTGGCTTCATGGAGGCCGAGCGTATCCAGGGTTACCCTCCTTCTCGCTAGCCACTGTCAAGTAATAGCTTTCAGGGGAAATGATTGTTTCCAGCCCCTCCCTCAAGGAGAAAACATGGAGCCTGCAAACTGACATCACTCCTGACTCAGAGGGATTAAAAGGACAGCCATTCTTTGTGCTGTTTGTTCATTTTATTGGTACATGTGGAAAGCTTAAAAGAAATCTACACAACCCCAGGGATTTCCTCCATTCACAGAGTATATAAAAATTAAAATACATGCTGAGGTGGCTTTGCCTTTGAAGTCACCCTAAAAACAGCTTCCTCCCTCCTTGATTCTGTAGAAAAGAGGGAGGGAAGCAGGTTTCTGTTTGAAACATTTCTATCCTCGCAGCTGCTGGCTAACAAAGCAAATAGACCAAATCACCAAGTTCCAGGAGCAAATAGCCATAGTGAAAAATGCAGTTTAGCTGGGAGAGAGAGTACATTGTGGGCAAATTATTGTGTTTCCGCAGATAGGCTTGAGAACAACTAATCCTGAATCAGCTAACAGAGAGACTGGAGATATCATTTAGCATCCTCTCCTTTTATTAACTTGTTCTATTTACTGACATGGCTGTCCTTTTCTGGTCTATGTTGCTATTCCTTGTTTGAAGAAATAAATAATTTGAGCTTCGTTTAACGCAGGATACACCAAAAGGACATCCAACTGAAGGCTATTCATAGTTATTTAAACAAAAATATCTAACATCTTATACACAAATATACACAAAAAATTATAAACAGATGGCCTACCTGTAAAATTACAAGTGGTCATCCACAATACCCAGTTTTCACAATGCCACTATGTTATAAAGAATGTAGAGTGTGGTAAACCTTATTATTATGAATTAAACATTCCATTCCTTTGAGAAAACGTTCTACAGCTCTTCCTTTTGAGATGCTATCTTCAGTTCAGCTTACATTGACAAAAGATATACTGTACTAGACTCTCTTAAGTAAAGACTCTGATCAGGAGGCAGTTGAGGATATTGTTCACTTTGTTTTAAGCACCTAAAGTAGGATTCTCCCAGAGAGAGATTTGCTTTAGGGCATGGAGATTTGCCTTTTTTCTTGTCAAGGGCTGCATTACCTTAGAAATAATAGGCCACTGTTTGTATTAAACCATAGCTTACTTGTGAACATTTCTCTCCTTTAACACGTGAGTCATCATGTGGCTTCTCCCCTCCCATGTAGCACCCACGTGACTCAAACAAGCCATAGAATGACTTTTCCTGTCATCCAAACCTGGATCATGGTTTGTTTCTTTCAAACAAACCATGAGCAGTAAATCATAAACAAACCAAAGTTTGTTCTCAGTTTATTTCTGGCTTACCGTTCATGGTGCATTTGAAACAAACAAACAAACAAACAAACAAATTTATCCTAAAATATTCCCCCATATTTTTTCACACTATGGCCCCTTTTCACAATGGTGAAGACAGGTTGCATGGTGAAATAAAGGAATTGGATGTGTCATCTTATTAGTCAGGTATTTGGCCACTGTTGAGTAGTATAGCTAACTGGACAACTATTATATCTCACAGTAGCTATACTGTGAGACAGGTCATTTCCCCCACCCACCAAATAAAACGAGTATTGGCTGCTAGCTAACTCACAATTCCTCATGCCACATCAAAACAAGAAAGTTACATATTAGCTTGTAGGTGTGTCTGCAAAAATCCGTTAAGTTACAAACCAAGAGATGAAGACAGCAGAGATGCATGTATGTTAATAGTGCAATACTGTACAACCTTTGCCTTCTACAGTCTTTCATTATCATCAATTCAGCTGTCTTGGAACAGAACTAAAAGCACTTTGGATTAATGGACAAAAAACTTCTGGTAATATCATAGAAGGTACATTAAGTACTTTGGAATCCTCAACTTAAGTGTCCTTTTGTAGCACCTTACACCACAAAGAAGATACAGCCTTCCTCATCCTTGAGCAGGGATTGCATACTGATGACTTAAACTGCTCTTTCCAATAATAAATCTCATCTCTACCATAATAGATTGCGTTACACTGGTAATTTTGCTAAAGAATCAGAGGATAGCACAGCCTCCAACAGAATGAGAAAATCCAGCATTTACTCATTCAAAGCTACTTCATTTATGAGATTCCTCGCTGCAGATGTTGTTGGACTCCAAGTCCCATCAGCCTCAGTCAGAATGACCATTGTCAGGGATGGTGGAATTGGAGTCCAGCAACATCTGGAAAGCGATGGATCTCACACCTCTGGTTTACTGTGCACCAGTTACCAAGCTGGTCTGTTCTTCAAACTTGGATATAATTCAATGGATTCATACCACACAAACAAGACAAAGTCATGGAGGAGGACTATTGAAGGCTACTAGCCATAATGGCTGTGCTCTGCCTCCAAAGTTAGAGGCACTAATGCTTCTGAATAGGAGTTGTTGGAAATCACAGGAAGAAAGAATGCTTGAATCTTGCTTGAATCCTGTGTGCATACATCCCATTGGCATCTGGTTCTAGGTTGCAGTCACCACACAGAATTTCTAGCCGTGCTTTTTACAATGGGATTTGTTGTTGTTGTTAATAATAAGAATAATTTCATTATTATACCGCTTGATATTTTAAGGAAAACAAAATCTCAAAATGGTTTACAACACATTGAAACATCAAATAAAACAATCCAGAATAACATAAATTCAAGCTTCATGGAAAACAATTCAGATCTTTTTCTAAGTGATGTTTTGTTTTCCTCATATTAATTTACCTACTTAACTTATATAGCTGCCTCATAGCAGAAGGACTCTAGGAAATCAGTGTGGAGTAGTGGTTAGTGTCAGATTAGGACCTGGGAGGACAGGGTTCAAATCCAGGGGTCATGAAGCTCACTTGGGCCAGCCACAGCCCTATGACCTGTGAGGTTAACTGAGAAGGGGGTGAACCATATACTCCTTGCAGAAGAAAAGGTGGGATATAAATGCAATAAATAAGCTGTTCTGCTTACCTCAGGCATCCCCAAACTTGGCCCTCCAGCTGTTTTGGGGATACAACTCCCATCATCCCTAACAGGACCAGTGGTCAGGGATGATGGGAATTGTAGTCCAAAAACAGCTGGAGGGCCAAGTTTCGCCGTGCCTGGCTTACCTGCTTAAGAAAGTTAGAACGGCCAACCAGATGGAGATGTGAGTCGCCAACCTGGCATCCAGAGATCTCCACATGGTCACAATTGGACCTGCACCAGTCACAAAATGTGCCTGGTGCCTGGCTAATTTCTAACACTGGCCATTGGCCTGATCCACCAGACTCTTCTTTTGCTCTTATGCACATTTGTAACAGACTTTTTTTTGCTTTACTCCATCGCATGATTCAGGTATTGTGTTCCTTCTCTCTTGAACAGGCACCATCACTTTAGAATGAAAAATCTCAGAACAGAGAACATGCAAAGATGCAAAACAGTCAGTGTTTTGTGTTTGCTGGGTGTATTTGTTTTTAAAGAGACGGGCCAATTTATTGAGAGGTCAAACATGAGATTGGGGGCACACTTGCCCAATTTAATCCTCTCTCTGACTTCAATATGCGAAATGTGTAGCCTGACTAAATAAGCATGCTGGGAAACAACATTTCAATACACCATTCTTCTGAACAAGCCTTCTTTAGTAAGCTCACACACTGCCATCTGAAGTGCTGCTTTAATGCCTGGGCAGATGACGAAACCAGTGAAAAATGGAATAGGCTGCTGAACAGAGTGTTCCAGAGTCTTGTTAGAAGGGGAAAAAGATTTTTAAAGGAACTAGACTAAAAGCCACTAAACAAAAAACAGTAATTCTGACTATTTAGGCCTGTCCTTCTGAGAGACACAACTGTCTCTCAGAAAACAATTTTAGGCACCAGAGAAAGAAAAGTTGACAGCTGCAGGATGGGAAGGCAACCTATAATCTACTTCTCCTTTACATCTGCAGGTGTGGCATTACCATTGTCTGGCCTCGGTCATGACTTGGATGCGAGCCAACAAACTGAAGCTGAATTCAGTGGGCAGTACCCTAGACCAGATGAATGGTAGGTTGCCTGCTCTTGATGAGGCTACACTCCCTCTGAAGGAGCAGGTACACAGCCTGGGGGTACTTCTGGATCCTTTGTTGTCACTTGAGGCTCAGGCGGCCTCAGTGGCACAGGGTGCCTTCCATCAGCTTCGGCTAATGGCCCAGCTGTGCCAATATCTGGACAGGGATAGCCTAACAACTGTCATCTATGCTCTGGTAACCTCTAAGTTACATTACTGCAACACATTTATACGCAGGGCTGCCTCTGAAGATGATTCAGAAACTTCAGCTGGTGCAGAATCCGGTAGCCAGGTTGCTCACCAGGGCAAGACGATTTCAGCATATTACACTGATCTTGACCTGACTGCACTGGCTGCCAATTAGTTTCTGGGCCCAGTTCAAAGTGTTGCTTTTGACCTAAAAAGCCTTAAACAGCTCAGGACAGCAATACCTCAAGGACCACCTATTCTCATATAAACCAAGTCAGACGCTGAGACCATCAACTGAGGCCCTTTCTTCATCTGCCTCCTTCACAAGAGGTACAGAGGGTGGCAACATAAGAATGGGCCTTTTCTGCGGTGGCTCCCCATTTGTGGAATGCTCTCCCCAGGGGGGCTTGCCTTCTACCTTCATTACATTACCAGGCAAAAGCATTTCTCTGTTACCAGTCTTTTGACTGATTAACATTCCATGGTCTTTTAAATGTGTTTCTGGGAGGGGGGGTTATTGGTTTATTTTGGTTTCATTATGTATTTTGTGTTCTTGTTTTGTATTTTTATGTTGTGAACCCCTCCCCACCCGTGATCTTCAAATGGTGGTATATTATTATTATTATTATTATTATTATTATTATTATTATTATTATTATTATTCCCTACATCCCAGTTGTTAGGAGCATTTTCAGCAAAACACATTAATTACTGATGCAATTTGAAAAGGTGCAATAACGAAGCTTGGGTACTTTCACAAGTAAGGCACAGCCTCCAGCCTCACAACACCTTGTAAAAGGTGTTAAAGTTGTTTGCCTAAGGAAGCAGCTATCAAAGTCATCTGACAACTGGCAAACTAAAGTTCAGAGGTTGAGCACCTGCTTTGTGTGAAAATGTCCCAGATGCAATCTCTGGAATTACCAGTTAAAAGGGTGTCAAGAGGAGGTGACAGGAAAGACCTTCTACCTGAGACACATCTACTAGCCAATGTAGCCAATACTAGGCTAGATTTACAAATAAACTGACTGGTGTAAAGTAGCTTCCTATGTTCCAGTTTATAAACTGAATCACAAAGGGTGAGCCACACTCCCCACCCCGCACAATAGGGTGAAACCACTTTGTGTCTGCTTCCCAATGCATGTAACTTTTTCTCTTTTTTTCTTTTTTTGATGGGGGAGGAAAAGAATACATTATGAAGTATATATTACTGTATTTTGATATATTACTGTATTTTGATATTTAGTTGGAAGCCACCCAGAGTGGCTGGGGAGGCCCAGCCAGATGGGCGGGGTATAAATAAATAATAATAATAATAATTATTATTATTATTATTATTATTATTATTATTATTATTATATACTTCCCAACTCAAAAACTGACAGTGACATTCCATTCTGAACATGAGAGACCAGCAGAGGCTAAAACTTAAAAAAAAAACAAATGACAGACTGGCCAGATACTAGTCTAAGGATGGAAAACATGGTGCCCTCCACAGTTTGTTGGAACTCCAACTCCCAACAGCCTTGACCACTGGTCATGCTGGCTGGGGCTGATGCGAATTGGGAGTCCAACATTTAGAGGGTGACAAGTTCTTCATCCGTTTCATGTATGTTCCCAGTGGAGAGAAGTTTTTGTCCTCCCTCTCATATAAAACTAGAACTAAGGGTCACTCAGTGACCAGTAATAGGTTCAGGACTCATATCTTAGGGCTTCTTAGGGATTCACTACAATTACAGTATATGTAATGATTAGCACCAGCTTAGATTATTGAGTGTGCCTGTGTGTAAGAACAGGGGAGACCTGCCAGATCAGACCAAAGCCCAACTAGTCTAGCATTTTGTTCTCATAGATGCCAATGAGGAGCCCACAAGTGGGACACGTACATAAAAGTACTTTCCCAATCGCGAACCCCAGCAACTGGCATTCAGAGGCATACCACCTCCAATAATAGAGGCAATATCACCATGACTAGTGGCTATTATTCTCCATGAGTCTGCTTGATCCCCTTTTAAAGCCGTCCAGGTTTGTGGCCATTTTAATGGTGACTACATTTTAAACCATTTGACTTATTTTGCACCTCTCGGCTTAATACTCAGATCAAAATGTAACGACCTTTCAAAAATCCCAAGGGCCCCTGGCTGGCCAGGAATGCAGGAGTCCAAAAGCTTTTTCTAGCAGAGTTGGCAAAAACTTTACAGTTAATTCAGCAAAACAATTAACCATCACTTCTACTGGAGGACTAAACCTCTCAAAAAGGCTACTCAGGCCTGCTGGGTACCACACCTCTATCTTCATGCCCTCCACTTTTTCTGTTGCATCTTCCATCCTAGTCCCTGCCAGACAAATACCAAACCATTGGGTGGAATTAATTCCAGGAATATTATCTGAAACAAACCCAAGCAAATATTTTTGATTGGCTTCATGTGTTTTCTATGTTTCCTTAGCACACAGTACACACAACCATATAAAAGCTCCACATACCAGACGGCTAAATTAATGGGAAGCCAAAGCTGGCCTTTAAAACTATTAAGGGCAATGCATGTTACCTTTTGAATTAAAATCTGACCACCTTCAACAAAAATCTCACCATGACTAAGATGACAACTGAAACCAGGTCAGAGATTAATGTATGCAAAGTTAACTTAGAAACATCCAGGACAGAGGCAGTATGTGTGAATATTCATAGAGAGTATGTGTAAAATTTTACGTTCTGTAACAGGGAAAGAGACAGGCAGAGGCCTGGTGTCTATCATCTTAATACAGACTGGTAACCGTTTTAAATTTAAATGAAAGCAGCAGTACCAAGCATCTGAATGCTATCAAGTTAGGCATCAGTCACAAAACCACATTTTTTCCTTCATACTCCTACAGCTATGGAAGCTGTATGACAGGGACACTTAAATACCTTCCATCGTCATCATATATTTCTATAGAGTTGAATATCCACTTAGCACTTTATAATAAATAAAAATTCACAGCAGTCACTGTGTGCAGCCAGTAAGATGGAGACAAAAGGAAGAGGAGGGTGGAAGGACTAGGGCAAAAGCTTTAAAATCTCTGCTCCATACAGAGAAACACCAAATTTCACAGTAAGAAATATTACATAATATAATACACAGAGAGAGATGTACAACACAAAAAGGCAACTCACAGAGTCCTACAACCCCACCCTCGAAAATTCAACTTGAGCAGGTACAGACACAACTATGAAGATGCAAGCAGGCCATGACAATTAGCAGACAACTCCATGAAACCCGGTGAGCATTTGCACTAAAGCCATCAATTCCAAAACAGTATTTTTTGACCTTCTGCCCCATCCCTGATTAAGCTCCTAGAGGACTGTCGGATCATCATCCCAATATGGCTGCCCCGTAATTGTGCTGTGCTGGATATAGAGGAAAGGGGGATGGGGAAACGCATCAAAACAAAACGGCAGCTGTTTATGGCAGAGAAGAGGAAAAGCTGGGGGGAGAGGTAGGGAAAAGACAAACACAGAGGTTCCTGCATTTCCCAAACAATTCACTGCTGTAGGAAATTGGGGTTGGGGTAGAGACAGAAATTAATATAAAATGAAGGAGAATTCTGCTTCAAACCCCGCCCTGCTTAAAAGATGAAGCTGCAACAGAGCTTCAGCGAAAAAGGATGCAAACATTGAAAACTGCTCTCTTAAAATAAATATGAGGCTACGGGTCCCACTCAGGAGAGGGTTCTCTCAGAGCATTCACAGTGGGGAAACTGGAGGCAGAACTGATGGAGATGGGGGGCTGAGATTCAAAGGGATTTCTTTATTGAGAGAAGTAGTTACTGAGATTTGCAGAGATTCACAAAATATATCTGTGATGGAGCTAGGGAGCTATGAAGTATAAATGCTTTATTTTGAGGGGTGTCACTGACAACCACCATCACAGCAACTTCCCATGATGGTTATGTTGTTGGGATCTTAAATTAGATGTCACTAGGGAAGCGGGGGGGGGATTGGAGAGAGGGAGATAAATAAAGAAAAAAGAAAGATGATTCAAATTTGGCTAGATTGAGAGGCATTCTCTGTGAATATTTAGAGACCAGGCAATCAAGAGATCTCAAACTATGTATGGTCCCAATATAAAAATGCCTCTAAGAGGAACTTGGAATTAGTAATAAGAAGGGGGGACTGTAAGGAATCTCCATTTGAAATTGACTGGGGGGGCCAGGGAGAAAAACGAAGTGGCAAAGGAAAAGAAGTCAATAGGATGACGGGGTTGTTCCTAGTCTGCTCAAAGGAGAGGGAGAAGAGTGCAAGGAAATTGCTGATTACAATAAATATACATTATACAAGAGACATGTTTATTTGTTTAGCTGCACAGATATATCAGGGCTGGAAAATCACACTCTTCTAACTGCTAGGAATTTAAAGAGGTTTTTAGTTTCTAGCTATGTCTGTATCCTGCAGTTCAGCACACAATCTTGTGAGTCAGTGATACACTTAGGTACTTAAGCCATACCCTGTATATATACACGGCTACATGCATAAATTATGTGCTATTATCATACACACACCTCTGCCCCCATTCTCCCAATGACACATCCCATAGAGATTCCCACCCCCTAAATGCCTCAGCCAGCTAGGATCCAACAATATCTTTGGAGCACAGGTATTTTGAATTTAAAGGTTAAAGAACGGCCTCCTCTTGCACTTACTGGAGTGTAAGCCATCAGAGGAGCTAACACCTACTTAAAAGAGGCAAAAATGGAAGGTCATTTGTAACATATGTATGTATTCGAGACCCCAACACTGGGGGGGGGGGGGAGATGGTTTAAAAGCCAAATACATGATTATACTTAATATTAATTTGTTATTACTACATCTTATATTGAGATGATTATATGTTATTATGCCTCTGATGTTTGCAAGTGGCAATATGAAAGGCAGTATGAAAACCATGATCATTAATTATTATTAACAACTATAATCATTTCACTACTAATACTAATCACACTATGGCCACCATCCTCTTGGATGTCACTTGGGGTCATATGTTTGCCGGGGAGAACCCCCCCAATATAGATTAATATGGAAGGAGTGGGGTGTCATCACCTGACCAACCCAGGGATCAACCATATCCACCTTTGTGTACCCTATCCCTCCATCCATCTGATCCCTTCAATTGGGGGGGCCTTAAAACAGTTGGAGGAAAGACAGGGCAAGGATGAGGGGGAGAGACAGAGGATAATTTGGGGTGGGGGGGAGAAATGGCAAGCCCCTTCCCACACATGCAGATCCACCTACATTATCCCTTCCTGGGTGGCTTTTTTTGGGGGGGGGAGGTGGCCGCCCACATAGGAAGCTGCTTTATACTTCTGAGTCAGGCCATTTGGCCCAGCAGCTCAGTATTGCCCGCTCCGACTGGCAGCAACTCTCCCGGGGAGAGTGTTGAAAGACAGGCCAGCCCTACCTGGAGATGCTGCCAAGGGCTTTGGCCCTTTTTGAGGCAGATGCCCCGACCGCGGAGCCACAGCCCCAATGGAGAATTTGGGGACAGGGCGGGGTGGGGAGGGGGAAGCCGGGGTGGGGATTGAGACCATATGGATGAAAAGGAAAGGGGGGGAGGGAGGCTTCAAGGATGGGCCCCTCCCCCCACCAGCTCTTTTCCCTCCCTTCCCCCACCCTCTCACGTGACCAACAACCGCCCGTCACCCCCACCCCTTTTACCTCAGTGCAGTCAAGGGCGGAGGCGACACCGGCGCCGCCGTCAAATCAGCAGCCTGGCGGGGGACAACGAGCGGCGACGAAGCCAGCGGGACAGAGGCCGCCCAGCCCCATCACGGAGCCCCCAGACCGGGGAAGAGCGGCATCACAGAGAGGAGCGGCGGGGCGGGGAGAGATAAAAGGGCGAGGATAACAAGACGGACCGAACCGCCTGACAGGAGCGTCGCGGCTACACTGGCAAGAGAAGGGGCTGGAATCGATTCCCTCCACCCAGAGGGGAAGGCTCCGCCCCCGTACCCGCTCGACGCCCTCCAATCAGACGCGGGGAGATGTCGGCTCGCCGGGCGAATGCGGAAGCCGATAGGCGGCTTGAGCTGTCTGTCCTCAAGCTGAGGTGGGAGGGGTCTGTGGAAAGGATTCACCTGCCAATCTCGGGGTGCCTCTCGGCCAATCCAATTAAGGAAAGGCATTGCGAAGGTGGGACGGCAGCGGCGGAGGCAGCCAATTAGCGTTCGAAAAAGGAATTATTTCTCTATCTGTCTCAGAGCTCTGTCCTAAGAATGTTCCTCAGGAGTCCTTTCGGCGGCTGCGTAGGAATACGCGGGTGCTCCCTCTTGCGGAGGGAGAAAGTAAGCCGATGACGGAGCCTTCCGCAGGGAGCTATAAAAAGGGAGGCGATGGAGTTCACTCATACAGTAGATGCTTGTCCTTTTTTATTTTTTTTTACCTCAGTGGAGGGGAAATTCGGTGGAAGATTGTGCTTTTTATTGAGAGAGACATAGAAGGGAGAGCTTTAAGTCACGAATCTACTGGGGAAGCCGAGTTTTATCAAAGGGATTCAGACGTTTTAGGAAGATAAAGGCTGAGAGGTTCTCAGAGGAAGGGCGAAAGGAGGACTACCAGTTCACAAGTTACCCCTCCACGCACACGTGTAAAAATGAACGTGTGAATGCAGGAAGTGTGTTTGCTGTCATAGAGAGGGGCTGTACAGGACACTCGAGTTTTCTGAGGCTCCTGCCCTCACTAGTACACTTGGAACCAATCCCAAGTTTTCTACTGTGTAAATGTGTGAAGCAATCTTGGGAGACGAAGATTGGGAAGAAAAACTAAAGCAGAGGTTGCAAGAGGTCTAAAAAATAAATATCACCATTCTTTCCTCTAATGCCCCTTCAAGCATACCTATTTTTAAAAAAACTTACAGCTTTTAACTGGATTAAGATTAAATTACCACACAATAAATTACCACACATTTTTGTTGGTTCAGGATGATCACACCCGTTTCATCCTCAGGACCACTCTGTAAGGTTGGTTAGGCTGAGAGAGTGACTGGCCCAAGTGGCTTTCAGATAAGCAAAAGCAAATGATGAGGATGCAATAAATATTATAAAGGGGCTGATAACAAAATGTAAATTAGGAAGGGAAGAGCATGGTGAGGGCATGGCTGTGGCTAGTGGAGTGATCTACATAAGGCAGTGCCAAAAGGGGGGCAAGTGGCTCCCCAAAACAAGGAGGTTGCTCACCACCCCATTGCTGAACTGTCATTAACATATACTCAAGCCCTTTCTGTGCCCACCATTTTCCCCCTCATAACACCATGGGCATAGCCAGGATTTTTTTGGGGGGCAGGACTTTTGTTGGGAGCAGAACTGAGCTATCTGTGACACAACTGGTCAGTTAGTTAAGTTTTTATTTATTTATTTATTTATTTATTTGATTGGGGGCGGGAGCTGCACCCCCTGCCCCCCTCTGGCTATGCCCACGCATAGCACCACTCATGGTATTAATCGTCCTCCATAAGGTGCTGGGGATGTGAGTAATGGAAAGAAAGTAAACTCTCTCCCCAACTCCACTATGCAGAAAATTTAAATAAATGGTTGAAGGTACTCAGGTGATTATGGAGGGAAACAACCATTGCATGCTGAATGTCCTAGGTTAAGATGAGGATTAGTTAAGAAGTTCTGGCCTGTGGACCTAATCAGGCTTAATTTGACCTGTTTTGTCTATGCTTGATCCCATTTGTTGTTCCTTTCCAAGTTTGCATTGGGTGCCAGCTTTAAACATTGGATCCCGATCAGATCCCCCCAAGTGGATCTGATGCCTGCCAAACAATTTAAATGGTACCAAATGCAAACCGTCCTTGCGAGGGAAGAATTGGGAGCACACACTGATCTCTCTGAAATGTGGCTCCTGGTTGGCATCGTTCAAATGGATGTTGAATGCAAGCTGCACTGCTTTTAGGTGGGGTTGAATCTACCTGAGTTATTGGCAGGTGGTTTATTCTGTCCACCAGTCAAATGTAGTCACGGAGGGCTGACTACAGTTTAACCTGGCCCTCCAGTTGAAAGGGATTCCTCATCCTTGAGTTAAAAGGGTAAGACAGCATCAGATAGGCAGCGATGGTCCTTTCCTAAGACACAGGAGAAACGGGGAGACTGCGCCTCTCCAGATGTTGTTAGATTCCAGCTTCCATCAGTTCCAACCAGTGGGGCTAAAGCTCTGAGATGATGGGAGTTGAAGTCCAGTAACATCTGGAGGGCCATACATTTCCCATCCCAGGGCTGAATGAACCAATAACCTGACTCGGTATAAGAGAGGGGGGAAATGAAATGGGAAGAAGATTAAATCTGAAGGGCATGGGTAAAATAAATATTTTATTGGCTCACTGCATATCAAAATATACTTCAGGTTTCAAGCACGCCACGGAACAGAGTGGTATTTTTGTAAGTGTCCTTTAATATTTAAAAATGTGATGTACCAATAAAATAGTTTTGTGTACCCTCCAGATTTCCCCCATTATTTTGATTTCTCTTGACATGACATATGACAGCTTAATATGGGTTGTCTCCAACTAAGTCCTACTCAGAACAGACCCATTGAAATTAATCTGAATTAGGGCTTGCCCACATTTCTGCTTGCCCCTCTGCTTTCCTCCAGAGAAGCTTGATCTTTACCACTGAATCAAAGCAAACATCAGCTGGGTTTTTCGTTGATTGACATTTGCTCTGATTCAGTGGTAAAGAGTGCAGTTTCCCAGGGGAAGCAGCAGGGCAAACAGAAAACCACTCAGACCTCCTGTCTCTAGAAAGCATGGAACAAGTGGAAAACTGCTTGGACCCATGCTTTCTGTGGGATAACCAGCCTCATATAATCAATAATGCTTAGGTCTATCAATACATAAAGGGGTTAAGACCATAGAGTAAGCTGTCTTGCCAAGTTTAGGTCACCTTGGAAGGGATTAGGTAATAAAGCTTTCGTTCTCCTTCAGCCTACCTGAGCTCAACATGTGAGGAGGTCTGAGTTGGTTGCTCCAAGCTCAGACCACATGGCTCTCACAAACCACTGTTGAGTTCCTATACCAATAATTTAGGAACTTTCACCACTTTGCAACTAAACTAAGTTTTACTGCCTGTGCAACCTTTCTGACTGATGTATGGAAAAGCACACAAACATAACCTTTGGTGAGTTTGTAAGTAAACCATTATTTTATTTACTAAATGTGTGGTCTTTTCCTATGCTGAAGAGTTTTGGAACTCACAAGGTCTAACAGCCTATATTTCTGCACTTTACTTTGCTGCATCTTTTGTGATTTTAAATATCTGCTGGGGTTCTGTCACCAAAGAGTACTTGCTCCAAACCTGGATCCTGACATCCAGTGAATTATTGTTTTATACCTATTCCCCCCCCCTGCACCAACACTTTCCAGGTACAGGACTTCTTTGCAAGTATGGATGGGCCCTTAATAATATCAATTGATTTCAGTGGATCTACTCTATATAGATTAACACTGGAGACAACCCAGTTTCTGCTACATGCTTCTTGCCTCTAGGGCTACATACACACTGCAAATTTAAAACACATGGGAACTGTAGTTTAAGGGGTAACCACAGTTCCCAGGATTACAGTGTTTGGGAGAGAGTGATGTGCCTTAAATGTATGGTGTGTATGCAGCCTTGGTAAGCAACTAGGGGGCCATCTGGTTTGATTTAGTACTCCTGTGGGCCCTGTTTGTTCATCTCTGTAGCAAATCACATGCTTTTTGAGGCATGTGGGGTCATGGGAGAGAGTAGACTGCTTGCTAGTTCATCTTAGCTGCCCTCCTGCCTCTTACAATTAGACTCATCTTGAAATCCTTGTCCCACTAACAATCAGATGTATCCTGGAGGCAGCTCTCTTTATCTCATGGAACATGACATGTCAGGTGTTATAACTATATAGTAGCTGGAAGCAGGGAAACAAAAGTATGTAACCAAGAGAGAGATCAACCCCACTCAACAACGTCTAGCATTTGATAGCTGAGTGTTAAGCAAGGATACAGTAATTTCATTTTTTTAGTACCTAGTGTTTTGTATCTTCTTTTTTTCTCCTATTAGTTTTTCTGGTGTTTCTGCCTGCCTCTAAATTATTGGGATTAAAAGCGTTAGACTAGGGGTTATCAGACTTTTTAACACCAGGGCCCACTTGAGAGGACAGAAATGGTGGCAGATGGAAGCAGAGTTGGCCAAAATCAGCTGGCCATTACTGACATTGCTTTCTAGCGGTATCTAACCTATATCTGGAAATTCCTTCACCATGGCATTTTCGTTGTGGCAAGTAGCTCCACAGTTCAGCTTTATTTAAGGTCAGTATATGCCTCCTGTGTTTAGGCAAGTTTCCTGATGTAGAGGCTTTAAATGGAGACGACTTTTTATTTTCCCCTCACCACCCATCCCACAGGACTCCTAATATATATATACCTATTTTCTGCAATTTTTTCTCCCATTCTTCTTTCATATTCAACTTGTACCTTATCTCTACCCACCCCCAGTTCATCCCTCTTCCTATAACAGCTTCCCTCTTACCCCTTTCTTTCTGTCATGCTTGTTTATTATGAATGATAATAACAATTTCATTCAATTGATAATGGTAATAATGACCCTTTATTTCACGTTCTAACTTTGTTCCAACTCTGGCAACCCAGCCAGATGGGTGGGGTTATTGTATTGTTTTTATTGTTATTTCCTCTGAAAGTGGGTCAAGGCCCACTGGGAATACCACGTTAAAACATTTGACATAATACATGTGACGCACCAGGAGTTTCCAATGATTGAAGAAACTTGTTACCCATATTTTGTAAGCACTTGCCCCTACAGAAGAGAAGGGGCTTACTGCCCATTTCAAGGACTGTTCCTCAGATCCAGCAAGCTGGTATTTTACTCTCTGCCATGCTCATAACTCTTTTTTTCATATGAATATTAAAGCAGGCTTTGTTCAGGAACTCTGCTGTATAATCTAAAGCTATGGCCCTTTAAAAATGTATGGCGTCTTGGTTTCTATTTTAGCCTGCCTATTGATTTGTGGCTGCTGTCCATCCCAGAACTCTACCCAGGGAACAGATCCTTTTTGCTAAACACTCAGCTTAGCTTGGGACAGCTGTGATTAATTTGCCTTTTAAGTGGTTGGGGGAGATTGAGGTTTCAAAAACGTATTTCTCGCAAAGTTGCTGAGATTTCAAAACAAAGTTGGGCTCTCAAGATCAGGGTGGGGAACCTTCTTTAAAAGCCTGAGGGCCACATTCACTTGTGGAGAAGCTTCTAGGAGCCACATACTAGTGGTGATTGTGGCCAGAATCAAGTGTGGGTTCAGCAGCAGGCGACAGGACTCTTACCTCTGTTCAGTAAGCTGCATTCAATCCATGTAGAAGCCACATATTTTTACACCCAAACACATCTCTCCATCCCAAGAGATGGGATCCCAAGAGAGGGGCAAGCAAATTCCAGAGCACAGGTTCAGTAACTAAGAAATCCCATCTCTTAGGATTTTCCTCATTGTGGTGACATTTCATGTTGGATGTGCATCATGCATTTCTGATTTTAAAATGTTTGTTTTGTGCAGAGTAATTTACACCAGCTGCTTCTTGCCCTGAACCCATTAAGTTAGAATGGAACATAGGTTGGTCACCTCAATATGAAAGGGATATGCTGATTCTGTTTAGGCTGATGTGTTTTATCAATCTAATCTATTAAATGTATTCCATTGTGCTTTGACATTGTAAAGGACCCCCGGACAGTTAAGTCCAGTCAAAGACAACTATGAGGTTGCGGCACTCATCTCGCTTTCAGGCCGAGGGAGCCAGCATTTGTCCACAGACAGCTTTCCAGGTCATGTGGCCAGTAGGACTAAACCACTTCTGGCGCAATGGGACACTGTGACAGAAGCCAGAGTGCATGGAAACAGTGTTTACCTTCCCGCTGCAATGGTACCTATTTATCTACTTGCACTGGCATGCTTTCAAATTGCTAGAAGCTGGGACAGAGCAACAAGAGCTCACCCCGTTGTGCGGATTCAAACTGCTGACCTTTTGATCAGCAAGCCCAAGAGGTTCAGTGGTTTAGACCACAGCACAACCCATGTCCCATTGACACTGTATCCTGCTTTGGGCCTACTAGTGGTGAATAAACAGGTAATGATTTTTTTTAAATAAACCAATACCAGCAGAATGGCTAATGAGGGGAATAATTTTAAGTAAGTGTGGTATTTGATTTTTCAATTTATAAATAGGGAGCAGAGGATGTCAGCCCTTCAAGTCACAGGTTTATTATTAGAAGAACTTACAAACTGCTTCATTTTTTAAAATTTGAAAGTGATATACTATGGAAGATAGTATATCTTGATTTGATTTGATTTGATTTGCAAATCAAAACAGGGCTGAATCCACACAGAGGTGTGTCTGGCACCATCATTACACAGCTTCCAGAAAATGCTGAATACACACCTTCTTTACCCTGGCTTTTCATATGTGAGCGGCCTGTTTTTTAGGTCCCACCTTATTTTTGTGACTGTAAATAATAAGCTGTTTGAAATACTGTGTTTTAGTGTCAGAATCCACCCTGGGACCTTAGAATGAAGGGCAAGTAATAAATAAATAAGAAATATTATATAGTCATACCTTGGTTTTCAGACATCTCGAAAGTTTTGGCTCCCGAACGCCGCAAACCCAGAAGCGACTGTTCCGGTTTGTGAACTATTTTTGGAAGGCGAATGTCCTACGGGGCTTCCGGAGCTTCCTGCAGCCAATCAGAAGCCGCACCTTGGTTTCCGAACGTTTTGGATGTCGAATGGACTTCTGGAACGGATTCCGTTCGACTTCCAAGGTACGACTGTACTAAAGTCAAACAAGCACATTTCCAACTCTGATTCAGCAGCCCACACAACCACCCGCCTGCAGCATGCACACAACATATGTGAAGGAGACATACACACTGAAGGGTTATTGTGAATGTGTATCACCATTTATTGTAGTTCAAGAATCAGGAACTGAACAGAGGACACTGTCAGCAAAAAGAAAAAGAAAGAAAAAGAAAAAAGAAAACATTTCTTCTCAGGCTTTTTTTTTTAAACACTGTGGTTTCAAATCCTTTTTAAAAAGGAAATTCAAGTATCTTTAAGCAGGGGGCAGTCATACAAAAATGTTTCGTCTTTTTTATATAGTTTCTGTGTTTTTCTTAAAAAAAAAAGCAAGTCTACATTTTTTTCTGCACCCTTTTTTTGTTTTTTTGCTTTGGTAAGGCCAAGCCATGGATACAAAACTGGTACGCAACATAAAAATGGATATTCCTGCCTTCACTGGTAGGTGCTGAGACTTAAAATGATCTGCCCCGCTTGGGAGACAAGCTCTTAAAAGACTCAGAATCATCATCATTTAGCTTATTAGATCTCTGGCTTTAAAAACAAACAAAAAAAACCCCTAAAGCGTTTAAGCGTCTCCCAAAAGACAAAAATCCAATGTGCAAAAAGAAAAGAAAAGAAAAAGGCAGGGGCAGCGGGGGAGAAAAAAGGAAATCTGCCATTGTGGATTACTCTTCTCATGTATGGCTGACCAAATAAAAATAAATGAATATGTGTAATAGAAAAATATGATTCCCTCCCCAAGATTAACACTTGTTGCAGGCACACTTATCTTTTCAAGATTATGTTCTCTTGGGGGTAGAGAAGGGTTTTATTTTTTTTTTAATATACAGGGAACATTTGCTTCACATTACAGAAAAAAAACGGAGAGGGTAGTGTAGGAAAAGTTAACAGGGAAGAAAAGAAAATGTTTATGTGTGATGGGGGTCACTTTAGCAGCAAAATGTTCAAGGTTTCAACCACAATCAAATTAACGGAGACCTGGCAATATTTTTAAAACAAAAACAACACATGTTGAGGGTTTTGCTTCCCTGATCCACATGTCTTCCAGGTTCTGTTTTTTTTTTATTTTAAAAAAAGGAATTCAAGCTGTATAAACCCCAATTATGAGATGTCAGAGGATTTTGCCTCATAACAAGAGCCAGCTTCCTAAACTTATCCCCCACAACGTTATCGACCGGCGTGTTTGATCACTTAAATATATGTACAATAATTAAGCTGCTTTTTAAAATTTTTGTTGTTCCTTCTCTTCATCCACATGCTTTTATGTTGTTTTGCAGCAGGAGCAGCAGCAGCAGCAACAGGCACTGTGTGAGCTCCAGCCCAGCCAGCTTCCACTTCCAAAAGAATCAGCACACCCCCCACACCTCAATCCCCTTCGTCCTGCTCTTCACAGTTGACCTTGGCATGTGTGCTGCCAGGCAGGAGAAGGGTCCTCAATGGTCAGTGTTCTGTTTGTCTCTCATCCAGGCTTGGATTTGCTCTTTGAGCTCTGGCACTGAGTAGGGGGAGTAAAGAGGGGGAAGGAAAGTTAAACGCAAAATATCTCACTGTAACAAAGCTCAGTGGTTGAGCATCTGCTTTGTGTGCAGAAGGTCCTGTGTCCAATCTCCAGGTTGGGCTGGGAACATTCCCTGCGCCAAACCCTGGAAAGCCACTGCCAGTCAGTGCAGAAACAATGCTGAGCTTGATGGTCTGACTCAGTATAAGGCAAATTCTCATATCCACTCAGAGCACACGGAACAAACGAACATCACAAATATTTTAAAACATCAGAGAAGCATCCATGTGCAAAGTCCTCCTAAAATGAAACGGGACAGTGCCTGTCTGACTTCTAGTGGGAACGAGTTCCACAAAAACGGCTCCTCAACACTGAAGGCATGATTTCTTTTTGGTGCGAGTTGTGCTTTTGGTCCATGGAGGACCACAAATAGTGCTCTCCCCCAAAGATGAACTCAGTGATTGACTTGTACAGGGCAAGAAGCACCCTGGGCCTAAGTAATTTGGGGACTTTATACAGTAGCACAAGAAACTTGAATCTGGCCCAGGAGTACATAGGAAGCCAGTGCAGACTTTAAGGGGAGGGCTGGGCACATTAATGGAAGAGCAGAGGTGCATCAATGACTACCAGCCATGACAGGCTGAGTTGGCCATACTGCACTATATGGTCCAAGCAACATTCTTATGCAGGTGACATATCAGCAGATGAGGAAATTCAGTCCCTCAAGACAACAGCAGAAGCATAGAGCAAGGGTGATCCTTCAGATGTTGCCAGACTACAATTTCATGGTTGCCATGGACAATATTTTTCAGCTCTCAGAGCTTCCATCTGTAGAGATTGCAGAGTTTCGCAGAGGGATCCCTCCCTGCTTAAAAAGCAGACAACCTTCTGCTGAATTTGTTCCATTTGGGGCCGTTTTGTGTGTGATGGTTTTGTCTTTGTAACTCTGGATTTTTATTGTTGAAAGCTTAGAATATAAATAAATATAAGTGAACATCTTGACAAATGATTTTGGGGTGTCAGATTGCTCTACTACAGGCCAATTTCCAAGAGAAGGTTGTTGGTTTTTTTGCTTATTTATTGTATAAAAGTATTAGTCGGGGGGGGGGGGGAGACCAGCTATCAGCTCCCTTACTCTATTTTGCTTAGGTTAAAACACAAGTTTCTCTACCTGGTTCCAGCATGCTTTCCGTTAGTGTTTGCCGATTGAATGGATCTGTGGAGGAATTCAAAAGGTGCCGGAGGATGATGGATCTATCCATGATGGTCCCAGATGGCAACCTGACAGGGTCGCTCATCAATGTATCCATGAGTGGATCTGGAAGGAAAGGTTTAAGATCATCAAAACTTTAAACTTCAGACTCACTTGCAAACATTCCCAGAGAACTGAAGGCTAGAGAGATATTTTTCTTAAGAACAACCTCACACTGACAGAGGTATCATTGTTGCACCTTGAGTGCATCTATACAATTTTCTAAAAAGGAAGAAAAAGAAAAAAGCATCTGGAAAAAGCTAAACCAGCTTGCTCTTCTGCACAAGTTTACCATAAAATTTCTTTCTTTCTTAAGGGTTGCATCCAATTAAGTCACATTCAGAGGAGACTCATTGAAATTAACCAAAGTTAGTCATGGCCACTACCTTCATTTTTTTTAAAAAAATAATATTTATTAATAATTTCAAAATTACAGAAAAGAAAATTAAAAACAACACTACAATACATAGAAAAAAACAAGAAAAAAACAAGACATAAAAACCAATGCAACAATACAACAAAAAGATAAAAAAGGAAAAAAAGACACAAATCCCATATCTTTAACTTCCATTTGCTTGTTTCATTGACCTCCTCACACCTCCCTTTTTGTATTCTAGTTTGATTGATTATTTCAGCAAATTCTTTCCATCTTTCTCAGTTTTTACTAAACAATTTATCTTAACAATTTAACCTATTAATTAACTCAACAAATCCTTTCCATCCTTTCCCCATATTCTGTTATTCAAATTACCTTAAGTTATTTAACCTTATCTTACCAAAAAATACTTTAGAGCTTAACGCTTAATACTCAATTATACATAACTCCTGATATCTTTTCTACTAGAGTCATATAGTTTCATTCCAACATTTTCCCTAATGTTAATTAATTTTAGGCTAATTCCCTAGGAAAAAAAATTCTTTATAAATTTTCTTCCAATCTTCATCCAACGTCTCTTCTTCCTGGTCTCGGGTCGTGTCAGTCCTTACTGTCCATTCCATCTAGTCCATCAACCTGGTAATCTAATGTCCGATGCCCTTAAGTCTCTTTCATGTCCCTTCTGCAGATCTTCTTCTTCTTGTTTATACTTGCACTTTTCCTTGTCTTTTGTTGGTCTCTTTCTTAGTTTCTTTCCTTTCTCGTTGGGGAGTAGGTCTCTGGGGGATTCCAACCCAAAATTATCTTCGTCTCCCTTCATCCAACCAGCCCATTCCCCAGAGTCCCACTCCCCACAGTCATCAATATAGTCCAAAAAATATTTAAAAACATATTTCGAGGTCTCTCCAAAGTTAAGAACCTCCTCAGCTCCAGACTCCCCCTGGCCGACTCCAACTTCAATCTTCAAAGACAGCGGCTTATGCTCCTGTAGGGCCTCGGGTCTCTCCATTTGCAACCGCAACCTCCTCCATTATCTTCTGCACTTGCCCAATCAGTACAGGTTCCTGAGTTGGTCCCTGAATAGTTTCTATATCAATATTCCCTGTTTGTCCACAGTTATTAACCACAACAGTCATCAAATCCATTTTCTCATTCATCAAATCCATCTTCTCATGCATCTGTTCCAGCAAGGCACTTGTCTTGCATAAAGCAAGCACCAAAACTTCCTCCCAGCTCATATTTAGTCAAGGTCAAAAAGGACTGGTCCCACGATCTTAATCTGACAGCTGTAGAGTTCTCACATAGACTGCAGCAACAATTTAGCAAGCTCCCTCTAGAGGAGACAATTTCTATTTGTATCCATTTTTTTTAAGGCAAGTCCAACAAAGGAAAATTACTTTCATTTTTCAGATATTTTGTTTCTTTAGAATGCAGAAGGCAACATTGGAATCAATTTATTTCTCTTCTTTAGCTATCTGTCAAAGTATTCCATTCACAGTCAATGAACCTCTCCAAGAATTTCTGTCTCTGACACCCCGTTCCCAGGTTAGAGACGGTGGAAACTTATCATTCTTCACTCCCTCTCCTGCAGGCGTTAAACAAAGTCCCCCCCCCCCTTTCTCCTGCTTCCAAGGGGGTTTCAGTAATTATAAATTAAGGAAATTTAAACTTTTTTAACAACTTTCCAGGCTTTAGCTTACAAGGTTTTTGCTTCAGTCTATGTACAAAAAGCGGAAGGCGGACTTCCTGTTTTGAACCTTTCCGCTTCGGTGCCAAATTAAGATATTTCTTGACCCAATTTTCCGTTTCTACTCACGGGTACTTGTTTTAAATCCAATTGCCCACAGGAAAAAGTCAGCGCTCTCCGGCAATGGCCGTGCGGCTTCACTCCGTGAAAGTAGCAATCAGTTCACAGCACCGCGCTGCTCACCCCACTTCACTCCGGAGCCCCAAAATGGGGTTCCCGGTGCTTGGGGGGGCGCTCCTGGTGCCCTGCCGAACCCCACGTTCCCAGGCTTCCTCCGCCTGGGATTTCTAGCGGGTCCCCACCTTCGCCGCGATGGGAAGACCCAGTTTCCACGGAGCCAGTTCCTCCAGTCGGAGGAACTCCACTATTTGCCGATGGCGCTAACCCGGAAGTCCCTCATGGCCACTACCTTCAATGGGTCTACTCTAAACAGAAGTAGCATTGGATACAATCCGAAAATGTTAACCCCTCTTTCGATTTTAGCCCCATGATTTTAGCTGATGATTCCTGGGTGAAGCTGCAGTATCTCCACAAAAATCTACTTGCCTCTAAACTCGTCAGGAGCATCACTGTAGTCAATTTCAGCTCGGGCATTCTTGGCAACGATTTCTTCCACCTTTTCGGCTAGCAGCTTGAATTTTTCTATTGCTATTGTCGACTTGATTCCAGCTTTCCTCATCTTTGAAATGACCTCCTCAAATAGCTCCTTGCTGTAGGACCTCTGCAAAGACAGAAAGTACCACAATGATCGCATGCGCTACCAAGACCTGACAAAGCCATAAGCTCAGCGGCAGAGTGCTTGCTGAGCAAGCAGAAGGTCCCAGGCTCAATCCCCAGTACCCTTAGATAGGCCCTTAGCTGGAAACCTTAGAGAGCTGTTGCCAGTCTATGTAGATGCAAGGCTGAGCTAGATGGACCAAATGGGCTGACTCTGTATACAGCTGCTTGAAGACTAACACCTTACTGCTGTTTTAGGGGAAGGACCATCTGCTTGTATGCAGAAGGCCCCAGGAGTCAAGGGAGCCAATACTGAACTTAAAGAACCAATGGTTTGGTTCAGTATAAGGCAGCTCATCTATGTTTCTAAGCAGTTGGCTGTTCTGTGTTTAAAGCACTGCTGCAGGAACAGGGCACAGAAAGTCAGGGGGAGATAGCCAAGAGTTAAGTCCTTTCCCTGCAGCTTTTCACCACCTCCCAGCTGAGCGTTAGTGACACGGGGAACATGTGCAAAATGGAATAAAACTACTTTGCAAAGCTTATTCTGCCATTCCGGGCTGTTCATTCTGGTTTAGTGTATTATGGGAAAGGCAAAGTGCACTGAAGCCGCTTCCTTCAACCCCTGGAAATTTTTTAATTCAGCCACCACCCACTCTTTCAAATATTATTCACAGGGATAAGGACTAGAAATGTGGTATCTCTTTTTAAATGAAATTTGAGATCCTGAGGAATCTGCATTCCATACTCAGAAACAAGTTCTTTGCTTGCTTTGCACTTCAGCGGAATCACAGCACACACAACGCTGTCTTGTTCTCCTCTCCGTCCGCCCCTCTCTTGACATACTTTTAGTACTAGATACCAGGTAATTAATGGAAATGGAAATCTCTGCTATGAAGCTTTCTTGAGGCACCTGTTTACACAATGGGGGGAGACGGGATGTGCAGCTAAACAGACTGTTTGCTCTGACACAGATGGCAATCCCGACATTCCTAAAATTAACACACGGTCCGAAGCGTGAGAAAGGCTATCTGCTCCTGCAATAGATAAGTTGTGTGCACTTCCATGTCCAGCGATCAAGTGGCAGACTCTGCTGTCATGTAATCAGAAAGCCTTCTCCCTCCCTCCTCGCCATGTCAACTCCAAAAAGCCTGCAGTAAGGAGTCACAGCAAGCAAGAGCCGGCACCTGCTGGGAGCTTGCCAGTGCGATGCAGTATCACTGCAGGATGGGCAGCGCTCCGATTCCAAGGCAGTATGGTTGCCAGATAAATATCAAATCAGCCAGCGGGAGTGGGGAGGGGAAAGCAGCTGAGAGACTGTTGTAGCCAAAATATCAAGCAACAAAACCACGTGCAAGGAAACTCAGTTCTGGAGAAAGAAAGGGTAAATGTACACACAGACACACTTCAGTTACTAGGGATGGAAACCAGACTTTCTCCATCAGGTAGGTGCCCTCAGACAGGGTTGCACAGCTTGCTCTGAACAAGCAGAGCATTAAAGAAGTCAACCTGTGGTGGCATGACTTAGCAACATCGGTTTGTTCTTTCTTGGGGACTTTCTTTCAAATCAGCTCCACCACATCAAGCTGCTTCAGACATCTGATACAGATTTATCTGCACTGCAGTGATCAACACACGATGTGCCCACTCCTTCCTCGACACCAACCCAGCAGGGGAAAAAACCTCTATGCCTATATGGCACAGTGCCCAGCACACTCTTCTGGGCTTCATAAATTGCATGGAATTTTACAAATTGAAAGAAGAATTCAGCAAATGCTTTGGGAGAATCTCAACTTCAGAGTGGAGTAATTTTCTTCAAATCACATTTTTTGTGGGGGGTGGAATCCAACTGTCACAAAATAACTGAGGACTAGCAGAGCATTCACCTTTTTGCCCAAGATTCTCGCCCTTTGATTATGCTATACAGCTGTTTAAATTACCAAAGTTTCCCCTAAAAGGCAAGCCTATTAGGGAAACGCCTAAAAATCTTTGCCAAGGTTTTCATGTATCCTTACTCAAATATGCATGCACACATGAGAGGTTAAGCAACGGCCATCCCAAATTAGAAAAAACAAAACAAAATGGGCCAATATCCAACTGCTATGGAGATGGCAAAGGGAACTACGCAAGCCCTGGGAAACCCGTGGCCCTTTCAGCTTTTGTTGAGAGTCCAGCTCCCATCAGCTCCAGCTAGTTAATGGTCAGGGTTGATGGGAGTTGTCATCCAATAACATCTGGAGGGCCACAGCTTCCCCATCCCTAACTACTCATTTCCTCCCTAACCCTAACCTTCTGAACACCTTTCTTTCCTGGACTGCCCCACTCACCTGATCATCAGCTATTGCTTTTGCAAAGCGAGCGCAGTCTAGCTGCAGGTAGATGTCCGTCAGTTGGTCCAAAAGCTTCTTTGGTTCAAAGCCATACTTCTCGGGGTTCTCGACTTTCAGGTCGCGGCACTTGGGGCCGCACAGCTGCTGAAGGTTGAAGTTCAGCATTGCAGCCAATCGCGGCCCAAGCTCCTGGAAATGCCACAGCAGAAAGTATTATCATTGGAGAGGAATTCTTGAATCCCCATAAATGCCGGATGCTTAATAATAATAACGCATCCACAGGCATTTTGTTGGCCATTGTGAGAACAGGATGCTGGGCTAGATGGGCCAATGGCCTGATCCAACAGGCTTGTCCCATGTTCTGCAACTGTGCTAATTTCCCCAATGTAGCTTTGTCCATCCCCACCATTTCCTACATCAAAACCTATTTCCTTTTTCCCAATGGGAACCAAGGCTGCTTCTTAGATTCTGTTTTTCTTGGTCACACCCTTGTAGTGTGGCAGAAGGTTGCCAACTGCCTTCAGCAGTTAGGAATCTGGATCCTCATCTCATCTACGCAACCACCGCTCCTTGCACAAGAGGCACTTTTGGATTGTACACCAGGTGGCCATTCCTGTCCCCATGACTGCTTGCCCCCTTGCAGGCACCTACCTAGTACTTTTCAGGCTGCCCCTGGCTTGATGGCAAAGGCTTCTAGCACCATGTGGACACCCGAGGCCACTAACCCAAGGGTAGCCAATGTGGTGCCCTCCAGAATTTTTGGACTACAACTCCCATCAGCCCCAGTTGGCATGACCAATAGTCAGGGATGATAGGAACTGTAGTACAAAACCCCTCGTGTTGGTTTCTTTTGCTCCAAGAAACTGTGAAGAACAAGCCTTGGTTTATTATTGTGGTTTGGAGGCAACATTGAGCCAGGGATCAAGGTTTACTTCCTCTGTAGAGGAACAAAAGGAGCCCAAATAGTTTAGGTCAGGCATCCCCAAACATCATCCCTGACTACTGGTCCTGTTAGCTAGGGATGATGGGAGTTGTAGTCCCAAAACAGCTGGAGGGCCGAATTTGGGGGTGCCTGGTTTAGGTGAACTGGACCTCTGGAGTTGTAGCCAACTGAAACTCATGGGTCTAAGCCATGCCCATTCGATTCAATGGGTCTACTCTGCACAGGACTAGCACTGCATACAACCCCATATCTTAGCCACAGTGAAGAGATCTTAAAATGTTACATCTATTTCAGGCCTTACACTCTCTGGCCCGATCCATAACCTGCAGTGGCTGAGATTCCCAAAAGGTGAGAGTCTCAACGATGAGAACTTTTAAATCACAGGTGAGGCTTATGGCTGCATCCACAATAACACCGACTTTGAAGAACTCAAGCTGGCTGGGCTATGAATGAACCGCAGAGCCAGTAATGTAAGTAAAACCTGCAAATCAAGTTGCCACCTATTTTATAATTTAAAGCGCCTCATCACAAACCTCAAGCTTATACTCACAGGTCTGAGGAAAGGCTTCTGAACTTGTTTGGTGAGGATGTGGAACATATCGACTGTTTCTGTCGCCAGGGCCAGGTAAGAGCGTGACACCCTCTCATCCTGTGCCAGCTGAGACTGCCGTGCTTGTTGCTGGTCCTAGAAGAAAAGGCGCTGCAAATCAAACTGCCTCTACCTCAGCATCAAACAAAACAAGCAGCTGGTATATGTTATCAAATTTACAGCCACATCTTCCAGCAGCAAGACACCCTTGCTTCATCTCACTGCTCCCACCCCCAATATCACAAAGCACCAGATGCAACCAACATTAAGTTGCTATTAATTATTTTATATACTGCTTACTTGCCAAGGATGGCTTCTAAGCAATGTACAAATATAAAATCAATAGCAAAATCCAAACAAGACACAAATTAACAATTCGAAGTGTTAAAAACATCCACAACTTTAAAATCCAATGGAACAAGTCAGTTAAAAAACAGAACCATTAAAAGTTTAAGTTTTTTAAAAACCAAACATTAAGTTCAGGGGCATGCTTGCCTAAGAAGGTGCACCTTCAAGAGCCAGTGAAACACCAATACAGTGGTACCTTGGGTTAAGTACTTAATTCGTTCCGGAGGTCCGTACTTAACCTGAAACTGTTCTTAACCTGAAGCACCACTTTAGCTAATGGGGCCTCCCGCTGCTGCCACGCCGCCGGAGCACGATTTCTGTTCTCATCCTGAAGCAAAGTTCTTAACCCGAGGTAATATTTCTGGGTTAGCAGAGTCTGTAACCTGAAGCGTATGTAACGCAAGGTACCACTGTACTGATGGGGGTTATTTCAGTAGGGAGGGCATTCCACAATATGAAAAACACTAATGAAAAAGCTCACCTCCAGGAGTAATCAGGCTATGACAAAAATTAACAGGGTTCTATCTGTTGATATTTAATGCCCTTACGAGATAGTGGAGGAGAAGATGCTTTTTCAAATAACCTATCCAAAGTTATGCAGGACTTTATATTTAAGCGGCCAGGCCTTAAAACTGGCTCAATGCCCAGGTTGTTGAAGGCAGGTGTCAACCCTTCTTGCGATACACTGGGGCACTTACTGCATAGAAGGTGGGGTATACAAACTCAGAAAATGGCAGAGGAACCTCCAAAAGGAGACATTTGCTCACCCTGGGCAGCAAGTCCCAATGCTCTTTGTTTTTCATCTCCTCCTGCACTTCATGGATGCGTTTTAGGGACTCCAAACTCTCGTCCAGCAAGAACGTTGTGTCATTGATCAGCATATTGATGTAGCGAACAAATTGCTTCCCAGAGCTAGGAGAGAGAGAGAGAGAGATGGAGAGAGACAGAAGCTGAGAGATGGGATTCCTTGGTTCCAATATAGCAGAACGACTGAGCTGCAACCCCAGTGCTGTTATTTGGATCTGGCAGAGGTTCAAATCCCTGCTCAGCCATCTGTTACTGCTGTGCACCAGTTTCCCCGCCCACAAAATGAAAATGGAACCTACCCCACAAGACTGTTGTAAGGAACACACAAGATTAAGACTAAATGCCTTGAATACAACTATTTATCTGTAATCCTGAACTGCTACCCTGCTCTTATCCAGTGCATCAAAGTCAGATTAATTCCCCTTTGGGAACTGCCTTCCTGCACAGCTCTTTAAAAATGCTCTACCCAGGGAGAGGCACAAATACCAGACTGAAATGAGAGAGAAGGGAGGCACAGATTGACTGGCAGCACCTCTCCCAACATCTCAGGCAAAGGCCTTCTATATCACCAGGTACCTGATCTTTTTAAACTGGAGATGGTGGGGATTGGACCTGGGAGCTTCCCCATGCAAAGAAGGTGATCTCTAACCCACTGAGCTATGGTCTCATCACAAAAGATGAGGGCCAGTCCAGAAACCCTTAAGACCCAGCCCCCGCCATGCTGAAAGCCTTCTAACTCACTTGAACTCTTCCATGAAGGTGCCATGGTGAGCTATATTCTGCCAGAGGCTTTTGAAGATGGTGCTGATGTGGTAGCGAATTGTAAATTTGTCATAGAACTCGCTGGTGGCTCCGGTGTGTTCGACATCTGGGGAGGACGGAGGGAAACCCGTAAGTCAGACAATAAATCCACCACTTTGAAGTTAGAACGGAAGGGATGTACCCTGTCGCCTCCAGAATGACCAGATCAAGAGCTACCCCTTGCCAACATCCAAAAAGAACATCAAATCCAGGAGAAATGGTCCCAGTCATTGGCCAGAGGTCCAAGGGACACTGAACTGTATGTATAGGCATAGAGATCCCAATTCTATAATCAGCCAAGGCAATCAACACCACTTCACATCCCAGGGCAGGGCGCTCTGGGTTTAAAGTTGAACCCAAACTGTGAGTCAGGCAGCAGCTAACCTGTATAAAACTTCATCAGCGACGGTACAAGCAACTTGGTGGAGAGAGGATGGTTCTCAATCATCTCAAAGAATTTCTGTGTCCGTGGCTGGACAGCCGGGTTCGTCATAAACATCACCTCCACCAGCTTCGCCACCAGGTAGGGGTTCCGGATGTAGTTCTGGTTGCACAGCATCACAACGAGGAACGTCACAACGTCTTGGGTGCAAGGCTCATAAAGTACCTGAGGAGAATATCTGGCAACGGGGGGTGGGGTGGGATGAAAAACGGGCAAATGAGAAAACGGTCCTGAATGGAGAAGCACAACAGCAAAGTAAGTAGAAGGCTGCTGGTTCAGCCCAAAGGCCTGTCTAGTCTTGTTTTCTCAGAACATGGAAGGCTGCCTTGTAATGAGTCAACTCAATACTGTCTATGCAGACTGGCACCAGCTCTCCAGGGTTTCTGGCAAGATGTCTTCCTGGGCGCTTCTTGCAGATGCCAGGAAGTGCTCTAACACAGCCCTTCCCTTAAGACACAGGAACTTAGGAAGCTGCATTATACAGGTTCAGACCACTGGGTCCATCTATCTCAGTATTGTCTACACTGACTGGCAGTGGCTCTCTAAGGGCTACCAGGAGATGCCAATGGGGATCAAACCTGAGACCTTCTACATACTAAGCAGATGCTCCAAAGCTGAGCAAAGGCCCTTCCTGCTATTTCCATACAGTGGCCAGATGCTTCTTAGAAGCCAACAAGAACAAGGTGGCAATATTACTTACTGTACAATAAAAAATAAAAATTCCGCGACATCTTCCACATAAAACTCAGGCAACGCTGCAAACACTTTTGGGACATCAGGGTTTAAAGGCAGTTTTATGCTGTGAACACAGGGAGGAGAGAAAGACCATTAAGCACCTTGGGGCAGGCATCTCTCATAAATAGCTTTCAAAACTCTGCAAAGGGTAGATAACTGGCTAAGTATGCCACCATGAACCAAAAGCCACATACATGGAAAGCAAATTCACAGCCATATAAATACATTTTAAGGGTCATGCAAAAAACAAGTTATACCCTACACTGTTTTAAAGCAAAGGTACAGGTATGCAATTTGTATCTGATTTCCTGCAGAGATTTCATTTTAAGAGTAAGGGAACAAATCAAACTTTCCCCACCTGGCCCTCCAGCTGTTGTTGGAATACAATTCCCATCAGACCCATCAATAATGGCCTGCGATCAGGGATGATGGGAGTTGTAGTTCAGAGACATCTGGAGGGTATCAGGATGAGGAAGGGTGACAAGAGAAGGTCACATTCAACTAACTTCTTGTCACACTGAAATCAATAGACAAATTAATCGTGTTTATTTATTCGACTGGGCCTACTGCAAGAAGGACTAACATTGGATACACATCAGAGTGTCAGGATGAATATTTCCTCCTCACTGACTTCAGGCTGCTTGGGAAGTGAGATGTTTTTAAAAACTTCCCCATAAAGCATTATCTAGGCATTTCAAAGCTGGTAACTGAAAAATGGCCGCACCTATAGGAGTCATTTTGGGGGCAGACACCTACTGTTAATTGGCAGGAGGTAGCTAGCGACTTGGCCAGCACAAAAAAGCACACTGGGTGAGATGAGGAGATCTCTAAATGCGACTCACTTGGGGTAGGCAGGGTCTAGGATCCGGAGCAAGAGCTGGATGACCATGCTGTAAAAATTCAGGCACCTTCTAAGGAAATTCTCGTCTAGGAGGCCGGCATCTGCACAGGCTTTGCACCGCACCAATTTCTGCACAGAGAAGTTGCCAGGACCCAAAAGTTAAGCAAAAGCGCCACGCTAAAAATCAATATGTCCCACCCGCCCATACACAAACAAAATATTGCACTCAGAACAGCAAAGCATTCAAGTTGGGAGCAGCATACTCTGAAAGAAGAAGCAGTTCAATAAATGTTTGTTTGGGCAGGATGAACTGATTATACAGGGCACAAGAACGCAAGAGCCTGGTGTCTGGATCAGAGCAAAGGCTCATCTAGTCCAGCACCCTGGTCTTCACAAGTGGACAACAAAGACAGGAGCCCACAAGCAAGGCAGAAGGGCAAGACTCTCTCCTGCTCTTGCCCCCATCCTCACCCCAGCAACTGGTAAGCAGAGATACGCCACTTCTGAACACAGAAGTTCCGCTTCACCATCCCTGCCTAGGGTTGCAGCAATGAATTAAATAATAATAATAATAATGTGTTCTGTGAAGGATTCTCATCGGCCCTGAAATCTCCTGCCTATCGACATCATGGGATGACCCCAAGATCTAGTAGTATGAGAGAAGGAGAAAACTCTTTCCCCAAATACCGCTTTCTCCATGTGATGCGTATGTTTTCTATGCCTCTATCGCATCTCCCTCTTACGCCTGCAATCCTATCCAAGTTTACTAGCTCATCAAACCTCCACGTAGGCAATCAGTACCCAACATACACATTCAAATCTTCGTAATCATTTGTAGTCAAGGTTGGCTCCCTGAAACCTTCAAGGTGAAGCTGGAGCAAGCGACCAACTGGCTTTTGCCCGACCGCAGCTTACAAACCTTGAGCTGTGTTTTGCAGCGCTTTAGCATTTCTCGATGCCGTGTGGCCAGAGGAGAATCCTTCCACTGAGTTTCATTATTCTTCAAGTCCTCCACGGTCCTGTAAAAGTAAACCAAACAAGAGGAAAAAAATAAAAATAAAAATTGAGCAATTGTGGCAAAGGCAGAGTGTGCAAAGCACCAGAGAGGAAGAGGTAAATGAAACAGGACACAAGAAACTGCCTTATATCACGTCAGGCCACTGGGCCACCTAGGTCAGTATTGTCTATGCCAATCAGCAGTGGCACTCCAGGGTTTCAGGCAGGGAACATTCCCAGCCCTCCTTGGAGATTCCACTGGGGATAGAACCTGGGACCTTCTGCATATGAAACAGATGCTCCACCACTAAGCTATGAACATAGGAAGCTGCCTTATATCACGTCAGACCATTGGTGGAACGTCAGACCCTGTGGAACGCCCTCCCACCAGATGTCAAAGAGAACAATAACTACCAGACTTTTAGAAGACATCTGAAGGCAGCCCTGTTTAGGGAAGCTTTTAATGTTTGATGCATTACTGTGTTTTGATATTTTGTTGGGGGAGGCCCAGCCAGATGGGTGGGGTATAAATAAATAAATAAATAAATAAATATTGGTCCATCTAGCTCAACATTGTCGACATTAACTGGTAGCAGGGTTTCAGGGAAGGAGTCTTTGCCCATTACTACTTAGAGATGCTGGTTTGTAGTTGGCTGATGAATCTTCATTTGCTTGAACTATATCTGGTATTATGTGTGAACCAAGCACTCTTAACTATGGTTTGTTTGACCACTTCACCCCAGAAGCTCATGAAACTATAGAGGCATGAGGCAAGAGCAGCTGGACAACAAGCCAAACCTTTGGCAAAACAAGCCATGGTTTGTTTGATCATCCATGGGACAAACCATGGCTTAGAGCTGCATTAGAACCAAGCCGACATCCACTTCTCCCCCTACTCAGCCCCCACAAGCTCCCCTCAGCTGATTGAATCGCTGGCGCACCCAGTCCTAGTTCCCTCCTGATACTGTGCATGCACACTACAGTAAGCGTCCTCTTGCCAAGTTATGCTAGCGATTACTCAAAGCCACCTTTAGACCTCGATGAACAATGAGGCCATTGGTGGCCTACAGAGCTTTCTGGGAACTGGCACGGCTCTCCAAGCAGACAATGCCTGCAGAGCTTGAGATCATCGGCAGAAGACAGGCTCCCCGCTTCCCACAGCCATCTGGATCTACCAAGTCAGCCGCATGATGAGCCCCCATCTGCATTCACAACCTCTCTGCCACACATCAGCCAGCTCAGAGCTCTGTGGGTAACAAAAAACTGAAGGGACTCAAAGAAGGCAGGAGAAACTGGCAGACCATTATCAACAGTGCTTTGGAGTATGGAGATGCCTTATTTATTTTATTTTTGTTTATTTAATAAAATATTTTCACTGTTTGATCATAAAACAAAAACCCTCAAAGCAGTTTGCAGCAAAATTTAAGTAATGAGATTATCGGCAAAAACAAACTAAAGCATTCAGAAAGTAATTTAAATCGACAACAGCTAAAAACCAGATATAGAAAATGTCAACATTCTACATGTCTTCCTCACCTGTTGAGCTCCCGGATGGCCCTCAGTCGACGGATGTATCGACGGCAGCTTGGCAAGATAGACAGGTGATGGGCATGGAGGGTCAGGAAGAAGCACTCCGTTGGAAATTTCGGCTCAGAAAAGAGGGACTGATCCCTAGCTGGGGAAAGGAGAAGGAACAGGATAGAATTGAGAAGTTAGGGTTCATTCAGACATGGGAAATATTACCGTATTTTTCATTCTATAGGATGCAGCCGGCCATAAGACACACCTAGTTTTAGAGGGGGAGAACAAGAAAAAAAAATCTCTTCCTCTCTGCGCAGCGCCCCTTTAGCGAAGCGCAGGAGAAATGGAGCCCCTTCCATTTCTCCTCCTGCTTCGCTGAAGGTGCTTTGTGCAGCTTTCCCTCTCTGCGCAGCACCTCTTCAGCACTGAAAAGGCGCTGCGCAGCTCTCCCTCTCTGCGCAGCACCTCTCCAGCGAAGTGAAGCCAGGAGAGCAAGGGGGATGAGTGCGCACTGACCCCTCTCGCTCTCCAGGCTTCAGCCCTCCCGCTGCACTCCGGAGGCTTCGTGTTGCTTTTGCTGAAGCCATGGAGCCTACATTCGCTCCATAAGACGTACACACATTTCCCCTTAATTTTTGGAGGGGAAAAAGTGTGTCTTATAGAGTGAAAACTACGGTAAGTTAAGCTTTCCTGATTATCGTACTAGAGCTTCCGTCCCAGTTTTTCCTTTCATGCCTGTTACATTTTGGACCGATACACTGGCCTGCTGGACTAAATTCCATTCACATCAGTGGGCATGGTGTGGCACAACAACAAAAGTTGCTGGGCAACGTTGCTAAAAGGTTATGCTTTTAAAGCTAGTATCTCCCATGTCCTTAAGTTATACAGTGGTACCTCGGGTTACAGACGCTTCAGGTTACAGACTCTGCTAACCCTGAAGTAGTACCTCGGGTTAAGAACTTTGTTTCAGGATGAGAACAAAAATCACGCGGTGGCAGCGGGAGGCCCCATTAGCTTAAGTAGTACCTCAGGTTAAGAACAGTTTCAGGTTAAGAACAGACCTCCAGAACGAATTAAGTTCTTAACCCAAGGTACCACTGTACAGCACCAATGTATTGATTGTGTTGATGCCGACACTGCCTGAACAGCAGATATAGCTGATACTGGTGCAGAAAGTAGTGAATGGGAGAACAGGGGAACCAGCATGCAGCATGGAATATTCTCCCCATGTAGCAACATACAGAAATTGCCCAAAGCCACGCTGGGGAACCTGCGGCCCTTCAGATGTCATTGGGCCACGACACCCAGAATCTCTGACTCTTGGCAATGCTGGCTATGGGGTATGAGAACTGGAGTCTGGCAACATCTGAAAGGCTGAAGGTTCCACATCCTTGCAGTAAGGAATCTTATAAATGAAGTAACCACTATCTGCCATGACAAATGGCCTGTCTCTCATTTGCTTTGTTAAGTTTATCCTCCGGTGGTGGCTCATGTCCTGGACACAACTGTTAACTATGGATGGGGGAAAGCATCTTTCTTCTTAAACAAGTTTCTAGACCTTAAGGCTGCAAAGCTAGATGTGAAAAGTGTGCATGGGACCAACAGTGAAATCCCAATGCCAGGGGTCAAGCAAGATTTCCTGTGTTCTAGATAGCTCTGTCTGTTCCACAGACTACTGGAAATTCAAATGGCCAATACATTAAAAACAATACTTAATTTCAAAGGTCCCACAACTCTATTTTCCTTAAAGCATAAGCTAGGTTTCCTTGGAGAAGAACTTCCAAACACACAGCCCCGAATAAAACAACCCACATATTTGTTTTTGCACATCTGCCAAGGAACAAAAAGGTGGAGACAACAGCAGCCATCTGTAACTCACACAGCTCAACCATCCAGCTGCCAACATCCTCCATGGTAGCTTTCACTCGCGTCTCATCCGCCGGGAGTACAATGCGACACCGAGGATGGAAGATGTAGGAGGGGTCAACCGTCTCAAGCTTGATCTTCGTGCTCAGCTGCTGAAGCACCCACAGGAAGTTGAGCATAAAGCCGTCTGTAGAGACCAATCTGTCATCTGTCTGCAAGTCCAGGAGAAAGGGAACAGAGTGCTATCTAAGAACAGGAACTTCAGAGAGACAGCCCCATATCTGAAGCTGGGCTCAAGGGTATCTTAAGGACAGCCTTCCCACTTGTGATCTGGGGTGGTGGAACCCTTTTAAGTCCAAGGGCCGCATTTCCTTCTGGGCAACCTTTTTAGGGGCCACATGCTACTGGTGCACAAGGCCAGAGACAAAAGTGGGTGGGGCAATTAATGCAACTATTACCTTTGTACAGTAGGCAAGCTTCTATACACACTCACACATCTGTCTTTATCCTCCACCCAGGCAAGCAAGAGGCATTATCAGAGCTCAAGGATGAATTCCAGACAGGCACAAGCACTCAAGGAAGGTGTGAAGAGCAGGTGGCAAAAGGGAGAGTTCTAAAGGCCAAAAAGAGGCCTGGAAGGCCACATGCGGCCCCTGGGCACAAGGTTCCCCCACCTCTAATTTAGAGCATCGCCAGAGGGTTTGCTCTGAGTACTGCTGGCAGTGTGCCTTTGGAATTACCCTCCCCAGAACTGTTTGCCTAGTGCCTGCAGAGCTCTCAGCTGCTAAGCCACAGATTTTACCTTGGCCAGGTGCCCCCTAGCTGGCCTGAAAAAAGCCACCATCTCTCCCAGCTTCATTTCCCCCACTTGCATATTTTATAGGCTCATATATACACATACACTGCACAATAAACTAAGTATCTAGGCAGGGAGTATAAACACATCCATAAAGCAGCAGAAAAAAGACTTGACACCTGGACAGCGATACACAGTAACCCATGGACTGAGCTACACATTAGAAAAGTCCTGTGTAAGCAAAAGGTGTTTGAAAAATGCAAGTAGAAATGGGGATTGTTTACCATTAATAGGAAAGGAATTAAACAATCTAGGCTGGAACACAATATTTTATCATCAAAATCATCACAATCATCATCATTTTAACATCATCCTGCCTGACAGGGACTCAAGGTGGCTTATAGCTAAAATAGAAACAGATAAAAACATTTTTTTGGGGGGGGGGACCAACCATTAAAAAATAATTAAACACTAAACCCCCTATTTCTTGCAGAAGACAAATGCTATGTGGCACACTTAACAGTGCCTCTTTGGCTGAACATAAAGATCGGGCAGTTATATAACGTGCGGGGATTATACTGATTTACCTGTTGAGAGGATTGTAACTAGACAATGCACATTAAGAGCTTACAACACTTAAAAGCCCAAGATAAAAATATTATTCTCTTCCCAGACCCGGCTTTTATTTATGTAAATATTCTGAAGGCACTTTTTCAGCCCTGTTTGTGCCCCCCCCCCAAAAAAAAACCATGGCCCTCAAGTCTAACACTACAAGATACAATTTAGCCAGTAAGATGCAAACAGACTTTTTTATAAATTACAACAACAACAACAACAACAACAACAACAACAACAACAACAACAGAAGTAAAACAAAACTCAAGGAACAGCCAGCAAAAAAAGAAAAGGGGAAATGGTATGTTTAAAAACTGCTGTTTCAGTTGCAATAGCTTCTGATTCGTATGGAGTATTTAAAAGCTGCAAACTTTTAAATTTTAAAAGCTGCAAGATTAATGGGCATGGGGCAGGGTGCAAGCAAAATTACAATTAAAATGTCATGACTTGCTGGTTATTGACAAGTCAAGGCTCCAACACTGATTGTCAAAGCAAGTAACACTCCCACTTCCTCAAAGGGAAACGAAAGTGGCTCACTAACAGGTAGCAGAGGACATCCTGGGATGTCAGGAGGGGCAGGGCATAAGCAACAGAAACATGAGAGGTGGAAATCAAAGACTGCTGGCTGATATCCTTATGCAGAGCAGACGGACAAGCATAGCGATGCAAGGGCTGACAATATAAAACTGAGGACTAGAGGCTTGGTTGCAGGAAGGTCAATGCAGAGGGTGGGTGAGGGTGCTCATGGCAACAGAAGATACAGCTGAGTTTACAATTTCAAGTTGATCAAAGAGGGGAGAGGGACACAATAAATGTGCTAACAGGCTTTCACGACCAATCTGGACTGCGGGCACAACTTCACCTGCATCTGGGCCTTCTTCATGTTGGCGTTGACCATGGCTGCCATGTAGCTGAGAGCTGCCTCTCGGGTTTCTCCGTTGAGTAACACGCTATGCAGGATCTTAAACAGCTCTTGCTGAAGATTTTTACAAAAGGAAAGTCAGAAGCAAGTTAACCGAGCAACTGCAGCTTACAATGTCAGGTTTCACTGAGAAACAGCTGTGTAGCACAGCCTTGGTGACGCTCTCTGGATGTCTTGGGCTCCCATCAGCCCCAGCCAGCATGGCTAGCAGTCAGGGATGATGGGATCTGTAGTCCCCAAAACACCAGGTGGGCACAAGGCTGGTGCAGAGAAAGGTCACATTCACACCATACATTTAAAGCTATATGATATCATTTTAAACAGCTGTGGCTTCCTCCAAAAGAATTTTGGGAGCTGTAGTCTGTTAAGGGTGCTAAAGAGCTACAATTCCTACAATGGCTTAACAGTCAATCCCTCTTCACAGCGAATTCTGGGAACTGTAGCTCTGTCCGGGCAATAGGGGTCTCCTAACAACTCTCAGAACCCTTAAAAAACTACAGCTCCCAGAATTCTCTTGGGGGAGGCCAAGTAGTATCATTGTGCTTTAAAAGTATGGTGTTAATGTGGCCAGGGTCTTAGCATAGTTGGAAACGTCAGTTACACAGCAGCTGTAGTCTTTATTCCCCTAATGCTTCTAGATTTTAAGATGACCTCGCAAATATTTATCAAAAGTAAGGCTTGTATCCAACTCAGAGCAGACCCATTTAAATAAATGGGCCTAGGTTAGTTTTGTCCTTCAGTGGATCTGCTCTGAGTATGGCTAGAACTGGATTCAACCCTAAAGCTACAACTTTTAAATAATCAGTTAAAAGTAATTAAAAATATTTTAAGTGATTACACTTAGGCCCATAATTAATCAGACAACACATTTAAAAATGTGAAGTTTCTAAAATATATATTAAATAAATAAGTAAGTAAGTAAGTAAGTAAGTATGTATGTATGTATGCAGACAGCAGCAGTCATCTGAGAAGATGAATTCCCCCTTCGCTCTCAGGCACAGGAAATAACACCTGTTGCAGCAGGAACCATCTAAGGACCAAAAGCGGCATGCAGCAATGTTTTACTCAGAGTTGATCTACTGAAATCAATGGACCCAACTGGGTCATGTTTATTCATTTCATTAGGTCTGCTCTGAGTCAAATGTAGCTGAATACCACTCCAAGGACTGTGACCAGCTTTTTATTATTCTACTGATTTGTTTCATAAAATTTATACACCTCTTGATTTAGGTTGCGTGTCTTTTTAACAAGGCGGTTTACTAAAAAAAGTTTAAATGATAAAATCAGTGCTTTTTTTCTGGGAGGACACAGGGGTACACACACATACCCCTAAAATTTTGTGAATCTTTGTACTTTTGTCCATTTACTGTATTTTTCCTGATTTGAACTATAAAATGGTGATTTTCTTGAGTCAAAAATGAGAGTACTCCTAAGCATTTTTTAAAGGGAAAAAAGCATTGGATAAAATTATCCATAAGAATTAACAACAACTTTCAAAAAGTTAAAATAAGAATAAACTAAGAACAGATTAAAACTTGAAACAACTTTCTAAATACAGCGGTACCTCGGAAGTCGAACAGAATCCATTCCAGAAGTCTCTTTGACTTCCAAAACCAAGACACGGCTTCCGATTGGCTGCAGGAAGCTCCAATCAGAAGCTGTGCCAGACATTCGGGTTCCAAAGAAAGTTCGCAAGCCGGAACACTCACTTCCGGGTTTGCAGTATTTGGGAGCCAAAATGTTCAACTTGCAAGGTGTTCGGGATCCAAGATACGACTGTAGCAGAGTAGGCTTGCTTTTAAGCAGGCGCCAAAAAGTGTACAGTAAAGGCACCTGCTTGATGTCAAGGGTAGACTCACTGCGATGAATAGGACCTAGGTTAGTCATGCCCATTCATTTCAGTGAGTCTGCTCTGAGTATGGTTGATGCCGACTGATAGGCTTAGCAAAAATATTTTCTCAAACAAGATAAAAAGCAGCACACCTACCCTTGCGGATTCCAGATAATGCTGCAAAGACTGGCTAACCACCCTGGTGTTTTCAAGGGTAATGGCAGGTCCAGAGAAATATTTTTCGACCACTCTAGGCTGCAAGGAGGAAAGGAAAAAAAAGTCAATGAACAACACAGGTATGTTTTATTTAAAGTACTTGTAAAGACCATGTTTATGGGCAGAATCAATTTCAAGGCAGCTTATGATATAGAAATGCAATAATTAATTAATGATATACAGCATACGTAATAATCGGTAAAATCAGACTAACACCCAACAAGCCCAGAATTAAGCCCAAAACCATGGTTTGCATCTAATGCTAGTCCTACTCTGAGAAGATCTTCTGAAATGAATGAACATAACTAGCTTAGGTCCATTAGTTTCAATGAGTTTACTCTATGTAGGACTTGTAGGACTCCTGAATGCTTGTGGTGATAAGGGTTGGTGAACTCCCAACAGAAACTTATTCCAGAGGTGTGGGGCCAGTACAAAAAAGGCCTTGTCCTGCATGCCTGCCGACCTAACAGCCCTCTGCAGTGGGTGCATAAGAGATTGCAAAAGGAGGGAGAGGCTTTTAAGGTAGACCACAGCAGACTAGACAAAACTTATTTGCTGTAGCAGAAGATCTTTTTGATTTGGTCTCATTCACTCATCACTTACATCATCTTCAGCAAAGACAGAGAGACTGAAGAAAGCCCCGAGGTAAGAGAGTCTTTGCAGTTCCCGACCTGTCCCGGGGCTCAGAGACCTCGGCAGCCACAAAGGCAAAGACACAACCTGTGGGTACAAGAGGGTGACAGGGAAATGACTGGCATGTGGGCTGGAAGCTTCTAAATTGTTCTGCTGCCTGTTTGATCGCCCCTTGCTAGAATCTGATGGATGCTGAGCACTGGAAACCAGCATTAACTCAAAAGGAATTGTAAGAACAGGTTTTCCACTTACCAAACTGCACACGGGGTGAGATTTCCCAAACTTGATTTCACATAGTTCACCTAAAGCCTAAAAACAGAAACAAAAATAAATGAGAGAAACAAAATGACCCAAGGACATTTCTACACAGGTTCTTTGGCTGACTAATGGAAAAAAAGAACCACATGTTGGATGGAGGGCTCTTAAAAGAGTTGCATCTTAAGAAGCTGTCTTTCTTTGGACTCTTCCAGTGGCTAGCTTGTTATGCCAGCTATGTGTGACCTCCTGGTTCAAAATACCAGCTGCCACAACCTTGGGAGAGGGGCTCTAGTCTTCATGCCCCTGTGAGTGGGCTTTCCAAGAGGCTCCTGGCTAGCCACAGAGGGAAATAGGATGCTGGACTGGATGGCTTAAGAGCTTAACCTGGAGAGTTGCTTGGGAGTATGTGCAGTCATGTCTCAGAAGTTATCAGAGGTAGATCAACAGCTCCTATGACCTATAAGCAGTATGAAGACTCTGAATTGGCTAGTCCTAGTATATTTATGCTGGGGACCTGACCTCCCACTCAGCATAAGAATGTAAGAAGAGCCTGCTGGATCAGGCCAATGGCCCATCTAGCTGGCCACCCAGATGTCTGTAGGAAATCTACAAGCAGGGCCCAAGCAAAGAGCACTTCCCCTTCCCGTGGCTTCCAGCAATTGGTATTCAGACGCATTACTGCCTCTTGGCCATGAAGGCAGAGCAGAGCCATCAAAGCAGGACATCCAGAGAACTCCAGATTTTCCAACTCAAACAACAGCTGGAGCACACAAGCTCCAGGTCTAAGATTTCTGAGCCAGGCCACAACAGCTTTCCTCCCCAATTTAAGTTGGAAGCAAGTTCTTACAAGGGATGAAAGGACAGCCTGCCAACTCTAAACCAGGAGTGGGGAACCTGTGCCCCCACTAACTCCCAAGAGCTTCAGGTAGCACAGCCTACAGTCAGAGATGATATGAATTATATGGCTAACCTGATCCAAAACACTCACCCACCCCACTCACACATGAAAGCAAAGACCACCACAGCCAACCACAAATGAATAACCACACCCTAGGCCAACCCCAACCTCTCTCACCACCATAAGAACACAAGTGAACAGCAAAAAACCTGCACAAGCAACGCTGACACCAAACCCTACATACAGTAAGTAAAATAGAAACATCGCCACCCGACCCCCCCATCTCCCCCCCACCTCTTTCCCCCTTTTCTTCCTAATGTCTCAACAAATGAAACTGATTTGTAAAAATGTTACATGGGGAAAAAATATGAGAGACATTGCACTTACTTTTGTAAATCAAGAAAATTTTTAATAATAATAAAAAGAGATGATACGAGTTGAAGTTCAGGAACATTGAGAGGGGCACAGGCCTTGCCTTTATTTAACAGCTTTTTAGTCTGCCCTTGAAAACAAAAATCCTTCCTCTGGTCAGTTTACACAACATCGCTCAATGAAAGCACAAGTAGCAAGGAGGAGAAAAGCCAGTACAGATCAATTAAGGGCTAATTGTTCTTTAAAAGGTTTGGGGTGATAACATGGCAGAGAAGAAGTTTAACGCTCTCAGGCCTGTCTCTCTGGGAGAGAGCCTTGCACAGGCAGAGGGGACATCACCAGCAAGGTGCTGTCTGCCTCTCGCCACTCCTAATGCAATGGACGCAACACACACTTACACTTCAGCATAAGGGACAAAAATGCATTCCATTTATCCACATCTCTCCCATTCAGGTCAAAATCTCTACCAAATTAAACTTATGGTTCATCTCCTTTTTGCTCATAAGAAGTTAAAATGGGCACCGCAGGGAGAGGACACATTGCATTTCTCAAGCCAGCAGTCAAGTTCTTCCCATCTCTGCTGCTTAGCCAAGTGGCTGGCAAACTCCAAAACGACCAGGCAAGGGTTAAGCAGCGCTTGGGGAAAATAGATCTATTGTTCTCAGTGCACCAAGGGCCCCTTTTGTCTTGCAATTTGAGAGCAGAAAGTCGTTGGATGATGTCGAGAACCCATGACAAAAAGAACTTTCATCTACATCCTCCCAGTGGGTCTGGCAGGCAGGACAGAATGAAATCGAAGGAAATTCAGAAGGACAATGTGCCACACATCCTGGATGTGTTATAGCACAACATATATACTCCTTTTTTAACTCTCTCCAGCACTATCATTCCAAAGACACAAGGTTAGGGAATACTATAACTGCTGCCACTGTCACTACTTGTGGATACAGGCAGCCCCCTTACACGGGAGTTATGTTCCGAGGCACCATGCACGTCAGAAAGATCATGTAGAATTGAAACCCACTGAAAAAGCCTGCAAACACCCTGTTCCACCCTTTTAGTGGCATTTCAGCGACATCTTTATGACGTTTCCGGGTTTGTTGCGATGCATGTTAGCTCTCTCCATTAATTTCAACGAGTCTACACTTGGGTGAGACTAACCCTGATCTAGAGTCTTGTTATTTAATAAGCAAATAATAAAATCCATAGTCTTAACTGCTATGCTACACCACCTCTTGCGTATATACACACACAGTGGCTGATTCAAAATCGAAACGCTAATTTAAATAAAGTACTGGCTTAAAAATCAAGCACGACAAGATCCACAATAGAAATAGGAGCAGTTTCAACACTAGTAGCAGAGACATAAAATCAAAACCATGGGAAAGTCAGAATAAAATTGAATTCAAAAACGTCTGAATTAAATCGAAATCTCTGGCTGCCTAAATGCATCCATGCGAGACACATTGTCCAAATCAAGCCATGTTGCACAAGAGTGGAGCAAACAGACACAGCAATCACAGAGGGATCTTTTCTCTTTTTTAATCAAGAGTCTGCTCGGCTTGAAAGAGTCCCTGCTGCTCTCTGCAGGGACATTTCAGTTCTACTCCAAACAAAGCCTCTCTCCCATAAAGCAGACAGCCTGATTCCTATGCTAATCACACCCTACTAAACTTCCAGGTTCTCACTGAGCTGGTACACCTGTGGCAGAGATGCACTGCTTCAGACTGCAGGTGGGGATTGAATGATTCAGTGCTCCTACCAGGGTGGGGGCAGGAATACAAGTGAAGGGCTATGCTAGATCTTTATTCTTTGCATGCTAGTTCTCCATGTGCTGTACTTATGGAGGAACAATCTATCATGTGATATCCCTTCCCATCCCTCCAACACTGCAGTATGAAGTGATGTGGCCCAGTCACAGGCTGACCACCTCTATGAGAGATAGGTGGGCAAGATACAGCCCTTGACCAAATTTCATATGGGTAGCAAAAAGAGAGGAAAAGGAGAGCGGCCAAAAATAGCCCCACCCACAAAAAATAACCCCCTACAGAATGCAACCCTGAACAGGAAAATCATCATCATCACCATCATCAACAACAACATAGTTAATTGCCAGGAAAAATAGTCTATCTACCTGGTGCAGACTACCAGCAGATGGGAAGATTATGTACAGGGAGAAAACTGAGCAAGGCTACTCACCATTAGGGGGTATTTAAAATTGTCACTATCAAGGGAACACTCTTTTGAAGCCACAGCCAGGCCTTGTAAAATGGGGATAAATATCTGTTCAGAGAAGAAGGAAAAGGGAGAAAGAGAATCATGACTCTTGTACTTTCCACTTTAGCAGACAAGGCTAATTTGTATTATTATGAGATTATCAATTATGATGATGCTTTAAATTTATATACCACCCTTCATCCGTAGATCTCAGGGTGGTTCACAACATAATGACTTTGCATTGCTTATTATCATTAACTTTAAATGGATGACTATTTAAGTTATGTAATGTATGAGTAGTATGTTAGGCTATGTATGCTTATTACGTTCTATGCGGTCCTGTGGTCTTTTGACAAAGGGCTGCATATAAATTTCAACAAAATAAAAATGAATAATCAAGCCCGGTTTCCATGCAGCCCCTGGGTATGTATCAACTAGCTAGAACGAGGCTTACGGCATTATTATTATTATTATTATTATTATTATTATTATTATTATTACCACCATCATTATAATCATCGCTGTATTTGCAGATAACATTATTATACTGCAAACCAACTTAGATGTTTTACTGCAGTCAAGCAGTCTATACATTCCGTCAACTAAATAACAGACCACCATTTCAACACAAGTTTTCAGGGCAGTGAACGCTTAACTAAAAAAGAAAACACAGTAATAAAACTATAAAACAACAATATCTCAAGAACAGTCAACAGCAGAATATAGTCACAAAACAATCAACAGCAAAATCACCCTGTTAACCCCCATAAGCCAAATGTAACAGCTGTGTTTCAGTAGGTGACAAAAAGATGTAAATGAGGGATTGAGCGTATCTCCAATGAGACGGAATTACAAAATGGGGGAGCCATCACCAACTAGACCCTATCTATGACAGTCTCATGCACCAGTATTGTTTTTAGTGAAGTTCATATGCCTTTAAGGGCATGCTAATCATTACACCACTTAGTATGTAGCATCAGACTGCGGGGGGGGGGGCTGACACTCTCTTGAAACTTGAGGTCCTTGTGCTCTTATTTCCTTCAAGCCCCTCCCTCAAAATTCACTTGACCAGAGCCAGGAATACTTTGGAACAACCCCTAGTTCTAAACACCCCATTGTAACTAAGTCAACATACATGCAATTTAAGTATTTGCGCTCCTCCTTCCTTGCATGGCCATGCATTCATCCCACCTCCTCTTCTGTATTTCCTTGTATCTATTTTTAGATTGCAAGCTCTTTGAGGCAGGGCAGGGAGGGACACATCAAACTCGTTCTTTTGTAATGTGCCATGTACAATGATGGTGCAGCAGTATGGATAAAGAGACGTGAACAGAATCACCCTTCTGAATTTATTACCACAACAGCTCAGGAAGGTTCGGCTCAAAGATTGTGATTGGGCCAGGAACACCCAGCCAGCTTTGCGCCTGAACGGGAATTTGCATTACACTCTCCCTAGCTGAAAGTGCAACACACTAACCCCAACACCAGTGGAGCCAGTGTGGTGGTGTGGCGAGGCCAGGGTTCAAATCCTCATTCATACAGCTGACTGGGTGATCTTGGACCAGTTCCTCACTCTCAGCCTAACCTACCTCACAGGGTTGTTGTGATGATAAAATGGGGAGAACTATGCATGCTACCTTGGGCTCACTGGAGGAAAGGTGGGATATACTTGCAACTTTATCTATATGCACACATACATACGCATCTGTGAATTGCTGTAGGCTATGTGTATAATGGCCAAAGTGAACACGGCCTCTGCACAGAGTTTGCGTTCCGTTATTTGGTATTGTTGCAAGTCACTAAAAACGACCGGTCACTTACCTGTTTGAACACCTCTTCATCCTGATGGGTCGTTCTCACCAGCTCTTGGATGAAGCCAAAAGGGAGATTCCTACAGAGCATGTACGGGACTAGCAACGACTGCTGCTGTAATGACCTTATGCACGAGAAGGAGGACAGGGGGTGAAGATTGGGAGGAGAGGGGCTCACGAAAATACCACCCAACAGACGGCAACAAGTAGGCCCAACTCACCTCGGTTGCGTTAAGGATCCTTGGAGCACCAAAGCAGCATGGGAAATGCATTGAGATCGGATGTTGCTCAGTAACTGGCTCACCACCGGCTGGCTACACATCTAAGGGAATAAATGGAGTAATGACTGCCAGCAATGCTGGGGCCCAGCCGCTGCAAACCCTAAAAGCAAAGTGGCACATTTCTTCCTAAAACCTTTTACCTCAGGGGTGGGGAACAGCTGTGGCCCTCCAGCTATTGCCAGACTGCAACCATCCCAAACCACTGGTCATCCTGACCAGGGCAACATAAAGGTGATTAAAAAACATCAGTACAGTGGTGCCCCGCAAGACGAATGCCTCGCAAGACGGAAAACCCGCTAGACGAAAGGGTTTTCCGTTTTGGAGGTGCTTCGCAAAACGAATTTCCTATGGGCTTGCTTCGCAAGACAAAAATGTATTGTGAGTTCCTGCAGGGGTTTTTTCCTCCCCTCCCCTTTCCCAAGCCGCTAAGCCGCTTATCAGTTGATCCTAAGCCGCTAAGCCGCTTAACAACTGATCCGCTAAGCCGCTTAACAGCTGATCCGCTAAGCCGCTTATCAGCTGATCCGCTAAGCCGCTTATCAGCTGATCCGCTAAGCCGCTTATCAGATGATCCGCTAAGCCGCTAATAGCGCTAATCCGCTAATGGGCTTGCTTCGCAAGACAAAAAAACCGCAAGACGAAGAGACTCGCGGAATGGATTCTTTTCGTCTTGCGAGGCACCACTGTAGTGTTACATTAGTAATGTATTTGTGGCAATTGAAGGTAGATTTTCGTACATTATTTTTCCAGGCATCAAAAGTTTGCTACAACTCATAACAGTATTTAATTTTCTGGAGTGTATTGTTATTATTATATTATTATTATTTATTGAATTTATACACTGCCCTATACTCGGAAGTCTCAGGGCAGTTCACAGAATAAAATCAAAATATAAAACCACAAAATATATAATCAAAATAAAAACAATAACACAACCCCCCCCCCAAAAAAAACCCCACCACATTTTAAAAGGGCATAAGATGTCAATCAAATCATCCAAAGGCCTGGTTAAAAAAAGGAGCCGGGTGCATGGCGCCTAAAGGTGTATAATGAATGTGCCAGGCGAACTTCCCTGGGGAGAGCATTCCACAGACAGGGTGCCACTGTGAAGAAGGCCCTGCTCTTTAGCAAAAAAATGCTCAAACTTCTTCTCTGGGTTGGAGGGATCTGGAGTGGATATTGCACCTTAAAATTTCTTTCCCCTCCAAAAAAAAAAAAAGAAAAAGAAAAAGAAAAGAAGAAGAAAAGAAGAAGAAGCAAAAACTGATTGCAGAAGAGGATCCTTCTCCTCAACATACCTTTGGTGCTTTTCTCTCCTCTATCCCCACTCGGTCAAAACACTCAATGAGGTAGTTCAGCATCTCAGTTTCCTTGCATGTCTCGATGGTGAAGTGGTCGCTGCATGAGTCAGAAATGCTGGCTCCTCCAGAGCCTCCACCACTTTAAGGGAATAAAGGAAAGAATCATAAGCTAAGTGGCTGTAAAGCCACTTCTTTCCACAGCAGTCAGTGAAAGTTGGCAGTCCATGGAGGGAGAGCTGTGGCTTTGCACCACTTGCACAGAGAACTCTCCACAGAAAAACCCACAACACGAGTTGTTTACATCTGTTAATTTTCCGCTCTGGTGGCAGTACTACTTAATTTTTTTAAAAGGTTTGCTGGTCCGCAAACAACCTGGCTCTGTCTCCATTCACAGAAACATAGGATTGTAGAGATGGGACCCCTAGAGTCATCTAGTCTAACCCCCTGCAATGCAGGAATCTCAACTAAAGCACCCATACCAGATGGCCATCCAATCTCTGCTTAAAAACCATCAGGGAACCAGAGTCCACCAACTCTTGTGGGAATCTGTTCCACTGTCCAACAGCTCTTGCTGTCAGAAAGCTCTTCCTGATGTTCACTTGGAATCTCCTTTCTAATATCCACTGATGATCATGTATTAGAAGTCATATCAGAACAGGGGCCTACACTCAAAAGGCACTGCTCCTTGTTGCAATGGCAACAACTGATTCAATCCACATGAATCGTGCAATCGGCGTAGGCCCTATTCTAATATGGCAGGCCCTATTCTAATATTATCAGCCAGACAGCCACATTCCCTTCTGGGCAAATGTAGTCAGGCTTTAGATACCAAGGAGACAGCCTTCCTGATCGGCCCCACAGAAACGAGGCAGATCCTCAGTACTTGCTTGCACCTATGTCAGGCACAGAGGACAGCCAGCCAGTCTGCTCTGTGAAAAGCTGGGATATTACTCAGCGTCATCATTCAGTGACAAAGCACATGCATTGCACACAGAATGTCTCCAGGTAAGACTGAAATGCTGCTAACTAGTGTAGACAAGGGGTGAGGAACCCTTCTTCAGTTCAAGGGCCACATCCCCTTCTGGGCAACCTTCTACTCCAGCACCCTGTTCTTACAGTATCCAATCAGATGCCTTCAAGCAGGACCTGAGCGCAAGAGCTCTCTTTCCTCCTGAGCTCTCCATTAACTGGTATTCAGAAGCATTGCTGCCTTCACCTGTGGAGGCAGAGAATAGCCATTCTGGCAAGTAGCCACGGATAGCCCTCTCCTCCACGAATTTGTCTGATCCTCTTTTAAAGCCATCCAAGGTTGGTAGGCATCGCTGCCTCCTTTGGTAGCGAGTTCCATAGTTTATAACTATGCACTGCATGAAGAAGGACTTCCTTTTATCTGTCCTGATATCCGCCTTAAAGGAAAGGCATCCTTAATCTGAAAGACCCTAGAGCTACATTTAGATCACTTGCTGAGCAAACAAGGAAGCCTCCGTCCTCAGTAACAGGAGCAACACACACACAGCAACACACACGCACACACGCATTGTGGAGATAAAAGCAACCCTCTCTCTTAAGTAATCATATACCAGATGCCAAACACACCACCTACAGTCTCCAGAAGGCAGCTTATCATATAACATTTGCTTTACAGATTAAGAAAGGCTGATGGCTGTACATTTTGAAATCAACCACAAGAGCTGGTTAAAATTCAGGCAGAATTACCATCACAGCACACCAAGGATATATGCATGTGTGGTGTGTATGTGTACACACACACACACACACACACACACACACACACTTTAATTGCTGGGATAGATTTTCTGTTCTGTCTGCAGCCTTTATTAACACTTTTTTTATGTGCTGGCTATTCTTTTTAAAAAATTATTTTATGCTGTTAGCCAAATTTCCCTGGTGGGAGGGAAGTGGAATAGCCCTTTTAAGTATGCACATAAATAAAACTGGCCAGCATTAACACTTTGCAGTCAATCATCTGCAAAGCAACAGACAGGACATCCTCTTCTGATTCACAGGCTCCTCCCATCCTTAAACCAATTAATTAGCAGCTCCAGACGAGGAACTCTTTCACACCTTCCATCATTAAACCTGCACGGTCACTTATGATTAGCATTTCCTTTACCTTGAAGACAACACCTCTCAGATATATATATATATATATATATATATATATATATATATATGCAGGTTTTGGTGTTTTCGGGTATCTTCCCGTGTAAGAGTTGGGGTGTCTAGGCGACGTTTCGACGAGGTCTCACTCGTCATCTTCAGGCTGGTGCTTTCGGCTTCTTGTTACTAGAACAGAGCAGGATCTCAGTGTTTGAGTTCCTATAAATACTGTTGAGGGGGTGTGGTGTATAGCCTCCAACGTTCTGGGCAGAGAGGAAGTTCCCAGGTTATTGTGCCTTTTCTTCTTTTGTTCATTAATTACTTGAGGGATATCTTGAGTGATTTCTTGAGTGATATTCTGAGTACCACTTAGGAGGGTCATTAGGTGTGGATTAGTTGCTAAAGCTTTCGTGTCTTGACCTCTTGAGCTTGTGAAGAGTTTTTCTGAGTTTTTCTGAGAAGAGTTTTTCTGAGAAGATGGCTGTACTGCACTTAGTTGTGCTCTGGCTTGGCTTCGTGTATAGGGGCGAGCTGTGGTTTTGTGCCCTGTGCCAGCCAGATCTGTGTAGGGATTGCAGGGGGGTGCAGCATCCGGAGGTGCCACTATGGTTTGGCTACTGGATGGTGTCTGTAATTTATCTGTGGAGAGGGTCTGGGTTTGGGTCTGGTGTGGTTGATTGGAGATGGCGTTCTGTGTGCCTCTGGTTCTGGTGTCGGTTTTTGTGGGGAGGGCTAATTTCCAGATGTCTGGCAGGCGGGACGTGTCGTCACGCTTGTTCATGTTGTGAGGGTGTTTCTCTATCTCGATGGCTTCCATGATTATTCTCTTGTGGTGATGTTCCATGTTAAAGAGCAATTTGGAATCTGCAAAATTAATTTCGTGTCCTGTTTCTTTCATGTGTTGGTAAAGAGAGGAAGTTTTTTCTTCTTTTTTGACGGCATTCTTGTGTTCTGCGATACGTGCATTTATTCGTCTGTTTGTTTGTCCAATGTACGTGGCTGGGCAGACTTTGCAGGGTATTTCATAGACCCCTTGGTTTTCTAACTGGATTTTATCTTTTGGGTTTCTGAGGATATTGGCTATCCAATAGCACCAACCAAATAATAGCCAATATCCTCAGAAACCCAAAAGATAAAATCCAGTTAGAAAACCAAGGGGTCTATGAAATACCCTGCAAAGTCTGCCCAGCCACGTACATTGGACAAACAAACAGACGAATAAATGCACGTATCGCAGAACACAAGAATGCCGTCAAAAAAGAAGAAAAAACTTCCTCTCTTTACCAACACATGAAAGAAACAGGACACGAAATTAATTTTGCAGATTCCAAATTGCTCTTTAACATGGAACATCACCACAAGAGAATAATCATGGAAGCCATCGAGATAGAGAAACACCCTCACAACATGAACAAGCGTGACGACACGTCCCGCCTGCCAGACATCTGGAAATTAGACCTCCCCACAAAAACCGACACCAGAACCAGAGGCACACAGAACGCCATCTCCAATCAACCACACCAGACCCAAACCCAGACCCTCTCCACAGATAAATTACAGACACCATCCAGTAGCCAAACCATAGTGGCACCTCCGGATGCTGCACCCCCCTGCAATCCCTACACAGATCTGGCTGGCACAGGGCACAAAACCACAGCTCGCCCCTATACACGAAGCCAAGCCAGAGCACAACTAAGTGCAGTACAGCCATCTTCTCAGAAAAACTCTTCTCAGAAAAACTCAGAAAAACTCTTCACAAGCTCAAGAGGTCAAGACACGAAAGCTTTAGCAACTAATCCACACCTAATGACCCTCCTAAGTGGTACTCAGAATATCACTCAAGAAATCACTCAAGATATCCCTCAAGTAATTAATGAACAAAAGAAGAAAAGGCACAATAACCTGGGAACTTCCTCTCTGCCCAGAACGTTGGAGGCTATACACCACACCCCCTCAACAGTATTTATAGGAACTCAAACACTGAGATCCTGCTCTGTTCTAGTAACAAGAAGCCGAAAGCACCAGCCTGAAGATGACGAGTGAGACCTCGTCGAAACGTCGCCTAGACACCCCAACTCTTACACGGGAAGATACCCGAAAACACCAAAACCTGCATTCCTGTACCCGTGAAAATCTACGAAAGCATATATATATATATATATATATATATATATATATATATATATATATATATGCCGGCTAGGTTGGACTCATTCTGTCTGTTTATGCTTTTGAGCCATTAACAGCCTGCAAGGTCACCTTGCTTCCTAGGAGGAGGGTGTGTGTGTCAGTAGAATAGTATACCCCCTTGCACACCTTGTTATACTGCAGGTGCAATGACAGGCGCCTGCATTTTATCACAGCAACACACAATATGGCAAATTCCTGGTTTCTCAGGTGTGTGAAACAACCCTGGAAGGGTGCATGTCTTAAAATGAAGGGAGGATGAGCAGTGCTGACTCTTAGTCAAATACAACAACATGCAAAAGTAGTCAGGGGACAAGCAAAGAATGACTACTTTGCAAGAGAGTGGGATTTTTATCACCTTTGTTAATGATAAAACTAATGATTTATATCCTCCTCTTCATTGTATGATGGTTTGGACATCTTAAAGTGAACTGCTCTTTTGCTAGATTTAATATATTCTGGTATGTGTTATGATTCACATATAAATTGATATTTCTTTACCACGTTTGCCTGCTAAGGGGCATTCACATAACACTTGGAAACAAAGGGTCTGTTGGGTTTTGTTTTGGGGGTTTTTTGGTTGGCGAGAGATTTGGTTTTGTTCAATTGGTCAGTTCATTTATTACAATGGTTCTGTGTATGCTTAAAAGGTAAAGGAACCCCTGACCGTTAAGTCCAGTCGCAGACGACTCTGGGGTTGCGGTGCTCATCTCGCTTTACTGACCGAGGGAGCCGGCGTTTGTCCGCAGACAGCTTCCGGGTCATGTGGCCAGGATGACTAAGCCACTTCTGGCAAACCAGAGAAGCACACGGAAACACCGTTTACCTTCCCGCCAGAGCGGTACCAATTTATCAACTTGCACTTCAACGTGCTTTCAAACTGCTAGGTTGGCAGGAGCAGGGACCGGGCAACGGGAGCTCACCCCGTCGCGGGGATTCGAACCGCCGACCTTCTGATCGGCAAGCCCTAGGCTCTGTGGTTTAGATCACAGCGCCACCCACGTCCCTGTGTATCCTTGGTGTAACGCAATTGCTTTAGTCAACTTCCTCGGCTTATGTATTACTTATCCTTGAAAACCTAATAAGAATTATTCCAAATTAAAAACAGAAACAGCATGATGCTCCATGCTCTGAACCACAGTTGTTGATGGAGACGCCTCATTAGCACAGGATTCACTTCCATGCCCACACCCAGCGACTCCAGTTCAAATGACCCCCTTGAAGTGCTTTAGGGTTCCTATATAGCCACCAAGACCAGGTCACATGGGCACTGAGCATTGGAAGGAATCCAGCATTGCACTGCTAACAATGTTCTGCTTCTGCTTGCCCAATGAAACAATCTGCTCCCCCCGCACACCGTTCTGAGGGCTTCTTTGATTCCCCACCCCAACCAACTGGGGGGGGGGAGCCAGAGATAAATCCTCATGACGCTAGCAGATTATCAATGAACATGCTTCCACTAGCAGGGACCTAAGAGCCCTTGAAGTACAGTGGAGCAATAGCAGCCCTCCTGCACAAGTGGTTATGGTGTGTGTAAGGTGGGGAGGAGGAGGATTGTTACATTTACTTTCCTCCTTTTCTCCAAGGAGATTGAGGTAGAGGACACACCTCTCCCAGCTCTCCAATTTATCATCACAGGTAGGTTAGGCTGAGATACTGATTGGCCCAAGGTCACCCAGTGGGTTTCCTGGCTGAGTGGGGATTCAAACCCTGATTTCCCAGGTCTTAGCCCAGCACTACAACATGCTGGTTTCGCAGTCTTGCCGGGGGGAAGTGAACTCCCGGGATTATATCCAATGCTATTCCAACTAAGAGCAGACTCAATTAAACTAATTTCAGAGGGTCTGCTGTGAATAGGTTTCGGTTGGTCACAACCCCTTAGTTTGCCAAGAGCAGCACAGTCTCCTGTCTGAAGACCCCAAGGGCCATCTAGTCCAGCCCCTTGCAATGCAGGAATCACAGCATGCAAATGAACAGCATCTTCTATATGGGGCTGTGGGGGGAAATAATTTATTCCTGTACCTAAGGAGCCAACAGCTATCCCTTTTGAATTTGGTGCTTTCCACTGTTGCACTGATTTCAGGTGGCTAGACACACTCAAGAGCAATTGGGACCTCCCAAGTGTATCTGATTCTTGTCAAAAGCAGTGTGACAAGGCAAGGCACCAAATCTACAAAGCGCAGAATTCAAGGCGCCCCTTTGCAGCTATGGCTTGAATTGGGCATCATCCAAGCTAGGAACCCGTTCAACCTGCCCTGCCCTGTGATATCACGTGATGGACAGAATGGTCATGGCTTGGCTCATATGGAAATAGGGCGGATTAAGTCCAGGGGATGAAGGAGCCCCACAACTGCCTTACACTCTCCTGCCTTGGCTCTACTGAACATTTCAGTAGTTACTGTTGGGAGATCTAAGCACCCTGGGACGAAAAGGTTCCAAGAATAGAAATTATAATCTCTTTAACACACCTGGCTGGAAAGTAGAGGTTAAGGAGCCTCTTTCAAACATCGCTCTTCCCACCCTCCTCACTACAAGGGAATCTTGGATAGCCCTTCCTCCTGGCATCAGAGGCTTGGAGGGGAGAAACCAGGTTTAATGGGGATTGTTAAAATGTGAACAAAACCATTCACAAGAAGTGTTATTATGGGAATGGAATTAGATGCAGTTATATTTTTCTGGGGAGAGGGTGTTATGATATGGTAGGCAGAAAAGTAAATGTAAACACATGTTAGTTTTAAGCACCCAAGCATAGGTAGGTTGCACACTTTCTGGAATACCTGGACCCAAATTGGACACAAGAAAAATCATCCTCATCCTCGTCCTCATTTTCTTCATCAGAACTGTCCCCAGAAACATCAGAAACGGCAAGGAGGAGGGAAAAAGGGTTGTCGTACATACTATTCATAACAAAAGCAAATATGGACCAGTGAATATGAAAGAGAGAAGAGAGAAGGGTGAAAGGAAGACCAAAAAAGAAAGGGGGAAAATATAAAGAGTAACTTGTTCTACCAACATAATATTCACCGCAAGCATGCAGAAGCCACGGCAATGCTACTACAAGCAAAAGGTGCTGGATGCAACTAAGTCCTACTCATAGTAGACCCACTGAAATGAACAGACCTAAGTTAGTTGTGCCTATGAACTTTACTGGGTCTACTCTAGAATAGAGCTAGCTACAGACACAACCCCAAAAAGTATTCAGGTAAATGAAAGCAAAGCAGTATCTGCTTTCTCTCCAAGTGAGAGAAGGGCTAGGTTTTATAAAGAAGAGTCTTTTGAGAAGAATTAAGGTAGCAAATCACAAATGGAAGCCTTTCAGTTCTCTGGCTGACTTTTGTACGTGGCCATACAACTAGGCCACAGTCCCACTGCCACTTATTCCAACTGGAATAGGAACTCCAGCATCTCAGGCAGAGGTTCTTGTATGCAAAAAGACCCTCTCCTTATGCAAATCATGCCCTGCAGACTAGGGTGCTTTGGGTCTTCCTCATGACCATCTATGGCACTGCCTTACACCAAGTCTGCTCCCTGGTCAATTTAGCTTGGCCTCAACCAGCCTGGGGACTTGCAGATGCATTGGACTGAAGCAGCTATCTTCAACCCAGTTACGGTCTATCCCTTAAACACACCGGTTCTAACTGGACAACACAACCCACAAACAAAATCAATGCCCTCCTGCTATCTGCTGGTCATTGAGCAGATCCCATTCAGATGGAGCCACTGAAGCAGGTATGCAGAACTTCTGGACCTCCAGGTGCTGCTGAACTACATGCTGGCTGGGTGCTGACGGGAGTTGCAGTTTAGTGAGGGGCACAGAGGTTCCCCGTACCTGCTATTAAGGGAGTGTGAAAGCAAACCTGGTGAGTAATGCAGCAGGTGTTAAAACAATCATAGCTGTCAATGAGAACAGGCCAGAAAACTCGCAACACAGTAAGTCTACTTGCTACAGAGTTCAGTTTAGGAGTTAAGCTGGTAAACACTATATATTTTTCAAAAAGCACCAGCAATGCATGAACTAATTTCAACACAGGGGATCTCTTCATCCAAGTAAGCAGGTAGAGAAGGATTTTATGGCATGGTGGCCTTGCACCAGAACACAGTTCAAGCAACCGCCCTTTAGTTTTCATACATACACACAGAGTGTCCTGGGGTCCCCTTATGAAATCCCATGAGTTGTATCCATTTTTTACCCAAACTTTAACACTGGACGCAACCCTATGCCTTTTAGTACCATCATTACACTGACGGCACCCAGATCCCTCTCCATCCCTAAACTGTCCTCTTCACATCATTTAAGCACCCCCAACTGCCTCAAACAGCTAAGAACCTAATAAGACCCTTCTGGGTCAGGCCAAAGGCCCATCCTGTCCAGCACCCTGTTCTCACAGTGGCCAAGCAGGTGCCTCAATGGGAAATCAGCAAGCAGGGCCTGAGCACAACAACACTCTCCCCTCCTGCAGCTTCCAGGAACTAGTATTCAGAAGCACTGCTGCCTCCGTGGGGGCAGAGCATAGTCACCATGGCTTGGATGCTTAATCACAGTCTCAAGACCATCCCTTAAAGCAGCCAGGTCCCTCCTGCACCCAATGTGACTTTTATTTTTAAAACTCTTCATCGAGCACACATAAAACTGACACAAGATTGGTTGCAACAGACCGTTAAAGCATCAAGGTAAGAGAAATAAAGATAACTGCCATAGATACAAAGAATGGCAGACCTAAAAGGTCTATGGGGCAACGTGCCATCAACTTGCGACCATACTGTTTAAATTATTTCATTGCCTGTCTATATGGTACTGGGCCAAGTTTAAGGTATTACTTTTAGTTTATAATGCTCGAAGCAACGCAGGACCTGGTGGTTTTCTGCCTTGCCTTGTGCCATCTGGTTCCTGAGCTCAGCTGATGAGTTCCTGCGGGTCAGATGGGAGAGGATCCATAGGTAACAGGTCCTTCAGCATGGTTGCAGAACTCTGGAAATTAGGGCAGGCACCTACTTTCCTCTGCTTTAGACACTTTTATCTGTGTCTAACCTGTTGAAAACCTCTCTTCCTATTACTCAGGTTGAATTGGCACTTTCAGTCTGCTGCTGAAGCGATCTACGCTGAATAATTTATTTTATGCTTTTTCGTTTCGTTTCGTTGCTGGTCTTTACCTTGTATGTACTCTTGTTTGCTGCCTGATTATTTTTACATTGCACGGCTTATACATTCTGAAAGCAAGCAAGTAGAAGTCAACAAGAAAGATCCATCTAGACAAGGAGATCAAGGTAGGGAAAGCACTCTTTTCTCAAAACAAGTTATCAAGCAAAGGTGGGCACGTTATCCCCAAATTTCGGGGGAATCAAGAATGTCACTATTTGTTCACCTTCTCTCCCCTATAAGAAGCTGTGAACTTCACACATCCTACGCCAAAAGCTTTGTGGTTCAACAGGTGCCACTTACAGTCAGTGTATTAGCTTGCCTCAAGCACAATTAGGAACCAAAAAAAGCTTATTATGTTGTTAGCTGAGTTCTTCTGAAGTGCATCAAGTCACACCAACTCTGCACAGCACACATTAAAATGCAAACTCAATACCTAGACGGTGTCCTGCTCAGGAAAGAAGAAGAATGTCTGCCAAGGGGCCAGGGCGAAGCAGGGAACAGAGGCAGGGCCATAGCTACGGGCCTAAGCCTGGGCAAACCAGCCCGCGTAGCTGGAGGGCTGGCGCTTATAACAGGAGGAGTTGGAGAGCGGGAGAGGATGGAGGTGCTTGCCGAAGGCAGAGTGGGAGGAGCTGGGAAGGCCCAGGGATGAGCCACCATGTACGGGCGGTACCTCGGGGATGGGGGTTGGACTACTAGTGGGCCTGCTGGAACAACATGAGGGCTAGCAGAAATGGGAGGGGTGGGGGCAACTGGGCTGGCGGAAGAGGCAAGGAAGGAACCGGCTAAAGGTGCGCGGCTTGAGAGGCTGAAAAGAGGAGCTGGGCTGGTTCCATAGAGACTAAAGTCAACGAAAAGAGGGAGGAGAAGGAGGAGGAAGAAAGGAAGGAAAGAAAGAAAGAAAAGAGAGATAAATTGGGAGCTTAGAACACAGCAAAAAGGGAAGGTAATAAGATACAGAAACAGGCAAGACAGCTCAACATTTCCCCTTCCGGTACAATCCTATTTTATACCCATTTAACTTGCATGATTTCAGCTATAGGAGTTGAAGGCACACTTGCTGAAATTGCTGAAATACCAGCAAGGCAGAGAATTTTAAACCTTAGGATTTCCTGGTGCAGAAAGAGCTTTTCAGCACTGTGCCATAGATTGGGGGGGGGCAGTCAAGGCCCATTCGGCATGCCAGCTTTGGGAGTCCTAGACATAACCCCCCCCCCCCGCTAACTGTGGGGTGGTTCCAAGGGTTTAGGAATGCGTACCAAACCCCTGTGTAAGAAGTGACTGTATTGTACTTTTCTCACCACAGGGACTGATGCCTTACTTTGGCCTACAAAGCAGGGGTGTCTAACCCTGTTACTGTTAGGGCTCCAACTCCCAACAGCCAGGAATGATGGGAGTTGTAGTCCAGCAGCATCTGGAAGGACAAAGCTTCTGCAACTCTGCTATAAAGAGTCATCCATATATAAATGAATCTGAAATCTACCGTATATACTTGCACCTAATTTTACCACAAAAAAACTGGGAAAACTTATTGACTCAAGTATAAGCCGGTTCACTACACTACACTACAAACCAGCAGAGGAGGAGGAAGGTGCAGCCCGAAACGGCTCCTTTCGGGTCACTCATCCCTCCGCCGCTGCCTCTGCCACTCGCAAGAGCAGGCATAGGAGCCGTGGTTGGGAGAGGCACAGTACAGTGCATCTCCCAACCGCGGCTCCTGTGCCTGCCCTTGCGAGAGGCGGGTGGCGGCGGCGGGACCAGCGGCGAGAAAGGGCTCCTTTTGGGCTGCTCATCCCGCCCCCACCAGGGGGGCTTTTTCAACATAAAAAATGTGCTGAAAAAGTTGGCTTGTACTCGAATATATACGGTAAATGCATGTTAAAGTGAAGGGATAGCTGCCATTTGCAGGTGCATTTCCCCACGGAGCACACGCATTCTGGCATCCTAGTAATCTCTGCCTTTGTTTAACAGGAAGAGCTCCCACAAGTTTCTAGCTCTCATTAGTGCTCAAAAAAGTTGAATGACAGGGTTAGAAAAGAAATGAGAGGTTCTGCTCAGCGGACAGTTATCATAGAAGAATTGGCCAGGTTTCCTATGGCTACGCTTCAAACAAATACCATACTTCCCCCCCACCCTCCGGGCATCCATCACACCTTGCCTTGCAGTGCAGAACTTGGAAAGAACCATTTTGCACACCTAACCCCTCTGCTCTGCCCTCGCAAACTCACCAACATGGAACCCAGCTAGTTATGCAGCTATAACTTACCTCGATAAGGAGCTGGAGCCAAACGAGCCCACGTTACAGAAAATGGGGCTCGTTCCTGGATTGGAACCAGTGTTCAGAACCAGATTTCTATCAGGCGACCGAGCAGCTGCTGCAATGGGCTGCGAGGTGGCTGTCAAACTGGCAAAGGGGTTTTCCTCCTTCGACTGGGTCGACATCATCAGAACTTCCATCAGGATCTGGCCAATCAAGTCTTTGAAGTCCGAGAACACTTTTGAGGAGAGAAAGAGAGAATGACATGAACGTTCTCCGCTGTAAGCACCTCAGAAGCAAAACAGGGTTTAAGGGAAAGATCTGAAGATTATGAGGTTGACAACGCCGGATAGTCTTGAGAAAATATAGCACATGGACTCAGCAGCGGCTGTATCCCACCAAGTCCTGCTCAGAGCAGATCAATTGAAATGAATGAACATTAATTTCGAGAGATGTACTCTGAGCACCTGCTTTTTGACAAACACCCCATACAGCTTGAAGGAAAGCAAGGAACTAAGATGAGCCTGCTGAATCAGGCCAAGGGCCTGTCAACCCAGCATCCTTGATGACAACAAAAGCTTTTCAGCATTATGAGTGCCAATATCAGCCACACCTTCCATATCAGCTACCGTATCACCCGCTGTAGAGGAATCTGAAAGTACTGGCAAGTCTAAAGTCCTTGCTTGCCAACAAAACAGACTGAATGCTTTCCATCTTCAAGTCGTGAACACGGTGGGAGCTGAGCCACCCACCAAATAAGAGTCCTTCCCCTCCCTACACACACTCTTTGGTGCCAGCTCAGATACCATCTGGTGATGACAAATGCAATTTGGAGCTCTGTACCCACTGAAGGAAATCCAACGCAGCAGCTAGATGGGAACTCGCTAGCTCATGCCACCAGCCATCTCCCATGAACAAGCAACTGTATTAATCACTAGCCTTTGTTTAAGCATGATGGGACACGCGGGAAGGGGGCTTTAGCTCAGCAGCAGAACACACAAGCTTTGTAAGCAGAAACTCAGTCCCAGAACCTCCTGCGCAACAATCTTAGGTAGGTTGCAAAGACCTTTGTCTGAGAACCTGAGTCCGTAAGAGAATGGAACACCAGGCTGGAAGGCCCAATGGCCTGAGCTGTGATCTACTGACCTTATACCAGGCTTCTCGAGTCTTAATGTGTGGAACTACAGCTCCAATCACCCTTGACATCCAGCCATACGGGCTGGGGCTGACAAGAATTGTAGCACAACAACATCAGGTTGGAGAGGGCTGTCTTATGTGTGTCCACAACAGAGAGGCAGAGAGGAGGAGTGGGGGGGGGGACACCACTCTCATTTGGGGTGGATCCGTAGTTCAGTGGTATGTAAAAGACCCCCAGCTTCTGTCCAGTTGGTGCTAACCTGTAACAAGGCATTTTCAGTGGTGGTTCTCTGCTTGTGGGATGCCCTCTCTGGCGATGTACAATGCCTCTATCATTATTAACTTTCAGGAGGAATTTGAAAACATTCCTATTTGCCCAGGCATTTGGTGGTTGAAGAATACTGTTCCTGGCAATCCCAAGGTCATTGGATGCTTTCAATTGTAACTGCTTTTAATATATTTTTTAATGATTTTAGATGTTATAGTTAACCTTTGTTTTTAGAACATTTTAATACGTTTTAGAATGTTTTTGCTTGCTTTGTATTTTTAAAATTGTGTATCTGTTTGCCATCCTGAGCTCCTGGGGGAGGAAGGGTAGATATAAATTCAAATAAATCTGCTCCAGTTTGCATTTATTTGAGAATTCCAACCCCCCCAAAAAAAAATCTTTTCCCTCTCTTTTGCTTCCACTGTTTTTTGACTCAAGATATCTAAGAATAAACAAGATAAAATTTTAAGTAAGCATTTTGCCTAGAAAGATTGTGCATTTTAATTAAAATAAAACTGAAAAATCTCTGTAGCTGTTTGAGAAATGCTTCTACCTGAGACCTTGTAATGCTGCTGGCCAAGATAGAATACAGCATTCAATTAGTAGGATGGTAAGCAGCCCGGCTTCTGAATTCAGCATCATCAACAAACACTTGGGATTAAACCTCGGGCTCCTTACCTTCCTTTGGGTTCTGTTTAAACTGCTCAGAAAGCGAAGTTAGGAAGATGACGTCTCTGTCTCTGTCCTTCCAGGAGACCCGGAAAATCTTGCAGACCAGCTGTAAGGCTTGCTCTTCCGATATCTCTGATCCTGATGGGGGCTCCTTTATCATGGGGAGGGGGGAAAGAGGAAAAAGATTCGGGTACTCATTCTGAAAAGCCACGAAAGGGCAGGTATTCGTGATCATGTAAGCTAAGGGTTAGCAACCTCATTCTGGTCTGCTGTGCTACATTCCACCCTGATGCAAACATAATGCTCACTAACAGTGACAGCAAGTCATGGAAGGGTGGAATTTGCAAGTGAGAGAGAGGGTTGTGCCCTGCAGCACATTCCCAATCTCTCAAAGATGGTTCCATTTGTATTTGCATCCCACCTTCCAGGCCGCAAAGGGCTCCCCACAAGGCTGCTTACAATACAGTGGTGCCCCGCAAGACGAATGCCTCGCAAGACGGAAAACCCGCTAGATGAAAGGGTTTTCCGTTTTTTAGCTGCTTCGCAAGACGATTTTCCCTATGGGCTTGCTTTGCAAGACGAAAACGTCCTGCAAGTGTTCCGATTTATTTTTTTTGCTTTCCCCCCCTTTTTCTAAGCCGCTAATAGCCTTTTAGCCGCTAATCTGCTAAGCCTTTAATAGCCGCTAATAACCTTTTAGCCGCTAATCCGCTAAGCCTTTAATAGCCGCTAAGCCTTTAATAGCCGCTAAGCCTTTAATAGCCGCTAAACCGCTAATAGCGCTAATGCGCTAATAGGGTTGCTTCGCAAGACGAAAAAACCGCTAGACGAAGAGGCTCGCGGAACGGATTAATTTCGTCTTGCGAGGCACCACTGTATTGAAATTATGCAATGAAGAAAGGTTAAAAACAAGAGGAATCTGCAACAAAATGTTCAGAATGCAAACCAAACTACCAATGTCTTCTTTCAAGATACACCATCCCCTCCCACCTATTTTTCTATTCTCCCCCCCCCCCAACAATAATTCTGCATTCCAGGCAAAGTGAGGATGCTCAGCCCTCATTGGGCTGCTTCTGGGATCCCCTCAGGATCTCCCCCCCCCCATTTTATTTTTAATTTCTGCAAACCTGGGGGTTCTCCCAAGCCTCTTGAACATGGGTGGTGCTGTTAGGCTACACAAGGATTGGCTCTCACCTCTGAACTTCAGAAATAAAGGGATGGATAACAAACGGGCAAAAAACCCAAAGCCATTGAAGCAAGCAAAAACTCAACGCAGGTCAAATAAGCTAAGCTTCAGGTGCCCACCTACAGGCAGTGAGGGAGCTAACTGAGCTTCTCTTGGAAGAGAAGTTCACAACAGTGTAGCCACAACCAAGAAGGCCCCACCCCATATCCCACCCAGCTGCACCTCCTCCACTAGAGGCGGCACATGAAACAAGACTGATAACAAGCATAGGTGGTTTGTTGTTTGAAACTGAGCCCATAGCATTTTGATAGCACACTCCTAACTTTTAACTGCCCAGAGGCCTTGGAAGTAAGAGTGAGCAAGAAACCCAAATGAATAAAAATAAACGAATGAACGTCCATTTTTAAACCTGTGCGCACATTGCTCCATAAAGAGCAACAGTCAAGGGTCTCCAAGCTTCCCAGCACCATCCAGTACAGCTTACCCACCTTATCAGTGAGGCTCCTTTTCTCTCTTCGGTCATTCTCATCAACTTCCATGTTTTCAATTCCTGAATCTACATCCACCTGGGACATACTGTCAAGTAGAACAAAGAACCCATTAATTCTTCCAGGCACTTTCAATGAAAGTTGCTGACCGAAAAACAGGAGGGCTGCAGAACGTGAAGGCAGCTCAAGGAGGGAAAAGACTGACATACACAAGAATAACTGGATCCATTAACAAATGTTGCCCATTAACAGCCACTAGTCAATAGCCCTGGCCTACAACCTATTGAACATAGTGTTTTGCTCTCCAAAGAGAGGCGGAAAACTTGTGACTCAACCTGAAAGGAGCCCTACTAGAGCAGCCCATTAGGAACTAAACAAAGTGGGGGAAGAAACCCCTCTGTTCTTAAGTTGGTGCCTGCACAGAACAAAAATCAGGGCACATGGATGGTGGTGAGGCTGCATGTAGTTTCTGGAGGCTTATTTTTATTATTAGCGTTATTATTAATGCAACTTATTTGCCACTTTTTTATGAAAGCAACTCAAAGCATCTTACAGCAAAAAAACAACACATACATTAAACCAGCCCAAAATTAAAACAGGTTCAAAGCTAAAACTCATTCATATCTTTAGAAGACAGAACTGTAACATCCTACCCAGTGAAGGAGGCTACAGATAATCAAAAGTCAAAGGCCTGCAGCAAAAGGATGCTTTTGCCTAGCACCTAAAGGTAAGCAATGATCGCACCAGGCAAGTGTCTCCCAGGAAATGCCGCCATTAAAAAGGTCCGTTCTCACACTGCCACCCTCCAGATCTCTTTCTTTATACTTTTATTTATATAAGTATTTCATATACCACCATATCCTGTGGTTATACAAATAAAAGAGAACATAAAAACAGTACACGGTGAACATTAAAAAGAACAGTGGGGAGATTTAAACGGCATAGGGGTCTCTTCAAGAGACCCCTGAAAGTTAACAGCAAGGGTGCCTGGCGAAACTGGCCATATTTGGTGAATACTGAAATCTGTGTGTTACTGACTTATAGTTTAAATTGGGCATAAGTCTTGGGGAGCAGAAATATGTGCATGAATTTAATATATTAACTATCATAAATGAAGTGAAAAAACATATTCCCTGTCAGGACTGGTCGTTGTCCTCTTCAGATCACCACACAAACGCTTCTTGTTCTTTTATAACTTTTTATTGCGTATTAACAAAACATTCTTATAAACGGTTCTTAAATATTACTCCTCAGAGTCACTTCTTTCAGATACCTTCTGAGCTCTGCGTCTCCATGACCAGCCACTCTCAAAATGGTGAAGGCGCCCTTCCCCTTCCCTTCGCTTTCCCGCTCTTTTTTCTAACCTCCTGGCTAGAGCTGGCCTGTATCTCCCCTCCTCCGAATCTGAGCTAGAACTTAACCCTTGCCTTTCCTGGGAACAGCCGGTCCCTCCCTGTTGCTCTCTTCTCTTCAATTCACTGCTCTCCTCCCCCCCTTGGGGAATGCTTTCTCCCTCTGTGAAACTGGAATCTTCTAACTCTAACTCTTCCCTGACATTCCCAATTAAATAATATAGTGAGTTCTGGAAAAGGAGAAGAGCAGCTTCTGGATCACTGTAATCTTCTGAGAAGTAAGTGCCAAATTTAAAACATGGTCGCTAGAGGAGGATTAGAATCTAGAAACCAAGAGAGGGACAACCCTTTGAAGGGTCTTAAATTTCTGCGAAGGGATGAAAAATCTAGTTTCCCATTTCATGAATGTGTGTGTGTTTCCTTTTCGATGTTATATTTGGTTGTTAATTAAATAATTTCAGAATGGATAAATTCTTTTAAAAAATAAAGACAGAAGAATTGAGTATTTTAATGGCTGAAATTTAACTGTAAGATTGCGGGGAAACCGCAAAAAGACCCCTGGTGCTTCGAAGTCTAATCAAATATTTAATACAGAAGAAGCTTTCATGGATTAAATACCTTGCCAACTCATGTAGTCTCAGTCTGTAACTGGCATCATTCTTGCCACTGGAAATTGTTGTTTGGTTTTTTAATCAATTCTGTTAATTTTTCTCATGTCCTTTTTTGTATTAAGCTTTAGTGTGTATGCTACAAATAATATGTTTAAACAATCTTCTAAAACTAAAAAGGAAAAGCCCCAAACAACATCTGAGCATAGACCACCTAGATCATTATTTGGTCCATCTATCTCACTATTGACTACACTGACCGGCAGCAGCTCTCCAGGATTTAAGGCAGGGGACATTCCTGGCCCTACCTGGAGATGGCAGGGATTGAGCCTGGGTCCTTCTGCATGCATCTCCAACCACAGAATATATGTAACAGTTAAAAGCTGCTGTTCTTTGCACCCAGCAAATGTTCACCTGATTGAGGGGTTTCTACCCAGTCCCTTCAACTAACCCAGCAAGGCAGGAGCTGCAGTCACACTTGCCTCTTATCTCAGGACTCATGCTCAGACCACAGGGGCAAAGAGCATGACCCCAACCAAAAGCTTCCCTCTTCCTTTTTCCTTCTTTCTTCACTACCATTTTTCTTCCTAAAACATCTAGGCAATTGTAACTGCTTTACACACCACCCTCACAAACACGTTTTGAGCAATCAATGTTGCATGCTATTGCATTATTAATTATTCAGATATCTTATCAGCCACTCTGATTGGGTTGTTAATATTGAGAGCTTTTATTACATTGTCAGTTTCTATTTTTTACCCTTTCCTTTTGAATTTCAGTTCCCACAATCGATTCCCTAATATGTGTGTCAGGGAAGAGTTAGAGTTAGAAGATTCCAGTTTCCCAGAGGGAGAAAGCATTCCCCAAGGGGGGGAGGAGAGCAGTGAATTGAAGAGAAGAGAGCAACAGGGAGGGACCGGCTGTTCCCAGGAAAGGCAAGGGTTAAGTTCTAGCTCAGATTCGGAGGAGGGGAGATACAGGCCAGCTCTAGCCAGGAGGTTAGAAAAAAGAGCGGGAAAAGGAAGGGAAAGGCGCCTTCGCCATTTTGAGAGTGGCTGGTCATGGAGAAGCAGAGCTCAGAAGGTATCTGAAAGAAGTAACTCTGAGGAATAATAGTTAAGAACCGTTTATAAGATTGTTTTGTTAATACGCAATAAAAAGTTTTATAAAAGAACAAGAAGTGTTTGTGTGGTGATCTGAAGAGGACAACGACCAGTCCTGACAATGTGGTTGTGTGCTGTTGTTTTAAAATGGTAAATTTGACCCCATTACCAAAATAGCATCCTATCCCTCTGGGTGGGAGCTTAAAAAAGGCAGTTCTAACCACTGTATTTGCCAGCAGGACATTTTGGGTTAGAGAGGTGACCTTAGCCCATCAACCCCCCAACTGCTTAATATGCCCACAGAAAAAAAACTAGTTGCCAGCAAAGGCTTAAGCAGAAGATAACTCAGATTAGCTTCCCACATGAATGTGTGTGTGTGTGTGTGTGTGTGTGTGTGTGTGTGTGTGTGTGTTTGGGGGGGAGTGTATGCATGCAATAAGGTTTTCCAGCTAGACTACATATATGCCACTTTTTCTGGATTAAAGTTAAAGAACCTTCACCTCTTTGAGCATAAGATATGACTCAACTGGAGATTTATGAGCAAATGATATTCCACAAACACAAGATAGATGGGAAGCACTGAGTGCTGGGCTGACCTGGACCACCAGCTGCTCCCTCCCCCCCCCCCATTTCACCTCTCCTGCCCCTTAAATATACACATAGTTCATATCATTTTGATTCATTGTGGTTTATTTTGTATTGTTCGACTGTATTGTTTTTTGCTTCTTTGTGGGAATTTCAATAAAAACTATCAATTAAAAAGATCCACTTACTTTGCTAAAAGATGCCCTGCCTAGTTCCCCAGAGACAATTCTATCTCACCACCAGGAACCAGGCGAGCAGCTATTTACAAGCTCATGTTAGAAACTGCTGAGCAGGGCATAAAAAACTAGCATCTGTATGAGCACAGGCAACAAACATCTGGGGCAACCCACAATGAGACAGCCTCAAATGAAGAGGGCAGATGGAAACTTTTTTACCTTTTCTCACAGGAGACGCTATCGATATCCATGCTCTGCGACCGGGAGAGGGACTGAGATTGTGTTTCGAGGCTGTTTGATGGGGAGCTACTGAGCGAACTCACACCTTCGCTACTCTGGCTGCGGTGGGCTACACCTGCAGGGAAAGGACACCAGGGTGGGGAAAAACTGTATGTCATTTTGTTCCTACAACACATTCTTGAACTAACCACACACAGTGTTCGAAACTCCCATTGATCTAGGCGGGTTTTGCGACAGGGAATTTCATTAGCATGAGCAGTTTCTGAGCTCTGGGTGCAGTACTGTGCCTAAGATTTCAGATTAAAACTGCAGAGTGGAAGGAAAGGAGGGTCTTTTTTTGCCTCACCACTTCCAGTCACTCTCTGAAGACTGAAGAAGAGACCCTGTTAAGAATATTAGGGGGGCAGGCAGGGGAAGCATGGCTTTGTTTTTTGCAGTCTTCAGAGGAGGACTAGACCATGCGAAAATGAATGTGTGATTTTAGCCATCGTTCATTCATTTTCAGCTTTGTATTCTTGTTTGAAAAAAGCACGCGTAGACATTCCGTTGTTGCGCCCATAACCTAGGTTTAAGGTGCCATTTAGTTCCTAGCTTTCCTATCTCAGTTTCCAACACTGAACACACACATATTGTAAATTACACACATATCACATACTGTATTTTTCGTGTATAAGACTAGGGGGTTTTTTAACCCAAAAATTAGGTTTAAAATTGGGGCTTGCCTTAAACATGGGTAGTGCTGAGGGGTGTTTTTTTTTAATTTGGAGTCCCCCAAAATAGAGGGTGTCTTATACATGGGGGTATCTTATAGACGGAAAAATACGATACTTATACTACACACACACAGCAAAAAAATGCTGCAGCACATTTCCCCCCCTCCCAATACCAGGAGTAATCCTATTCCAGCCAGCCGTGCCTTCCCTCCAGGGCACTATTAAGATGCTCAGACAAGCCAATTCAGGCTTTCCTTCCTTCTTCCAGTTGTTTGTTTTTCTTTTCCAACTGACATTCAACATTATCTGCTTGCTGGGAACAACAGAATATTCATAAATCCTCACTGGGGCTGAGGTATTGGCTTTTTTGAGGGAGGGGGGACTGCCTCGTTTGGTTGCTTTTGTATTTCTGAGCGGCCTGGAATTGAACCAAGCACACCAATACCAACTTCTAGTTCCTAGTGACCCTACTTTTCAACTCTGTTGGCACAAGGTGACTGAATTTGCTAGTAAGAGTGCTCCTTATATACAATGAAAATGCTAAAGTGTCAATTAAAAGATGTTATATATCTGCAACATAAATAATCAGCAATGCACTAACACCAGTAATCCCCAAAGACTTCAGAGTGATGTGTTGTAGGAAATTAATTCATGAAATTAATTCCAATGAGTTCAAAGGTTGCCCACTGCAACTCTGTAGAGTCACTGCTCTGAGAGGGCCCAGCCATGACAAAAACTTTGACTCGCATCGAGTCACTGCAGAGTGGGCTTCTGGGAGGGTAGAACATCATTACTGCATACTCGGGTACCAGACAAAAACTTTGCCCATGGGATGTAATCCCATGCACCAGAGATTTTCATCCTTTTTGAGTCAAATGCTCCCTTGACCAACTGCATTCTTTCTGCGGCTCTCCTGTGAGGAAATGCGCTCCAAGTCTCCAAAGCCCAATTATGTCATCTCTAGAGCCGGCACCCCCTCACGCCTTTTCAAACACCCTCCCTTGCGGCGTGTTTCCTCAGCGTCCTCTCCTTTCCCCTCTCCTTGGGAGTCCTCTGGCAGCTGGTGAAGGTGAGGCCACCATCTTGAGAGGGCATCAGAAGAGGGAGGGAAGAAAAGAGGGATGGAGTCCAGTGTTGCCTGTGGCACCCCTGACCATCATTCAAGGCACCCCAGGGTGCCATGGCACACCGGTTGAAAACCACTGCCATACACAGTCAAAACTACTTTCAGACATCCTAATTTGCTGGCAACAAGAGTGCAGCATAGCTAAACCCACCAGCCAAACATTACCTGTGCAGACTGCCGCTGGCTTGAACTTACTAGCAGTGATCAACAAGGGAAGGAACAGGAACTGTCACTCAAAGCCAGTGACAATATTCCATTTGCATCCCTGCCCTTCCTCCAAAGAGCTGCAAGCAGCATAAGTAGAGTGCTCCCATTTTATTATTGCAAAAAACATCCTGTAATGCAAATTAGTCTAACAGACTTAGTTTTTATTTATTACATTTAGCTCCTGCTTTTAAGGAACTCAAGTAAGGAAGCAAACCAAAGCTGATGGTCTTGATTTGTTTGAGCTAACTAGGAAGAGTTCGAACTCCTAAGCGGGAAACACCAGTTATCTCAGAAAGCTTTCAATTGCCTCCTCTGGCATACAAAAGACAGAGTGAAAGCCCATGGTTTACTAAGACTCACAAATGTAACACTAAACCATGGTTTAGCATTCTGTCTGAACCATTCCATCAAGTAAAAGAAAACCAAACATATTAAAAAACCTGGTAAGAACAAACTGATGAGGAAAGATAGCCGCTAGTACAATTTAAGATATCCATGAAGAATAAAAAGCAAAGAAAATGAAGCAGCCATCATTACTACCTTTCCCACTTTGCACGCTGCCTGCCAAGAAATAAAGTGTTGATAGTCATTTGCTCTGGACAGAATATACGCTCCATAATCTATTCCAGAACACCGATAGCAAATTTAAATGAAAACTGTCCCCTATCTTTGGTAGGCACAAACAATACTGAATCCAATAGTGGAGCAAGCTGGCCAGGATGATTTCTCGAAGTAAACAGCTAAGAGAGACATATGTTACATGAGCCACTTCAAACAGGAAAAAATATTTATTGCTATACTGCATCTACAGCATGAGGTCAATGTGCCATATTGCATCACAGTGGCATACTAGTCTCTCACCTAAATTGCAGGGACAGGGTTAAGGAGGAAGGAAGGAGAGCAACAAAAACAAAGTAAGATATATTTGAGAGCTAGTTCACAACTACCATCATACACTCGCATAATGAAGGAACAGGGCCTTGAATAGAGCTATGCACATTAAGAGGCAGCTTGGTGCTCAGTGGCTATTACACGAGAGTTTGGCACTGTGTGGCTGTGGATTTATAGGGTTTCATGTAGGGATATTTATCAACCCTACTAGGATGATGCCAGGGATTGAACCTGGGTCCTTTTACATGCAAAGCATGAACAATGGCCCTTCTTCAGCATTAAGTGAATGGCTGCCATTCATCTAGATAAGGGAAAAGTAAACAGCTGCACTTGAGGACTGTTGCAGTGAGGGCAAACACAGCCCTGACACCCAGTGGCATCTGTCCTGACTGACTGGGATCTCTGCAGGGGAAAGGCCTGTATGATAGCAGGAACATGACTAATCCTTTATTTAAAATCAATGTTGTTGTCTATGCTACACATTTCAATAGGCTATTTATTGAATTTTACTCCAAGGGCACATGCTCCTAAACCCCCAAACGCCACATTTTATCTCCACAAAACCCTCTAAGACAGACTATAGATTATGTGCTGAACAGAGTTTTCAGCCCCGGCCGAAAACTTGGTATTCAGAAGCATAGAGCCTCGAAAAAGGAGCCTCTATCTAGCTGTTGTAGCCAGCGGCAACTTAGGGGCCCATCCAGTAATAACATCCAGAGGGGTAGCCGTATTAGTCTGTTGCAACAAAATCAAAAGAGGAACCTTAAAAGACCAAACAATTTACAATTGCATACCGTGAGCCCACAGGTTACACACATTTAACTTGTGCACATTCAGCTTTACATGCCTGGCAAATAATTAATTCCACCCACCATTGCTCCCAATGTGTTTCAACTAGACATGATTTTGGCTTTAGGAACGGTCCCCAAAATGTAACCCCTGTGTAAGCTGTGGGCTTACTGTAATAAGCTGTTGTGGACTACCATCCACTTCATTAGATGCATGAAATTTTACAGGTTACCTGTAACTCAGATATTCTAACCCAATGAAATGGAATATACATCACGAAACCTTCTGCATAACACACAAGATGCAACTACGGCATCTACTTAGGTAGTTTTGAAACAGGGGTGGGGGCTAAATGTGGCCCCCAGGCCTCCTCTATCTGGCCCTTGAAACTCTCTCTAGCTCACACACCCCACTAGCCCTGCTTTACACACTCCTTGAGCGTTTCCCCCTGGAAATGTGTCCTTGAACTCTGGTAATGTTTCTTGCTTGTAAGGATAGAGGAATGTGTCAACCTGATCTTGTCCACCACTGATAAGCAGCTCCTGGAAGGATGTCCAGAAGGATATGGGACCCTCAGACTAAAAAGACAAATTTATGGAAGATAAGGCTATCAAGGACTACTAACTGTGATGACTATGTCCTCTCTCTCTACTGCCAGAGACAGTATGCCTGAATGCCAGTTGCAGAGAATCACACGGGCAGCTTGTCAGCTATTGTGAGAATAGGATGCTGGACTAGCTAAGCCTTTGGCTTGATATGGCAGGGCTCATCTTATGCCATAATAAATTTGTCTTGAAGGTGCCACAAAACTCTGATTTGTCCATGAACACATTTCATTGCTCATGGCCAGCATCACAAATTGCTGCAGAGAATTTTGCAAACAATCCCAATTCCCAATATGGACTGTTTCAAGCCACAACCAGCAGCTGAAACAATCACACCCTGCTGCTTCCATGGAGAGGAACTAACACACACAAAAAAAGACAGGACCTAATAAGGTTGTACAAGATGCTCCCTTCAGCCGAAAGTGCTTGCATGGAAGAGAACATGGTATCAAAACAAATGAATGTGCATTTCCACAAAATATTTAAGAGGAAAAATTAGGAAAGTGTCATGTTTCCTTACTGATCTATCATTCTGCAGTTTTTAATTAACATAGCAATGCAGAAAAAACTACTCCATACTGGAGTTGTAGAAAGAAATCTGAATTCCTAGGAAGCCAGTGTTCATTTTATTCAACCGCCCTGGGGGGAAAAATGACCAGGAATTTTTCTAACATAGCTGCTAACAGGAAGGAAATCAGAATTATTAAGCTGGATTTTTCACTGCCAATTGTGTTTATCATCCCTCTTTGGAGTCCTAAATCCCAATATAAAGAATAAGGATTTATTCACTATTTTTTTTAGTGGCCACTCGGCATCTGCAACTCAAACCTAGAAAGCCTTACAAGGACCATCCCTGGACTTGAACAGTTTAAAGTAAACGGTATAATTTCCTGTCACCAAGAAAGTACCTCAGTGATACTGGGAATGGACAGTTTTCATGGCAAGATGGTGACGTTTTATTCAATATACAAATGAAAACAAGTCTTAAACGAAACTCTCTGAAGCATCTTTTCAGATATTTGCATCCTGAACATCACAACTTGAACTATATTCTTCCCTGGGAACGACTGTCTGCAACAGGTAAAACAACTTTTGTCCCTGGGACTGTTATATGCTGGACATTTGAAAAATTTGTATGGCACAATAAGGATGATTTATGTTAATGTACAACCTAATAGCCATTTTGGCGGTGGGGGAAATGTAATATACATAGAAACCAGTAACAGCTATTTCAAGGAAAAGGATTATCAAATTGTGGCTTACCTGATGCGCCAATGGGAGAGGTAGCTGGGGTCATGCTATGAATGTTTAGCCCAAGGTTATGGGGCGCTCCAGAAGGCGGTGCTGCTGCAGGAGGCCCCGGAGGGTTTTCCCTCTGCGGAGACGTAAGTGGTGTGGTGGGCTGAGAAGATGGCCCGCCGGCGAGCCGGGCAAGGCGCCTCCGACGGATCTGCAACGAAACAAGGGTTAAACATTTGTTTAAAAAAAGAGCTTAGCAAAATGCTGATATATAAATCCTCTGGGGTTCTGACAAGGCAAGAAAAAAGAGCTAAGAATAGAACTGGGATGTATTTCAAGATACACCCAAGTCAGGTCAGGAACATCTTTCCCATGCCACCTGGAGATGCTAGCTGAAGGAAGGGACTGCAAGTAAGGTATGTTAAGGCAGAATAATAGGAAGATAGGGAACTGCCATACACCAGGTTGAAGAGTTTGTCCATCTAGTCTAGTATTATCTGTCCCTACTGACAGCAGCTCTCCAGGGTCTCAAGCATAGAGTGTTTTCCCATCACCTCATACCTGGGGTCCCTTTAACTAGAGATGCTAGGGTAGCTTTTTGTGAACTACTAAATGTTCTTGAACCACAACTCCCATAATCCCTGACCACTGCCCATGCTGCCTAAGAATTATGAGAGTTATAGTCCAACAACATCTAGCAGCCCAAGATTGAGAAAGGCTGTGCTAGGGACTGAGCCTGTGACTTTCTGCATACAAAACAAGCACCCTACAACTAAATTATGACTCTACTTGGTTCTTATAATCCAGTGAAGTCATTCCTATGCTACTGACTGCAGTATTACTCCAAGGTCTGCAGCAATTTGTTGCTGAGGGAAGCTGTTAAGGCAAGACTTTCATTACCTGATGCCCTCCAGATATTTTCCACTACAACTCCATCAGCATCAGCTAGCATGTCCAATTGACAACGATGCCAGCTGGTTTAACAAAATATGAATGAGCATGGCCTCCCCCAGAGCCTGCATGGACATCCACCACGCCTTCTCCCATGCAGCTGGGAAGAAAAGTTCAGAAGCTTTTACTTTCTCTTTCACTTAACCAGCATTCGTTGTGTTATCTGGACCAACAAACCATGTGACCATTAACTGTTGTTAGTTTAAAACAAGGAAACGTCAAACCAAGGCTCTCAAATCAGCTCTCAAATAAGCGAGCAGGCTACTAGAAATGTTAATATTAACTATAATCCAGCATAACAGTTTTAAAAAGGGAGTGTGAGAAAAGAATTATATATAACTACTGTACAATCAAAACAAATATGAGAAGCAAGTCAATCCAGATACATGGAGCTTCCTTTACTATGTTTTTTAAGTTTGTAGCTTTATGTTGTGAACTGAAGAGAGCTATACAAATTTAATAAATAATAATAATATTAAGCACAGATCCTGGTCACAACAAACTATGGTTAACCAAAAAAACAGAAGCTTTCAAACTCATCCTCCCAGCTGTGTGGAAAGAGGGGAGAGGGTGCACATTATGTTGAGAGGAGGCCAGACACATTCACATTTCGCCAAATGGTAAGTTTAGCTAGCATAACAACTGAATACAACCATTATCACTGTGACTTTTACATACTGTATTGGCCTGAATATAAGCGTCACTTTTTCCCCAAATTCTAACTGTGAAAAGTTATAGTGCGTCTTAAATTCATGACCTAAAAAAAATTGGCTTTTACGATATCGCTGCTGAAACAGACATACGGTAAAACACAACGGGTGTGAGTGCCTGCACAATTTTAAGTAAGCGGCTTATATTTGGGTATTGTCTTTTTTCTTCTTCTTCCCCTTGAATTTTAAAGCTGTGGCTTATATTCGGGCCAATACGGTATTACAGACAACAGTCCTGAGGGGGATTTGTTTAAGGCCTCCCAGTTAAGTTCATAGCTAGAATGAGATGCAGGCTGGAAACTTCCCAATTCGCAACCCACCATCTTATTCACAAAACAAGCTCTGTTTTCAAGACTGACTACACATTTTAAGATATATTCCCTCCCTCGCCCTCAGTGTTTGGGAATTACTAGAAATAAATAGAAGGTTCTCCTTCAAGGGCAACATGCTTCCATTCCATTAAGTCATAAAGTTTCTGAACATTCTAGCAATTTACCACCTGGACTTCTATCCTTTCCCCGAGAGATTTCCAAAGAGCATTTTCCCGGAAACTGATACAGAACAACATGTGGAAAACACCATGCGGTGTTCCATTCCCCTGCTCAGATGGGACACTATAATTAGAAGCAGTGCAAGGTTCCCCCCATAAGCCTTAAGCAATGAGGTCGATACCATCATCTCTTCTCCTCTTTATCTTCCAGTAAAGCTGCTCTCCATCTTTCAGATCCATAACAAGTTGAATTTTGCAAGCATATTTATGTAGATCATTAATTCACTCAATGTCACACTATACCTCAAAGCAAGCAATTTTTAAAATGTTTCAAATACAAAATTTGTACAGGATTGCTAGACCGAATTCATCGTTCATGTGAAAGGCCAATATCGGGGGGGGGGGGGGGGAACCCAGCACATGACTAGTGGCAGACTGTACAAACATGCTAACTGCAACTATACACTCAATTAATAAATTCCAGTTGCTGCATTTTCATTGTACACATTGGTTGTTTCCAGAATGATAACACGTTTGTTATATTTGGTTCTGCACAGTGTTCGAAACTTCCATTGTTCTAGGAGCATTTTGCGACAGGGAATTTCATTAGTGCGAGCAGTTTCTGAGCTCTGGGCGCAGTACTGCGCCTAAGATTTCAAATTAAAACTGCAGAGTGGAAAGAAAGGAGGACTTTTTTCTGCCTATCCACTTCCAGCTAATCTTTGAAGACTAGAGAAGAGACCCTCTTAAGAATATTAGGGGGAGTGAGCAGGGGAAGGACTAGACCAGTGTTTCCCAACCGGTGTTCCGCGGCACACGAGTGTGCCGTGAGACACCGGCTGGTGTGCCGCGAGATGCCTGGAGGGAGGCGGGCGAGTCGGGCGGCGAGAGGCGGGGCGGCGGCGGCGAGGAGAGGCCGCGCCTCCTGCTGCTGCCTGGCGCTCCTCCGGCAGCGCTGCCTGGGCGCTCCTCCGGCAGCGCTGCCTGGGCGCCTCCGCGCGACTCTGTCTCGCTGGGTTTGGTCTCCCAGCAGAGACGGGTCACACACGCCCCTCCCTCCCTCCCTCAGCCTGCGCGGAGGGAGAGCCAGAGAGAGGCATCGCTCCTGCGCGGCGGGAGAGGGAGCAGCCGGAGCGATGCCCCTTGAAATCTTCGCCCTGCCTTCTTCTGGAGCGACGGAGAGCCTCTTAAAACTCGTCCGTCCGCTTCTCTCCCTGCCAAGAGGCGTCCAGCAAGCCGGCTTTGCCAGCGGAGCCAGCCTTGGAACAGACCCATCCGTCAAGCGGGGATTGTGCGTCCTCCTGGACAGAGTGTAAGCAACCGGGTTTTACGTGGAACTCCAGCGCTCAGGGCGGGAGTTTAGGAAATCCAATCGGGTGGCGCCGCTCTTCCTTGGGACCCCATGGGGAAACACTGGGGACCTACTTCTAAGCAAACGGGTCTACACGTCTCTCTGCCCCCCCCTTTAACCTTTAGCTTCAAAGCCAGAGCAAACCGAGGCTAAATCCGTATTTACATACTGATACATAACTTGCTGCTGGCTACTACCACTTCGGCACTTTCGTGCGTCCCTCCCGGCGTGACGCTGCGCGCTGACGTCACGGGGCGGGGCTTTAATGGTGGTGTGCCGCGAGATTTTTTTTCAGTAAACAGGTGTGCCGTTGCCCAAAAAAGTTTGGGAAACACTGGACTAGACCATGTGAAAATAAACGTAAGAGTTTAGCTGCAGCTCGTTCATTTTCAGCTTTGTGTTCTTGTTATAAAAAAGCTTTGTGTTCTTGTTATAAAAAAAATCCGTTGTTGCACCCATAACCTAGGTTTAAGGTGCCATTTAGCTCCTAGCTTTCCTATCTCAGTTTCTAACACTGGTTCTGCATGATGCGAAGCTAATGGTTGATAGCTTTTTTCTTTCCTTTTTGCGCTGCTTCCTGGAGGAGATAAGTGTTCTGTTTACACCACATCAAGTGACCAACAACAATAAGAATTTCAAAAGATACACAGCGAAATACATTCATTTTATTTCACAAGATATATACCACTTGACTGTAATGAAAACTCAAAAGCGATTAACTTCAGCAGCAGCTAAATTGAAAGGAAGCCCTATTATACACTACGCTCATAGTACGAGGCAAGCTAGTTCTGTTTTGCCAGACAATTGTGATAACTAAATCCTATCAAAAAAACCTTAATATGTCTACCGGTTGTCTTCCTGCAAGATATCTTCAGAACTTGAATTAACACTTCCAGACCATCACACAAAGCAGGTCAGGATATGCTCTCAGCTAGAGATCCAAAAGGAATCTCAACCTGATAAAAGGCTGCTGCATTATCAGAGGACATGTTCTTCTGAGAAACCTACTGAACATCCAGTGCCCGTTTTCACTGACCTGGATCCAAATTAACTCTGCAAACTCAAGGGAGGCTTGGAATTAGGTTGCTCCAATACTACCCTCCCTGTGCCACCCCTATTCTCAAACCGCAGGGAGACTTACAAGCTATTTGTGACATGACATGTTATAATGGGAGGGGAGTAATTGGGGTGATCAAACATGTAATGGTTAGAGCGTTCAACTAGGACTTGAGAGACCAGAGTTCAAACCCCAACTCACTGTATGACACTGGGGTAACGGCTATAATTTGGGGGAAGGGCCATAGCTCAATGGTAGAACATTTGCTTTGCATGCAGAAGGTCCCAGGTTCAACCCTTGGCCACTCCATGACTGGGACAGAAGAACCCAGCCTGGAACCCTGGCCAGCCACTGCCAGTAGGAGAGATGGATCAATGGTCTGACTCAGTATAAGGCAGCATCCTAAATGTCCCACTGCTTCTATTCTGCCAACTCCTTTGAAGTAGGTCTCTATATACAAACAGTCCCTAACGTAAGCTGAGAAAGCATCTCACTTCTCCCAAGTAGGGGTGTACTTGCAAGTGCCAATTGAGAATTGGGAGGTTCCAAGTACAAAGAGAAGGAAATTCTGCTTAAGAAGACATCGCCACCCCCATTTACCACGGTCTTTAAGCATCTTACTTTCCCTGGCTCTGTACCCCCCCCCCAAAGGAAATTAACTGGAGGTGGCTCTCCATATCTTTCCATGTAGCATTTAGGTCTGAGAAGTGGACAACAGGATTGGACGGAGAAAGAGAAGAACCCAAAACTCCTTTGAACCAGCCCTCTACAGAATATTTATGGCATGTAAAAATCCTAGGAGACAACACCAAGTGCAAGGCCTTGGACAGTAAGCCGTCTGTGGACTATTCCAGCCCCTTTAAATGCTGTGGCTATCTGGGAATTACATGGCAAGGTTCAGTCTTTCCTTGTGCATTCAGAAGGTTCTCCGCTTTCTCATTTGACACAGTAATTCCCTATTCCTCACCCGCCTTGTCCCCCTCGTTGCCCACATCTTGTCCTCCTTCCACTTCCAAATTTCTTTTGCTCACACTTCCCCACATGCATAGCAGGGATATTGCCACTGTGGCCTTTTCTGTACAATGCCAGAAGTGTACACTGAGCTGTGTAATAGATGAGCCGCAGCAGCAGATGGTCGATCCTGTCCTCAGCAACGTAGACCATCTCACACATGCTGCAAATTGCTCAGTGGCTCAATCAAGACTCCAACAAAGCCAGCCAAAAGACTTGCGCTTCTTTATTAAAACACCAGCTTTTTATTTAGTGATTCCCATTGTATTATCTGTAGCCTCCCCCTCCTCGTTATTATTACTATTGAATTTATTCCCTGCCTTTTCACTAGCAGGTCCCTGGGTAGGTTACAACTTAAAATTCACAATTTAGAACAATTAAAACAGATTAGTGTCACAGGACACACTTCTATGGGGAGGTCAGTGGCTGCAGCACCAACAGAGCCTCCCCTACCAATTGTGGGGCCTGAGATGGTCAATATTAGGGGAGTCACTCCTTTAGGTGCTTGGGTCTCAAGCCACTTAGTTCTTTGTACACCAGCACTAACACCTTGAATTGGGTTCGATAGGTCACTCGGTAGGTAGCCAATGCAGAGCTTTCAGGACTAGTGGCAGGTGGTCCCATTTGGATGTAAGCCAACAACATCTCTAAGGTTGTGGGTTCCCCACTTCTGTTTTAACTGGAGATTCTAGGAACTGAACCTGGAACCTTCTGCACAAGTAAGGAGGCCCTAGCAGCATGAAATTCCCAGACACTAGGAACCTTGGCTCTGCATCAGAGCCAAATGGAAGGCAATCAAGTGTTCCAAAGGTTTCCATCATCTCACCTAAAAGTAGGTGTTGCATAACAGTGAAAGGGACTGGGGCCACTAGGGGGCGCATTGGAAGATGGCTGACAATAACATCTCTCCGACCCACACGAGGTAATTTGGAGGCTATGATGGGGGTAATTAGCCTCCTTAACCCCCCCCCCAGGATTGTGGGGGGGGGACGGCCCTTGCCTGCTGTGCCCTATACCACCCCGGAATTTGTGGGAGTGGGGGCACTAGGCACAAAGCCCTCCTGTGGGATTTCGGCACTCCTGAACGCCGTCCCTGATTCGCGCCACTAGATGCAGAACTTCAAAGGAAACAATTTGGATGAAAGGAATGCACATATTTCAAGAAAGAAGGGGGAGTAAAGCCTGCTAACAGAAGAGATCTCTGACAAAACAAGATAAGAATAAAACATGAGAAGATACGCCAAGACAAGGTACGGCAAATGACTGATGGGGGAGGAGGGAAAAAACTCTTCCTTCTTTCCCTATGTGATTAAACAAGAATCCCCTCCCCTCATGAGTCAGAAATGTCGTTTTAAGGACTTAAGCTGTGGATTTAAGGCTGTGTGAAGATAAACTTTCGAACCAAAGCACGTTTTAAGAAGAGCGTGGAATGTGTAAGAGCTTGGGAATGACGCAGTTAAAAATGCCGTCGCCATATTGGGAAGCTCTGTCGGAGGTCTTGAGTCTGGGAGGAGAAAGAGAGAAATAGAGCTGTTTATTTATTGTGGGTTAAACTCCTCAGTGGGACTTAAGAGCGACAGTTTTACGAGACTATGATGGAAAGAGTGATGTTATTTATGAAGGAGACGATATATGGAAACCATCTCGATTTGAGGATTGGAAGAACGGAAAATTCACACAGGACTATTATTACTATTGGTGTTTATCGGCTTAAGGAGACTATCAGAAGAGATCATAAAGAAAAAAGAGAAAATATATGAACAAGATGTGATGTGGAAACAAGCACGATAAGATGGGATAGAACTATGAACTTTGTTTGGACTGATATGGACTGATTGGGACATTAACGCAGCAGCAAGATGATCAGAATCCCCCTTCGGATCTTGAAATATGGGTCCCCCCAACAAAATTTAAAATTTGGCTTTGTAATTCGGAATTTATGTGATATGATTTAATTTGATGTGATTGGCCAGTTAATAAAAATTATTTTTTAAAGAAACAGTGAAAGGGACTGAACTACAAACAGGAACTTCCTGGTTGGAATTTTACTTTCCCCCAGGTGTCCTTAGGCAAGCTACTTTCAACTTCCATTGTCCCGCATACAACAAAGGGCAGGAGCAGTGCTATACATAAATACCTTGTATTATAAGCCATTCATGAAGCACATGTATGCTCACATGCAAACCATGATTTGCACACTAGTGTTTTGACAGTCTGCCACAGCGAGTCCCTGTCTTTGGTTCCAGGCTTCACAACACATTACGTAAGCTAGGCATGGCCCCCCTACTTCTCCGCCTTTCAAAAACTAGTAAACACTTAATATCTAACATATGGGTGGTATATGAAATTAAGGAGAAAAACCTTCCTGCACATTTGAGGCGTTACAGAAACAAATCACTGAGAAGCAGTAGACCATCTCTCTCTCTCCATCCCTCCCAGGAGTGCTGGCATGATAATGAACATTTCACCACAGTTTCGCTTCACATGATTGGTTTTTTTCCTTCTCTATGCTATTTGTCTTCTTGCTTTTCATTTCCTCCACCTCCCCTATTCCACTGATGCTGCAGCTGGGAGACTGTATGCTTCTTGGGGCAAGAGACTGTCCCCCCCCCACACACTCAGATATTTTGAATACATAAATGGTGCCGTAGCACACATACAAAAACGTGTAGGGTGAAAGCATTTAATGAAGCCTAACAAAGAAACATTATGTTCCTAAAGCAGCACTTTTTCAGCAAAAAGGGCCATAGCACAGTAGTAAGAGCATCTGTTTTGCATGTAGAAGGTCCCAGGTTTAATCCTCAACATCACCATTCAGGGCTGGGAGAGATTCCTGCCTGAAATCCTGGAAAGCTGCTGCTAGTTATAGTGTAGAGAATACTAAGCTAAATGGACCAATGGTCTAACTCATATAAGGCCACTTTTATGTTACACCTGAATGAAGTATAATAGAGAAAGTTATCCAAGTACACTCAACTCTTTTCAAACTTTTCACTTTAGGGAATCCTTTCCAGCAATCAAGTTACAGCACTGCAGACCTAGACCCTTACGTAAAAAGAGCCCTGCTTGATCAGACCAGGTCCCATCTGGTCCAGCATCCTGTTCTCACAGTGAACACCCAGATACCCCAATGGGAAGCTGGCAAGCAAGACATGAGCTCAACAGCACTCTTTCACTTGAGATTCCCAGCAAATGATATTATTATAAATTCAATTTATTACCACCTTCCACCAAACGGCCCTAGGGGAGGTTCCACCAGTTTAAAATATAACAAACCAGTGCCACAAGAACATGGTATTCAGAGACATTCGGCCTCTGACAGTGGAAGTAAAGCATAGTCATTGTGGCTAGTTGCCAGTCATGGCCCCCGCAGCATCTATTTTCATAAGGCTACAAAGAGGTCATGATTTGGATAAAAGTGGGTAGGGGTTGGGGCTTGAGTTTTGTGGATTTCAGAGTCCCCCTACTACTACTAATAATAATAATATCTTTATTGTCATTGCCCCATCTCGGGGACAACGAAATTACTTGGCTGCTCCATCCACCCAGGTAGGGCACTCCACACAAAATCAAAACAACTATAAAAACACTAATTAAAATGGGGCATAGCTTTCTACATCAGTATCTGCAGAAGAAATCCCTATGTGTTGCAGAGAATTTCAGGGAGCATTATTAGGGAAATACTAAATTCACAGAGACCTTTTGCCATGTAGGAATGTACATCCTAAAGCACATTAAACACTCACATGCAACTGCCAATTTTTTGGTTATGAGTGAGCAAGCTACTGTTTAAGCTTCATCTTCTCAATGAGGACAGACACACAGACACACCACATTTACTTCTAAGGAACCTGCCCCCCCATTCTCCAGAAATGAGATTGAAAGCTACTATTCTACAGAACACATTCAGATCCATAAGCTTTCTCCCATGCACATTCAGTAAAGTACTGAATTTGCTTTTCCAATCGTTTCTTCAGTCCCTTCATTCAGCAAATTTGAAGTATGCTTCTCAGGCACAGGTACGAAATGCAGCTATTCGGCTGCGTTGATGAATACAGTGGTACCCCGCAAGACGAATGCCTCGCAAGACGGAAAACCCGCAAGACGAAAGGGTTTTCTGTTTTGGAGGCGCTTCGCAAGACGAATTTCCCTATGGGCTTGTATCGCAAGACGAAAGCCCATAGGGAAATGCTGGCGGTCGGGAGCAAAGACTTTCGCCCACAGCCGGCCTTCAGAAGAGGACCTCTTCTGAAGGCCGGCGGGGGGCAAAAGTCTTTGCTCCCCCCGCCTGCCTTCCCCCCGCCTGCCCCGGGCAATCTTAAAATGCTGGCGGGCGGGAGCAAAGCGTTCGCTGCCGACCCCCAGCATTTTAAAATCTCCAAGGGACAGCAGAGAAGTCTCTGTCCCGGGGAGATTTTAAAATGCTGGGGGTCGGGAGTGTTCGCTGCCGACCCCCAGCATTTTAAAACGCTGTTCCGAAGCGGGGGGCGGGAACATCTGCCCCAGCCGCCCCACTTCGGAACGATGTTCCGAAGGGGGGAGGTGGGGCGGGAACAGCTGCCCCATCCGCCCCACTTCGGAACGATGTTCCGAAGGGGGGAGGGGGGGCGGGAACAGCTGCCCCAGCCGCGCCACTTCGGAACGATGTTCCGAAGGGGGGAGGGGGGGCGGGAACAGCTGCCCCATCCGCCCCACTTCGGAACGATGTTCCGAAGGGGGGAGGTGGGGCGGGAACAGCTGCCCCAGCCGCCCCACTTCGGAACGATGTTCCGAAGTGGGGAGGTGGGGCGGGAACAGCTGCCCCAGCCGCCCCACTTCGGAACGATGTTCCGAAGGGGGGAGGTGGGGCGGGAACAGCTGCCCCATCCGCCCCACTTCGGAACGATGTTCCGAAGGGGGGAGGGGGGGCGGGAACAGCTGCCCCATCCGCCCCACTTCGGAACGATGTTCCGAAGGGGGGAGGTGGGGCGGGAACAGCTGCCCCATCCGCCCCCCTTCGGAACGATGTTCCGAAGTGGGGAGGTGGGGCGGGAACAGCTGCCCCAGCCGCCCCACTTCGGAACGATGTTCCGAAGGGGGGAGGTGGGGCGGGAACAGCTGCCCCATCCGCCCCACTTCGGAACGATGTTCCGAAGGGGGGAGGGGGGCGGGAACAGCTGCCCCAGCTGCCCCACTTCGGAACGATGTTCCGAAGGGGGGAGGTGGGGCGGGAACAGCTGCCCCAGCCGCCCCACTTCGGAACGATGTTCCGAAGGGGGGAGGGGGGCGGGAACATCTGCCCCATCCGCCCCACTTCGGAACGATGTTCCGAAGGGGGGAGGGGGGGCGGGAACAGCTGCCCCATCCGCCCCACTTCGGAACGATGTTCCGAAGAGGGGAGGTGGGGCGGGAACAGCTGCCCCATCCGCCCCACTTCGGAACGCTGTTCCGAAGTGGGGAGGTGGGGCGGGAACAGCTGCCCCAGCCGCCCCACTTCGGAACGATGTTCCGAAGGGGGGAGGGGGGCGGGAACAGCTGCCCCAGCTGCCGGGCTTCGTAGCGCTGCTGCGAAGCCGGGCGGGGGGGTGGGAACACCTTCTGAAGGCGGGCAGGGGGCAAAAGTCTTTGCTCCCCCCTGCCTGCCTTCCCAGGGGCTTTTAAATCGCCCCGGACAGCGGAGAAGTCCTCCGCTGTCCGGGGCGATTTTAAAATGCCGCCCGCCAGCATTTTAAGATCGCCCGGACAGCGGAGAAGTCCTCCGCTGTCCCAAGGTTTTTTAAAATGCTGGGGGTGGTAAGAAAAGCCCTTGTCCCCCCCCCCCCAGCCTTCAGAAGAGGTCCGGGGACAGACTGTCCCCGGACCTGGTCTGAAGGTGGTTTCCCTAGGAACGCATTAATTGATTTTCAATGCATTCCTATGGGAAACCGTGCATCGCAAGACGAAAAACCCGCAAGACGAAGAGAATTGCGGAACGAATTAATTTCGTCTTGCGAGGCACCACTGTAGGTTTATTTGACCATTCCCTCATGCTGCAAAAAGGTCCCGTGGATGTGTTTCCTTATTCCGCTGCAGTTGCCTGAGATGCAGATTTATCCACACTTTCTGAAGTAGGAAATCAACTTTCCATTACAGATGTCCCTCTCTAAGGCTGCTTTGAAGTGGTGTCTGTACAGCAGGATATCTTGCCTGCAGAGGGTATCCCAGGGCACGGCCTGACGGTACATGATGCAGCAATTCTGTTGAAGCTAAGCAGGTTTAATTATTACCTGAATAGGAAATTGCCCAAGAATGCTATTGACATCGCCTTGAGTGTGATGGTGGCACTACGATCTTCCAAAACTTCCTAAGCCATGGTTTAAGAAGATATTAACAATTGTTCCTCCTGTCCTCCTCCTGTCACACGCTGGCTTCAGCACAAATGTCCTGGCTTGTATTAAACCAGAATTCCCCATTATGTGTGAATGGGCTAAATTCAGATTAATACCAGTTAATCATGAAAATAAGCCAAGATTTAAACTAAATCCCAATGCTCAGCCACCACTTCATAAACCACTGTTTGTGAAACCTTTAGAGCTGGTACAACCAGTGTGATGCCCTCAAGTCATAATCCACATTATCTGGAGGGTCCAACATTGGCTAGCCCTACCTTAAGACAGTTGTCTGAATGATGCCATTTTGTTTTACACTGCGTACCTAATTGTCATTGAGGGAAAGAGCCCTAGCTCAGTGGCAGAATATCTGCTTTGCATGCAGAAGGTCCCAGGTAAAATCCCTGGCATCTCCAGGTAGGGCTGAGGAGGGCATTTTGACTGAAACCATGGAGTGCACTAACAATCAGTGTAGATAAAATTGACCAAGATGGGCCATTGCTCTGACTCAGTATATGGCAGCATCCTATGGATGTGCTGTGGCTCTAAAATCAAGTCTATTGCATGTGATATAGCTCACCTTCCTAGGTGTAACAAGGCTTTCATCTCTATAGCATGAATAACTTCAAGTTTACAAACAAACAAAAAATCCTACCCAACAGCCTGAATGCAATTATTATTTGCCACAGGTAAGGGTCAGTTTCCATGCCTGTTGACCTGTGCATGGGTGGGATTCAAAACAAGATACCACACCAGGTTAGGAGACAGAATGAATCCTGACTCAAGAAACAGCAAAGTAAGCCTGCAAACTATCTGTATTCTTTTTAAAGCAAAATTGCACTGAGAGAAAAGGGGGGTGGGGACTTTACAGAAACTTTATTAATGCTTTAAAAGGTCAAGTCCTTGTCATAAATCAAATTCTATATATTGTATAACCTGGTTTGATTACACAGCATTTCTGGTGCCAATGGCTTACATTAACAGTGATATAATCAGGCTTAAACCAAGTGGCTTAAGCTAAAATATGTCAAAAGTCCCCATCACCTGAATGCAATTGGCCTATTATTCCAGTGACAATTAACATACTTCCAAACTAAGTGTCTCGCCTCTTTAGCATTACCATCAGTGTCTCCCAGTGTCTCCTGAGAACTGTAGTCCTTCCTTAGTCATTCCCAGCTCACAAGAAGTACACCCTAGCCACTGGCATCACACGCATCACCAAATTCCTATTGCAACATCAAAGGATTGCTAAATCATTACCTTCAACACGCAAAACAACATTGTGATGTTTTGGAATATACTGAATGACTTTGCATAAAGATGTCAGTTGTTGCAATATGATCTCCACAGATGGCACAGAGAATGTAAGCGACACAGGCACACACACATCAACAGAGAAAAAGGATCATAAATGTTGCAGCTCATTGCTATAGTAGGATTCCATAAACTTATCATTGTTGTTGTTGTTTTTTAAAAATACATTTCCACAGAGATTACGCAGCTGAGGTATATGCTAGTACGCTTGTTTTACAAATGAGTTCTGGATTTGCAGATTTGCATTGATTTGTCACCACCTCATTATTAAAGGTATTACAGGTTTTGTAAAATACAGGAATTCCTTTAAAAGAACAGGAGTCTGCAAGGGTATGGGAATGGGAGATTCATGACAGATAAAAGGAAGGACTTTGTCACACAGTGTCAGGTAGTTAAACTGTTGAATTCTCTACTACAAAGAGGTGGTGATGGCCATCAACTTGGACAGCTTTGTAATGGATGAAATGTCTTTATGGAGGGTCAGGCTCTTCATTGCTTCTTGTCCTTAAGGTGATATGCTACCTCTAAGAGCAGAGGTGTTGTGCTTCTGGATACCTGTGCTGGGGTACAAGAGTGAGAGCAGTGACTGCCTTCCTGTCCTGTGCATGGGCTTTCTGTTGGCCATGGTGGGAACCAGAATATTGGACCAGGCAGCCCTTTGATCAGATGAAGTTCCTATTTAGTTTCACTGGATAACTCCCCCCACCCACAATTTTCAAGTATTATGATATAAGGATTTCTCTCCACCCACTTTCTCTTCATGATACAAAATTCTATACACCTCTATCATGTCTCCCTTTTACTTGACTTTTCCTAGGCTCTTATCCTGTTGACTCCAGCCCCTCGATCATTCTGGCTCCCTTAGTGTAGCTCTACAATATATTTTTGAAATGCAGCAACTAGAACTATAAACAGTATTCCAAGAATGGTTGCAGTACTGGTTTGTATAAAAGCACTACAGCAATGGCAGTTTTCAATCCCCCTTCCTAATGATCCCCAAAAAGAAATTTGCATTTTTCAGCATTTCCACAGTCTGAGTGGCTGTTTCTAGTGATCTGTCCACCATGACCCCACGATCCCTTTCATGGATAGTAAGACCCCCCATCAGCTTATATAGGCTTGCCCCAAATATGCATCACTTCACACCTACCTACAATGAACCGAATTTGCCAATTTATTCTCCTTTTCTCACTTTTCAATTTTATTTACCAGCTAAAACAGTTTGGTGTTATTTGGAAACCTGGGACACCTCAATGGTGGTGGCATCCAGCTAAATTCTACTCAAAGTAGACCTTTTGAAATTACTGGACTTTAGTCATGTGTATCCATTTCAGTGGGACTACCCAGAGTAGATACAACCTCCACCAACATGTTCATTATTTAAGACGTTAAATTTTGCCAGTCCCAATACAGATCCTTGGGCAACAGATGGTGATATACCCTTTCTCACATGGAAAATGGGGGTACAGTGGTACCTCTGGATGCAAATGGGATCCGTTCCAGAGCCCTGTTTGCATCCTGAAATGAAAGTAACACACGACTGTGCGTCTGCACGTGCCACGTTTCACCGCTTCCACGCATGTGCGTGACGTCATTTTGCACAACTTAGGGGCTGCCACAGAGAAGGCCTCTCCCAGGCTGCTGCCACCACTGCTTCTGAAGGCAGCGGAACCACGAAAGAGCCCCATCCCCCACGAACTTTGCACTGTAGGGAAGGAGGTGGTCTATCAGGTATTGGGGGTCTGAGTCATTTAGGGCTTTAAACACTAATGTGAAAACCTTGAACTGGATCCAGAAATGAACCCAAAAAGTATGCAGATGGATTTCCACAACAATGAAGACAAGAAACTCGTTTTTTTAAACTGGGGAGAAAAACTTGATTCCCAAGATTCTACATCACCTCAAAACATGATACATGGTGTGACCTAAATAGCAAACAGTCTGGACCTAAAACCATGCCCAACAGATGCTCATAATAGACATACTTCAGAAAAATGAATGCCAAAGGTCGACAGGGAAATTTACTCTACTGCCTTGACAATTATCTTTCAATGTATCCTATAGGGAAATGTTCAAATTCTAAGTACTAAAGGGAACCCAAATCAAGATCCATATTTGGTATATAAAAGCCACTAATTTGCTCTTATGATATAGCAGGCCACCAAGGGGCTGACTTACTGCACCCCCACATACACCTGCACAAAGCAAACCCAAGCGTCCAGACATTTTGGTTTGGTTTAGTAGCCAATCATTGTTTCTACTAGCCAATGAAGTTTAATTTTCAAACTATTTCTCCAGTGCATGTAATATGAACACAGGAAGCTACCTTATACCAAGTCAGACTATTGATCCATCTAATTCAGCACTGTCTATCTATTCTATACTGTTTGGCAACAGCTCTTCAAGGTTTCAGAGAGGAAGACTCCTCCAGCCCTAACTGGAGATGCAGGGAATTGAACCTGGGACTTTCTGTGTTCAAACCACACATTTTACCATTGCCTAGGCCCTATGGCCCCCATCTTCATTCATTCCCTAGCAAGGTTTTACTGAAAAAGTGGGGTGGGAGTTGTGTATTTCTCGTTGCCATTGGCAAACCTGTAAGTAGATAACACATAGTTTCAAGCCTCCAAACTGCTGCCCTCTATGAGTATTCAAGCAACCAATAAAGGTAATTCACAAAAAGGGCTGAATTTAGATGTCATGTTAGCATTCTCCAAACCAAAGTTCGGAAGACTGAAAATGTGGCATGGTCTCACTTATATCTTCCTCCCCTCTCTCTAACCCAGATTGCCTTCAAACCAAGTCTGCTCAATTCTAACATCAAGGCAAACTAAGATAACACTAGAATTAATTCTATGTGGTCAGTGTACTGCTACTCCAGATTGGCAGCCCATTCTTTGTTACTTGAATTTTAGTGCAAGCCCATGTCTGTGCACTTGGAAGTATGTCCCATTGGACACAGCTGGTGAGAATTTGCAGTCTGAACAATTCAGGCCATGTCCCATGATGTTCCATCAGTTAGGAACTTTATTCATGAAAAGCAGTCCTTTTTTAAAAAAAAAACTTTGTCTCTCCTTTATTGTAACGCAGACAGCACGGGAATAGCCTGTCCGCGGGTTGCGGTGGAGAGTTTTACTGTACGCACCAGCTACCAAATTCAAGCCTATGAAAAGAGGCAGGAACCTGTTTGGGGTGCGGTAAAAGCAGTGCTTTCTCATGGTGGTTCCAAAATTATGGAATTCACTCCTACTTACAGTCAGGAACACACACAATTTCTCTCATTCAGAAAGGAGTAAATACCTTATTTCACTGTGTCTTTTCTATTTTAATTATACCTGACACTTCCAGAGTTTTGACAGTGCCACTATTTTATATGTTTCCCTTATTTTTGTCATCACCAACTCCAGTTTTAATTTTATTTTAGTGAACTACCTTGGAAAAAATGGTAAAAAGCAGGAACTACATATAGTAAATGCTATGCTCATCTTTAAAGTCGTGAAGAGCTCAGGACTCAAACACTTGAAGGAGTACCTCTCCTTATAACCAGCCTGCCCATGTCTTGAGACTTTTGGTGGAAGCACATTTCCATATTCCACCATTAGAAACTCACTATGTAATGATATGGAATAATTCCTTCTCCATGGTGAGGCACCATCTGTGGAATGCTGTTCTTTGATATGCATGACTGGCACTAAAGTTATCAGTCCAGTGCTGATAACAAGACTTATTTATGTGCTCCTGGCATTTTCAGTTTCCCACCATATTCTCTTGACCACAATAGTTTCTGAGCCCAATTCAAAGTGCTGGTTTTTACTTATAAAGGCTTACATGGCTCAAGACCACAATACCTCAAGGACCACCTCTCTCCCTATGAACCGACCCAGATTCTGCAATCATCATCGGAGACTCTTCTTCCTGCTCCTTATCCACAAGAGATCACAGTAACGGGCCTTTTTTGCAGTGGTTCCCCATTTGTGGAATGCTCTCCCCAGAGAGGTTCAGGGATCCTCAAATGAAGGGCAGTATAGAAATGTATAAAATAACAAGGTAAAGGTAAAGGGACCCCTGAGCATTAGGTCCAGTCATGACCGACTCTGGGGTTACGGTGCTCATCTCGCTTTATTGGCCGAGGTACAGCTTCCGGGTCAAGTGGCCAGCATGACTAAGCCGCTACTGGCGAACCAGAGCAGCGCACGGAAACGCCGTTTACCTTCCCGCCAGAGCGGTACCTATTTATCTACTTGCACTTTGATGTGCTTTCGAACTGCTAATAAAATAACAAATGAATAAATAAAATTCTTTTAACTTATTTTATTAGTGTATGTTTAAATTGTCACAACTTGCCCTGGAACCTCAAGGTGTGGTACAGGGAAGAAATCTAATAAATAACTGTAATAACTGCTTAAACCAGTGTTGTTGAAACTTTGTTCAAAGAGGGCCATGAGGACCGACCAAAGTTGTTGAGTTTTTTTTTTTTTTTTTTAAGATTGAAGTTGAGGCTTTTTTAGGATTTTACCCCAGGAAATAAACTGCGGCAGGGGCCGGATTAAATCGACTAGCGGGCCAGATTATGCCCTTGAAATGGACTTCTTTGGACATGCTTGGCTTAAAATATTCAGGTGTTTTTAGGTACTTTATTTGTCTGAAGGCGTTTCTACTGCACCTTCTTGCTTCTTTTAAATGATTTGACAATTTTGTATTCACTATTTTGATCCAGTATTTCTGTGCATGAAGGGCAGTTTAAAAGCTATTTTAAAATAAAAAAGACAGATTACTCACATGGGGAAAGCCTGCTTCATGGCAAGTTATGAAAGCATCCAAGCTAGCTTCTCAAAGTATTTTCACCTACATCAAAACTACAATATAAAAAAAGCTCACATGGCCTTACCTTGGGCCAATGTACTACCAATGTGTCAAAGTGTGCATAAAGAGCTTGCTGGTATAAAGCAACTGATTAAGTAGCTGTGACTGCTTCTGCAATGAATAAGATCCAAAAATTCTTTTGTTTTTTGTTTAAAAAAGCAACAAAATACCACCCTGGCAGAAGGGGAAAGGATGGAGGGAGAGAGAGAGAGATCATGAAAGACTGGAATTAAACAAGATGGAAATATCAATACAGTGGTACCCCGCAAGACGAATGCCTCGCAAGACGGAAAACCCGCAAGACGAAAGGGTTTTCTGTTTTGGAGGCGCTTCGCAAGACGAATTTCCCTATGGGCTTGCATCGCAAGACGAAAGCCCATAGGGAAATGCTGGCGGTCAGGAGCAAAGACTTTCGCCCACAGCCGGCCTTCAGAAGAGGACCTCTTCTGAAGGCCGGCGGGGGGCAAAAGTCTTTGCTCCCCCCCCCCCCGCCTGCCTCCCCCCCGCCTGCCCCGGGCGATCTTAAAATGCTGGCGGGCGGGAGCGAAGCGTTCGCTGCAGACCCCCAGCATTTTAAAATCTCCCCGTGTCCTGGGAAGATTTTAAAATGCTGGGGGTCGGGAGCGAAGCGCTGCAGACCCCCAGCATTTTAAAATCTCCCCGTGTCCTGGGAAGATTTTAAAATGCTGGGGGTCGGGAGCGAAGCGCTGCCGACCCCCAGCATTTTAAAACCTCCCCGGGACACGGGGAGATTTTAAAATGCTGGGGGTCGGCAGCGCTTCGCTCCCGACCCCCAGCATTTTAAAACGCTGTTCCGAAGTGGGGAGTGGGGGCGGGGACACCTGGCCCCGCCGCCCCACTTCGGAAAGCTCTTCCGAAGTGGGGAGGGGGGGCGGGAACACCTGGCCCCGCCGCCCCACTTCAGAAAGCTGTTCCGAAGTGGGGCGGGGGGGCGGGGACACCTGGCCCCGCCGCCCCACTTCGGAAAGCTGTTCCGAAGTGGGGAGGGGGGGCGGGGACACCTGGCCCCGCCGCCCCACTTCGGAAAGCTGTTCCGAAGTGGGGCGGGGGGGCGGGGACACCTGGCCCCGCCGCCCCACTTCGGAAAGCTCTTCCGAAGTGGGGAGGGGGGGCGGGAACACCTGGCCCCGCCGCCCCACTTCGGAAAGCTCTTCCGAAGTGGGGAGGGGGGGCGGGAACACCTGGCCCCGCCGCCCCACTTCGGAAAGCTCTTCCGAAGTGGGGAGGGGGGGCGGGAACACCTTCTGAAGGCGGGCAGGGGGCGAAAGTCTTTGTCCCCCCTGCCTGCCTTCCCAGGGGCTTTTAAATTGCCCCGGACAGCGGAGAAGTCCTCCGCTGTCCGGAGCGATTTTAAAATGCCGCCCGCCAGCATTTTAAGATAGCCCCGCACAGCGGAGAAGTCCTCCGCTGTCCCAGGGTTTTTTAAAATGCTGGGGGTGGGAAGAAAAGCCCTTGTCCCCCCCCCCAGCCTTCAGAAGAGGTCCGGGGACAGACTGTCCCCGGACCTGGTCTGAAGTCGGTTTCCCTAGGAATGCATTAATTGATTTTCAATGCATTCCTATGGGAAACCGTGCATCGCAAGACGAAAAAACCGCAAGACGAAGAGAATTGCGGAACGAATTAATTTCGTCTTGCGAGGCACCACTGTATGTAGATGGAAAAGATTCCCTCATTGTGGTTATTTTTTGAAGTTTAAATTGTTTTTGTTCAAACTTCACAATTAAGTCTGAATAAAACACAGGACATCCTCTCAGTAAGACAGGAAGTACTCTCAAGAAACACCTCACCAGGACAGTATCCAACAACCCTAGAATCATTCCATAAGCAATCATACTAGCACCTCTCACACTGTGGATTCCCACCTGAAAAAAAACCTACAACTCTGAATTTGAAACCAAAGCTTTAAATAGAAGCCTAACATTTACATGCTTCTGTTGAGGAGACCTGTTGTGTGTCCCCACATACACCTTTCTTTCATAGACAACTTGGACAAAGGAGAAGTCCAAAACGTTATGTGAACAAAGACCTAAAAATGGCCCTGGTAGTATGCCACCCCAATGGGAAAATAGCTATCTATCCCTCAGTATCAAATAATGTAAATTGAAAAGTTCCCTTTAAGCACAAAGTACTGTCAAGCTTTAGACATTCAATAAACCCATTCAATAAACCAAAACACACTTTTAAAAAGTTTCTCTCTCCAAGTAAGAAAAATCTGACATGTGTGAACATAGGTGAATACTCAGCTATGAAGAAAAGAAGGGATTAAAAACAACCCCACCCTCTATATAATTGCAGACTTAAGTAGGGTGAGGTGTGTCCAAAAAGTGGCGGGGAGAAAATGTAACACAAGAACATTATATTACTAGTGCATTTATCCAAAATAGCAAAACTAATCTGTTATCATTTACTACGTTTATATCCAGAGCCATTTCAGCACTCTAGCTAGGGAATCAAAACTCCTTCCCAAACATATAGATCCCCTCCCCCCATTTTATCTCCACAACAACACTGCAAGGTAGGTTAGGCAAACAGACAAGTGACTGGCCCAAGGTCACCCAGCAAGTTTCATAGCTGAGTGATGACTTGAACTCTGGTCCCCAAGGTCCACATACAAATTTATTCACTTTGCAGAAATTGTGGGACTCCACAAATCCCCATGGCAAACCCCCTTCAGTAGAACCATTTACCTGCAGGATACATCCTGGTGCCCAACCTCCCTTCCCACATCATCCGCTGTTCAGTCAACAATCCTTAAACTCACCTCATCAGCGCTCAGCTCCTCCATTGTTTTCCTCTTAATGGTGAAAGGAGTTTGGGGGAAGGGGAGCTCTGTACTTCCCTTGAGGGGCGTGCTTGTGGGAGAGAGTGTCTTTAAGGGAAATCCTGTCGTGCTGCCTCTTTCCCTAGGGACGTTTCAGAATTGCATAGTCAGAGGTAAAGACCACCACCACAGAATATACCTCCCCTGCTCTTTCTCTGTTTCTCTCTGGTTTGCTAGTCAACTAAATGATTATGAACACACGCATAAGCCACTCCTATCTCACCACTAAACCTCCAGGCCTTACCCCTTCCTGTACCTGAAGCTATCTCCTTGGTAGCCCCAGCTTTAAAAGCCTCCCTCCACAGGCTGCCGATAACCCCCTAGGATCCTAGCTCCTGCTTCCTGCCTTGGGTCCCACTGACCTTTTTTCTCCACAGTCCAGGCGCCCCACCAAGCAGCCTCCGACCGATCCCAGAAAACTCGCTGCTCACTGTCCCCCAGTTGTCCTAAAGCCTCAGTGGCACCCTGCCGCCTGTTATGGACCTTCCTACAAACCCTGAAAGCTCCCCAGGTCAGCTAGATACCGCCTCGTATCACAAGAGGCTCCTATTGCTCACCGTCCACCAAACACGGCAGAGAGCCTTCCGCTTGCTGACTACCCCCAGTTCCCAATCGCAGGCTGCCTTCCGTATACCCAGGAAACCCTATTAGTCCCATATATACACATAAGATAGGTCCCGCTCTTTCTCCCTCTGCTAGAAGCCCCAAGCTGCTTGCTGGCTCCTATACAGTATATTCAATAGATAGATATATGAATACAGCGCCCTGCCACCAGCTATATATTACAACAGTCCCCTCTTAGTCGGCTGCCTAACCTGAAGCCCCAGTTTAGCCAGCTGCCTCCCTTTCGTCTGGCACGCGGCCCCAGCTTAAGCCACCTTCTCTTCCACCTCAGCCCCTTGAATTCTCCAGGTGCCTGGCTTGGCTGGGGCTGCAGAGAAAAGGAGGTAGTGTGGAAGGAGGGTGTTGGTGGGGAAAGCCCGCGCCAATGACTGGCCTTACACCTCTCGGCAAGACACCAACACACTCCCCTCAGAGCTGCCCCTTCACACTCTTCTCCCTCAGCTGCTGCAGACGCTGCTTCTGCCTCCCCACACAGAGATTATTCATCAAAACAAGGAGGCAGCGGCGGCCATCTTGGCGTCGGATCACGTGACCCCTCCCCTCCTCTCCCTCGCGCGCGCGCGCTCTCTCTCCTCCAGGCGGTTCTCCGCACGCCTCTTTGCGTACGGCTGCAAGATAGCCAGCCAACCAGAGCTTACGCGTCCGTGCGTCCGCGCGCTTTAAGTGCGGGAGGCCAAAGAGAGAGGAGGCTCCTCCCACCAACCAGCCCAACGAGCGCAGGGAAGGCGCCCAATCGTGGAGCAGAGAGGGAGGTGCAATGAGAAAGAGCCTCCGCCTTCTCCCGCCCAGCAGTCCACGCGCTGCGGATGACACGCCTCCTCCTCCTCGCAACCGCGCCGCCGCCGCTCCACCCTTCATCGTCTTTCGGTCACAGGCCGAAGCGTCCCCGCGTGCGCCCTGGTACTGACCAATGAGAAGAGGGAGGGGAGGCCTCCGCCGCTTGCCCGCCCCTCACTGTCACCTACTACAAGAAGCTAAGCTCGGGGTGGGAGGGACTAAAAGCGGGAGGTGGGGCCTGTTTGGTTGCGCCATAGCAACAGGGGCGGGGCAGGCGCGAAATGCTGCGATGAATGGCGTGGAGGAACGCTTTTGCTGAAGCGGGAAAGAGAGCTGGGGGAGGGGCTGCAAAGGCAGAGCGAAAGGACTCGAAACTCTTCATTTACTTGAATAACGATGTATTTTTGGACGATTATGCACGTTAACAAGCCAAAATAAAAATTCCAGCAAAATTGAAATAAATTGGTAATAAAATGCTTGAAGCCCCCAGTAGTCCTTTTATTTTTGTTTCCCGTGTCTTAGATGCGGGGGAACGCTTTCACACTCGGTTCCATCTATGCTCCCAACAGTGGATATTTAACAAATCAATATTTCAATCCTTGTTTTTATTTGCCCGGGGGAGGGGGAGATCATCCTGAGGCGCGCTTGTGGGGTGGCGATGTGGTGCAATATTGTCTGATTCGAGTCCCGTGAGGTTTCCGTACTACAAAAGCTATTCATACATGCACAATTGTGTTCGTATGCTACTTTTCCATGGGTGAAACCATGCTAAAGGTAGCTCACAACATTGGTGTGTGTGTGTGGAATACGCAGTTACAAACAACGAAAGTAGTCATAAACAACAGAAAGAGTACAGTAAAGGAGCCTGTTTGAACCTTTAAAGATTCCTTGTCTGCCTTGGTAGTTCAGTTTGTAGAGCAGGAGATTCTTAATCTCAGGGTTGTGGGTTCAAGCCCCATATTGAGAAAAAGATTCTTGCATTGCGGGGGGGGGTGGACTAGATGACCCTTGTGATCCTAACCGCTGGGAGCTGGCAGGGAGAAACCCATGACATCTGTGAGTAATATAGGTTTAATAATATAAACCCTGAGAATAAGCCAGCAACAGCCACAGGGTGAAAAGGCCTTATCAACTGTGGTACCCACACCTCTTCATCCCTGATCCCAAAGAAGGTTGCCTGACACTCATTTCATCATATGAAGACCTTTTTCCTTGATCCCAAGCTTTTGAAAATGTGATTTGGATTGCTTTTAACCTGCCACTCCCCCCCCCTCACTGTTTTATGCTCTTGTCATGTTATTTGGGTTTTTTGTTTTAATTATTCACCTAATAAGCAAAAATAAACGGTGAACCAGCCTGAGAGTGGGGGAATGTGCTGCCGAATGACAGGACATGTATACAGTACTTAAATAAAAAACAGGACTTTGCTCTGTGCAAAGGGGGTAAAAAAACCAAAGGGTCTGAGAGGCACACCCTTGAACACTAAGGGTAATGACACACTAAGTTATAGTCAAAGTCCACCCGTTGAAACTAATGGACCTAAATTATTCATATTCATTGTCAATGGTTTTACTGTGAGCAACACCAGCACTAAATAAAACCTCTATTGGAGTGCTTATGTACATCAGTTCAACTCTGTCAATTACTCCGCAACTAGGTAAGTCTGTACAGTATAGTGCCTAATTTATCTAGAGGAAAATTAATTGGGCAGTTTTTACATGGAGGCACATTCAGTCAGGTCATACAGTAGTCCAAAACCGATTTTATCATCTGTTAATATGGGGTGGTGGTACCTTTGTTCTATAAAGGGCCATTGACCCACAGGAAAAGCCACCACACTATCACTCAGTGTGAATTAAGCCAATGGTGCCCTCTGATGTTTACTGGAAAACAAACATCTTTCTTAGTTGCTGCAGCCTTGTGTGCTGTGTCAGTGCTTATGTACACGTCAAAGCAAACCCCACCCTTGCATATAAGAGCGGTTTTTTTAAATACCTGATTTTTTTAAAAAACAAACTTCTTTCTCTCAAAGCACAATGGGGGGGGGAAAATGAAGTCAAATACATGCTCTTCTGTTATTAAAAAAAAGCAGGGACTTAAGCTGCTTGTTAGTTTAAGGAAGGTTCTTCAAGGTAGTCTGAACGACTTAGTCATCTGTTCACATTACTGTACTTCCAAAAATCTCTAGCCGAGTTTCCATAACGTAGCAGAGGTGCCACCTAATGGCAAGGACACTGAACTGCTGGGTTTTTTTCCTTCCTCTAAGAGAGGCTGTGGTCACATTCACACTATACATTTAAAGCATACCACTTCCCCTAAAAAATCTTGGGAGCTGTAGCTTCCCCCTCATAGATCTTCCCAACACTCTTAGGAAATAATGGGATTCTTTTGTGTTTGGGCAGGGCATCTGCTTTAAATTTGCAATGGGGGCATGACTTGTGCTGAAGAGCCCCAAGGTCCTCAAAAGCTTGCCACAGTTAAGATATTTTGGTTAGTCCTATTAAAGGTATTGCCAAACTGTGGGTCACAACTTGCATCCATCTCAAGCTTCTACCAACTTGTACTAAGAAATAATGAGCTGCGGGGCCTTGTCTGGTGATCAGAAATTTCTGCAGAAAAGTTAATTCACCAGCAACTAGCTTATTGAGTTTCTCATCATGTAATGCTTGATTTGCCTTAAAGCAGAGGTGCAGAGTATTTTCCAGCCTGAGGGCCACGTTGGCTTTGGTCGCACATGAGGGAAAGGCCTCATACCTAATGGAAGGCAGGGTCAGAGGCAAGCACACACACACACACACACACACACACAGAGAGAGAGAGAGAGAGAGAGAGAGAGAGAGAGAGAGATGGATTGGTTGTGAAAATACTCTGGGGATTGCTGCTCTGTGAGGGAAATAGGGGTCTCCTAACAATGCTCAGCATTCTCAGTGCCTGAGAACACCCAGCAAGGAGGGAAAATGGCCAGTGGTTTAATTCTTTCTTGACCAAAGCAGTTCCTAAGGTGTTCAGAAAATAAACACATACACATACTTCTTGTAGCTATGTAGCTGGCATTAACTTTCTCAGGCTTGTGCTCTGGCTGAACAGTTAAAGCCACAGCGGGACCAGGCACCCCTCTCCCAGGCTTAAATCGCTTCATCTGGGGGAGTGCGTGCAAACACTTCTACATGGAAGTTGCTGTTGTGGTTGCCTTTTCAAACCCCTCCTGTTCTTAGGAGACAGCAGGGCAGGGGACAGAGAGGATTCAACTGGACCACCCCTCACCTGAACAACTTCTTCCTCTGCTTTGACCATGTGCTGTACCCCACCCACCCCAAACACTTGCTTCTGATCACTCAGACTCTTCCCCTTCCTCCTGCCCTGGCTACTACCTTGTGGGTGGCACAAAACCCCGTAAATCGCTGGCCGCTCCAGCCCCCTGCCCCTATCACACACTGGTCAGAACCCTGCAAGTCCCAGACACTTAAGCTGCACCTCCCAAAAATATTTGGGAGAAGGCCATGGATATTTAAAGCGGTGCTTTGAATGTATGGTGTGCAGCTAGCATAGGTATACACACACCTGCAACCGAGAATTCCACATATATAGTCTTATATCCCCAAAGGGCATTTTTAGAAAAATAGTACAGTACTCTTAACAAAAAGCTGTAGACTCCTAAGTAGTATTGCAAACAGTCATCTTTTTTTTTTTAATGAAGTTACATGGTTAGTGCAGGTTAACAGTTACGTTTGTTCCAAAGGATCAGGTTGAAATGCTATTACAAAAAGAGCACCAGCAGTGGAGGAAGAAGGTTTGACCTGTAAAGCTGCCTTTTCAGTTAGCACTCCATGTCTGAAGTGCCGCTATGCATAAACGCTCCTGTACGTGGTTCTCTACGCTGTTGTCATTTGGGGGATATCGCAGGAATCAACTTCACACTCGCTTGAAAACCTGCGTGCTGACTTGGTCTTCACATCGGAGTTCCTGCACAAGGAGGCATCCGTTAGGAACAAGAGAACATGAAGCTGCTGTACACCAAATCAAACCCACAGGTCCATCTAGTTCAGTATTGCTTACACTGTTTGGTAGCAGCTCTCCAGGGGTTTAGACAGGAAGTCTCTCCCAGCCCTACCTGGAGATGCTGGGGAATGAACCTGGGATCTTCTGCATGCAAAGCAAATTTTTGACCTAAATGTAGCAGTAGCTTAGGCTTTACCCATTGGCCAACTCAGTCCCACCGAGGCAAAAGGCTCATTAGCTCTCTCCCCAGTGCATATAAATAGCAGAGACCTTGGCTGCCAACTCCCATCCCAAGTGAAGAACATGTAAGCTATTGATGCAACAGCTGTTAAAAGCCCCTTGCTGCTCACATTGGGCAGGGGGACAGGGGAGAGTAGGCCAGAGGATTCACTGGCTATCTCAAGCATGAAACATGGCTGAGGTGTGCTGGTAGGGGGGGCCTTCAAACAGGAAGACCCATATGCAAAACATACAGAGTCAACATCCCCTGGCTCCAGAGTATCTATCTAGCTGGCTTACCGCCAAAGCAACCCTAGCTATACACCCCTGTAACAATTTACCAAGTACAGGTCATCTCCTTCCATCCAGTGGGTCCAGCCTCTGTTCTTCTTCTCTCCAGTCTGGACACAAACAATCTTGTCGCCGTCCCAGTTAACCACACTCTGCAGGGGAAGAGGGGTCAAAAATATTCAAGGCGCAGTTGATCTCTCAGGTTCTGCTCCAAGGGTCAACAAATTATACAAGGGTAACACAGAGACTAAGGAGAAGGAAGATAACAGGCAGGGCCACCCTCCAAACTTTCTGTGTCAGAAACACTTTCCATGGGCCCACCATTTTGCTCCCACCCCAACAATGGCTAGCTTGGCCCTGTTATAAAGTTTAGATTTATGCCCCACCATCTAACAGGGCAGCTTACAATAAGCCCATAACAATTAATGCAAACTGAGGGTTCTTGAAAGTAGCATCCAGATGAACAGAACAGCAAAAAAGGTTATGGTGTGTACATTCGTTCCCTCAAAGAATTCTGGGCACAATTCCCAGCAACCCTTAAACTACTGTGCCCATAATTCTGTGGAGCGAGGAAGAAAGGCTTCACGGGTGCAGTGTGTACATAACCAAAGTATTGAAAAATAAGAGGACAGTGCTGGAAAATACACGTTGTTTTAATAGAATCATAGAGTTGGATTCTATTTATTTAGTCCAACCCCCCTGCAATGCAGGAATTCTGCCCCTGGGTGGGCTCGAACCACCAACCTTCTGGTTAAGAGCCAGATGCACTGTCCCAGGATGCTCTTGTTTGGATTCTTTTTTAACAATGCTGTCCACCAGCCTGAGCTTATCAGTATAGTGGCCAGAAAGTCAGGCTATGCAGTGTTCTGACCCATACTTGTATAATATCACAATGCACTCATAGATAAGCAAGAACTGGGTACCACAAATTATTGGATCCTGCTCCACCCACCCCCCCGACATCCTGCATGCATGCATCCACACCCCTTCCTGGCTGGAGGGGGGGGGGGAGGATGGCAAGTTTATTTCAGTTAAAGCTGCCTGCTTAGAGAGGCTTTCTCCAGTCCTCAGTACCTTGCATTTTCTATTGTCCAAGCCTTTGTTGTCTTCTTCAAACTCCTCTCCAATCCTGAACTCGACTAAATAGCTGCGGAAAGTGCTGGTTGTGCTGATGGAAAACGAGTCCCCATCTTGTTTGAAGACCTTCTGAGGCTTCAGCATTTTGGCTATCTTGCGGGTGGCAAAATCGATACCTTTGCACAGGGAGAAGTTGCATCCAGGTTATTTAGACAGAACACATTTGATTTTCCGATCACAGGAAGCTGGCTTTTATCGAGTCAGACCACTGGCCCATCTATCTCAGCACTATCTACGCTGACTGGCAACAGCTCTCCAAGGTATCAGCCAGAGGAAATTCCATGCCATACCAGGAGATGCCAGGGACTGAACCCAAGACCAACAGCATGCAAAGCAGACATGCTACCACTCAGCTATGCCACAACTGCTACTTCCCACCCAGTGGTATAGTGGTCCAGGGTCATGGGGGATGGGGTCAAAGATCCATTACTATTTCTGTCGCAGGGTCCATGCCTGCAGCCTTCCAGAGCTGCCCTATCAGCATGAAATGGATGCCACTTCCATGTTGCAGAAGCCAGGCACTTATAAACACTGAAAACACAAGGTGCTTTCGTTTCAAGAGAATGGTGTGCATATTCTGTTCTGTGCAATGAAACTTCAAAGAAAGCACAACTTAAAGTCATTACAAAATAATATAATGGGGCAGTTCGAATCCTTTCCCCAGAAAATGGTATATCTATCTGAAAGGCAACACAGTGACATCTGCATTGCTGGTTGCAAGGCATCACTAATACATCTTATAAGGCTGTGTAGTCATAAAAGGGGTGTGACTGTGACCATCATGAAGGGATCTTGAACTTCCAGATTTGCCACTAAATTCCCACTCCACCCCTCACCTGCCCAAACCTAGATAATCTGAGTCCTGGTCAGACCACTGCCCTGGTGGCTTTTGCCTTTGAAGATTGGAAGTTGGCAGACTGATAAGAAGACCCGTTCCTTAGGATTGATGGAGAGCAATTAGCTTTGTTAAAAAGTGTTTAGGGGGTGGTGGGAGAGAAATACATGTTCTTGAAACAACTCATTCAGGAAAGTGTGGCAAGTGTGAAATCAATTCCTCAACTTCTTCAGCCCAGTGTTGAAATAAGGTTACTCATCTGAGCCAAAATAAATGGGTCGGACGTTGTCTGAATTATTGGGAAACATTATTGCAAACTTTTAGGCTGGCACAGAAGATTGTGGAGTGCCCCCTCAGCCTCTTCTCCCCTCTTCTTGGAAGTCCTCCAGGCAGCCCAGGCAGCCCCCCCCCATCTCTGAGCCGCCTCAGCTCCTGGCAACCAGCACCCCCTGCCCAGCCCCAAAGGCACCATTTGCCTGTGTTGCTTGTAGCCAGGGCTGCTGCAACAAACAGTTGTGCAAGCCTTTGGGAGGCAGAGACATGAGGGGGCATCAGAGGAGGGAGGGAAGGAAAGAGGGACAGAGGCCAGGGGTGCCTGCGGCACCCCTGACCATCATTTCAAGGCACCCCCGGGTGAAAACCACTGGTCTAGCCACTTGGAATTGGTTCTTTGTCAACGTAGGTGAACTAGTAGCTGCTGTGGGGCCAGTGTGACATAGCGGTTGCTGTGTTTGATTTGAAATGATAGAGCCCTAGTTCAACTCTCCACTTTGAGGTCTCATTATGCAATATTTTCTCACAACCTAACCATACCTTACAAGGTTGTTGAGTGAAAAAAAGGAAGCCATGTGTGTGTGGCTGCCCTGAGCTCAAGAGCTTGTATACTTCATAAGCACAGGGCTGCAAACATTCTAGACCTGACCCACTTGTGTTGCCAAACACTGTTGTTGAGACAACTCACTAAGGAGACTGTACAGTGGTGCCCCGCAAGACGAAAAACTCGCTAGACGAAAGGGTTTTCCATTTTTGCGTTGCTTCGCTAGACGAATTTCCCTATGGGCTTGCTTCGCAAGACGAAAACGTCTTGCGCTTTTTTTTAAAAGCCACTTGAAGAGGCGCAGTTGCGACGGACCGTGCTTCGCAAGACGAAAAACATCGCAAGACGAAAAGACTCGCGGAATGAATTCTTTTCGTCTTGCGAGGCACCACTGTAATCCTAATTTTAGCTAGAGAATGAAGGTTGAGAAGACCAGGTGTGCTTAGAGCGACACCAAGAAGCAATTTGGATAATATTAACTCCCACATAAGCTCAGATGATCACCAAGGTGTTGGCCTCTCCCCTATAAAATGCATTCAATTTATTTGAAACACCAAGTGTTTCCAGCAAATTACACCCTTGCACAGAAACAGAAGGAGACTTTGAATTTGCCCAGCTCTTCCTTCAAAATAAACTCCTATACTCACTGATGTAGGTCTACGTCACAGGGTTGTTACAATGGCAAAGCAGGGGAGGGAGAACAAACTCCAGCTCCTTGCCTGGAAAGGGACTTCCATTCAGAAATACATGTAGTTAATCCTCCAAGATACAGAATGCTTGGATTCCTCAATTCAACATTAGGGAAACCAGCAATCCTGCACATACTTATTCAGGAGCCAAGCCCCAAATTCAACAGACCTTATTTCTGAGTAAATAACTCAAGGAACTCAGAGTTGAGAACCAGCAGTGATTAGATACAAACTTTTTTTATAATAAAAACAAAAATCAAAACACCCATAATATATTGCAGAGTTCAAACAACTACATATACAGCTTCTGGCTGAGGAAAGGGGCGGGGTGGGGGACATTCTGCACACAGAGGAACAGTTTCCAACATAAAGCAAATAATCAAAGAGGAAGAGAAAAATCAAACTGTATTTCAGCTTACCTAAGGCCACCATGTAGCCTTCAAAGTTCTCACTGCTGACAAGGTTCCAGGTGCCATTGAAATCAGCAGGCATGGCTGAAGTAGACAAACAAACCTACCAGTAATACACCACCAAAGCTAACTGGACCTTTGCAGACCCTCCTCTCTCTCTCTAGATATATATAGAGAGAGAGAATAGGAGAGGTCTCACAGCTGAAGGTGATGGGAGTGTGATCCAATCTACTGGAGGGGTGGCCCAGAATCTGCTGCAGCTGGGACTTTGGAGGGGAAAGTTCAAGCTATTTGAAATCTTTTCTTCAGAACTAAAAGTGACTGTTCCATGAGTCTCGGGGTGGGGAGGAGGCAAGAGGAGAGTTTTAACCTCTTCTTGGTCTTAATGTTGGTCATATCTGGGTCTCTCTCAAAACTGGTGGCGTGGGAGAACTTCTGAGCAGCCCTGCCAGAGATTAGGACAAAGGTCCTTCTAAGCCCCAGTGTCTTGCTTCCGACAGTGGGCAGCCAAGGGTGCCTCTGGGAAGACCACGGAGCTTCCCCACGGTCACTTCCCAGCATTTGGCATTTGGAGGTACAGTGATACCTCAGGTTACAGACGCTTCAGGTTACAGATGCTGCTAACCCAGAAATAGTACCTCGGGTTAAGAACTTTGCTTCAGGATGAGAACAGAAATCATGCTCCGGGCGGCGCAGCAGCAGCAGGAGGCCCCATTAGCTAAAGTGGTGCTTCAGGTTAAGAACAGTTTCAGGTTCAGAACGGACCTCCAGAATGAATTCAATTCTTAACTGGAGGTACCACTGTAAACTACTTCTGCAAAGGCAGTTTATATCCCAAATTACCCAGAGCTAATACGGGTACAAGAAGGTGCCCAAGACTCAGTTCAAGACTCTTTCCAGGGATGGGGACACCTTGGCCTATTCAGTGTTGTTGGGGCTACAGTTTCCATCACCCCTGACCATTGGCCTTGCTGGCAGGGGCTGATGGGAGTTGGAATCCCACCATCTGGAAGGCCACAGGCTCCCCAGCCTTAGTCTTAACCAGGATCTCCTTTCCAGCAGTTGCCAGTCAGATGATTATGGGAGGCCAGAAAAGAGGCCTCTGCTGTTTCCCTCCTCTGCTACAGAATTGTATGCAAAGCAACTTTTTAAAAAAACCTCCAGTAAGAGTTGGAAGGGACTCTGAGGATCATCTAGTCCAGGGGTCTGCAACCTTTAAGACAAAAAGAGCCACTTGGTTAAAGACACTGGCAGGATTTGATTAACTTCAGCAGCTTATGATCAAATAGATAAATGTATAAAATACGTGACATAATGAAAATGTATGATACTTACCGAAGGGGAGGAAGGAAGTCCAAAGCTCAACAGAGCTAATGTTATGTATGAGATGTATTAATACAATGAATGTATTGGAATGTATGTTTGATGAAAACTAATAAAAATTTAAGTTGAAAAGAAAAAAAAGAGCCACTTGGACCCGTTTCTGAAGGAAAAAAAACTGGGAGCCGCAAAACTTGTCATTATAAAAATAACTTTTTTGTCACTTTTTTATTATTTCTTTGTTTGACCCCTCAGAATTACTCCTCGTCATAGAAATAAACGTTACATTAACAAGTTACCTTTTGTGTGTGTGTGTGTGTTCTTCACTCCCCTTCAATGCAGTGACCAGCGTACATGCCCCTTACAATGTAGTGGGTGGGTGGGAAGGTGACGTCGGGACGGTGCGTGACTAATGCACGCACCGCCCCCATGCGACGTCACAGCCAGTACAGCGCCCGCCACAGTGGGGAGTGTCGGGGCGCACAATGCGCCTCCTCCCCTCGCTAGTATCCACCCCGGAGCCGCGGCAAAGGTGTAAAAGAGCCACATGTGGCTCCGGAGCCGCGGGTTGCAGACCCCTGATCTAGTCCAACCCCCCCTGCAGTGCAGGAATATGCAGCTGTCCCTTACAAGGATCAACTTTGGCATTATCGGCACCATGATCTAACCAATGGAGCTATCCATGTACTGATTAATAACAATTAAAGGTAGACTGCCTCACAAGATGGAAGCTTCACATAAAGCCTAATAAGGTTGTATCCAGTCAGGTCCTACCCACAGAAATAAATGGGCCTATGTTAGCCATGGCTATCAATTTCAGTGGGTCTACTCCGAGTAGGGTTAGCATTGGACAGGTCTATGCATTTTTCTCATCCCTTAAGTTAGGGTCTGCCGCCACACCTTGTGGCAATGAGTTCCACAAGCTGATTGTGCCCCATATGCGGAAGGGCTTACTTATGTCTCACCTGGATCTTGTTGTTGTTTAGTCGTTTAGTCGTGTTCGACTCTTCGTGACCCCATGGACCAGAGCACTCCAGGCACTCCTGTCTTCCACTGCCTCTTGCAGTTTGGTCAAACTCATGCTGGTAGCTTCGAGAACACTGTCCAACCATCTCATCCTGTCGTCCCCTTCTCCTTGTGCCCTCCATCTTTCCCAACATCAGGGTCTTTTCCAGGGAATATTCTCTTCTCATGAGGTGCCAAAGTATTGGAGCCTCAGCTTCAGAATCTGTCCTTCCAATCTAAGGCCCATTTACCGTATTTTTTGCACCATAACACTCACTTTTTTCCTCCTAGAAAATAAGGGGAAATGTCTGTGCGTGTTATGGAGCGAATGCCTACGGGTGGCGGGGGGGATCTGCTGCAGTCGTGAGCAGAGGATCCATGGTTCCCCTTCCTTTCCTCCTTCGTGGTTACAAAACATGGATCCACGTGGATCCTCAGGATTTTTGCATTGGGCTACTCCAAACTCACTGTCAGATCACATGTCTGTGGCCACAGCATGAACCACAAAAATCATATATCCACTATTTCGTTTAGAATATATTTTTTTTCTTGTTTTCCTCCTCTAAAAACTACGTGCGTGTTATGGTCTGGTGCGTGTTATAGAGCGAAAAATACGGTAATTGGGAAGAACAGCTGCAAATACCCATTGGTCCTTGGTCCTCTAGGCAGTGACAAAGGCCCTTCAGCCTGTGCATTGCACCGTGTTTATGTACTATAAACTTGAACATAATCAGATGCCCCACCTCCACAGCTGGAGGCAGTATGCCTCTGAATACCACATGTGGAGAGAGTACTGTTGCGCTCAAGTGCTGCTTGCAGGATTCCCAGAGGCACATGGCTGTGAAAAGAGGATGCTGGACTAGATAGGCCTTTGGCCTGATCCAGCAACTTGGCTGTTCTTATGTTTAGATAAGGCTAAGCAGATAACAGGATGAATAAACTCTCATGGGCTACCTTTGCTCTGCAATATGCTACAGCCAAAGTTTGTGTGTGTGTGTGTGTGTGTGTGTGTGTGTGTGTATATATATATATATATATATATATATATATATATGGGGGGGGTGGGGCATAAAACTCAAGTTAATCAGACTATTTTGAGTGGGCAAACACCCCGGTGCCCTTAACAATTTAGCAACCTCTGCAGAAGTAGGTTGCGGTCACAGCAGAGACCTCGAACTCTGACCACATTTCTGGTCCTCCCAAGTCTCTCCAAGTTGCATGACCATATGGGATTGCAATACCAGACCTCAGAGCCGCCTTCCTGTCCTTCGTGCACCATTGTTCTCTACCTCATGGGATAACAAAAAGGGAACAGTCTTGATTTTTAATCAAAATAGTTCGTGCACTCGCTTACACGTACACCCGTTATGGGCTGTGGTGCCTCTTGCATGCCTAGATGGGGTGTGTGTGTGTGTGCAGAGTGTGGTGTGTCAGTGCATATGGGAAGTAGCTTCTGGTACAAAGGTAACACTTCTATTCAGTTCTCCTAGTTGTGTAGCAATAAAACTTCTAGCACATTTGCAAAGCTAAGCAGGGTCTGGTGTGGCTTCAAATTGGAAAGGGGGCTAAGTGTTGAGATTCCTGCATTGCAGGGGGTTGGAGTAAATGACCCCTGGGTCTATCATTCACCCACTTGTGCCTTTACACCACTGGAACATGGCCCTGGGAGGTTGTGAACCTCAGGCTGAAAAAATGGTTCTTTGTCCCTCTAATATATAAAGGGACTTGGGATTTGTTGAAAATTCAAGTGGCAATATCCCTTAGACAAACATAACCCATAGTCTTGCTTGGCTGAGCTGATTTGGTGAGTTTCGCTGACAAGGAAAAAAAGCTTTTTTCTTAGATCCAGGTGTCAAATGAGGCCCTCCAGTCCTGTCTATCTGGCCCCTGGGATTCTTGACAAGCCACACCTCCCCCCAGGCCATGCTTCTCATTGTCCTTTCTTTGCCCCCTCCTCATGCATTTCTGCCTGGATGGACTATGTCCTTCAGCTCTGATCATGCTCCTGCCTTGCCTTGATGGGAGCATGGAGAAGCGAGGGTGTGGGTGGGTGTACAAACTAGTCCCCTATACAAAGGTAAAATTTATATTTGTTGCTCTGCCCACCACTGGCATGCGGCCCCAGGAAAGTTGCCCAGAAGGGAAAGGTCCTCCATCCCAGTGCAAAAGGAACACACACAGCTTGTGAACTGATTTCGTTATACTGATTTTATTGTAATATTCTAAACTTGTTGAGTAAGGAAGTTATCAAAATATCACATGTTGATCTCCTGGCTCATGCACAGCGCCTCTCTAGAGTTGCAGAGGCAAAGTGCAAGGGCACACACGCAAATGCTCTCACACTACAGCATTATGATTTTAAAGGGTTGGTTGTGCAGCTGTGGGGAGGGCAAAGTGCGATTTTGCAATGAAAGCTGACCGTAAACAAAAAACTCTTGACCCTGTTCTGTTCCTGTTAATTATTCATTTTAAAAATAATAATTGTAAAGAAGGAAGTCACCAAAAATTGAAACGGGTATTTGTGTACACACACACACACACACACACACACACACACGAGATATACAAGAACATTCAGTAACTGAATAAAGACAAATCGTCATCTGTTACACCCATTATGTGAAACATAACAACATTGATAGCCTTTGTAGGTTTTCTTGTGCGTTGTTCTTTCCCTAGTATGTGATCATTCTCCCCAATCTTACAAAATATAACATACAATAAATGCATTATCGCCTTGTGATTGCTTTGTTGAACGGCAATAATTGCAGGTTGCTAACACATTGTCAGTTTTTCCTTTTCCTGTTGTTCTTCTCCTCTTGTTTTTACAAGGAACATTCTTGCTCCAGCTAAATTAAATTACTAATATTCCATGTTCTTTCTTCATGCAAATCCCAGTATCATTTAATAACATCACCTCAGGGTGGCAGTGGTATATGCTACAACATCTTTTGAGATCTCTTTTAATAGCCCCTATAGTTTATTTCTTGAATCACATGACAGTGCTGGGGGGGAACGCACAAAAATTCTGTTCAATTGATGTGTGAGTCATGGAAGTTTAAGAGGACCAAAGCTTTGTTGATTTTTCTTTTCTTTTCTGTTGGCGGCCTGAACCAACAGAGCTAAAAGATTCAAAGGCATGCAGTCTTTCTGTGAAAAGCATTTCCCAATATGCATTCATGTAGAGGAAAACTGGAGAGGAGACAGAAAACCTCCTCTTGGTTCCTGCTCTTCCTCCTGTTCGTCACATATTCCCTTATCTGTTTCCTTTGGGAGCCAGCCATAGTTACCTGTGCATTGATAGCTTACCATAGCTATCTGCAATTCAGAGTCTGCAGCTAGGTTGGAACTGGGTGTGCAAACTCTGGTTTGAGCTAACCATGGTTAGGATTAAAACTGGTGGAAATGTAATTCTGACCACCAGGCTCAGTGTGATACATTCAGTTCACAGTCATCATTGTTACCTGCAAAACGGAGTCTGCAACCACAGTTGGGAAAGGAGGGGCAGGGGTACAAACGAACAAGAGGAGGAGAATGCCACTCTGTGAAATGTAGGAGCTGGTGAACCTGCAAGGCACTTCAAATTCTAGGTGGCATTTAGAGTGGACAAGGGCTATGTGACTAGTTTGCACACAGGAAGAGTAGTCAATCACATATTCTTAGAATCAAAGAAATTCAAAGTAATAAAGCAAGCATTCAACTCTTTTTTTTTCTTTTTTTCTTTTTTACTCTTAAAACATTTTTATTGATTTTTTAACACTTAATTAACACATACAAAACACAATACAATGACAAACAAACACATAAACATGTAAAATTTCAAAACCTTCTTTTCATAACCCTGTTCTCTCCGACTTCCCCATACCCTCCCTTTCTGCATCCCTGTTTTCAAATTTCTTCCAGCAAATCCTCTCTTCACAATTTAATTAATTAACATTTAAACCCTCTTGTCATTACCAAATCAATACAGCAGTAACCTCGTAGTTTCCAGCAAGCATTCAACTCTTGTTGCCAAGATGCCAGATTTCAATCAGATGTGGGTGTGTCCCTTCCACCCTTTAGTCACAGTTCTTCTGCAGATTTTACCTCTGTGGGAGGCCAGAGGCTGCACAATGGTGCTTAGCAGCTCAAGGGGACAGCAGAACAGACCTGAATAACTCCTGGTCCACCCAGGTGGTGATACACCGTGTGTTGTATATACTGGCTCATGGTGGGCTCAAAAAACCTCCCAGTCTCGCTGCCTGCCTGGGACAGCAAAGAACAGAAGGGTTCTGTCCAACCTCAGTGCCCAAAGTTCTGCAGGCCTGTCCTAAAGAAGAGAAGTGCTGGTGCATTACAATCAGGCCTGTCGTTCGTGTGTTTAAATAGAAGACTCTGCAATGCTTGGGATTCAGGTTCACATAGTTGGGTTGGTTGCCAACCTCTTGACCAGCAGCCAGATCCTCAGCTCAACCCATGGGCACTCTCAGGCAATTGTGCCATGAAAAAAATCACTTGCTGGTTTCCACCAATGAAGATGCTGAGAAAGGCTGAGAAGCTGTGTGTGTGTGATTTTGACACATCATCTGGCAACTACATAAGGCCCCAGTCCCTGGCATGCATGGGGATGGCTTTGGGGGCTGTGACAATGCTAAGCTGATAAAACACACTAATAAAACTCTAAGCTGATAAAACTCTCCCTCTCTCTCCTCCCTCTCCCATCTAAAGACGGATTGTTCAAATTCAATGGGGGCTAGTGCCCATTGGGACTGGTGGGGCTTAAGGTAGTCTCAGTGATGCCATCCAGCAATGAGTGGAGGCAGAGCCAATGATAGGCTGAGCCACAGCCAATGACAGGCAGAGCCAACTCACTCCAATGTTGCTTTCATCCTCCTTGCTGTTGTGTTCTACAAGGGGCATCACTGAAACTAAAGAGGAGGAATGTGACAGCCAGGAACTCTATAGCAAGGAGGGGTTTGGAGGAATCAAGACTGAAGCTGGCAGGCCAGCACCCCACCTGCCCATATGGACCAGCCCCACCACCACGCCTTCAATCATTTTTGGCCTCCCTCGTGTATCTCTGAAACGGAGCGAGGATGACTCCTGAATTCTGATCTTCGCTCTCTGCAGTGTACAGGTCGTGCTGCTTGATGTAAGCTCGAACTGCGTCTGGCACCAGGTATCGGATGCTCTGGCCCCTCCGCAAGGCTCTCCGGATCTTGGTGGCAGAGATGTCGTTGGCAATCCACTCCTGCACCACGTGGATGCTCTCCTTGTGCTTCCACAGCACCTCGGATTCGTAGATGAATTTCTGGGCGTCATTTCCCACCCTGCTAATACACACCATGCCGTGGTTGGCCACGATTTCCACAATGTCTTCTGCTTTCCAGAGGTTGGGGACTGCAAAGGACTCCAAGATGTCTGTCCCACAGAGCAACTTCAGCTGAGGGGGGACACCTAGCAAAATGGGAGGGACAGGAATTATTATTGGGTTAGAAGCCATTTTAAAGAGTCACAAATTAGCTCGAAGAACGATGGAAGTTGTATTTTGTTTGTTAAGGGTGCTGAGAGTTGTTAGTAAGACCCCTATTCCCCTCACAGAACTACAATTCCCAGAGTTCCCTGGGAACAGGGATTGATAGTTAAATCCTTTTGGGAACTGTGGCTCTGGGAGAAGGTCTTCTAACAACTCTCAGAACCTTCAACAAACTTCACTTCCCACAATTCTTTGGCGGACTGAACCTTTCAAAACTGCACTGATTTTAACTACTGATTTCAACACCACACTGGGGTCTCCCCCCTTAGAATTTCCAAGCAATGCTGGATACGAGATGGCTGGCTCACTACAATTTTGATATTAAATGAACCTTTTGTTAGGGGTTGATTCCGGCTGACGGGGACTTGCCTGCCCGATTCCCGTTTTCTCTTCTGCCCCGTTTTGTTCAAAGGAGCTACTTCATCAAAGCTGTTAGCGAGACACGAACGTTTCAGCTTCTGCTGGTGATACCTGTGACACAAAAGGATGACTTTGAAAAGCGAAAGAGGGTGTGGTGATATGTTTTTCTCTTTTGGATCCCTTGGGGAAAAACCTCCCCATTCTTATCTATTGCAAATACAGCACTGCATGAACACACAGCACAGCCTTCACCGGTCTGGCTGTCCTCCAGATGTTTTGGACTCCAGCTCCCATCAGCTCCCGCGTATCATGACCTCGCTGCTTGGGGCTGATGGGAGTTGTAGTCCAAACCATCTAGAGAGCAGCAGGCTGCCGAAGGCTAACGTAGTGCATCATACACAGCTCTCTACCCCAGATTTAGAACACACAATAGGAGAATAGACTGTTGCAGGGGGACTTACAATCTAGAATCAGAGAGAGGGAAAGCAACAAAGTATGGGGAGAGGAATGGAGGCAGGGCTTCCATTTCTGTTGCTGCTGGAGATTGATCCAGCTACCTGGGATTGCAGGAAAATGAACCTCAAACCTTCTGCATGCACAGTATGGGTTCTACCACTGAGCTACGGCCAACTCTTCAGACATAGGAAGCTGTACTATTTATTATTATTAACAACAACAAGAAGAAAAACAACAACAACAACAACAGTATCATCATCATTATTGAACATTTGTTTTTATTTCTATTTTAAAAAATGTTTTAATGAAAATATTTCCATAAGCAACAAGAGTACGTCCAGTGTCTCTGTTTTCATATTGTGGAAACCTTCATACAGGTCAATTACAGTCAGTTTGAGACATTTCTGAGATATTTCCAGTCAGTTTGAGGCAATGTGGGATTGAAGGAGGGGCAGAGAAGTGGGGGGAGGAGAGAGGAGAAAATAGAGAGGGAGGAAAAAAGTAAAAAGGGAGGGGGAGGAGAGGAGTATTAAGCATTTATATCCCACCCTTCCTCCCTAAGGAGACCAGCATGGCAAACGGTAAAAAACCTAGTGTTGCAGCAAAAACACACACCCTGATAGTACATCACAAAGCTAAACAGGGTCTGGTATGGTTTCAAAATCATGAAAACATCTAAAAACATTGTCTAAAAGTAATTCAAATACAGATGCAGGCTGTGACACATCCCCACTTAAAAAGCTTGTTGGAAGGTTGGCTGTATACTGAATCAGATCCTTGCTCCATCTAGCTCAGTGTTGTCTACTCTGACTGGCAGCGGCTCTGCAGGGATTCAAGCAGGAGACATTCCCAGCTCTACCTAGAGATGCCTGGGATTGAACCTGGGACCCTCTGAATGCAAAGCGGGTGCCCTACCGCTGAGCTACACTGGCACACACCCAGCCCTGGCAATACCTAAGGACTTTGATGGTCTCTTGCCACTCCTTTTGGTTGCTCTCCCAGTCATCCACTTCCACCCAGTCAGAGCTCTCCGTCGCGAGCCTCGCCATAGTCACTCGGTGTCTTGCGCTGATGAGGCCTTTCTTCTTGTATGCATCGCCCACAGGTGAAATGATCCCTTTCACCACTTTGTATCTCCCTGAATGCAACAAAAGCCAAGAGCCAGGGGGTTGGGTTGTTGGGACGATGGACTAGGGCTGTGCAATAAATTGCCATTTCGTTGAATACCAGTACAGTGGACGCTCGGGTTGTGAACATGATCTGTGCGGGATGCACGTCCGCAACCCGCGTCTGCGCATGCTGCAATTTGGTGCTTCTGCGCATGCGCGACCACCGAAACCTGGGAGTAACCTGTTCTGGTACTTCCGGGTTTCGGTGGCCCGCAACCCGAAAAAATGCAACCTGAAGCGGCTGTAACCCGAGGTATGACTGTATTGAAATAACATCGTGACAAGTGTTTCAAGAAGGCAGTATACTGGTGAACGAAAGGTGGAGACTTAACAGCTTCCCAAGGGGTAGCTCAGCTGAACAATATTTTATAGATTATTCGCCACCAGCTTTCTTTGCCCTCTCCCTCCTCCCTCCTAACCAATAAAAAATAAAAAATAAACGATGACACAAACCAGCAAACTATTTCAGTTATTTCTGTATATATTTCTGAGCCCGGCCTTGGCTGGGGAGGGCGGGGTATAAATAAAAATTATTATTATTATTTGACTGATAAAGTAGGATTCCGAGCTGGTCCTCAAAGGAGCAGCAGGGGTTACCTGTTTCGTGCAGGTGGTCTCTTGCCAGTTCAAAGAGTCGGAGGTGCATGTTGGTGATGGGGTTAAAGGACCCGCAGGCCAGGAGCACCACCTCAGTCCTGTCGTCCGAATTCTCCATCTGACTTGGCTGGAGCCACAGATGCAGTGGGAAGCCTGAGTCAATGCCACCACACGCTGCAAGCGAGGAGAGGGAGGAGTTCAGGTTCAGTTTCAAAGGAAGCAATTATATATGTATATATCTGAAATACAAGAGGCTAAGCAGAAGTTACCGTCATGCAGACGCACAAAAGGCAGCACCAACAATCTGTCTCAGTACCAGGTAGCTTCCTGTGCTATTGTGGGTTGAGCAAAAGACTGTACAGTGGTACCTTGGTATTCAAACTTAATCCATTCCGGAAGTCCGTTCCAAAACCAAAGCGTTCCAAAACCAAGGAGCACTTTCCCATAGAAAGTAATGCAAAATGGATTAATCCATTCCAGACTTTTAAAAACAGGCATAGGCAAACTCCAGCCCTCCAGATGTTTGGGACCACAACTCCCATCATCCCTGACCACTGGTCCTGTTAGCTAGGGGTGATAGGAATTGCAGTCCCAAATATCTGGAGGGCCGGAGTTTGCCCATGCCTGTTTAAAAACAACCCCTAAAACAGCAATTTAACATGAATTTTACTATCTAACGAGACCATTGTGTCATGTGACAAAGACACATGAGAGCAGAAGCAGCAAAGCAGGCTGGGAAGTGCTGGGACTGCACAATCATTTGGGCCTACTAAAGTTATTCAGGCCTAACTGCTAACTGTTGAGTCACTCTGACATGTGACTCATTCTCCTTATAAGTAGCAGCCATTTTCTCTCCATGTTCTCTGTAAGATTTCAGTCAGAGTCAGTAACACTCAAAACAGAAGCGTGGCACTCAAATCAATGTAACACTCAAAACAGAGCATGTTCGGCTTCCAGAAAAAGTTTGCAAACTGGAACACTTACTTCTGGGTCTGCAGTGTTTGGGTTCCAAGTTGTTTGAGTACCAAGGCGTTTGAGAACCAAGGTACCACTGTAGCTCATCAGTTGGGAAATCTGCTTTTGTGTGAAGGAGATCCCAGGCTATTTATTTATTTATTTTATTTACATGCCACCTTTTATCCGAAGATCACAGGGCAGTTTACAACATACAGTGGTACCTCTAGATACGAACGGGATCCATTCCGGAGCCCTGTTCTCATCTAGAGGTAAACGTATCTAGTGACGGCATGTCTGCGCGTGCATGCGCACATCGCTTTTCGCCGCTTCTGCGCATGCCGTCATTTTGAGCGCATGCGGCGAAACCCGCGCTCCGTTACTTCCGGGTGGCCGTGGAGTGCAACTCGAAAGTGCTCAACTCGAAGCATATTTAACCCGAGGTATGACTGTATAAGCACTAAATTAATAATAATAATAATAATAATAATAATAATAATAATACAATAAAAAACCCTTTCCTCGTGAAATTGAAGCCTTATTTACCTAGGGATCCATCAGCCACGCCATCCCCGGACCTTGGAGGGAACATAACCAGACAGTTGTCAACTGGAGAATAAACAGGATGTTCATTCTCCCTTTCAAAAGGGGCAAGACAATTAGTTGCAACCAAGAGATGCATCTGAGCTTGTGACACAGATGAGTGATGTGAAGTTGTTGCTATTTCAATGTAGGAGAAAAAAATCATCTCTCTTCTTTCATCCCTTCCAACATTGTTTCCTTTACTTCTCCTCACTTTCAACCTCCTCTTACTTTTCTGCTCTTCTTTGCGTCCTTTTCTCATGTCACCACTTGCAAAAATCTAGCATGGATCAAACCTTGCACAGGGAACTATAGCTCTACTGCACTGCGTTGTCACAGTTAAATGTGCAAACATTACGCAGACTCTTAACAATTTGTAGCTGGCAGCTTTCCAATGTTGCCTTGTAGCTTTTTGCCCCTTCTCTAGCAAAATCAGAATAAATTAAGCAAAATACGAACAATTTCAGATATATGCAACACATATGAGAAAACACACTGGTTTTATTCAAAACCAGTTGCAGAGCCCAACTTTCTCCATTGCTACCCAGGCAGTAAATAAATCACTGAGAATTGCAGCAGGGCCTTAAAGAAAACACACTGTTTTGGATTGGGCCCTATCCCACAGGCCTCAAGCCTTGGACTCCCACTTTCAAAACTGCCCTTTAATCTGCAAACCTAAAGTTCCACTATTTGTTGACTGAATTTTTTTATTTCATAAAATTCATATGCTGCTTCATTGCAAAACAAGCAAACCCACCAACGTCAAAGCAGCGCACTGCGGTTCCTACAGTGGGGGGGTGGGATAATTATTTTAGCGTTCCACCAAAACCCTCAGCAATTGTCAAGTGAGAAAAGATTTGGAACCCCTGCACTGGAACTTTTTGTTGGACTCCAACTCCCATTAGGCCCCACCGTGGTGGAAGCTGGAGTCCTTGCATTAGAAGATGCCAAGAGTGTTTTGCGGTGGAGGAAAGGCAGCGGGTGGTCTCGTTCAGAGATGGGGATCCTGCCGGTCCCTCCCGAGTGTTTGCTGGACTCTCAACTCCCACCAGCCCCATCCAGGGATGATGGGAGTTGTAGTCTTCGGGGCTCCGCCCCGGGCTAGAAACGTGGGGGAATGAATGAAAGCGATCCTGTAACCTGATCGAGCGATCAGCTGAAAGCTCCCAGGCAGCAGGCGGTGCTGCCTGCCGCCGCCTGCACCGGGTCGCCTGCCTTTAGGGGAACGAGCAGCGGCCGCTCGGGACGGCGATCCGCGGGGGGGCTTACGCGGGCCGCGCAGAGGGCGATCCAGGGGCCGGAGGAAGACGGCGGCGGCGAGAAAGCCCGACCACTGCGGCTGCAGAGAGGCTGCAAGCGGCGGCTTGGCCAAGCGGTGCTGAACCTCATCGAGGCATCTGGTGCTGCTGGTAAGGTTAAAACGGGAAGGAAATGGTGAAGGGGCCAAGTTCCCTAACGGAACTGTGCCGGGGGTCTCCCCCGGGTGGAAGCTGTCAGTTTTCCCCCTTCTCTCCCTCCTCCTTGTAGATTTCTGTAGATGAGGAAGACTCAGACCTGCTCATATGAACTCCTCACATACTCAGGAACACTGCCTCTCTTGGATGTTGTGGATTTCTAAATATCCAATGTATGCAATTATCACCCCACCTCCACTCTAATATTAAATATACATACCATTCCTTCCCTCAGATGTCTCTAACCATAACCACACACATAATATGCATTGTGAGGTAGAGGCGCTCTGTACACATAGAATCATAGAATCATAGAATCATAGAGTTGGAAGAGACCACAAGGGCCATCGAGTCCAACCCCCTGCCAAGCAGGAAACACCATCAGAGCACTCCTGACATATGGTTGTCAAGCCTCTGCTTAAAGACCTCCAAAGTAGGAGACTCCACCACACTCCTTGGCAGCAAAATCCACTGTCGAACAGCTCTTACTGTCAGGAAGTTCTTCCTAATGTTTAGGTGGAATCTTCTTTCTTGTAGTTTGGATCCATTGCTCCGTGTCCGCTTCTCTGGAGCAGCAGAAAACAACCTTTCTCCCTCCTCTATGTGACATCCTTTTATATATTTGAACATGGCTATCATATCACCCCTTAACCTCCTCTTCTCCAGGCTAAACATGCCCAGCTCCCTTAGCCGTTCCTCATAAGGCATCGTTTCCAGGCCTTTGACCATTTTGGTTGCCCTCCTCTGGACACGTTCCAGTTTGTCAGTGTCCTTCTTGAATTGTGGTGCCCAGAACTGGACACAGTACTCCAGGTGAGGTCTGACTAGAGCAGAATACAGTGGCACTATTACTTCCCTTGATCTAGATGCTATACTCCTATTGATGAGGCCCAGAATTGCATTGGCTTTTTTAGCTGCCGCGTCACACTGTTGGCTCATGTCAAGTTTGTGGTCAACCAAGACTCCTAGATCCTTTTCACATGTACTGCTCTCAAGCCAGGTGTCACCCATCTTGTATTTGTGCCTCTCATTTTTTTTTGCCCAAGTGCAATACTTTACATTTCTCCCTGTTAAAATTCATCTTGTTTGTTTTGGCCCAGTTTTCTAATCTGTCAAGGTCGTTTTGAAGTGTGATCCTATCCTCTGGGGTGTTAGCCACCCCTCCCAGTTTGGTGTCATCTGCAAATTTGATCAGGATGCCCTTGAGTCCATCATCCAAGTCGTTGATAAAGATGTTGAATAAGACCGGGCCCAAGACAGAACCCTGTGGCACCCCACTAGTCACTCTTCTCCAGGATGAAGAGGAACCATTGATGAGCACCCTTTGGGTTCGGTCAGTCAGCCAGTTACAAATCCACTGAGTGGTAGCATAGTCAAGACCGCATTTTACCAGCTTCTTTACAAGAATATCATGGGGCACCTTGTCAAATGCCTTACTGAAATCAAGGTAGGCTATATCCACTGCGTTCCCTTCATCTACCAGGCTTGTAATTCTGTCAAAAAATGAGATCAGGTTAGTCTGACATGACTTATTTTTCAGAAATCCATGCTGACTATTGGTGATCACAAGATTTAGTGATCACAGCATTCCTTTCTAGGTGCTCACAGACTGTTTGCTTAATGATCTGCTCCAGAATCTTCCCTGGTATTTATGTCAGACTGACTGGGCGGTAATTATTTGGGTCCTCTCTTTTCCCCTTTTTGAAAATAGGGACAACATTTGCCCTCCTCCAGTCTGCCGGGACTTCGCCTGTTCTCCAGGAATTCTCAAAGATGACTGCCAGTCATCTTTTACACGCTCAAGAACTCGTTTCTCAGAAGCCTTGTTTTAATTGTTACTTATATGCTATTAAGGGATGCGGGTGGTGCTGTGGGCTAAACCACAGAGCCTAGGACTTGCTGATCAGAAGGTTGGCGGTTTGAATCCCCATGACGGGGCGAGCTCCCGTTGCACCGTCCCTGCTCCTGCCAACCTAGCAGTTCGAAAGCACATCAAAAGTGCAAGTAGATAAATAGGTACTGCTCCAGCGGGAAGGTAAACGGCATTTCCGTGTGCTGTTCTGGTTCACCAGAAGCGGCTTAGTCCTGCTGGCCACATGACCCGGAAGTTGTACGCCGGCTCTCTCGGCCAATAAAGCGAGATGAGCGCCGCAACCCCAGAGTCGGCCACAACTGGACCTAATGGTCAGGGGTCCCTTTACCTTTTATATGCTATTATGTGCTCCCTGAGGAGGCAGTGGCCAGCTAGATGCCTCTGGGGAGACCCAAAGCATGACCCCAGCACAACAGCACAGGAACCAGCATCCTGCTTCCTACATGGAGGGAGAGCATAGCCATTGTGGGTAGTAATATCCAGTTGTAGAGCATAACCATCCTGGCTAGTAGCCACTTATGCCCTCTCCTCCATGAATATGTTTCAATCCTCTTTTAAACCTGGTGCCCTCTGGATGTTTTGGACTACAACTCCCATCAGCTCCAGCCAACCACACCGATGGGAGATGTAGCGTGAGGCGCCTGGAGACTGACCCCCAAAATTTGTAAGGCCAAAGTTGGGCAAAAACTGGTATTTGGGTAGGCTTCTGGTCTTGCATTAAATTTCCAGAAGAACCAACCCACTGATCCTAAGGGGAGACTCTGCTCTTCCTCCCCAGGTTCTCAGGAGATCCGCTATGATCCATTTCTGCCTAGCTCACACAGCCTACCACTTCAGCCGACGGCTCCCAAAGCGTCACCGACTCAGACTGTAAGAACCCTTATCTCGGGCGTACCAGCGTCTTGGGCTGTGCTGGCTGGGGCTGTTGGGAGGTGTATCGTAGAATCATGGAGTTGGAAGGGATCCCCAACGGTCATCTAGTCCAACCCCCTGCAATGCAACGTGCATCTGGATAAGCATGGGGTTGGGGAGAGGAGGCTGGTCCAATGTTACCCACCAAGCTGCTCCTTGATGGCTTTGGTGGTTGGGTTGCAAGAAAAAAACCCTGCCACTTACCACACTGCTCGCAAGTGACCGCCAGAACTATGGAACTGCGGGAGATTTCCCCCAAGGGTTGGCAGGTGACTAGTGTGCACTGGGACCAGTGGGGCGGAAGGCAGGGAGTTGAACAATAAGTGGGGGCAGAGCCAATGACAAGCAGAGCCAGAGAATTCTAGTTTCCTCCCCATCCTCCTGAGAAGCTGAGGTTGGTGGGACAGCACCCTATTGGATCAGCCTCCACAGGTAACAGCGTGTTGTGAGTGTTGGGCTAGGAGCTGGGCAAGGCCAGGGTTCAAATCCGTGTTCAGCCACAAAGGTCACTGGGTGTGACTCTGGTGTGTGTCTCCACCTAACCTACCCCACAGGGCTGTTGTGAGGATAAAAATGGGGAGGATGTAAACCAAGCACGCCACACCTAGAGCTCCTTGAAGGAAAGGTGGGATATAGATGCCATAACATAAAAATAAACAAATGCCATTGTTTTTTCTCTCCCCCCCCCCTTAGGCAGTTTGCAATATTTGCCCTTGGAATTGCTGCTTTCATTTTCCAGCTCTACATCTTGCTAAGGTACAAAGCAAGGGACATTTCTATTCATTATTTTTTTAAAAAAAAATCCACCTGTCTTGATTGCGACGACTCTCAACACCTTTGCGTACCTTCCAGAACGTGGGGGGAGCTGGCTGGAATATCCCGAGGTGGTGACGTTGAGAAGAGAGAGCTCGCAGCCTGGCCCATGAAGATTTTGGAATTGGTTTTGGGTGTCTTTATTGGTTTAAATCTCTGTTGGCAAGGAGGCTATCGGGTCTTTCGCCCCTTGATGGGCTGAGGGTTCAAACTCCAAACCTGAAGGGCTGAAAATTCAACGGGAAGTTTCTGTGGGACTGTTTTGGGGTTACGTTAACAGCTTCAGGGACTGTGGTCACCAGGCCCTGTGTAAGGTGCCATTATGATAGGAAGGTGCATCAAAAGCAGAAGGAGCCCACCTTCCAGGTGTTGCTGGACTACAACTCCCATCATCCCAAACCATAGGTCATGCTGGCTGGGGATGATGAGAGTTGGACTCCAACAACTTCTGGAGGGTGACTCAGGCTCCTCATTCCTGATGTAAAACAGTGGTAGAGAAACATTTTCAGCTCGAGTGCCGCATCTCCTTCTGGTAAATCTTCCAGGGGCCACATGCTAGTGGTGGGCGGAGCAACAGATGCAAATTTTACCTTTGCACCACAGGCTAGTTTCTGCACACACTCACACACCATCCAGCCAAGCAAGAGGCATGAACAGAGTGGAAGGACACATCCCAACCAGGCAAAAACACTCAAGGAAGGCCAGTGAGGGACGTGGGCTGGGGAGAGGGTGTGTTGTGTGGGGAGGGGATGCCTGAGGCTCAGAGAGAGATGGAGGGCCACATGTGGCAGAAAGGATGTGGATTGCACTTCTGTTTAGATCTCTCAACAAGTGCTGTGCAAAAGTCCTTGACGAATTGGAGAATCCCTGCCTAACATCTTGAGAAGTCAGTTGCAGGAAACGACACTGGTCTAGCTCAGGTGCGGGAACCTGTGGCCTTCCAGATGGACTGCAACTCCCATCAGCCCCAGCAAGCACAGCCAATGGACAAGGATGATGGGAGTTGTAGTTCAGCCACATCTGGGGGACAAAATGCTTTCCCAGTGGCATAGGGAGGGCTACCCCAGGAGGCAGTCCTGAGGGACTGAGAGAGAAAGGCCTAAGGAGATGCATTTGGCCTCTAGCCTGAGTTGCAGTTGCAGAAGGTCCAAGGTTCAACCTCACCCCACTCCCGGCATCACCAGTTACAAGGTGGTGGGGAAGGCCTCTCTCTGCTTGAGCCCCTGCGGAGTGGCTGCCAGTCAGAGCAGGCAACACTGGTCCAGATTACCAGATACGAGGCTGCTTCCTCTGCTCCTAACCTGCACTCCTGGCTCTGTGATATACAAAAAAGCAGGGCTATTTGTATCCTGCAACTGTGAGTACAGATATTGATAGCCAGCACAGAATTTAGCATCTAGAGAACCCACAGCTTCTGATTAAAGATACAAGAATCAAGTTTCTAGTTCGTAAGGTGGCCAAGGCAGATGTAAAAGTGCAAGGATGAAACCAAAAGGGAGACCAGGACTTGCCAAAGGAAGAGCTTTGTTGCCCTGAACTAGCATGAATTAATGCAAATAATGGACAAATATATGGAAATGGGCATAATTTATACAGGTGGAGGAATTAAGCTTTTCTTGGCAAACCATTGGAATTACCCTGGTGCAAACTTTCGGGTGTGTATACATCCCAGGCTATATATGAAGAAGCACATATTGACCCAAACCATTTGGTTCAAGATCCACAGTGGTTCCTCAACCCTTTTTTTCCAGACCTAGATCATCTCATTACTGTGGTTCGCCCCTCCTCTACAATCTGGTTGGAAGCATCATCTTCACGTTCTTCACCATTGGTGGGTAAACTGTGGTTTGTCTGGCTCTCTTGTCATTGTCTGGTGGGCTGAATTATGTGCCCAGAAGGATTTTGTTCATCCAGAATTTGCATGTTTTTTTTAATATGTCAAGGCTAGCAAGGGTGCAATTTAAGGGGCTGTATATTGAAGGCAGTTGAGGGTCTCTCGGTGCACAGAACGGGGGCCAAATGGAGGGTTTGCATGGGCAGAGGGACAACCACCCGGGAGTTGTCGCTCATTTGCACACTCCATTTGGGGGCCTTTCCTTGAAGCTGCCCACTGTCATCAAGGTAGTACTGGGGGCAAATATTAGGAGTCCAGGTGTGCATCACTGCAGAATGCTGGATTAAGCTGTGAAACTCATTGCCACAAGAAATGTGAAATGGCAGCTGGCATTTTTTTTTATTTTTAAAGCTTCTAGGTAAATCTGTGGCTGTTAAGCAAGGCAACTGGAACTTGGAGGTTTTGTATTTCTGTGATGTGTATTTGTAGTTGAAATGTCCTACAATTTCTTGAAACATCAAACATAAGCCAGCTGCTGAACTCTGCATGCAGAAAGTCCCAGGTTCAATCCCCAGCATTTCCAGGTTGGGCTGCAGGTGTCCCCTGTCTAAAACCCTGGAGAGCTACTGCCAGTCATTGTAGACAATACTGAGCTACATGGACTAGTGGCCTGACTCTGCAGCTTTCTGTGTTTAAATCAGCCTTTTATTCAGAACCATGAGGACTAGGATTTTACTTTGTGTTTAGGGGAATGACCATAGCTCTGTGGCAGATCATCTACTTTGCATGCAGACAGTCCCAGGTTTGATCCTTGACATCTCCAGGAGGGATGGGAGATAACCCAGCCTGAAACCCTGGAGAGCGGCTGCCAGTCAGTGTAGACAGTACTGACTTAGATGGGCTAGTGGCCTGCCTCCAGCTAAGGCAGCTTCCTAACTTGCTGCATGACCTGTCAACAGCCCTGTATCCTCCCTTTCCCTGTGCAAGTGCATTTTTAGCACTCTTAATGCTCCCCCTCCCATCTTTTCAGGGCTGGCTTTGCTTCTGGTCATGCTGGAACCAGTTCCATGGGAGCTGAAGACCACTTTCTTCATCTTTGGGGGTGCCTCTTTTGCAAAAGGAGTTTGCAACATCGTATTTACTGCCTTAGCCACACAATGCGTGAGTAATTGCTGATTCTGTTATATTTAAAGGTAAAGGTAAAGGGACCCCTGACCATTAGGTCCAGTCGTGGCCGACTCTGGGGTTGCGGTGCTCATCTTGCTTTATTGGCCAAGGGAGCCGGTGTACAGCTTCCGGGTCATGTGGCCAGCATCACTAAGCTGCTTCTGGCGAACCAAAGCAGCACACGGAAACGCCGTTTACCTTCCCGCCAGAGCGGTACCTATTTATCTACTTGCACTTTGACGTGCTTTCGAACTGTTAGGTTGGCAGGAGCAGGGACCAACCAATCCCCTGTTGCGGGGATTTGAACCGCCGACCTGATCAGCAAGCCTTAGGCACTGTGGTTTAACCCACAGTACCACCCACGTCCCTTCCTGTTATATTTAGGCATGCCTAAAAGAAAAGCTTACCCCACCCCTCAAGCTAGCGGAATAAGGGGAGGCTTTTGGGTGGCCCTAACCAGAGGTCCTACACAATTTGTTTTAAAATGGAATTCTGGGCTGGAGGAATTCCAAGTTTTGTTCTCTCATATAAGCAGCTCTTGAGTTGATCACAGGGTTTTTGGAGCTCAAGAGCTGCTTATATCATCGCTCAGTGGTAGGGCACTTGGCACTTGTTTGCATGCAGAAGGCTCAGGGATGTTCCCTGTCTGAAAACCCCAGAAAGCTGCTGCCAGTCAGTGTAGACATGTTGAGCTGGATGGACCAATGGTCTGACTCAGAATAAGGAAGCTTCCTACGTCATAAGGGAAGGGCTGTAACTTAATAACTCTTTAGTACAGTCAAACAGCAGTTCCTGAACGCCTCCGTTATCGTACGTTTCAGCTCCCGAATGCCAAAAACCTAGAAGTAATTGCTCTGGTTTTCGAATGATTTTCGGAAGCCAAATGGCTTCCAGGGAGTTTTCTATCTCTTTTTTCTCCATTGACTTTGCCATCTTCCAGAATGGATTACATTTGACCACTGAGGTTTGACGGTCTTTCCATATACCGTATTTTTCACTCTATAAGACGCACCAGACCACAAGACGCACCTAGTTTTTGGAGGAGGAAAACAAGAAAAAAATATATTCTGAACCTCAGAAGCCAGAACAGCAAGAGGGATTGCTGCGCAGTGAAAGCAGCAATCCCTCTTGCTGTTCTGGCTTCTGGGATAGCTGTGCAGCCTGCATTCGCTCCATAAGACGCACACACATTTCCCCTTACTTTTTAGGAGGGAAAAAGTGAGTCTTATAGAGCAAAAAATATGGTATTTATTACTTGATCTGCAATCTGACTTGGGAGTAGGCTGTCTTGAAGACAGTGGGACACGCTCCCAATGCATGGGGTTGTTATTCTGACCTTTATGGGATCTCACTAGATTGCAAGTCTGCAGATGGGACTTTAACATTAAAAAAAGAGCTCCTTTTCTAATAAATGGACTGTTGTGTCTTCCATAGGCCAAAACCACCCCTGAGCTTTATTACTTATCAGTGACTCTCTCGGTGAGCAGTCTAGTATCAACCGGTAGGTATCATGCTTCCTCTTTGCACTAAAACAGCCTTCCTCTTCAACTCAGTGCCCTCCAGATATTTTGGATGACAACTCTCATCAGCATGGCCAATAGTCAGGGATGGTGGAAGCTGGAGTCCTATAATATCTGGAGGGCCACATGCTAAGGTAAAATTAGGCTGTGACATTAAATGCATATTTTTCATTTTACATGGCAGGTTTTTGGTTTAAACATGAATAGCATCCACTTTGTGGGTCGAAACTATTCAGACTGCAGCAGGCACAAAGCAGAGATTTACAAGATCTGCAATGGTGGTCTGTTTGTTACTGGGCCACATTCAAGGTGTGACTACAGTGTACCTCGGGTTAAGTACTTAATTCGTTCCGGAGGTCCGTTCTTAACCTGAAACTGTTCTTAACCTGCAGCACCACTTTAGCTAATGGGGCCTCCCGCCGCCGCCACGCCGCCAGAGCACAATTTCTGTTCCCTTCCTGAAGCAAAGTTCTTAACCTGAAGCACTATTTCTGGGTTAGCGGAGTCTGTAACCTGAAGCGTATGTAACCTGAAGCGTATGTAACCCGAGGTACCACTGTATTGGCATATAAAGCCCTTAACAGCTTGGGGCCAGTTTACTTGCAGAAGCATCTTACCCCATATGCACTGACCTGACTGCTTCAGTCTGCGGTACTGGCACTGCTACAGGTTCCACATAATACTTGTTCCGCAGTTGCAAAAAACCCAGTTTTTTTTAGTGTGGGGGCACCTTTACTTTAGAACTCCTTGCCTATTGACACCAGGCAGGCACCTTCACTGTACTGTTTTCAGTGCCTGCTCAAAACATGCTTATTTAAACAAGCCTATCCAAGATGTGTTCCGTTTTGGGAGTTTTAGCAAATATTTAGGCAAAAGAGAAAAAGCAAGTTGCATTTACCCTTATGCATGAACACAAAAGATTGACTTTTCACCTGTGCACACACGCACGGTTGTTTTTTCACTATCGTGAGGACTAGTAGCTTTAACAAATGAAAAGAAAGCTGAAATGTTTTGGGTCTTTCCTGATATTTTGCACTTGCACAGCAAATTCAAAAGTGTGCTATTTTTTCTTCTAATGGCATCTTCCCCCACCCCCCTTTATAGCATTTTTCTCTGTCCTGGGACTATTTTGGCTTGTGAACGTGGTTTTTCCTGGCTTGATACTGAACAAAGAGACTAAGACGGGGATCTGTTACGAGCCAGTCTCCGAGTGTGGCTGCCTGTGGCACATCTGACCTGTAATCTGCCAGGGGCTGGATTCGTCTGCCCCTACCACGATGAGCGCCCTGCTAAACTGCCTTCAGTTCTTTCCCTCTTTTCGAAACGGACTGATCTCTGCAGCAGACACAGTGGGAAGACCTTCAGATCTGGAGATATTCATAGCCAAAGATTTTAACTATTCATTAAGCAGCCTTTTGAGGTGCAGGTGGGGGAGTTGTGGCTTTCGGGATTCTTTTTAAAGGATAGCTCTGGGAGGCTGTTGGCTTTCAAAATATTTTTGTAGAAAATTCTGCTATTTTAAAAATAATAATTTTTTTTTAAAAATCCACAGATACTTTTTTTGTGGGAAGGGAGCAAAACTGTAAGCCCTCAAAGCCTTTTCCTCCTTTTGTATGTGTACTCCTGACTTAATGTAGAAGCTCCTCACAGCAGATTAACTGGGAGAGGGTTGCTATGGGAACGGGTATGGAACAAGAGACAGAAGAAGGCGATGCTCCAGAGCTCCAGTTTCAAAGTGAGGCGAGTAGCCTGTTCTCAAGTCAGCTGCTTTTATCTTTGAGGGGACGTTTTTAGGAGGGTGCTTTTTTCTCCAACAGAAAGATTTCAGGTAGCTTCCCTGCCCCCCCCCCCCGCCAGGCTGAAGGGACAGGCAGCTGTGTAGAGGCGATCTGAAAATTCCAGTTTGTTAAAATAGTCAGATTGTATATTCCTGGGAAGGGAGGCTCTAACTCTCCAGATAACGGCCTGGCTTTAGGGTGTGTGATTGTGTGTGTGGAGTTTAGCTTGCCGCACAAATGGATTATTAAATTATATGCCAAAATGGCTTCTAAGCGGATCTCTTCATCATGTGAGCAGACTCCACAGTACAAAGCTGGCACCAGCTATTAATAATAATAATAATAATAATAATAATAATAATAATAATAATAATAATAATAATAATAATAATTACCCCAGACTGGGTTTCTCCACCTACTGCAGCAGTGGTCAAACTTTTCCAAGGAAAGGGCCACATTCTCCCCTGGGCAAGCTTTGGGGGCCATGTGCCACTGAAGGACATGGTCTGGGGCAAAATATGTGTACAGGCACTGGCAAAAAAGTGGATGGAGCAATGGATGGCACTGTTACCTTTATACAGCAGGGTTGAGTTGTTGTGAAGAGGAAACCAGAGTTACATATAAATTAAGAAGGTGCTATTGAAATTAGCAATATGTAATAAGTTTGGATTGGAAGTAGATCTTACTCTGCTTTTTTAAAAGCAGCCAATCTAGTGATCAGCAATGAATGAGGAGCTAATTCCTGTAGAACTCTCTCTCCCTGGTATTATCAAACCTAACATTTGTTTCACAATGAATTTGAAAGTATTTAGGAAGCCTTAAAAAAATTTCAAAACTATTTTGTCTTCAGGAATGGCTGAATTTAAGCAGTTACATTTCTGATCTAGTAGTATTAAACAATTCAGAGTTAGATCATGTCAGAGTTCCTGGCCAAGACTTTTGACTACCCCAGGGAACATGCAGTACAATGTTTTTACTGTGAAATGGCTTTGAAATATTTTATTGGAACTGATTAATAAATGGAATTAAATAAATCCTGAGGATGCTTATACAGAAATCACCCTCATTAAGCACAAGGGGCCTTAAAAAAGTGGAAATTAAGATTTCGCTTAAACTATTCATCTCAGCCCAGTGACTCTTAGACAAAATAGAAGCAAAACATCTGGCTGTTTCTGACTTTGGGTTCCTTTATAATCACACATCCTGATCCTGTATATTAGGGGTGGCTAGCCTGTATGATTTTCTAGAGGCTGCTGAACTACAACTTTCATCAGTGGGGGCAGGATTGGCCATGTAGCTGACACATACCCCCATGCACCACACCCCAACAGCAACCCAAACATACAGATTTTCTCTGTGCATTGTATCCAATGCTAGTCCACAGAAGTGTGGTGCAGTGGTTAGAATGTCAGATGAGGACCTGGGTTCAGCTTCCCACTCAGCCATGAAGCCTTTGGTCAGTCACAGTCTCTCAGCCTAACCTACATCAAAGGAGTGTTGCAAGGAAAAAAATGGTTAAGGGGAGAGAACTGTGCATGCCACCACTGAGTTCCTTGGAGGAAAGGTGGGATATGAATACAGGGAAAGTTTGGCAAACCATGTGGTGTAGTGGTTAGCGTGATGGAGACCAGGGTTCAAATCCCCACTCAGCCATTAAGTTCAGTGGATGACTTTGGGCCAGTCACCGCCTCTCAGTGCTAACCCACCTCACAGTGTTGTTGTGGGGCTTAAATTAAGGGGGGGGGGGAGTATGCACACCACTTTGAATTCCTTGGAGAAAGGGTGGGATATAACTGCTATAATACTACAGTGGTACCTCGGGTTAAGAACTTAATTCGTTCTGGAGGTCTGTTCTTAACCTGAAACTGTTCTTAACCTGAGGTACCATTTTAGCTAATGGGGCCTTCCACTGCCGCTGCACAATTTCTGTTCTCATCCTGAAGCAATGCTATTAACCTGAGGTACTATTTCTGAGTTAGCGGAGTCTGTAACCCGAGGTACCACTTTAATGGTAATACAAAAAAAATAAAAGTCTTACTCAGAGTAAACTGTACACAGAGTAGAGCCATTTAAGTTGAAAAATGTGAGTAATGTAGTTCCACTAATTTCAGTGGATCTACTCTGAATGAGAGTTGGTTATCAATTTTTGCCAGGAAGAGCTTTCACCTGCTAAATGTCTACATGTCACACTGCTGTAAAAGGTACAGGAATGTGGCTGGCTTAAAAAAACACCCCAAAACCACCTCTCCTACACTCAGCCTTTCAGAGAAGTTGATACCAATTATTCACCTACAGAGAAAATGCAGCCTCATGGGGCCCCATGAAGAAGTGGACTGCAGATCAACAGAATGACCCCACATACACACTATTTCCACTGTGATGGATTTTCTGCCAAATGTACCACAAGGCAGTTTCAAACTGGCTGGCACTAAAGTACTTTTGTGCTCCCCTCTGCACCTTAGAGTGACTTCCTGCAACCTGCTGAGCCACGTACAGGAGTAGCAGATTGGATGCACAATTATTATTTTAAAGGTTCATGCAAAATCTTACATACTTCCTCTATCTATGTCTTACAACATGAAGACATCTCTCACCTCCCACCCACAACACCCCCTCATTACCTAAATTTCACCATAGCCTTGATTATAGGGAATGGCTATAACTCAGTGGTAGAGTGTCTGCTTTGCACGAAGAAGGACCTAGAGTCAATTCCCAGCTAGGGCTGGAAGATACTCCAGCTCCAAACTCTGAAGTGCTACTGCCAGTCAGTGCAGACAATACCAAACTAGATGGGCCAATAGCCTGACCAAATATAAGGCAGCTTGCTATGTTCCTACATTTGAAAGGGCTACCAGGTAACAGCATAGAATCATAGAACTGCAGAGTTGGAAGGAACCTCAAGGGTCATCAACCCTCTGCAATGCAGGAATTTCAGCTAAATTATACATGACAGATGGCCATTCAACCTTTGTTTAAAAGCCTCCAAGAAAGGAGAGTCCACCACTTCTCATGGCCAGTGTCGAACAGCTCTTGCCAAGTTCTTCCTGATGGTTAGTCAGAATCCTCTTTCTTGTAACTTGAAGCCATTGGTTCAAGTCCTCCTCTTTGGAGCAGGAGAAAACAAGCTTTCTCCATCCTCCATGTGACAGCCGTTCAGATATTCGAGGATGGCAATTATTTCTCCTCTCATTCCCCTCTTTACCGTGCTAAACATCTTTTTGGCACCAGGTGAAATCCCTCTTCATATCTCCAGCCCTTTGCCTTTGTATTTATAACTTATGGTTTTATTCCATGAGCTGTCCTGGGTGCTATGGCTGAAGATCACACACATAATTTTAATAAATGAATCCTCAGTTCGCCTTTCTTAATTTTAGCCCTTTCTTTAAAAAGGTACCACACTTTACAGCTGCATGCACGTGTATATCTCGACAGGATACACCCCCCACGTGAATGCAGGTTAAAATTGGCATTCACCATTACGCACAATCACACTAAATATGAACAATATCAACTTATATTACCACCGCACTACTTTCTGCTTCCGGGGTCATTCAAGGGTGCCCTGACTTCACTACAGCCCCGTCCCCTCACCGGTTCATCAGTCGCCATTAAAAAACCCCCGCACTAATCCAAAACAACTCACCCATCCCTCATATCGCGACCCCATAAGGTCCCCTAAATGGGCTCTTACCAGTTTGGAGGGCGCCTCTTCCCCGACAGATTCCGGCCAACAACGCTTTAGGGACGGAACCGAACTGTGCGGGTTTGGCCGCCCGCGGGGGAACAGTATTGCACGAGTACCTACGGGGAAGCTTCTTATTGGTCGCGGGCGCCGAAAGAGGTACCGTGTCCGTCTCTAGGAACGGTCCCCCGGCACACAATCTTGAAAACGGAAGTGGGAAGGGTTTGGGCTTTTGAAATAGAGGACCCCGTTGCGTGAAGAAAGGATGTGATTGGGGGAGTTGGGAATGTCGGTTTTCTAGAAGGCTGAAGGAGTGTGGATTATCTGGGGGGTAAGGCGCATGCGGGGATAATCTGGGGTATGTAAGAGGAGAAGCTAATAGTGGAAGAAGGATACTAGGGATAGTGGGCTGGGTGGGTGTGTATAAGGAAGGGAGTCCGCCTGCGGATCTGGGAGGGGGCTTTGAATGGTTTGGGCTGGGGCGGGGAGCCATTTTCAGCCCATTCCCTTCTGGGGTGGGAGATTGGAACATGCCAGCTGTGGGCGGGGCAAGAAGTGTAAATTTCACCTTTGTACAGTAGGCTGGTATTTGGGCACACACCCTTCTCCATTCGGGTAAGCAAGGAGGATTACTGGAGGAGGGAGGGGAATAATCCGGCCATGCAAAAAGGCTCAAGGAGGGTGCGATGCCAGTGAGGAGGGGGTGCGGCTGGTGAGCATCCTGGGGGCCAGAGGTTTCCCACTCCTCATTTAGGGGTAAGGTTTAGCACCCTGGAGAGGTCCGGCGTGTGTGTGCTTGCGGCAAATTTTCCTTGGTGAGGCTTCATCCCCAGCTACAAAAGAGAGGGGGGCGTGTCAGAAATGGTATTTCGTGTTAGTGGGACTGGCTCCCAGTTTATGGTCGCTGGGCCCCTCCTAACATTTTCCTCCTCAAATTAATTGCGGATCAGGGAATTGATAGAGGAACTGATGTTTTTAGGTGGGTCTCAAAGGCTTTTATTTTTATTTTTTCTCTGTAGCTTTCAGCGGATCATCTAAATTAGACTACAGAGATGACATTTTAAATTGCTGATAGCATGCTGAGCTGCCTGACTGGAGTCGGTTTTTGCTTATTTTTTTGCTTATATGAAGTATGCTTGTATTTAATGTTTTTTAAATATCATTTGGATTTGCTGTTTTTGTTATTGTACACTGATTGGTGACTAATGTTTCATTAAAAAGCAGATAGGGTTTGTGTGGCCAAATGGTGATTTGAACCCTGGTCTCCAAGGGCCAGCCATCTAACCACTACTCCACCCTGACTTCCAGAGCCAAACTGGCTGTTTTCTAGAGTTAGCTGAATGTCCCCTCCCCTATTTGCTTAGAAGGAAATCTATTTATAATTTTAAAACACATTTTATAAACTGGGGGGAAAACATGGCATCCCTGAACATATTGGTCCTTGGTGTGAAATACTTTTGCACTAGAAACTAGTAAACCAAACATCCTGGTAATTTTTTTTAATTAATTTTGCTTCCTAGGGTGAGTTAATCATGCTTCAATAATCCCCCAATACAATTTTATCTCCTTTGAGCCTCTCGAATAGGATGGGCATGTTTAAATAAAGAAGATGACATTTACCTTTGTACTACAGCAAAGTTCTTTTATGCCACTTTCGCTATTGTTACGGCTAAAATCTGGGTGCGGGGTTACTTTGCCACCCAGCTCATCGGACTAAGTCCGTGGGTCCCTGCGGAAGAAAATGAGCTCAGCCGGACGCAGGAGCAAACTGCAGAAGGTCCAAGTTTATTGCGCAACAGGTTCAAGGCGAGATTGAACCCCGAGAAAGGGGTGACATGAACTTTTAAAAGTTCCCTCCGTGTCCCAGAATACAGTGCATGAAACGTCACGAATACATTATGGGAAGGTTGGGTTTCGCAAGTTACATCATGAATATACTTTACACGTCATGAATACATTATGAAAAGGTGGGATTACATTAATTAGCATTTCGGATGAGGGAGGGGGGACATGCGGAGCGGGAAATATACATAGATACACATTTATTGAGTACCGGTGGTGGCAAGACAATGGGTCAGAGATATGCATCGTCTGCCACCTAATATTGCCTAGAGGAAAGGTTTGGCGAAACGATCTGACAGGATTAAGAAGTTCCTGCGTACGTGACCTGCCGCTTCGGGGATTATGGAAGTAGGGATAGCATCATGGAGTCCACGGGGAACTGAGTTGAATGACACCGAGAGTGAAGAAATCGGAGTTACGGTTGATTTTATATCAATTTCTAAAGATTTCAATGATTTCAAACCCATTCTGTACTATAGGGCAAAAGCAGAAACAGAATGGATACATTGTAACAATATTTTGACAAGCGGAAACAGAATGGATACATTGTAACAGGATTTTGACAGTTTTACGAGGTCCCTGGTTTCGGATCCATTGTTCTCGTAGTGGGGGGCCGTCAGCAGCTTGTCAGGGGTGAAATGAGGCGTGCAGGAGCTCCCTGAGCTAGCTTCTGCAGGGCGAATGCATGGCTGTGATTGGCTAAAGCGCGGCCATAGGAATAAGCGGAGATACAGCAACACACGGTCTACTCGTTATAAGTATGGAGCGCGAATAGGCATAGCAAGAGATAGGGATATATACATGAGCTTATTTCGCTCGTAGAAAGAAGGGGAAAGGAGGGTTCCACTGGGGTCTGGGAGAAGTGTGGTGCTTATGTAACGGTGAGGGGGCTGAGGGTGAGTGTGCGGTGGGCACCCTCGAGGCCATCGCCTCGGATGTTCCTAGAAAGGAGGGGGGGAAAGGAGCCCCCCCCTTCCGTTCCGTATCAGCTATATAACCAGCCTTCTATTTCCTTTTAAGAACATAAGAGAAGCCTGCTGGATCATTCAATGGCTCATCTAGTCCAGCAGCCTGTTTGCACAGTGTCCAATCAGATGTCTGTAGAAAGCCTGCAAGCTGGACATAAGCCCAATAGCACTCTGCCCACTAGTGAATCCCAGCAACTGATATTAAGAGGCATGACGCCTCTGATAGTGGAGGTAGAATACAGTAGTGCCTCGCAAGACAAAAAGAATCCGTTCTGTGATTCTCTTCGTCTAGCGGTTTTTTTCGTCTTGCGAAGCAAGCCCATTGAAGGATTAGCGGATTAGCGCTATTAGCGGCTTTTAGAGGCTTTTAGCGGCTTATCTGCTGATTGGATCAGCTGATAAGCGGCTTAGCGCTATTAGCGCTTTTAGCTGCTTTTAGCGGCTTATCTGCTGATCAGATTAGCTGATAAGCGGCTTAGCGGCTTAGAAAAAGGGGGGGAAAGGGGGAAAAAACCAGCAGGAACTTGCAAGACATTGTCGTCTTGCGAAGCAAGCCCATAGGAGATTCGTTTTGCGAAGCACCTCCAAAACGGAAAACTCTTTCGTCTAGCGAGTTTTCCGTCTTGCGAGGCATTCGTCTTGCGGGGCACCACTGTATAGCCATTGTGACTAGTGGCCATTGATAGCCTTGCCCTCCATGAATATGTGTAATCCTCTTTTAAAGCCACCCAGCTTGGTGGCTGTGACTGCCTTCTGTGGGAGTGGGTTCTACAGTTAAACTATGTGCTGTGTGAAGAAGTACTTTCTTTTATCTATTCTGAATCTTCCAACATTCAGATTCATTGGATACCCATGAGTTCTAGTGTTATGAAAGCGGGAGAAATATGTTTTACTGTGCACTTTCTCCATTCCATGAATAATATATATTATATCATGACTTATATCATTTCACCTCTTGTTTGCCTTTTCTCTAAACTAAAAAGTCCCAAATGCTGCAATCTTTCTTTAGGGGGTGGAGTCAATCCATCCCCTTGATCATTTCTGTTGTCCTTTTCTGAACCTTCTCCAGCTCTACAATATCCTTTGTGACCAGAACTGCATACAATATTCCAAATGCAGTTGCACTGTCAATTTGTATAACATCGTTCTGATATTGGCAGTTTAAATAACACACACCACATGTAAGTTTCTTGTCTCTTTCAGGTGGTCTGTAATGCACAAAATTTGAAATGGCTTCAAGGGGAGCAATTGAGACCAGTAAGTTGAAACAAAACTTGGAAGAGCAACTGGATAGACTAATGCAGCAATTGCAAGATCTGGAGGAGTGTAGGTAATAAATTCCATCCTGAATTGACTAATCTGTCACAAAATCTTTGTGTTAACACCATGTATGGCAGGGCAGGCATCTTTTTCTCCATCCAGTCTTTAGCTGTTTGTAGATGGATGGGATGATGTAATTGGAGGCTGGCCTATCAGGGCTAATGGGTCACAGTCCCACTGATGTCAGCCTGCTCTTAGTCAGACCCTACCTTGACTTCTTACTTAGTACTAGTCCAGGGGGGTGGGATTGCCTGCCAGCTTCCTCCTTCATAATCTCTTTATTGCCTTTGTAGAACTTAGCAGGGAGGAGAATGTGGACAAAGCTAGAATTAGTTGACTTTGATTCCACCTACTGTTAGGCTCCCTGCCTTCTGACCTGCCAGTACCAATGGGTACCAGACACTACTGGGTGATGCATGCCCTCATTTGGATTTCGTCCTTTTCAGACATCCTTTAAGGATCTTCCAAGGGCAGCACTTCATGTGACATGCCAGTATGTTGTGTTGCTGTTGTTAAGAATGTAAGAAGAGCCCTGCTGGATCAGACCAAAGACTTTTCTAGTCCAGTATCCTGTTTCCCTTGGTGTCCAATCTGATGCCTTTTGGGAAGCCCACAAGCAGGACATGAGGACATTAGCTGTCTCCTGTTACTGTTCTGTGGCAACTGATACTCAGATACGTACTGCTGCTGAACCTAGAGGTAACGTAGCTCAGTACTGCCTACACCGACTAGGAGCAGCTCCACACTGTTTCAGGGCGGTGTAGTAAAATACTGGCATCATTAATTTTGTGAGATGGGGAAAGCAGCCCACTATTAACAAGAGGGATGGCTGTTGGAATATAAGGCTATCAGCAGCTACTGGTTAAATAACAAGGCTATAGCTTAGTAGTAGAATATATGATCTGCTTGTAGAAGGTCCCAGGTTCAATCCCCAGCATCTTCAAGTAGGGCTGGAATGTCCCCTGCTTGAAACAGTGGGGAGCTGCTGCCAGTCAGTGTAGACAAAACTGAGCTAGATTGACTAATGGTCTGACTCAGTACAAGGCACCTTCCTATGTTCCTATGTAGAGCCCTACTGTGGTTAACCTGTTGGCTGAGTCGCAGTGCTTGCTCTTATTCAGAGATGATCTGGATGCAGATGAGTATGAAGAGACCAAGAAAGAAACCCTTGAGCAGCTGAGTGAGTTCAATGATTCCCTGAAGAAGATCATGTCTGGAAACATGACATTGGTAGACGAACTTAGTGGGATGCAGTTGGTGAGTGTTTGGAGGGGACTTCTTTTTTTTTTTTTTGACGTAGTGTGTCTAAAACACTGCATTATGACATTGGGTCCATCACTCAAAGGGAGAGCATCTGTTTTGACCGCAGAAGGTCCCAGGTTCAATCCCCAGCATATCCAGCCAGGGCTGGAAGAGACCCCTGCCTGAAACCCTTTGGAGCCACTGACAGTCAGTTTAGGCAATGCTGAGCTATACTGAGTGGTCTGACTCTGTATAAGGCATCTTCCTATTTCTTAAGCGAAAGGCCATAGCTCAGTGGTAGAGCATCTGCCTTGCATCTAGAATGCCCCAGTTTAAATCTGATCATCTTTAGATGGGCCTGGGAATGACTCCTCTCTAAAACTCCGGTGGGACATTGCCAGTCACAATGCTGAACTAGATGGACCAATGGTGTAATGCAGCTTCCTATACAGGTAACTCGCATCTTTCGTGAGGGTTTTAGCTCTTCTTCCTCTTCCTCTTCCAGGCTATACAAGCGGCCATCAGCCAGGCTTTTAAAACCCCGGAAGTCATCAGGATGTTTGCCAAAAAGCAGCCAGGGCAGCTGCGGACAAGATTGGCAGAGGTAAAGATGTTTTATCACCTTTTTAAAAAGTGTACATACGTGAAGTATGTTTAGAATCATTAATTCATTTCATTTATAAACCGCGTCCTGTGAGGCATCCCAATGTGATCTACATATTTTTTAAAACTTGCAAATCTTAAACAATGTTTTATACTGATTTTCAAAGATGAGAAGCTGGGAGTGTTAACAGCATTGCCTAGTCCTGGGCTGGGCAGACTAAATTATGAAAACTAATTTGGGGAGGGGGGATTATTGGTTGTTCCTGTTTCTGTTTTTATTATGTACTTTGTGCTTTCGTGTTGTGATTTTATCTTGTGAACTGCCCTGAGACCTGCAGGTATAGGGCAGTCAGTAATCAAATGATAATGATAATGAGGAGAAGAAGAAGATGCTGATGATTTAGGCAGGCTGTAGAAGCTTTGATTTAATTGGGAGCTTTGCCCCATGCGGTGCCTGTGAACTGGTTCACACAATGACATGGAAATGTGTGATGAGAGAACTCTGCCCAAGGAGGGATGGGGAACCTGTAACCTGGACAGGTTGTTGCTGGACTACAACTCCCATCATCCCTGACTGTGAGCCATGCCAGATGGGGCTGATGGTGGGAGACGGCAGTCGATCTTTTCTGCAACTGACACTTAGCGAATGCCACAAATTTCTTTCTCATGGTACACATATAATGGCTGTTAATTCCTAAGGGCTGTGTAAATCTTCATACATCAGATGCATAATTGGTGTCATCCACCCCCACTTCCCGGTTTTCTCTTCCCCTTTATAGATGGACAGAGATCTGATTGTTGGAAAGTTGGGACGGGACGTCTATACTCAGCAAAAAGTGGAAATTCTCACGGCTCTCAGGAAGCTTGGGGAGAAGGTACTAAATTTGCTTGGCATGTCCTTCATGGGGCTATAAATGGAATTGCGTGGATTACACACGTTATGTGTAGTCTTATACCCTGCTGCAGAATCTGGATCCCTTAGAAACTGCACAGAATATTACAGAATTGGATGTTTTTTCACTATGCCTCAACACTATTTAAGGCTTTGTCTGGAGTCTTGAAGCTATGAAAGCTTGTTTGGAAATGTTTTCTTGTATTGATTATGCCACTTTCATTTTAAATGTTTAAGTCAGTGATGGCCAAACTTGGCCCTCCAGCTGTTTTGGGACTACAATTCCCATCATCCCTGACCAGTGGCCCTGTTAGCTAGGGATGATGGGTGTTGTAGTCCCAAAACAGCTGGAGGGCCAAGTCTGGCCATCACTTGTTTAAGTGATATTAAAAGTTTCATGGCTGACTCATCCTTATTTCTTTCATTCTTTGTGTCTACAGCTGACTCCTGATGATGAGACTTTTCTTTCAACAAATGCAGGAGCTGCTCTCAGCCAGTTTGTGAGAGTTTCCAGTGATCTTGGTAAGTTAAAAAAAAAAAATCTCCCCATGCCTCTTTCCTTGTTCATGTGCGTCAAACTTCTCACAATCAGGAGAAAAGAAATGGTGTCTCATCCTTAGTTCATGACTAGAGCTCATCTGCTTCCTCTTCATTAGCAGGCATGGAGGTTGGATTCATTGCCATATAGCATGAACATGAGTGTAACTTAAATAGCATTTTTTCCAATCCAATGACAGACTGGTTTGACTTTATTCCAAATGATGCTTATCAGTCCCAGTCAAAACATACAACTTGATCCTGTAGATCAGCCTGGCAAAATCAGTCAATGAAAATAAGTAGTCCACATACCGTATTGGCCCAAATATAAACTGCACTTTCCTCCCAAATTCCGACTGTGAAAAGTTAAAGTGCGGCTTAAATTTGCGACCTTACAAAAATTGGCTTTTACGATATCGCTGCTGAAACAGACATATGGTAAAACGGAACAAAAATTTTTTTTCTTGCAGATTTGCGAGCTTGAGACTGTTGTGCAATTAATTCTAATGTCATACATCGCTTTCCCTGTATTTTACAGTGCAGTGTTGATTTTTTAATTTGCATTTACGGTGCTACGAACAGGTGTTAAACCCACTTGCGGGTCCTCTCTAGTACCCGTAGGATTTTCTTCTACATTTGACATTTATGGGTGTGAATGCCTGTGGAATTTTAAGGGAGCGGCTTATATTCGGGTATTGTCTTTTTTTCTCCCCCCCCCCTTAAATTTTAAAGGTGTGGCTTATATTCGGGTGCGGCTTATATTTGGTCCAATATGGTAAATAGTTGCCTGCCATCTTACCTGCATATGACTTACTGGCAGTGTTGTACCGATAATTGCTTGGGAATTCTAAGAAACTCCCAAATCTGCAGTTTAGTGCAGTTTTGAGATCCATGGTTAAAATCAGCGGTTTTGAGATCAGTGGTTAACATCAGTGCAATCTGTCATTTAAATCAATGCAGTTCAGTCCACCATCGTTTCTTTTTGTTTTTATTTTTGTTAGTCTATTACATGTATAACAAACTCACAGAGTATTCTAAGAATTCAACAAGGGAGGGGAACAGTTGAGCATGGTCAGGTTTAAGATAAGGAGATAAAAGATATAAAAAAAATCTAAAAGAAACTTGTATAAGAGAAGCAATATGGGAGTACTGTATTCCAAGTTAAGAAAGACTTAAAACAGTGGATCAAAAACTCATATAATTGTAAGTGCATAATGTTCTATTCACATATTAAAAATATAAATAAATCTTACTATCAAATACCTCTGTGTGTGATTAGTATGGCTATATAAATTTATACTTGTAATTGTTAATCAATAATTATTTGTTGGAGGCTGGATGTTGCTGATGGAATAAAGACAGGATTTTAAAACAGTCCCTCTTTTTCATTAACTGCAGGATCAGGCGATAAGGTCTTCGCGCTGGCAAGTTTTGAGGTAGAGAAATCAAAGCAGTGAAAGCAGGCTACGTTCAGCTGCATTGGATCTGTTTTTTTTGTTTTTTGTTTTTACCATGTTGTATTTGTGTGTTTCTTACAAACTTTTTTGTAATGCTCTTTATCTTAACGGCAAGCTAACCTACAATGAAGATCGTTTCTGAAGTGCCCTTTTTTGCGAGCTGGGCTGCATAAGTTCAGAGGCTAAAAACACTAAGTGGTACTTTTTAAAAACAAGGAAATGAAACCAACTAACTTAATTGTGTAACATTTTGAATGTATGCATTGTGTATGTATTTCCCCCACTTTAAAATGTGCATTTCTCTAGTAAAATGTTTTTCTCTAATATTTTTGTTACATGTGATGGCAGAAAGCATCTCTCTTCAGCAGCTCTTGGTGCTTGATGGCTGTGTGAGTTCAGTTGTTTTGCTGGAATTGTGTGGGGGTTTTTTTAAGTGGGGTGGGGGAGAGAATGTAGCTCTAGTGTGGAATGCGACACAGTTTTGCTTGTCTCAAAACAAGCCGAGCGCCCTCCTGCCCTCCCGGTTTCTCTTGGGAGATGAATGGGCAGCATTGTGTCCTCCGTGTCTTGATTGGCAAACAATAGCAGCCCTCTTGGGAGCTTTCTGGGCCAATTAAACATTGTGGACCAGAATGGCAGGGAACGCAGTCAGTAAGCCCTGTTTCTGGCCTCCTACGGTAGCCAGGCGTGCTATTGGCTACAATCTGCCATTCTTCCCTCATGTTTTGGAAGGCCGGCATGAAACTGCTTCCTTCCAAGTAGAAACAAACAGAGAGGAATCCTACTTTTTTTAGATGCTGCCTGTTCCGTTGCTGAATGAAGGTGGCGCTTGCTGTCTGTTGATCTTGTTAGCCCTGCAGGCTCCCTGTCATCTTCCAGGCCTGACTTAAGATGCCAGTTGACTGTGACTTATCGGCTTGAGCTAAAAGTTCCCTCATCCCTTTCCCTCGTCCCTTTGGGCTCCTTCTCAACAATTTTCACTTAGGAGTATGGGAAGTTGCCTTTTTCCAAGCCTATCAAGCTCAGTGTTGTTTACACTGACCAGCAGCTGGGCGCCAGGATTTCCGAGGGGTCATTCCCAATGCTGGCAATTAAACCTGTGCTGTTAGGTGCTCCACTATTGAGCGACAGACTTTTTCGTTCCTCTCCCACTCTTCCCTCAGTGTATATCTTCCCCGCCCATTTTATCCTTGCAACAATGACCCTGTGAGATAGGTCAGGCTCAGAAAGAGTAATTAGCTAGCCCGAGTAGGGTCTTGAATCTGGGTCTCCTTAGCCCTAGACAGAAACGCCACACTAGGTTTCTCACTGGATGGTGGGTAATTTGCCAAGTTGGTGTCTGTGGAGGGCATCCTCTTGCTAGGCCCATATTTAAGGAGTTGAGACATCCCTGAAAACTCCATCGGAAGAGGGCTTGTTAGTACTAAACCCCATAAACTGGTTGCAATATTTGTAGCTTTCCCCTAAATAAATGCCTCTTGGCGTGTGCAGTTTCTATAGTGATGCTTCTAACCAAGTCTTACTCAAATTAGCAGACATGGCTAAATTGTTAATTTTAATGGGTCTACTCAGAGTAGGACTTGGTTGGCTACAACTTAGTAACTATCCAACTGGGTTTGTTTTTTGTTTGTTTGTTTGCGGGGGTGGGGGAGTGGTGTTGGAGAGCATATCTTTCTGCCCTGCCATCTCCTCTATACAGTGGTACCTCGGGTTAAGTACTCAATTCGTTCCAGAGGTCCGTTCTTAACCTGAAACTGTTCTTAACCTGAAGCACCACTTTAGCTAATGGGGCCTCCTGCTGCTGCCGTGCCGCCAGAGCATGATTTCTGTTCTCATCCTGAAGCAAAGTTCTTAACCTGAAGCACTATTTCTGGGTTAGCGGAGTCTGAAGCGTACATAACCCGAGGTACCACTGTACTTGTTTTTCACTTTTTTGCAGTTTGAAGCCATACACATTCTTTCTCTCTGTCATTTCCCCCTTCATTTTTGACCTTAGTTTGTTGCAGGACTCACCTATTCAGTCTTAACAGTTGAATTTACATGCAGAATGCCCTTTTCCTAATCACTACAGATCTTGTTCACTTAGAACCTCAGAAAGTGAGTGGATTTGAAAAACTGCTTTGATTTAATCCTGAATATGAAACTTCTTCCTTGTTTCTATCTCTTCTGCTTGTTAAAGATCATATGTAAGTTTGCCTGGGGCCTGATTTTAATTTCTTTTTAAAAGAAAGTACTGAATATCACCCCTGCCAATCAATTCTCTTACCCTTGCCACAGCTCCCAGATGAACTCATTGTATAGTAACTTGAGAAACTGCTGCTCTCTCCCTCTCCCCTCCCCAGTTTAAAAAAGGAACAAGCACAATGCCTATATTCTATTTTCCTGGCTAGCAGGCATGCGTAGGTTGCCAAAAGGGTGCTGGCTGTAGCATACTGCAATGCTGCCAAAACATGACTCTCCCTTATTCAGCAGTTTTTGGGAGTGCAGGAACATGAGGCTGGGAGGAGCAGCTCGCTGGGTTATTAGTGAACAATGGCCACAGTAGATCAGCCATAAAACAGGCAACTACCTTCCATGTTTTATAGATCAGTTATGATGGCACTTTTCCAAATAGGATTATGAGTTCTGAAACTGGGCAAGTAGAAAATGTCCCTCTGTAGTCTCTCCCACCGCCCACAACAGTGCTTCTACAATACCAAGGCTGTTAAACCACCAGAATTAAGAGGTAAATCTTTTGCTGAACTCCACATTCACATTGCAGGAGCTAGTGGGATGTGTGTGTTTGAATGTCCCTCTTATACCTGTTCCCAATGCACACTCTTCCCTTTCTTTCTTTTTCAGCTGCAGAGGAATTGTATGTCAGAGAGAAGGCTAGGCTATAAACTCCCCACATCCCACTCTAGGAAATGACTGTTTTCTGTGGGCAGGGATTTGGGGTTGTGAAGTCAAACATCCAGTTTCCACCTGTAGCCTAAAGTGGGTTCAGTCTAGAAAAAGCTTGATCTGCAATGAGCAAAATTAGGTTGGGAATCTCCCCGTAGGTTGGTGTTCCTCAATTTCACTGTCCTCAACTCAAGACCATACTGTCCAAGCCTCCTCCAGTGTTGGACACACAGAAGTTTGAGGTCAGGTTTACTTTTGGATCTGGGACTGAATGCTCTAGTACATTGGAGCTAGGGTTGCCATATTTCAAAAAGTAAAAACCAGGACACCCCAAAATTGTTGACTTTTTTTTTTTTTTAGGAAACCACTGAAATTGTTGAGCTTTTCTTTACAAAAACACCAAAAAAACCCCATGATTTTTCGATTGACTTGCCTAACATCCAGGGCAAAGCGCTGCCATTCAGAAATTCCCCCCAGATGTCAATTCTGCCTTTGAAATCCCAGTAATGTCCTGGAAAATCCAGATGTATGGCAGCCCTAATTGAAGTTGTTGGAAAACTTCCTTTAGTCGTAGATTTGACAGATAAAAAACAAGTCACATATGAGGTTTTACGGTAGAGAACATGTTAGGGTTCCCTTTTCATCCTGGCAGGGCTCTTTTGCCTTTAAAAGCTGCCCAGCAGGTAAGCAGTAAAGATACAATGGAATACAATGGAAAGCTCAATCAGCTGAATTTCTGCCTGTTATGTAGTCTGTTCAAGGAGCAAGAGCCCCATGGGAAACTTGGGGAGAAGCCATACCACCATACCTAGCATCCTGTTCCTAAGTGGGGTGGCTTATGTCCCACAGAAATATGGCAAAACCCTGGTTAGAGGAGAGAGCAGGTCTACCGGGAAGTGTGTGTGCATTTGAGCTTTGTGACTCTGAAAACTTCCCGTGCAGCATTTCCTAGAGTTAGGCTGCTTTTGACTGCCCTGTTTCTGGTATTCAATGCCCTCTGTGGCTTGTGATTAGGCCTTGGCAGTTGGGAATAGCACCCTTTTAAATGTTTCTTCCCTTTTAAAACTGATGGCTAAATAACAGCTTGTGTGAAGTCACAGTGGTTACACACCTTCTTTCCCTGAAATGCTGTAGCTGTCTCATTAGTGATGATTAGAGGGTTAGTTCCTTGCCTGCAGAAGGGAAGGTTTGCTGCTGTGCCATTGCAAATCCGTGCCTTGAGCCAAACCCAGCAGTCACACCGGCTTTAAACAGGCTGCTTCTTCTGATCTCTCTCCCTCACTCAGCTTAGAGATTTGCATTTACTTGTCTCTCTTTGCATATTGTTCATTTCACTTTAATAAACCATCACTGAGAAATGTATTTTATCTTTATTGTCAATTTTATATTCCCCCACCCATCTTCTTTTTAAGGGCACAACCAGTGCCTTATAACAACTTTCCCCTTAAAATGCCAATGGTTTCAAATATGGCATTTCATTTGGAATACATTCTTTGAGAGGGTTGGATTTTCTTGTTAGGCATCCAATACTTGAGCTACTGTTGCTTGAAGCAGTTATAAAGCTCAAGGTGCCTTAGTGCTGCTGGCGTAAAATTGTAATCTCTTTTCAAAAACTTGCCTGCAAATTGGTAACTCTGAAAGTCCCTCTTCAGGTGTGGAAAGCAGAAGGAAAGTTACTTGGTGTGAGAACTTGTACATCTTTTCTAGCGAGCAACATTCTCCATAGTAGGGGTGGTTAGCCTTTTTGGCCCCTCATCAGGATTGGCCACGTTGAACAAATTTATCAGGTGGGTGGCCCTAACCACCTGTCAATCACCTGACAGCAAAAGGACATCAGGTGCAAAGTGCTGCTAAAAATGATGCTGGCCCTCTTTGTTTTATACAGGACTTTTGATGGTTTGCATTGAAAGCCCTACTAAAATGAAGGGAAGGAAACTGTTCTAGCAGAGAATTATGATGCGTACCTTTCTGATTCAGGAAGGGGTTTGCATGGTATCCTGCCCCTGCTCATCAGCGGACAAGTGGGAGATTAAATTCTGATCTGTTCCCTAATGGGAACAGGTACACAGCCAATGCAGGATTTAACCCTGTCCTGCCTGCAGTCACATGATGATGTTGCGAGAGACATCAGCTGATGAGCTAGAAGGCATGGTTTGAGGGAAATGGATGCATAGGCTCACTTGGACCCCCTGGCAGGCAAAGACTGGCCCAAGGGTTTGCCACCTCTGCACTGTAGCCTTGCTTTGCTTTCACAGTAGTCCTGTGTCATTGATTTTCTGCACTAAATGCTCTTTTTCTAAGTTATGCAACATTATGAAATACAAAATATATTCTTTTTGCCTCTTAATCTCTTCTCTTCTGGAGTGGGAACAAAATTTCCCAACTGCAAGAATACTTCATTAAAAGTAAAAACATTAGCTCATAATATGGGTAGTCCTCATAAAAAGAGTGGTCATTTTGGAGTCCAAAAATGCAGGATGTAGTTTATTACATTGATTGCCCATAAAATTGTTTCTGGCGAAAAGTTAGAATGAGCGCTCTCCTAAGGGTGTGAAAAATCCTAGTAATGATGCAATGGCAAAGATTTCAGTTTGACCATGAGCACCATCTTAACATCAGAACTAATCTACCCCTGTGGTCATATGGAAAGTCTTGGTGTGTGGTGGCAGCTGGATTATGAAAGAATCCTAAATGAATTTCAAAGCAGATTATCATGGATGGCTAACGGCAAGAGATTGAAGCAGAGCGTCTTTGTCCAGTGTTAAGGCTGGCTGTGCAAAGCAGCAAATGGAGGAGCTAGGGCTTATGATACCTGATTTTCAGCTACGCCTAGGAAAAAAGACGCATAAAGCAAAGGGAACTGGAGGTGTCATGCAAAGCTCCAAACTATCAGCAGGAAACTATGGAAATTTATAACACCATTTAATGCCTTTAAAAGGTGGGGTTTTTTAAGGGGGGTCTTATCCCAAAGAGTCTTACATTGTATGATAAAACACACACACCAGTCACCCAATAGTACATCATTTACAAATAAAAGTCATTAAGCTTCCTAACATCTGGATAAAATACAAGATTAGACACAGATAGTCAATGGATAAAAAACTGATAATTAAAACAAATAAGAACAAAAAACAAGCTTCCTAATATAATTTGAGTTATGGGTTAAGATTAAATTATCATTTTTAAAAGATGTATATGGGAAAGCAAGCAGGTTTGAGAACTGTGTACGGCAGCCATTTAAACAAAGAAGATGTCACTTGCCGTTCCTTCTGTACATCTCTAGGGGATCAGACCACATCAGACTAAGAACTGGGTCAGGAGCAACAGCAGCTTGCAAATAGCTTCTTGTCCTGTGCTCAATCTCCCCCATCCCCTGCCATTCCTGCTGAAATGCTTTCCCATTTGATTCACCCTTAATGTACCTGCATTTTTTCTTACTATCCATCACCTTGTCCTCTCCTAAAATTCTGGCCCTTGGAACAAGGCAATTCAAGTGCTGCAGCAAAGATAATTGACTTGCCCCTCCCAATCACCTGTCAACTGCAAGTCCCTGCTTTGCATTAGCTGGGTACCACCAGACTTTGCAAAAAGGCAACCAATAAATAGCAAATAAAATATTTCAGGGGGGTTTGGGCACATATATAATAGTGGTCCTCAAGTATACTGAGGTGGAACTCCCCCCCCCCTTGCTGCAGAGGGAAGAACTAGAAATTGCAGGGAAGTAGATTTTGTCCTGTCCTAAAGCAAGGGTGGGGAATCTGTGGCCCTCCAGCTTTAGTTGGATTTACAACTCCCATCATCCCTGACCATCAGCCATACTGGCTGGGACTGATGGGAGTTAGCATCCAATAACATCTGAGGGCCACAGATTATCCCCACCCCTGCCCTGAGACGTTTATACAATCAAGAAGCCAAATGGGGACAAAGCAGAACATATGGTGAGTTTTTAAAATTGCATTAAGCCTGTAATTCCTTCAAAAGCCATCTCGGTCAGATACAAAGGGTAAACAGATGCCTTAATTGCAGGTCTCCCACCTCACATGAGGATAGAATGTCTTTGGATATTTCTCTGCGCTTCACACACCATGCTAATTAATGTAACTCTAACGGAAGGATCCCAGAGTGATGTTTCCGTCTCCCCCCCTCCCCCGCTTCAGCCTGAGCTGACGCACTCAGTTTTTCTTAAATAATTAATCATCATTACTGCCTGCTGCTTGCTGGGTACGTTAGTGATAATCTCAGATCCCAGCATATTTACACCCTCCCAGTTCCTGTCTGCAGCTTGCTTTTGCTCTTTTCACAGGCTTTCATGTTAAGGTCTTCATTAACTGACAGGTTGTAGATTTCTGTGCCATCGTGCTTTGATGTCCTTTAAGTACTGAAGCACAGATTGGAAAGCATAGGCCTGTTTGTTTGTATCCTTATTGGATACAGATACAACATAAGGAGAAATAAAGGAAACAGTAACAACACCTGGGCAGCCAGATCCTCTGGGGTTGGCCTTGCATAAAGAATACGGGGGAGGAGGATTTTCTACTGTCCAGCTAGGTAACCACTGCCCCGCTACTGATATTCCTTAAGCGAAAAATCCAGTTCCTAGCTCCTCATTATACAGCTATGACCTACTTGTTGATTTCCTCTCTGTGACCTCAAAGTGTGGAACTCTTCTCCAATAATAATAATGTTAATAATAATTTACCACTCTGGGCGGCTTCCAACAAAATATTAAAATACAGAAATCCATCAAACATTAAAAGCTTCCCTAAACAGGGCTGCCTTCAGATGTCTTCTGAAAGTCTGGTAGTTGTTGTTCTGTTTCACGCTGGACCTCAGTGTCTGGGTAGAATGATGCAACAGCCGCCTCATACAGAGTCAGTACTGTCAACACTGACTGGCGGTGGCTCTCCAGGATTTCAGAATGGGAATAATTTCCAACCCTAGCCGAAGCTGCAGGGATTAAAGCTGCATGCAGAGCATGTGCTCCAGCCCCCTGCACTTGAGGCAGATGTGCACTATAGTCCAAAATATCTGGAGGGCACCAGAACAAAACATAAAAGGAGCCTTGCTGCTGCATCAGGCCGGTGGCCCTTGCCCAGCCAGTCCAACATCCTGTTCTCACTGTAGCCAACCAGGTGCCTGCCAGAAGGCGATGAACAGGACCAGAGCAAAACAGCACTCCATTGAGTGCTTTACCGCTCCTATTCCCACCCCGAGACGTTCTAAGCCCCGCCTCCCAACGACGACCCCGCCCCAGGCTACTTTCACACCTCCCTCTCCGTGTAGCTCCTCCTTTCCCCGACCCCCTTCCCCTTCGGCCACGCCCCGTCCTCCGGGCCACGCCCCTCCCCGAAACAATAGCCGCCTTCTCCTTCCCCAGCCGCAAGCTCCGCGTTGGCCACGCCCCCTTTTACCTCAGGTTGCCGTTGGAGGCGGCTGCCTGAGGCGACGCGGCTTGCCGCCTCTCAGCGGCCTCGGGCGCTGGGACGCGGCAAGCAGCGGCGACGGCGGCGGCGGGTCCCTCCCACCCGGAGTCGCCCAGGCGCCTCCTCCGCTCCCTCCCTCGGTCGCCGCCGCTGTGAGTCACGACGACGGAGGGAGGAGGAGGAGGAAGAAGAAGAGCAGAAGCAGCGGCGGCCGCTTATACACACACACACCGTTCGGCGTTTCTCTCCCCTCAGGCGCAGAAGGAGGCTCAGCCGCTCCAAGTGCTGAGAGGACGAGGGCACGATCCTGCCTCTGCTTCCCTCCTTGTCTACGCGGGAGGGCCACTCGAGGGCTCCTCCCAGACCCAGTAACAACAACAACAACATTATTATTATTACTAGTGCTGCTGATAACTGCTGCTGCCGCCGCCGCCACTTCAGGTAAGCGCTTTACGCCTCGCCTGGCAACAAAAGGCGCCGCGCGGTGAGTAGGCGACTGCTAGCTAGCTTGCTTGCTTTTTCTCTCTCTCCCCCTCAGTCCGCTTGGCTGCTCGCGCACGCGCGCTCGTCCGTCAGCCTGTTTGCGCGCGCCTGGTTGCTCGTTCGAATGTCCGTCCAGCCGGCCGTTGCTCGCGCGCCCGCGCCTCTCCCCCCGACTTTCGTAAACGTCACTCCCCTTCAGCGTTCCATCTCCCCCCTCCCCCACTGCTTGCTTGCGCGCCCTCCGCCTCATCTCTCCCACCCACCCCATTTATCCAACCATCCTTCCCCCCCCAACCTCTAAGCATCACCACCCACCGTCATGGAGTCACTCTTGCTCGCAGGCTCTCTCTCCCCTCACATATATACATACACACAGCGCTAGAAGCATCGCTAAGTACTTTTAAAAGGTGTGGTGGGGCTCACACAGGCCCGCGAAACAAAATAATCGTATGGTAATTTGTGTGCAAGACATACATTTAGGGGTTAGTTTAAGAGGTGGTGGGGTCCTGCTTCTGGGCATCTGGTTGTCTGTTGCGTGGACAGGATGCTGAGCTAGGTGGGTCTGATCCAGCAGCAAGCTCTTCTCAGGTCAGATCCATGGTATACATTGAGAGCATATTCAGCACACACATTTCCTCCATAGAATCCTATTAACTGTGGTTTCTACCCCGCAGATAGCATTTTCAGCATCCATAACAAACTGCAGTTCCCAGGATTTGGGGGTGGGAGAGTACAGTAATGTGCTTTAAATGTGCACTGAACATGCCTTAAATGTATACTGTGGATCTGCCCTTGAGGTTTTTCAGTTCTTGCTGCCAGGGCTTACTCTGAGCTCTGGAATGGTAGGGATGGATGGCTCAGCCTCTGTAAGTCCATCCCATCTCTCTCTCTCTCTCTCTTTTTTGCAGATTAAAACAAAACATGAAAAATTCACATTTAGATTGTATACATTCATCCCCTAAGAGACGTTTTTGCATGCTTTCATTTCCCCTAAGTATGCCTTTTCTGTGAAATGTCCTTATGCCTTTTCTTAATAAAAAAAGGTCTAAACTGCATTTGCCAAATTCATACACAGGCTGATCCACATATAACACTGGGACCAGCAAATTAGGTTGGTTGATTTCAAAATGTGGATCAATTTCTTTTCCATTCCTACAGGATGCCAGCAGGGTTTTAGGGGCTGCTCTACACATTCAAATTAAAACCAACCTTTTACAACAACGTGACTTTCACACATGAGCACATTCATCTCTAGCACCACTTTTCCTTCCCATCTTCATCTACTTTTTTCATATACGTACTTATAAGTCCCTGCCACCAGTCAATGCCATCTATATACCCAGTCCAGTGACCACAGATCAACACAATGTTTGCAAATAGAAAGCAATGAAGGATGACTGCGGCCTTGTCGTGAGTGAGCATTGAAGCGTGCTCAACAACTTTGTAAGCAAAGAAAATGTTAAAATGTTAAGTTTAATACTGGGGTGGAGGGTAAGGATAAGTGATCTGGGGGTTTGGGCTCCCTGGGCCACCTGTTAACAATGACTCTGGTCAACACAGGATGCACCAATCTTACACCTTCACAGCCTGCTTATCTTCTCTTCCTAAATTGTGTTCTCCAAAATTTCTGAAGAGTGGGTTGGTGATAAACGAATGTTACCCGTTCCATCTTCAGGAGAAGTACTTCAGGTACATGGAGGGGGTTCTTCTCTGTGGTAATTGAACGGTTTTATTTGACTTAGTGTTGTTGGTTTGTGTAGTAGTGTGTCAGTAACTTCTATGTTTCTTTGTGTACCATCTTAAAATCCATTTTTTGGGGTGAAGGACAGTTTGTACATTTCAAAAATTAAATTAAGACAAAAATAAGTGTTTCTTCACATAGCACATAGTTAAATTAAGGAATTAGCTTTGAAAGGGTGTAGTGATAACTACCAACTTGGACAGCTTTGAAAAGGGGATTAGACAAATTCATGGAGGATAAGGCCATCAGTGATTACTCCCTGTGATGACTATCTACCCTGGTATAAGAGGCAGCATGCCTTGAAAATCCTGCTGCTGGGGAACATGAGCCAGAGAAAGCTATTGTTCTCATGTGCTGCTTGTGGGTTTCCCAGAAGCATCTGGTTGGCCACTATAATAACATAATGCTGGACTAGATAGGCCACTGGTCTCATCCAGCAGGGCTCTTCTTATGTTCTGACGTTAAAGGAAAGGGGATTTTCTGTGGTGGCACCCCTTACTTTGAATGTCCTCCCTGAGGTGGTTCAGCTTGATAACAACACTGCAGTCTTTTCAGTGGCAGGTCAATAAACTCTTTATTTGCTGAAGCATTTTTCAATGGTTATGTCTGCTTTATAGTTTATAGTTTTATAATTTGCTGCCTCTTAGTTTTATCACTGAATGTAGTTATATTTATATTGTATTATACTGACCTGGTTTGTGCTTAATGCTAAGGCGAATGGTGGTTTAGCCTTAGGTAGTGTGGCAGCAGCGGCAGCAGGACCTGGATAGGAGTGAAGCAGCCCCAGTTTTTGCTCAGCGTACCTGCACACTTGCTTTTTCATATTTACCCATGGTTTGACTTGGCATTATGTGCAGGTGGGGCAACTGTATTATTGTAAACCATCCTGGAATACGTTAGGAGAAAGAGTGGTTTAGACGTTTTTTAAAATGAAATATTATTTTGGAGGGGGGTTGATGATGGTGAAATGGGTGTGTGTGGGAACCTTACTCAACTGGTTCAACCTGTTGTTTCCAGTGAGCTCTGCCACTACTTACTCCAAATCAACTAGTTTAATTCTTTAAAAAAGCTAAAGCAAAAAAGTAATAATCTTAATTCACCCACCCAAAAATCATTTGTTCAAAATCTTCTTTCCATTTCCTTCTCTTTGGATGTTTTCTTCTTGTATGCTTCCTGTAGGGATTCCTTCAGGACTGTCACACCTAATGTTTCCTCTCCATCTCCTAAACCTTTGTCTTACACACATGCAGAAAATTATCCCATGCTTTCCGAATCCTGTCCATTTTTTTGTGCTGCCTTCTTTTAAGCATGCAGGGGGAGAAACCCAGCTGTAGTTCTCTCTTTACCCCCCCCCCCTTCTTGCTCTTACAGCAGCATCATAAGCAGCTTCACCTAAAAGTCATTTGGAGGGATATGGCTGCCACATTTCTACATGACTTTTTGTGGTCAGAGCTTTCAAGGAGCTGGTGGTTTGTAAACAATTTTTTTTGTTTTTGCAAAACTGTCACATATCATAACTGGTAAACTAAATGACCCCAGTTTAGAGCCAGAATAGCAGTATTTCCTAATCCCCTGCAGATTGCTCCAGTCCCACACCTGCTTGAACTTGCTGGCAGCACTGCTAGGCCCTTCCTCCTCCAATTTTTCATAAAGTTTTTTATTTCATTTTGAATGTATAAAAAAGAAAAGAAAAATAACTGTAACCAAATACAGTGGTATCTCGGGTTACAGACACTTCAGATTATAGACGCTTCAGGTTACAGACTCCGCTAACCCAGAAATAGTACCTTGCGTTAAGAACTTTGCTTCAGGATGACAACAGAAATCGTGCGGCGGCGGCAGCAGCGGGAGGCCCTGTTAACTAAAGTGGTACCTCAGGTTAAGAATAGTTTCAGGTTAAGAACGAACCTCCAGAACAAATTAAGTTCTTAACCCGAGGTACCACTGTACTAGACACAGCAAACAGAAAAACAAGACAAATAACTATATAAAATAAGTGTATTTGTGCATGGATTGAGTAACAATGTCCAATTCCAAAAGAGGCTAGAGTTCTCTTCTGATAAATAGTTGGGGTTGAAGAGTGTCCAGACCAATATGAAATTACCGTATTTTTCGGACTATTGGACGCACCGGTCCATAGGACGCACCTAGATTGGGGGGGGGGGGAATAAAGGCAAAAAAAATTTATCCCCCCCCCGCCAGGCGCGGGGCTGGGGCGGGGAAGCCCGAGCTTCCCCCACCCCCAGAACGGGACCCAGAGCCATGCTTTGGCATCGCTCTGGGAACTTGCGGGGCTGGGGGAGGAGGAAGCCTTCCGCCAGCCTCCAAACCATGTCGGGAGACAGCGGGATGGCGCGCTGCGCCTCTCCCGCTGTCCCCCGAGCTTGTGGGGCTGGCGGTGGGGCTCTCCTGAAGCCGGGAGGTTGTGGGGATGGTGGGGGGGGAGAAGCAGGCTTGCTTCTCCCTCCCCCAGCCTCCCGATCAGGTCGGGGAAAAGCGGGATAGCGGAGCGCCGCCATCCCGCTTTTCCACGACCTGATCTGGAGGTTGTGGGGCTGGTGGGGGGGAGAAGCAGGCTTGCTTCTCCCTCCCCCAGCCTCCCGATCAGGTCGGGGGAAAGCGGGATAGCGGAGCGCCGCCATCCCGCTTTTCCACGACCTGATCTGGAGGTTGTGGGGCTGGTGGGGGGGAGAAGCAGGCTTGCTTCTCCCTCCCCCAGCCTCCCGATCAGGTGGGGGAAAGCGGGATAGCGGAGCGCCGCCATCCCGCTTTTCCCCGACCTGATCTGGAGGTTGTGGGGATGTGGGGGGGGGAAGAAGCAGGCTTGCTTCTCCCCCCGCCAGCCTCCCGATCAGGTCGGGGAAAAGCGGGATAGCGGAGCGCCGCCATCCCGCTTTTCCACGACCTGATCTGGAGGTTGTGGGGCTGGTGGGGGGGAGAAGCAGGCTTGCTTCTCCCTCCCCCAGCCTCCCGATCAGGTCGGGGAAAAGCGGGATAGCGGAGCGCCGCCATCCCGCTTTTCCACGACCTGATCTGGAGGTTGTGGGGCTGGTGGGGGGGAGAAGCAGGCTTGCTTCTCCCTCCCCCAGCCTCCCGATCAGGTCGGGGAAAAGCGGGATAGCGGAGCGCCGCCATCCCGCTTTCCCCCGACCTGATCTGGAGGTTGTGGGGATGTGGGGGGGGAGAAGCAGGCTTGCTTCTCCCTCCCCCAGCCTCCCGATCAGGTCGGGGAAAAGCGGGATAGCGGAGCGCCGCCATCCCGCTTTTCCACGACCTGATCTGGAGGTTGTGGGGCTGGTGGGGGGGAGAAGCAGGCTTGCTTCTCCCTCCCCCAGCCTCCCGATCAGGTCGGGGGAAAGCGGGATAGCGGAGCGCCGCCATCCCGCTTTTCCCCGACCTGATCTGGAGGTTGTGGGGATGTGGGGGGGGAGAAGCAGGCTTGCTTCTCCCCCCGCCAGCCTCCCGATCAGGTCGGGGAAAAGCGGGATAGCGGAGCGCCGCCATCCCGCTTTTCCACGACCTGATCTGGAGGTTGTGGGGCTGGTGGGGGGGAGAAGCAGGCTTGCTTCTCCCTCCCCCAGCCTCCCGATCAGGTCGGGGAAAAGCGGGATAGCGGAGCGCCGCCATCCCGCTTTTCCACGACCTGATCTGGAGGTTGTGGGGCTGGTGGGGGGGAGAAGCAGGCTTGCTTCTCCCTCCCCCAGCCTCCCGATCAGGTCGGGGAAAAGCGGGATAGCGGAGCGCCGCCATCCCGCTTTTCCACGACCTGATCTGGAGGTTGTGGGGCTGGTGGGGGGGAGAAGCAGGCTTGCTTCTCCCTCCCCCAGCCTCCCGATCAGGTCGGGGAAAAGCGGGATAGCGGAGCGCCGCCATCCCGCTTTTCCACGACCTGATCTGGAGGTTGTGGGGCTGGTGGGGGGGAGAAGCAGGCTTGCTTCTCCCTCCCCCAGCCTCCCGATCAGGTCGGGGGAAAGCGGGATAGCGGAGCGCCGCCATCCCGCTTTTCCACGACCTGATCTGGAGGTTGTGGGGCTGGTGGGGGGGAGAAGCAGGCTTGCTTCTCCCTCCCCCAGCCTCCCGATCAGGTGGGGGAAAGCGGGATAGCGGAGCGCCGCCATCCCGCTTTTCCCCGACCTGATCTGGAGGTTGTGGGGATGTGGGGGGGGGAAGAAGCAGGCTTGCTTCTCCCCCCGCCAGCCTCCCGATCAGGTCGGGGAAAAGCGGGATAGCGGAGCGCCGCCATCCCGCTTTTCCACGACCTGATCTGGAGGTTGTGGGGCTGGTGGGGGGGAGAAGCAGGCTTGCTTCTCCCTCCCCCAGCCTCCCGATCAGGTCGGGGAAAAGCGGGATAGCGGAGCGCCGCCATCCCGCTTTTCCACGACCTGATCTGGAGGTTGTGGGGCTGGTGGGGGGGAGAAGCAGGCTTGCTTCTCCCTCCCCCAGCCTCCCGATCAGGTCGGGGAAAAGCGGGATAGCGGAGCGCCGCCATCCCGCTTTTCCACGACCTGATCTGGAGGTTGTGGGGCTGGTGGGGGGGAGAAGCAGGCTTGCTTCTCCCTCCCCCAGCCTCCCGATCAGGTCGGGGAAAAGCGGGATAGCGGAGCGCCGCCATCCCGCTTTTCCACGACCTGATCTGGAGGTTGTGGGGCTGGTGGGGGGGAGAAGCAGGCTTGCTTCTCCCTCCCCCAGCCTCCCGATCAGGTCGGGGGAAAGCGGGATAGCGGAGCGCCGCCATCCCGCTTTTCCACGACCTGATCTGGAGGTTGTGGGGCTGGTGGGGGGGAGAAGCAGGCTTGCTTCTCCCTCCCCCAGCCTCCCGATCAGGTGGGGGAAAGCGGGATAGCGGAGCGCCGCCATCCCGCTTTTCCCCGACCTGATCTGGAGGTTGTGGGGATGTGGGGGGGGAGAAGCAGGCTTGCTTCTCCCCCCGCCAGCCTCCCGATCAGGTCGGGGAAAAGCGGGATAGCGGAGCGCCGCCATCCCGCTTTTCCACGACCTGATCTGGAGGTTGTGGGGCTGGTGGGGGGGAGAAGCAGGCTTGCTTCTCCCCCCGCCAGCCTCCAGATCAGGTCGGGGAATAGCGGGGTGGCGGCTCTGCGCCTCCCCGCTGTCCCCAGCTTTTGGGTGCAGGCTGCTGCCCGCAAGCCTTGCGAGCCCGCGGTACATCCCGCCGGGCTTGCAAGACTTGGGATAGCTTCCTGAAGCCTGGAGAGCGAGAGGGGTCGGTGCGCACGGACCCCTCTCGCTCTCCAGGCTTCAGCAAAAGCCTGCATTCGCACCATAGGACGCACACACATTTCCCCTTCATTTTTGGAGGGGAAAAAGTGCGTCCTATAGTGCGAAAAATACGGTACTGTATATTTGTGCACCAGAATGAAAAAATGGTATCTTGGCTCATTTGGAACCCCTGATTCTCACAACTAAACCCTATGGCACAAGCCACATGAGACCAACTAAAGCGCAGGTCTCGCTAGTTTGAGGGTTCAAGTCTGGGCGAGGAAATAGCTTGCATCCCAGTGGAAGAATCCTTTTGGGGAAGACCCACAGGTAGAGTGCCTGTTTTGGAAAGGTCTATGGTTCAGTCCCCTGCATCTCCAGTTAAAAGAATAAAATAGCTGGGAACATGGAATAAATTTCCATGCCTGAGACACTGCCCATCAGGCTAGGTGGACAGATAGACAGTCTGACCTGATTTAAGGCAGAGTCCTCTATCTGGCAGCCTCCTGCCACACCCATTTCTAGTCTTTCCTCCGGCAGTTGGCTCTGGACTACCAGTTGCCGCTTTGTATGTTGCATTTTCAGATGTACATTTAAAACAGGTGAACACTTAAAGTGAGAACTTGGCAAAGAAGTTAACACCATTGCTTCACAGCCGGCTGTGACAAGCAGCAGATATTTGCTGTATGTTCACTTTATGTTAAATCCAGACAGTCCTTTGCCTAATGTGCAAAGTTACCCACCTTTTCCTTTTCCTTTTTTTTTTTTTACTTGTGAATGCTACTGTCTTGTGTTTAATGTTTCAGATGTCTAATATGTTGGCATTTATGCATGAGGTCCTACTTCTCCCCCTTTTGTACTGTCTGAAGCAGCTTTCAATTCAGAGATGGGGAGACTGTGGCTCTCCATATGTTATTGTCTCCGTTTCCCACCAGCCACAATTAGCAAGGCCAAAGGCCAGGGATGTTTTAATCCAACAACAACTGCAGGCCCACATATTATCCATACCTGCTTTAATTGCTGACCACACCTCTCTTCATATTGTCTACATCTTCTTTCAAGATTTCTCTCCCTGCCCCACTTCAGAACCATTTTGTTAGGTCTGAGATTGCACAATCCTATCTCTTAACTTGCTTTAGGATACATTCTCAATGTCACTTAAACTCAGTGCCCTTAAGCCTTCCTTTGTAATTTTAATCAATATTATTTTAAAAAATGACATAGGTAATCTATGGGATTTTTTAATATATCTATGCTCTATTCTGGCTGGCTCCTCACATGCAAATGCTGTGCACAAGCAGGGGACAAATGTATGAAGCTACTCTCCTCCCATGTTGCTATGCCCATCACCCTCCAAAAGTTGTAAGTCTGAAGTGGGGGATGTTCCCTGCCTCAAACCCCGGATAGCCACAGCCAGTTAGCAAAACCTTCTGAGCTAGGTGGACCAATGGTGTCACTTGACATAAGGCAGCGATGGGCACAGAGACGTGGTGTGGTAGCGGGGGAGGCTAGAGCTTAGTATGTTCAGCCTGCTCACATGTAGCATTTGCATGTGAGCAGCATGCCTGAATGGGGCTGAAGTCTATGGGCAAAGTAGGAGTTCTAATCCTAGTTAACTTGAGTATTGAACCAATAAGTTCTTCAAGGAGTGTTTTGCATATAATGTGAATATGCGAAGCCCCTTCTCCTCATGCCGCCCCTGCCCTTGCTACATTCACAGTGACATTTTCTGCACAAACGTACTTCATAAAAGTAAGCAAGAACTTGTATTTCTGTAGGAATGATATTTTTCCCCAGGATTATTTTTAAACATACCCTTTCATTAATGTCAAGAGCTGAGAGAAATATTGAATCTGTCTGCATACACAGGGTTGTATCCAACTAACTCCCACTCAGAGTAGACTTAACTTAATGAACCTAAGTTAGTAACAATCATTAACTTAATGGAGTCTACTCTGAGCAGGATTGGCCCACACTGGATACAACCTAAACTGGATATATACCTTTGGCGTTTCAGAATGTGTTTATGTTCTGAATTAGGTCATTGGACAGTGGTCTAAAACAAATGCACTGTGTATCATCTCTATTTTGGGTCTAAGATTAATCTTGCTTTTGTCTGCTTTTTAAATATGAGAAGGTAAACTCAAGGGTGCTGCTTGAGAATTTCAACCTTAAAATAAGAATTGGAATGCATGAGCTAACGTGAACTACTTGCACAGTCAGAATTTGCCTGCAGTTATGTGTGCATCAGGTATTATAGTACTATTTCTTTTTTCTGTAGTTTTTATTCACTTTGTAAAAGGATGTTTCTTACACTCAGGAACTTAAGTTTAATTAACATGCAAGTTTATTAGATCATTTATTCTCAAATGGTTGGCTAATACCAAGCCATTGATTGCAGAAAACTTGTTTGCAATGCTTCCTGTATTTTGGGGCAAGATAAAAAGAAGAGTACACACATGATTTGGGTTGGGAGAAGAGACTTCTGAATTTGGAACTGACAGGTGGAGCTGCAAGGCAAAAATGCAGTTTCTGGGTTTGGGAATTGTGGCTCAGGAGGCCTGGACATTAAAAACCCACTGAGTTGTGCATTGAGATTTCAGCTACCTCAAGTTGTAGAATAACATGAGTTTATATACAGTTGTGCTGTTAGAAACATTGTACATGGTAGCTTGTGGCTGACATCCTTGTCCAGAACAGCATGATTGTTGCACTTTTAAGCATAACTGGTGCTGTCAACAATGGAAGACTTATAAGTGAGTTTATATAGAGAAGGCATTGTTTAGCAGAGTACAGTCTTAACTTGTCTTGTGCCATTAGCTGTAACATATGGTAGAGAGATCAACAGTTAAAACACAAACCTCTTTCATTTCACAAGAGGACATTTTCCTTCAGTGCATAAGATGCTTAAACCATATTCTTTTTGTCAGTAAAATTCTTAAAGAGCAACTAAAGTATAAAATTCTGGTTGAACACTGAAAAAGGTCCTGTCTTAATTGTATGCAATAAGTCTCCAGAAATCCTCAAACTATAATTACCAATGAACAATGAAGTTTTGGTAACTAAGCTGTTCATGTGGGTTAATCGTGGGGTACATTGTATAATCTCTGTTCAGTTAGTGTGCAAGATAAATGTTCTCTAGAACAGACACTTCTGAATAAGTCTAGTATGATAAGTATTTAACATAATTAATGTTAATCCTGCATAATTCAAGTTTGTACAATGATTACTGGTAATTGCAGGCTACTCCATAGAGCTTAGTAGTAACTCATATGACTCTTCAGCCTTATATCAATTTCACTTTCTCTTTTTGCAAAATACTAATGCAGTAGATTAACACTGATCAAGTCTTTCTTTTGGAAGATGTAAGAAGTATATATTTAATGTCCATGCTAACAAGTTATCCGTTACCTTTGGTATATTGGTTCTGCTGCATAGCATATTTATATATTTAACTTTGTCTAGAAAGGAAGGAAACTTCACCCTGCTGAGGACATTTCCTTCTCTGCTTTTTTTCCTTTTAACTGTTAGTGTAATGACCTAGTGCCATAAAACTTAAACACAGACAACTGCAGGTGGGAAATATTTTGATATATTAGTCTGCAGTTAAGATGGAAGCTTCTGAGTTTGTGGAGAGCAAAGGAGATTGAGGTGACATTGACTTCCTGACCACCCCTGAAACAACAATGTGTAGCCTGTGCTAATTAGTTTAATGACCCTCCAGTGTGAAATTAAAAGTGTCTTGTGCTTCCTGTTGATTCCCCCCCCCCATAGTATCACGATACTGCAGTCAATGATTTTTGTGGGGTACAGAGTGGTTAGTTTGGAAGGCTACCAAGTACGTAAAACTTTGGTGCCTACAAAATAGAAATATATTTTCTACCTGTGGTCTGAACAAGAGTTTTAAGAAAGACAGAGGAATAAGTTGATAAACATTAAAATTATCAACTTATGTTGATAATTAGGAAAATACAAAATCGCTCACAAAAATGAGCAGATACACTGTTGCCATGTTTTATTTACACCAAATGATAACCTGCCACAGGTTTTATGCCTTTCTTAGTAACCAGAAACACAATTTCAAGAGCTATCTACCAATTTATTTTTTTAGTGGCTTTGCACTGATTAATAATTTGCCATATGTTGTAAGCAACCAAAGCATTTCCCAGTTGTTTCATTTTCTTGCTGACAACACAGAAACTGTTGACATATTTGTGGCATATGTTTTCCAAGCTGTCATAATGAAATAGTGTTTGCAAAAACCTTTGACATGCCCAGAAATAATGATTAATGCATGAAATGTCATGTGAGACATGATGAAGATAAATAATTACAAATTAAGTGTTACATTAGAAAATGCTTTATTGCCTTTACCTATACAGTATTATAAACAAAATCAAAATGAGTTACACAACTTCTCTGGATGTTTATAACATAGGGCTGCCATATGTTTTATGCTCTTTCTTGACATTTTTGTAAAAAGAAGCTCAACAATGGGGTTTGTCTTAAAAAACTCAACAATTTTGGGGGTTTCCTTTAAAAAGCTCAAAAACATTTAGGGGGTCCTGGTTGTTACTTTTTGAAATATGGCAACCCAGTGCTTTAAGTACAAAAATTCACAAAATGTTTAGGGGTATGCGCACCCCCAGGAAAAAAGCACTATTAGGGTTAGGGTTATGACATGTCACAAAGCTTATAGTATGCCCTTTTTGAGTTCTGCTAAAATTAGCCTATTTATCTGTAAAGTATTATTGCACTCTGCTTCATATCCAAGGATCCAGCTCCGTTCATACAAGGCAGGGGCTGTACCTCTGAGCCATAGCACTTTCCGGATCCAGCTCCTTTCAGACATTACTCAAACTGCATAGAGAGACACAGATAAATGTGAGTAAGCTTATGGGTTAGTTAATGTTAGTTTTTGTTTATAAGACTGACTAAATAGCTCTATACATTTTTGAATTTTTTAAATGATTCACTTTTTTAGTCTGACTCTCCCCATAGATTTACATTCCTTGGGGATGGATCAACACAAGCAAGCTTTTCAGCCCTAGTTTTCTGTATAACCAACACAATTTTGGGTTTATGAATCTTTAATATCAACCCTCCATGCTACATGGCAAGCTGCTTTTGAAAATGAAGTGGGGTTTAAAATAAAGGAAAAGTTGACTATCCACAAAACTGATAACAATTTCTTTTTTGTTTTTTGTTTTGTTTTTTGTTGCCAATTATATGAGGGTTCTGGGGAGATTGCAGGTCTTCAAATGGCAGGCATAGCAATGTGTTAACTATAAAGATGGGCCTCATGGCTAAGGATCACTTGGTTTACAAATACAGTATTGTATTCTGTCCCATTTTTGTTGTTTTTCTGAGAGATGGAATAGGCTTCTCTTTAAGGAGGTGTAGTTGTCCATAATTTGTAACAAGATACCCCCTCCCACATTACCAAAAATGTTTGGCTGTCATCCAGCCATGGAGAGACCTAAATATTACACAACTGTTTGACATGCCATTCTAGGGTATGGTGCAACAAGGCCTAGGCCAGCTTTTCCTGACCTGTTGCCCTCCAGATGTTTTGGATTACAACTATCAGCTGCACCCAGTGGGAGTTGTAGTCCAAAAACATCTGTGAGAGCATCAGGTTGAGGAGGTTGATTAAAACACTCTTCTTTATGTATCCAAATACTGCAGTTGCCTGAAGGCAGAATGAAGTTGTAGCTTTTCTCTAGAATGAACACTGACTTTAATAAGGCTAGATATGTTGGCTGGCTGGCTGGCTGGCTTGAAGTACAACAGAAGCTGTCTTTCTCTGCTGACAAGGTGATATTTGCAAAAAATGCAATAGGTTGCTTATGCCTTAAGGACAGAAGAGAGTAACAAGTTCAACAATAATTCACAGTTAACTTGACTCCATGTGGTCAGGCAACATTACCTAGGGGAGTTCTTGAATTTGACTTCATTAATGCTCTCAATGTGTTTTGAAATCTGTTCATGAAAGAAGCTATAGAAATTCAAAGATCATGACCAGGGGAGGAACATTTCCCCCCAATTTGGGTTTAGAAATTAATATATAGGTGACTGCAGCTTATTTTATTATTATTATTTTCATGGGAAGGACTGTAAAAGCTTTGTCTTAAAGCTGTACAGTATTAGCCACTTGGATGGAAACTACCATTGGAGAATTCAGTTTGAAGTCAAATGTAGCTGAAATTGTATACCAAGGGGCCTGAGCATCCCTTAGAAGCTTGGTGTGTTCCAAAAAACCTAAAAAATACAAGCCATCAAGTATTCTCGATCTTGCTGTTCAATTATAAATGGATAAATGTTACGAATTCTGTGTTGCTGACATTCCTTTGGAGAAGTAAATTAATGCAGTCTCCAGCTGCCTGCGGTTGAAGGCCATGAATCACATTGAGTGATTACAAAATAATCAGAAGTGTGGAATGGGTTTTTGGATTTCAGTTATTTGGTGTTTGTTGGAAGATCTCATTGTAAATAAACAAGTCTTGAAGATGCCACATCCTTTTGCCTTTTGGGATCATATTCTAACCATTAAAAGTGTCCTGCATAGCTGCAGAGATTAAACTGGAGAATAGCAGTGTCCATTTAAGGGAACAGCTTAGTGCCAGTTTTTAAATTCAGGCTTTTGTGGAGTAGAAAGGGTTCTCTGAAGGTAGAAAGGTTGGAAATCCTCTGCTCTAGAATAACATTTGTTTATTCCATAAAACATCCAGTTCCATTGGATGTTGATCCTTCTCAAGTTCTTTGTCTCCTTGCTAGTGAGAGAATTGGATAGAATGTGAGGAGATCGACTTTTAGATGCAGAACACTGTTTAAGTTTTATGTTAAGCATTTAATGTGCTTCTTTTTCTGTATAGTCAGTTTATTACTTGACAATCAATTATGCATTGGTCACTTTAAAATACCAGAGGTAGAACAGGCTATGGTCTCTGACTTGTTGGTGAAGTACCGTAGTTATGCACTCTTAGTCAGATTTACATTGGCCAGGGCTTGTGTCAAGAGTCTAAATCACTTTACTTGCTCCCATGAGTGTCAGCTCAGCAGCCCTTGTGTAGAAGTTGTGAGAATTGGTTGTGTGTATATGGTGCTCCTCTGCTGAAAATGGTGATTTGGAAGAAGATTACTGTGGCTTACTTCATGATAATAATGGTAGATATGGTAGTCCCCTAGCATGCTTTTGATTGTATACATGACTGCAAATAATGGCAGGTTCCACAAAAGGGTAACTGGGGCTGGCATTACATCCATGGCTGAGGTACCTGTGGAATTTGGCTGTGCCTCCTGAAACCACTGTGGCTCTCCATAAACTGCATAATGTGCAATACTATGCAGGCCTTGGTGGTGATGGGTCAGCTGTCGTACAGCTGTCTTGCTAAGCATTGCTTGCTTTTGGGACCTTAGTCATCTCCACACATACACACCCCACGTCTCCCCCAAAATATCCTGTTACAGAGTATTTGGGGATCCTATTTCTTGAAAGTCCATGTGTAGTTGAACATTTCAGATTTTTAGTTGAAATGAAAATCCTTATACATGGCCGTGTAGTCCTTGGATTCAAGGTCATCAGATACTGCACTTAGCTCTGTCACTGACTTTCTTTGTGGCTTTGAATGCATTCATTGGAACTCTGGGCTTCACGTTGCTCACTTGTAATACAGGCAACTGCCTGGTTGCGTGGGGGCTGCGTTCCAGGCATTCGCACGTGTTGACAGAGCACACATAAGCCTGCCCTGTTATGCCCCCTTCTGGGTACAAAATTACCCACATGTCAGCGGTCGTGCGTCAATTGAACATGTGCAAAATGGTTGCCGCCTGTATATATTTATGTTGGGGGCAAGAACATGTAGGCAGTGAGTTAGATCCAGACTTAAGTGGATCACCCTTTAGTCACATTTAAAACAATGAAACTTAAGTGTGATTAATGTAGCCCAGATCCAACCCACTGTATATGAAGAAACCAGAAACTGTGTCCAGCATTATTACAATCTCTGGGTTGACTTGTGTAAAGTGAAGAAGGGAGGTTGCTCATATTTTACTGTTTTCATAGGTGTCCTTAGTCAGAAGTGTTGGAATCTGCCTTTTAATGTTTATGTATGAGTTGCTTCAATTGGTGGATTGTTGTTGTGATATATTTAGGTTAGATCTCAGCTTGCAATTTATATCTGAGATCCTTTCCTGATACCTCCTGGTATCAAGGAGATATTTACTTTTTTCATAGAGTTTGTGAATTGTTTTGGACTACAACTCCTATCAGCCCCAGCTAGGACAGTTGTGCTTTTGGGAGCTGATGAGTTGTAGTCCAAAACATCTGGAGGGCTTTAATTTAGAGAAGGGTGCTTTGGTGTGTCTATACTCGTGTTCACAGCAATGCTTTGAAAACATCCTGCTGCAGTAGTGAGAAATAATAACAAAGTATTGTCTGTTAATAAAATGGATACAGCTGTAATGGATGTTTTCTGTAGTTCTAGCCTGTTCCTTTTCTCAATAATTCTGAAGCTCGTTTGCTGAGGGTGTGAAGCGGGTGTTTCATTTTTGTAGACATCAAAAGATCACTTGGTTCCTGTAAATGACCCTTTTGTCAGAGATGTCCTAGGGCTCTGTTACAGATTTAGAAAGCAAAGATAGCAGGAAGTAATTAGTGAAAAAAATTGTTAAAAGATTTTAAAATAGCTCTTTCTCTCCTCGGGGAATTTTCTCTTTCAGAGACAAGATGATACTTCTGACTTTTCTTTTTAATGTGCTTCTAGCCCTTCCTAGTGTGTTGCAGTGCAGAGGAGGGTTTGCAGGAATCTCAGCTGTAGTGTCCCCTCCTGATGGTGACATTCTGGGGATTAGTTTGGCATCTCTTCCAGATGCTTTGTGGGATAGTAGAAATAAGCTGACACTTGGGATTACCAGACTCTGACCTCTGATTGAAATGTGTGTGTGTGTTCCTTAAATCAACAGTTTTTTCAACCAGTGTTCAAGGAACCTTGAGGGTCCTCAGACATTTATTAGGTTCCTCTGTAATCACCAATTGCAGACAAGCTTCCCTGAATGACAGCTAGCCCTCCTGCTACTGATATTTTCTGAAATGCACAGCTATAGGGAAGGGTTGGGTGTGGTTTACAGTGTACACTTTGGTCTCAGTGTTGCCCTGCATGAACTAATAGGCTTGGGCAGAGACTTATGTGAACTGCCCCCTTGTAATAGTCTTGTAAATAAGCCCCCACGAGTTAATAGCATGCAAAAAAGAGAAGAAAAGAAAAAGAATCACTAGTCTATTGGGGGCTGGCAGAGGAGGGACTACGAGCTGCATTTCTGTACTGGGTGTGGAAGAGGGGACTTTCCTCCAGCAGCCTGTTTGGTTTCTGTGCTGGTTCCTCTGCCATCCTGTTCACCTGTCTGCATAGAATTTAATGCACCTGCCTGTGTGCAGTTGCTGGTCGTGTATGGTTATGAGGCTAGTGCTTAGATACAAGGGTGCCCTAGGCTGCTATAGAATACACAACAGTTCTGTGGCAGGGCACAGGGGTTTCTGGGCAGGCAAGTTATTGAGGAAAAAGTTTGAAACCAACTGACATCAACCCCAGCCATGGCTTTTGAAATCAAATTGTACCATGTAGTTCTATAGTCAGTGACTGAATTAAATTTATTGTACTTTTCACCCATGTTAGATGACTTGCTAAACTTGTATCTGGGTTATTCTGCTTCAGGCTACAGATGACAGCTCATTTGATAGAATAGTCATTCCTACAAAAAAGAAAAAGAAACTGAATCCCTACACCTACAAAGCAAGCTTTCTTGGAATAAGCAGTTCTGTCTTAGCCTTCTTTCTGATATATCACTTTTCTCTGTGGGGATATTTGTTTGTTTGTTTGTAACATTCCATCATGTGAGCACCCCCACCCTAACCCAAGCAGTATGAAATTGAGCAATCCAGACACAAGTTTACCACCTCCTCTACTGTTCTTACTACTATGTTTTAAATCAATCACATCAACTGTCCCCACAATCCCTGGTCATCTGCATGGTTATGGTCTTGATAGATTAGTATTTTTGGTGCTTTTCAGACAATTGTTGTTTCCCAAAGCAGCTCCTATCAACAGTCAGTGACAGGCCCTTCTATAAGGCTTACAAGCTAAAAAAAAAAGAAGTAACACAAGGGAAGAGGAGGGAGTGGAAAAGGCAGAGGAGGGAGATCATTTCACCCGCATGTCTATCTTGTGGCACATAAATGAATTTACCTTCTTTTGATTAAACTCTTGATTTCTTGTGACAGAAGCTTCTTTTTCAGCAGTTGAGAAGCTTGATTTTGCTTCTGAACAACAAAGCTTATTGAAATAGTGTACAAATAAATTACAAGGAAGACAACTTATGCTTTTTGTTAGACAACACTTGAATGAGTCCAAAAATATTTAGCATACCTTAATCTGTGTTAAGTTGTATATTAAAATCACTGTTTTGTTTCCACAGGGTGGCATTTTGCAGTGTTTCCAAGTTGTGATAACCAAGGCGAGGGGAATAGTCCAGGGAGCTTTTCTCCATCTTAACAGAGCCAGGTAAACTGAACAGCAGCCTGAACCCAATATTTTGTTTTGAGCTCCAGTATGCATGATGCAAGTAGTGTAGAATCTATGTGACAGCCTTTTGTGAAATGTCACACCTGTCCGTACCCTCAAGGCCTGCTACTAACATTCTTGAGATACTTAGGCTGAGAATATTTTGTTGATAGAAATGGGGCTCTTCAGTCCTGAAATGATCAATATATGTGGTGGTTCCATTCATTAGTTCGTGGTATTATTATTTCATGCCAGGGGGCGGGTGAGGACTGAGGAAGAATTTAGGCAGTAAAGCTTGCAGGGGAAACTGCCAGGGGCTGCCCTTGAGCCTTCAAATTGTACAGCAAGCATAACTTGATTCCAATTTATTGTATATTGGAAGATGCAGCTTGCCTTCACCTATGTAGCTTGGATGTGTCTTAAAACCAACATGGTAGCATTTGTACAGGTTTCATGTTGTCTTTGTGGACAATTTCAGTGGGCTACTTAAAACCACTTAGCTCTACATATCCCAAATAACCATAATCACCCCTGTGTCCCACATTGGTGTCTAAAATTGATGAGTAACACCTTTTTAAGTTCATTCACCAGTTAGGACTGTAAGAGCCTATAGACGAGTGACTGCCCCTTGATTGCAGAAATTCTTCCCTCTGAGGACTCGGCAAAGAGAGTCTGCTAGAGCTTCATCAGAAAGTGAGGTAAAATGTATACTGTGAGCAGAACAGAACACCATCTCTTGATAGTAGCCTGGTTCTCACATTACACTAAGCCAAACCATTCAGGCTCCCAGAGAGGAGATTGTGGCCACTTAGCTTTTCTCCAGTTGTTTTGCTCCTGTTGTATACTGAGCTAAGCCATGGTTTGGCTTATGTTTTCAATTGGAACCTGACTATTTAGCTGCCGAGTCCAGAGGAGGAGGATTAGCATGATTAGCTTCCCTGCACATGATCTTTTTGCCTATCTTTGGCTGTTTTGCTGGATGGGAGCAATAATGCCTTGCTTCAATGCCCCTATAGCAGTAAAGGTTTGTCTTTTATCAAAACCAGGGGTTGTCATCCTGGTCCCTACCGCCCACTAGTGGGCGTTTCAGGATTCTGGGTGGGCGCTAGGGGGTTCTACGGCACAAGCTGAATCCTCCTTACATTGAGCATTGGTGGCGGTAAGGAAATTTTACCATCAAGAAAGATGCATTAGTGGGTGGTAGGTATAAAAAGGTTGACTACCCCGATCTAAACCGTAGTGACTCTAACATTCAGGGACATGTAATTATGTTGTCAAGTTTCCCTCTGATTCATTCATTCATTTTTCTAGTATATTTTGAGGCACGAGGTTTATACTATCATCCTTATTGGAATGCCGTGTTGGCAGTTCAGAGATAAATGCCATTCAGCCACAACCAGAACTGAATAATCATAACTGTATATATATATTTTTCTGTTTCCTTTTCCTTTTCCCACTTCTAGTCTACTCTTATTTTAATTCCTTCCACCTTAGGAATGAAGTGAAAGGAAGGGTACTGTTCCTCTTAATGCAGGGGTGGGAAACTGCAGCCTCCAGATGTTACTGTATGCAGCTCTAGGCAGCATAGCCAAAGGTCAAGGATTACGTGGGTTGTAGTCTAGCAACACCCAGAGGCCACAGATACTTCACCCCTGGCTTAAGGTTACCTGCTGAATTGTGCAAAATTTGTCTGAGGGATGGGGCTAGTGTTTTTTGATCCTGGTAAGTGGTGCCACCTGCTGGAAAATGAAGCACCTTCCTTTTAATTTCCAGAGTGTCTGACTTGTGCCATAACTCCGCCTATAGTCTGTTGGGATATATTGTGGCTTTAGAACACATTATACTAACATTCCTTCACCCTTCCCACCATAGGTTTGCTGACAAGCTAAATGAAGAGGCATTGTAGGACCCTTAAAAAGTTATTGGGCTTTGGCAGGTCTCCAATTTAGAGTTCCACATTTGTGGAGCAACCACCCAAATTCATGGGCCATTGTTGGGCAAAGTGAGATCTTCTGTCATATAGTCAACAGACTGGTTCCTGACGTCACATGAGAAACGGTGTGTTGGCCTCAAAGGAGTTAAGATTATAATACGTGATGGTGCCAGGAAGGTGCAGTGACATGTGCCATCTTGCTATAACTTGCTCCATCTCTGAGGAGGAATGCTTCCTTCAAGATCTGGCTAATTTTGAAGCCTGTGGAGAACTTCCCATGCTTATCTGTTGATAGGTCTAGAGTCACAGTAAATGAATTTGTTAGCGCCTGCTCCCTAATATCCTGATCTTGCTTTTGATGGGCATTTATTGCCCTTTGAAAGGACAGCTGAGTCCTCTTGAAAGATTATGACTTATTTCAAATAAAAATGAATTGCCTAAGAGCAGCAACATACACTGCAGTTGCCAAACAAGAAACTAGTGAGCTTTTGGTTAAACTGTTTGTGCACAGATTGCCAGAACATAGTATCACTTTTTTATTTTGTTTAAACAAATGATATAGAAATTACAATGCACCCAATCAAATATGGATACTACATTTCATTCTCCTTGTATGGTTTCTTGTAGGTGGAGCCCTGCATGCTTTTCCCTAAGCGCAGATTGCATCTTTGATTCCTCCTTCCTTGGCTGTTCTTGATTAAACGTTCTCATAGCCTGAGATTGCTAGGCAAGCAGGTAATGTTAGCTGTTGGTCTATTCTTAACTTCTTTTTCTTCTTATAAACCGCGATCCATTCTGTGCAGTTTGGAGGAATTGAAAGGCTGCATGGATAAACTGTCATCTGTGCCTGGTATCTTAATATAGCTAAGTTAGACATTCATATTGGTGATTAAGCTAGCAGTGTTGCTGCTAATTAATTGTAAAAATTTATTTGTGAATATATTTATATGCTGCTGTCTCATAAAGATACATCCCAGCAGCTTACAACAATATAAAAACATAAAACCAAATACAGTGGTACCTCGGGTAACGTAATTTCGAGTTACGAACACGGCAAACCCGGAAGTGTATACTTCTGGGTTTTACCGTGCCGCAGAAACAACGCCTCCGGATACAGACTTTTTGGGGTAAGTACGGACCCCCAGGACAAATTAAGTCTGTATCCAGAGGGTCCACTGTAATAAAAAGTTAAAAATAAGTTAAAAGCAAAAAAGAAATAAAAAACAAACCTCAATGAACCATTGTGGGGGATGTACTCTTAATTGCCTGCATAGGCCTGCAAAAGTTTTCAGCAGGTGTTTAAAAGTTTGCACAGAAGGTGCTCACTGAATCTCTATTAGCAGAGTGTTTCACAGGACTGGGCTGATGATACTAAAGGCTTGATTTCTTGTTGTTGTCAAATGAGCCTGTTTGCCTCGTGCTTCCCAAGGAAGAGTGACTTACCGGAAGAATAAGAAATCAAGATAACAAACTTTTTATAAGAGAATGGAAATGGTTTATTGAATATTTACAGATAAATTGCAAACAGATAAAAACATTGCAAACAGATAAAAACATTGGCAGGATTATTGTTTCGGAACAATATGCAGTTTCGGAAGGGTATATATTTAAAGTAGATAATTAAATGATCAAATTAAATGAATTTGAATATGCAGAAGATATTAAAAAATAAAGAACCACAGAAAGAGGGGAGAGGAGGTCAAACTTTGAAATGTTAAAATGATTGTAAAATTAGTATAAATATTAGTATAAATTAGTATAAATATTAGTATAAATATTAGTATAAATTAGTATAAATATTTTTTTTTTAAAAAAAGAGTGAGTTCAATACCTGGTCACTTGCTTCTGTGTCAAATGCTGTTGGTGTGCCCACAGGACTGCAGCATTGTAACATGTTCTCCTGACAGCGTTTTGTTCAAGGCAGCTGTAAACCATTTATTTTCCTGTGGGAAATGAACTTGTCAGCCTTTACTATATTGTGGCCCCAGCTGAGCACTCCCAGGAGATCCAGCATGATAGTTATGACATTTTGTAGCTGAATTAAATGGTGTACCACAGGGTTGGGGAACCTGTGGTCCTCCAGGTGTTGTTGGACTACAGTTTCCATTCTTGCTGATCACTGGCTATGTGGGCAAGGGCTGATGGAAACTGGAGCCTCACAGTATCTGGAGGGCCACAGGCTCTACATCCCTGGTTTAGGAAAGAACTGCTGCTAACTAGGCAGCTCCTATGGATAGGGTATTGCTGGTTTTAACTGTTAATACTTAGCCTTTTCTTTGCCTATTATTCTTAACATACTAAACCATTCTTGTATCTTTTTTGTTTGTGATTAATATTTAGAAGTCTCAGGAACTGGGAAGAGGGGAATGAACCGTGAGGGTGTCCCCGGGAAGAGTCCGGAGGAGATGTATATTCAGCAGAAAGTCAGAGTCCTGCTAATGCTTAGGAAGATGGGATCAAATGTAAGTATTGCAGGCAGCCTTGTAGACCCTCACAGAAGCTACTAGTTCAGCATAATTTGTACTAGCCTTCTAGAACACCATACCCATGTTAGTTGTTTGTGGCACTCTAGGGGTTTAAAGAGAGCTAGCCATTTTCCAGTTTGCAAAACATTTCTTGCTTGCTCACCTCAAATTGATTCTTTGTTGTACGGGGCAACTTAGAGGGGTAGCTAGTTACAATCATGGACTTTTGTGACTAAGAGCCTCCCTACATTCTTCTATAGCTTTCCTTAGGGATTCGGGTGGCGCTATGGTCTAAAACACTGTGCCACTTGGATTTGCCAATCAGAAGATTGGTGGTTCGAATCACCGTGATGGGGTGAACTCCCGCTGCTCTATCCCAGCTCCTGCCAACCTAGCAGTTTGAAAGCACACCAGTGCAAGTTGATAAATACTGTAGGTGGGAAGGTAAATGGCATTTCTGTGCGCTCTGATTTCCATCATGCTGTTCCGTTTAGTCATGCTGGCCACATGACCACATGACCTGTAAAGCTGTCTGTGGACAAACGCCGGCTCCCTCAGCCTGAAAGTGAGATGAGTGCCGCACCCCATGGTCGCATTTGGCTGGACTTACCCATCCAGGGGTCATTTCCCTTTTTTACCTGTAGCTTTCCTTAAAGGTTCCAGTTTCTCTTGAGCAGATGAAGGTGCCACTAGGAATGTTTAAGATCATGATTCTAATTAAATACCATATTTTTTGCCCCATAGGGCGCACTTAGTTTTTTTTGGGGGGGGGGAATAAAGGGGGGAAAATTATTTTTTCCCCCCAGCCCCCAGAACAGGCTGCTATCCGCAAGCCTAGGGAGCCCGACTGGAAGTCGCGCCGGTCTCCCCAGGCTTGCAGATATCTGCCCGAAGCGTGCCCCGGGCTTCGGGATGCAGGCAGCTCTCCGCAAGCCTTGGGAGACCGGCGGGAACTCCCGCACCGACCCCTCTCGCTCTCCAGGCTTCAGCGAAAGCCTGCATTCGCCCCATAGGACGCACACACATTTCCCCTTCATTTTTGGAGGGGGAAAAATGCATCCTATAGGGTGAAAAATACGGTAACTTTGAATGTGGTACAGGATAATATTACTTCTGCTTGACTTTACAGCTTAAAAAGGATACAATAATACTAATTTTCTGCCTACAAACCTTTTCCCCATAAGAACAAAAGTTAAGCCTTGTAACTGGATCAGACTGAAGGACCATCTAGTCCAGCATCCTGTTCTCATAGTGGCCAACCAGGTGCCTAAAGGCAGTCCACAAGGACAAAATGAGGGCACTTTCATTCTCTCACTTGTGATCCCAAGATAATAGCTATGATGACTAATAGCCTAAATGCTAGTAATTATTCTTCAGATACTACATCTAGTTTTCTGTGATTTTTCTACCTACTCCTTTTTGAAAATTAAAACTGTAAAATGAATGTATGATATTAATAGACGAATACATAATTTCAGTTGTGCATTCTTTAGTCATCTGCTGGATATATGGACGCTTGTATAGAGTCTACCTGGGAACTTGTTGGGGACTACTCTTTGGTTTATTTCAACACATAATAGGCTCTCTTGCTCATTGGAAGCCAACCACAGAATCAGGGTAGCAATACTATCGGGGGGGGGGGCTTGGGGAAGAAAATTCAAGTGCAACAAAATATTACTTCCCGTGAGCCCAATGTATTTCAGAAAAATTCATTTATCAAGGGAATGCTTATTAACACACCAGCGATACAGGAGTTATCTCTGTATCCATTGTATGTTAGAAATGTTACTTAAAATGTTCCCTTAAATGTCCCCCGCCCCAAACTCACTGGGCTTATAATAAATAATATTTTGTAGCACCTGGATTTTCTTCTTTTCTCTCGCTGTCTCTCCTTTTTTAAATTATTGGGCAAAGTAATTTCATTTTATATTGCCATGTCTAGATGAATAAAACAGTAGCTATCTCCAAATTATTTTTGATTTCATGGGGATCATTTAGTGTGGTGTCCATTTAGTGTGGTTTCACGAAAAGGGGAAGTTGTTTTTATGGCCCCTTCTTGTGTGACTGGAAGCAGGTACAAGTGACAGTAAGGAAAACTGAACCGAACTGTGATGAGTTGTACTCTGAATAGTAAATAAGCACAGACCCTACTGCTGAGTTTCTATTTATGGATTCGCTTTTCTTTGTCCTTGTACAGTTAACCACCAGTGAAGAGGAGTTCTTGAGAACGTACGCAGGGGTAGTGAATAGCCAACTTAGCCAACTTCCTCAGCATTCAATTGATCAGGGTGAGTAGCAGGGGAAAGGGAGACATGTAAGCTTTCCAAATATTTATTGGTATAAGTGGTCTTTGTGGAAATGGATTTAAATTTATTTTAAAGCTACAGAATAGGTTTATTTATATTATTTTACTTAAGAAAAAAGTAAATATCTGGATAGACTTGTTGAAATAAAACATTTTGTATCTAGCATCTAAAATAAAACAGTGAGGATGCCTGTCTAATGCTCATAAGCAGGGAGTTCCAAAGCATAGATGCTACCATGTTGAAAGATCAAGACTCAGGAAGGGAAAAACTTTGTGCTCCCTGTGCTAAAATAAATCCAAAATCAGCAAGAAAGTTAACACAATTTTTTGCCAAGAAAGCTAAGTCTTGTGCCCCCATAAATTTGTCAAACATGATTCTATTTCAGTGTTTCCCAACCAGTGTTCCGTGGCACAGTAGTGTGCCGTGGAACTTTGCCTTGTGTTCCGTGGAGGCGGGCGAGTCGGGCGGTGAGAGGCGGGGCGGCGGCGAGCACATGCGAGGCGGCGAGCGAGCGAGCTCCCACATCCCATCGCCGCTCGCTACTTGGCCTGCGCATCCGCTCGCTACTGGGCCTGCCCCAGGAGGTGGGGTTGCGGGCATCACGCCCTTCCCCACGTGAGCGGGGAATCCCATCCGCCCCCACGTGAGCGGGGAATCCCATCTCAGCCCCCGCGAGAGCAGGGGAATCCCATCCGGCCATGCCTCCTGGCCAGCCAATCGGCTGGCTGGAGGGGGCGTGGCTTGCCTCGAGATTTTTTTCATGAAACAAGTGTGCCTTTGCCCAAAAAAGGTTGGGAAACACTGTTCTATTTGATTGTATTACATTTGTCTGCTGTTGTTTTTGTGGGAAGGGGAAGGAGCAAAGATCTATGTAAGATGCAGAAGATGAAAATTCAGCTTTAATGATGGATGAAGTTCTTTTTAAATACCCTAGAGATGCTTGAGGAACAAAAAGCAGCATAAACCACAAGGGCTTCAAATGTTCGATCCATCAGCAGGGGAGTTCACTGAAGGACAGTAGTAGGTTCCAGGCTCTCCTGTATGATGGAACTTGGGTTTTGATCATTTTCTTGGCCGTGAGCTAAGCTGCATCTGTAGTCGCAGAAGGAATTCTTAATTCTGACTCCACATCTCCCCTCTTTGGTATTAGCAGCCCCCTGCTGACATTGTGACATTAATTGTTTTGGTTTCCAAAATTGGGAGTAACCCTTGGAGTACTCTGATGCCTTCTGTTAGAAGGAGGGAGGTTACAAATCATTTTGTTCTTGGAGCATTATTCCTCAAAAGCTCTTGAGGGTGGGGCTCAAGGATTCCCTATTAAGGCATTAAACCAAAATTAAGAGACCAATGTAGAAATGTATTAATTTTGATGCCAATGTGAGTCTTGTAGCTTGTGGAAATGTTAATGGATGCACAGCTGGTAAGATATCTATGATCCCCCGAAGGTTGTACAGAACAAGCTGAAACATCCACTCAGTTCGCAAGTACAAAAAATATAACATGGTTTGGTCATACATTGCCCAGCTTTTCAAGCCATAGTTTAGCAGCTGAAAATGGACATTGGGACACACTTGCTACATCCCTTCCTTGGCATGCCAGTCTTGCTTAGGTCAAGTTCCCTATTAAGTCCAAAACAGAATTGATGTCAGTTTACTAACTTTAAACTTTACTAAAGGTTACTAAATTTAACAGTTTATACATGAACTAAGATCCCTGTTTGTGAACTAACATTAAACCACAGTTCTCCATTTTGTATGTTTATTAGTGATTGCAAACTGCTGGGGAAATTTTAAATTGAAATACAGACATGTTGAATAATTATTTTAATTTGTCATTCTAAAGTGTGATAGAATATTGAGAACTGGCTTATGCAGTTCAGCCCTCCAGATGTTGAACTCCAGCTCCTATCAGCCCCAGCCAGCATGGTCCATGGTCAGGGATGGTAATGCATCTGGAGGGCTGGAGAAGCCCTCCCACTGCTCTAAACCAAGACCATCTTAAACCTGCAGAGCTTCACAGGAACAGCTCTTGAGAACTTCTGCTGTAGGAAATCACTGCTTTTCTCATTCTTATTCTGTGGACAGGAGAAGAGGTAACCATGGAGGTAATTAAATAATATCAAGTATATTCCAGTGTCTTAATTAGCCAAACTGAAATTGGTTGTCTGAATGGAGAGCTTCTCCACTAGATGGCAGTAGCTTCCTATAAAAACCAATTTCAGAACCTCTAAGACAGTGTTTCCCAACCTTTTTTGGGCAAAGGCACACTTGTTTGATGAAAAAAATCTCGCGGCACACCACCATTACAGCCCCGTGATGTCAGCGTGCAGCGTCACGCCGGGAGGGACGCACGAAAGTGAAAGTTTTCAATTTTTTTCCCTCCCCCTTGCCGGGGAACCTCCAAGCTTTGGGGGTGGGGGGGGCAGGAGGCAGCAAAGCGAGGGACTGAGGGACGGCGGCAGCTGAGGCGGCGGCGGCTGTTGTGGTGGTGGCGGCGATAGCGGGCGGAGGAGGGGGCGGTGGCGGGGCCGAGGTGGCCGGCGGCGGCGGGGGAGGCGGTGGCGGGTGGAGCAGGAGGGCGGCCGAGGCCGGTGAGGGAGTAGGGTTGCCCGGGGCTTGAGGAGCCGTCGCCGGGAGTTGCTGCTGCTGTTGTTGCTGCTGCTGCCCGGACATGCCGGCCTCCTCCTCGTCCGCTGTCTTGCGCTCCTCCCTTTTGCACGCGCTGCCCCGCCGCCGCCGCCCCATTGGCTGGGTCCTGTCAGCTGATCCTGTGTGTGTGTGAGGGGAGAATGGAGAGAGAAACCTCGGCACCACCACCGCGGAGCCGCCCCCGGCTCGACGCGGATCCTCGCCGCCGCCGCCTCTCACCGCCCGACTCGCCCGCCTCCCTCCCACGGCACACCAGCCAACGTCTCACGGCACACTTGTGTGCCGCGGAACACCGGTTGGGAAACACTGCTCTAAGATGCTTGAATTTAAAATACTCCCATTTCCCCTAGAAAATAGTGTCTATTTATCTCCTACCACCCTACCCCTATATCTTGCATCTAGGTGTCAAAGGAAATTTTAAAATCTGATTTGCAAAGCCTTTGATGTGCATCAAAGATCCATCTAAATCCCCTTTGGGGCTGGGTATTAATTTAATGGTTCCTCAGATCCTGACCGTGGAGTTCCACATTCTCCTGAATCCAGCCACATTTCTAAATTTGCAAACTCAAACTTTCATAGCTTGATCATACATGAAGGTTTTGCTTTTTTCCATTTAATAGAAATTCTGCCTTTTGCATATTCTGTTCTCATCTGGACCAACTCCCTGCCTCTGCAATGGCAAACGCTGTGGCAGTTGCTCAGCTATGCCTTTGTTGACATAGCTAGAAAGCAGTGAGATGTATGCTGAAGACTGGTTCAATTTCTAGTCCCTAGGCCGGAGCAGCCAACCTAGTCCCCCCCCCCCCCCGGGTGTTGTTAGACTACAACCTCCATAATCTCTGACCATTGGCCATGCTGAGCTGATGAGAGTTGTAGTCCAGCACCACCTGGAGGGCACCACTTTGGCTACCTCAACCCTAGAAAATGGTAACTGGTTGCTGAGTGGCAAATCTTGTCTTCAGGTAAGGTTAGTTTGTCACTTCACCCAAAGACATTGGTCTCTTATGTGCAGAATAGCCACGTTAGATGATCTAACGTCGGTTATGCTGTTCAGTCTTCATTCTTTAATGAGTGCACTCCCATTTCAGTGTGATTTAGACATTTGCCAAGTATGTTGGCAGAAAGGATTTGGAGATGCTTTAAGTTCTGTGGAGGAGTTCAGAGTGGGAATAAGCTGCATGGCTGTCATAGAAACATGGGTGAAAGCTGGAAAGCTCTAGAATTCCCTACCTTGCAATCTGGAAGTGCCGCATTGAAAGTGATGTTAACAATTCACTGGAAGGTAATTAGCACAGTACTTCTCAAAACGCAAGCTGTTCCTCTTGGAGTCTTTGACACCAAGGGATATTTTGAAACCGAACTCCAAGGTTTGTTCTTCGGCAGGGGCTCATAGGTATGAAAGATCTGAAGAATGGAGGCCTTAATCTGTAAGTACATGCCTGAGGGAATGTTGGCCGCCTTCTTTCTCAGTCATCTGTTTTGATCTATTCTGCATTAGTTCCCCGCCTATTAAAGAAGGAGCAAAAGCAGCAGCTCTTGAGGGTTTGTGCTAAGCTGCTACTTGTCAGATAAACTGAAAGGCGTTACACTCTTGAAACGCTCTGTGCAAATACAGTTGGATGCATCTGGGTTTTTTTGCTTTTTAAAATGAAGAGGTTGCAGTTAGGTTGTGCTGTTGGTTATTTGCATAATGAGACTGGAAAGCAGAATCTGTGTGGTCGTTAAAGTAGGACCTTGGTGACTCCACCACCACTGTTTGCTGCAGCAACCGTGCCTTGTTGGTTCTTGGAGAGAGCCAGGTCCCTTGGGGAGCACAGAGCTGAGATGCAAATATACTCTGTGCAGATAGGTTGATGGGCTAGGCTAGGGGAGCCACTCAGCCTGCACTGTGAATTTTGTGCAATATTCTTCAACCCTAAGTCCTCATTTGGTGTTGAACTGTGACTCCCCATCATCCCCAGCCAGCTTAGCCAGTGATCAGGCATGATGGGAGATGTAATCCTACAGCAATGGTGGACCCACGGTTGTAGAGTACTGTTTTAGGGGAAGAAAGTTGCCTGAGGTTTGAAAGTAGACGGGGGTCAGATAAGATTTGGATTCAGGATTGTAATACTTTGTTTTGCTGGGATGCCTTGCATTGTTCTGTGTGTTCCTTCCTGCTAGCACACAAGTTAGGATCTTCTTTTTTGCACGTGAACAAAGGAAAAGGATACTTTGAAGGCTATGGAGGAAGGTTTGCTTTTAGCAACATTCTGTCAGGCCTATGCAGTTATTTGACATTTTCTTGAGTAACCAGTCATGTTAATGATTGTTCTGCACTCTCTTTAATGGTGTGTGTGTGTGTGTGTGTGTGTGTGTGTGTGTGTGTTTATGTTTATGTTGCTGAACATTGTCGTGATACGTTATGAGAGGGCAGGGTATGAATACTTTTATAAAAAATAAATAAACAAACATATATTGTGTTTTCACCACTCATTCCCAAAATGTTGTAGATACATGCCAGAGAAACAAAGGTGCACTGATTTGAAGCTGTTACTGAAAATGTTCCCAGCAGCTGCCTACAGAATTGCAACACCTCTGGTTAGAGAGCCGGTACGGGGTAGTATAGTACATCCTCAATCTGTGGCCCTCCAAATGTTGTGGTATTCCAACTCCCATCAGCCCTAGCCAGTGCAGCCAGAGATCAGGGATGATGGGAACTGTAGTCCAACAACATTTGAAGGGCATCAGTAAAGTGTTGGACCAGGGAAATGCTTGGTCTAATTTTTGTTCTTCCATGAAACCTGCTGAGTGACTAGGGGCTGTTTGCTCTCTTCTAATCGCAGGGTGGCTCTGAGATGGGAGAGTCCTGATCTCCTTGAGGGAAAATAAATAAATAAAGGGTCATTTTCAAAAGGCAGATTTGTAGCCTTGGTTCTAAAGAGGTAGAGAAGAATTTAATAAGGGAATTTCAACCACATAAATCATGCTATAGAAAACACCCTAACATCGGATCATCTTTACAGGAAGCCAGATCACATTATAAAATTGCTGCCCTCCCACCTATTATTGTGATTCCATTCTTTGTCACATCTGCCTTTTTCTAGCCCAGACACAGTTGGTGTGAGTCACTCAACATAGCTTTTGGGCATAATTTTGGAGTCTGCCATGGAATTGAGCAGCTCAAAGAGACCTGTGGAAACTGGGACTTGCTAAGATGAATCATCAAATGGGAATCTTCACAACTGGCTTCCTACTTGGTTTTGTCTGTTCACAAAATCTGTGTTCATGCTGAACAACAGACATATCCACTAGTGAATGCAGCATCTAGTGAGCGCCTGCAGCTTTGTCTGCTGTTCAACGCTATAAACCAGTTTCCAAACCTTCAAGGCTATTCAATTTCTTTTTAAAAAGGGATAAATGGCAAGAAAATATGAAAATATTTCCAGAGTGGAAGCTGTGTCACCCCAGTGTGGTTCCCCTTTATCATATACATACCCCAACAATACAACAACAAGAATCCACCAACAGCATACAAATCAATATGGCTAGCCTGATCCAAAAATCCACCCCCTCACACACTCACACTCACACTCACACACATAAATAAATCTCACTACAGCCAACCACACCCTAGGCCACCCCCAACCTCTCTCATCACCAAGGAAATATAACAAGCGAAAAGTTAGAGAACTCATCCAAGTGACGCTGACACAAAACCCTACACATAGAAGGATAGAAGCATTACTACCCCACCCCACTCACCATACCCCTCTCCCCCCTCTTTTCTTTCCAACCTACTACTGCATTCAACACCTATGTCTCACAACAAATGAAACTGATCCATAGAAAACACAACTTGAAAAAGAGACGATGCACATATTTTTTAAACTAATAAATCTTTAATAATAAAAAACAAAAAAGGAAAAGACTGCTGCACTGAGACAGAATCCCCCTTTTCCTGCCAAGCAGCTAATTATTGGAATAATAATGATATTTTTTTTTTATTTGTATCCCACCCATTGGACTGGGTTGTCCCAATCACCCTAGGAGGGCATCCCTCTTGGAGGTAGTTTGGAGAGCATCGTTTGGGCATGCAGCTGCAGAATTAAACAGGTTTAAGGTCTGTTTTTTTGTGCGCCACTTGAACTCGGTTCTTAACCTTGAATAGTAGAAGGATGTTTGCATATCATGTGAACAGACTGGTAGCACTACCATCATGCACCACAAAGTAAGGAAAATATAAGAAACTGGTTCCTAGATGCATGTTTGAGCTGAAGGTGGTTCCTGGGTTTGAAAAAGTTGAAGACAATTTGAGAGTAGATACCAGAGACCTTTGTAAGCGGGCAGGTTGAATAGCAATTGGCCAATGAGCATGTGTGCAGAATTTTTTTCTAGTTCCTTTTCATGCTACTGAAAGTGTCAACAATAATGTTCATATAGATTCAGCTCTGATTCCCAGGCATTTGGCAAATATTCTGCTTGCTTTCCAGGCTGTGATGTGTTTTCCTTTCCAAAACCATATTCATTGTAAAGGCTACCTGTCTGAGCTATGGACCTGTGCCCTTACTTTCTGATGTTTGTTTACCTCCTAACCATGGCAAAGTTCCTCTGTTTCTCTTTTGGCACCATTTATTAATAGTAATTGTTGTGGCCTGCAAGCAGTTTGCTACTCTTGCTGATCAACTGGTGAATTTATCACACTAGTTTCCTTTGCCTTTTGGGGAGCAACAACTGTATTCCCTTTGGAAATAAAATACGGGAAAAGCAGATGAATACACCATAGCTAGAAGGTGCCATTGTATTGCTGGAGAACCAGACAGGGAGTGTAATGAAACCTGAGGCCACTATAAAAATCAAAATTTGGTTTGGCAGGAGGGAGAGAGGAAGTAAATTCTGCTTGGAACTGTAACTGCAGACACAGCTTCAGGTCCTGCTGCCTGGGAAATAATATTCATGGTTCACCAGTTCAGATTCACAGCAATTGCCCTGTGGCAACAGGCTCTTCCACTGCCTTGTGCAAGCTATTTTTCATGTTAAGAATTATGCTGGACCACACAATGCCTTTAAATATTTTTTTCCTGTATAGACTTAGGGCAGCTTAATGCAAGATGAAGAGTTAAAATATCTGTGCATGCACACACATGAACGTAGAACAGTCTGGTTAAGCACAAGTCCAGATGATTTTGCCAAGAACAGCTTTGCAAATAGGTCTGTAAAAAATATATATAAATAGTAGCCTACCTGCTCCCATGTATCATTGGCAGTCATTTGTGCCCTAAAAGTAAACAACTGTTCCACCTGATCACCTGGAAGCAATTTCTTAGTCTCCACAGGCAGTTGGCTATTTATAAGCTTGGCTAGGGGTGAGTTGATACTCTCATCAGTGAAGTAGCCAGCTATCTTAGGCTCTGCGCCAACAGCTTTGTTTGAACAAGCTGCAACTGAAGCCTTCACTTCAGCTTGGGAGTGATATTAGGTTCACTCCTCCTGTGAGTTGTTGGTGTAGTAACTGGTGTAGATTCCTCAACTGCTGTATGAAATGTTGGACTGAATTCTCAATCTCCAGCAACCCAGTCAGCATTTATTTCTACAGACTGGTTATTTTCAGCATTGTCATTTGCTGCTTACCTGGGACAAATAGCAACAGTGCCCCACCACCTCCCTTCTGATCTTAGGCTTTGCTTTTTTACTTCTTCAAGAATATACCAGACCTCACAAGCATCATCTGAAACCCTTCTTGTGTGTCCTATTTGAGAGAGGCTTAGAGGGTGCCAGTAAGGGAGAGGGCCTTTTCTGTTGTGACACCACCAGCAGTAGCGAAATGCTCTCAGAAGTGAGACATAAACCTTCCTGGCACTGACCCTGACATAGTTTACATGCCAGGTAAAGATTTTCCTTTCCACCTAGGCGTTTGATGGAATTCACAAAGTTTTTAAATTTGATTGTACATCACCTGAGTCTGCTCCATGTCCAGCGACTCACACATGAAACAAACAAACAAATAATCAGCCACACAAGCTGCTTACTAAGCACAGGTTTTCAATTACCGTACTTTTCTCTCTATAACACGCAGATTTTTTCTCCTCAAAAGTAAGGGGAAATGTCTGTGTGTGTTATTGAGCGAATGTGTGGTCCCTGGAGCCGACCCTCCTGAGCGCAGAGGCAAAAATCAGGCAAAAATCCAATCTTGAGCGTCAGGGAGAAAGGAGAAAGGAGCTCCGTGAGAGAGGAAGCTGTTGCTTTCCTGCATTCTGCCTCAGGGTCTTACTGCCCACCCTCTTTTGTTTCGGTTGCTGTTTCCTCAAACGGAACAAAGAGCAGGCAAATCCCCTCCCCTCCAGGCAAGCAGAGGGGAAAGGAAAGGACCGCGTCCTTCCTTCTAATTCCTCTCCGTGCTCTGGTGCTGCTGCGTCCAGGGAAGCATTTTAGGGACTCGCAGGCAGCCGGAAAACAGGCAGGTGGAAGAGAGAGAGAGGGGGGGCTGGCTTGGGTGAGTGTGTGGGGGAAAACTTTTGCCTTCCTTTCCTCCCTCCCGTTAAACCCCTCTCCTGCATTCTTAGCCAGCTGCTTCTCTGCACACCCCTCTCGTGCTCCTTGTCCCTTCTGTGTTTTTCCTTCCCTCCCCACTTAAAACGTGGTTACAAAGCATGGATCCACATGGATCCTCAGGATCTTTGCATTGGGTCACCCCAAATTCACCATCAGATCACATTACATGTCCATGGCTACAGCCTGAACCAAAAAAAATCACGTACCCACTGTTGCCTGTGGCTGCAATGGTGCAAAAACGTGGTTACAAAGCATGGATCCACATGGATCCTCAGGATCTTTGCATTGGGCTACCCCAAACTCACCATCAGATCACATGTTTGTGGCCACAGCATGAGGCACAAAAATGATACATCCACTGTTTCATTCAGAATTTCCCCCCTTTGTTTTCCTCCTCTAAAAACGATGTGTGTGTTATGGTCAGGTGCGTGTTATAGAGCAAAAAATACGGTAATAGGCAACCTCATCTCAAATTGCCACTTCTGGCCCAAAAAAGGTTTGCAAATCAGGTCCGCTTTCAGAAAATGGGATGAGGCAATAAACTTGTTTCTGAACTGTGTTGCTTCACACTGCCTTTTGTGACTCCCATTAAGGGACCATCTTCTATGCTAGAAAATTTCTCTTCTCACAGAAAACTGGCATGTTGAGTTGAAGACTAAGCTAGAAACTTTCTCCCTTACATATTTCTCTCTGTATGGCAGAGCTGCCCACATGCAGCCCAGTGGAACAGTTTTGGTTGGATCTACTGCTTAAACCTCATTTGCACAGTTTGTCTCCTGAAAAGAACTTCTTGTAGCTCAGTGAATTAGGTTTAACTGGGTATTGACTACTTACAAAACTTGATTACCTTTACTATTTTTTTTCTAAAAGGTTTGCTTTCAATATCTAAGATAGACCAGTTGAAGTTACTGGGCCTCAAAGGGTTATATAAATAGGTCTACCCTGAGTAGGACTAAGACAGACTACAACCTTTAATATTTCATCTTCACCTAAGATTTTATTCCAGATAATAATAATAATAATAAATTTTATTTATATCCCGCCCTCCCCAGCCGAAGCCGGGCTCAGGGCGGCTAACAACAATCAAATAATCAGTCAAATAATCACACAATCTAAAAAATATTTCATTATAAAAATTAATTAAATCAAATTGATGGCAACCAATTAAGCAAAATTCTGAGCAGGTTGCCAGAGGAGGGAGTCAGGCTGCGCCCTGACCAAAAGCCTGGCGGAACAACTCTGTCTTGCAGGCCCTGCGGAAAGATGTCAGGTCCCGCAGGGCCCTAGTCTCTTGTGACAGAGCATTCCACCAGTTTGGAGCCGCAGCCGAAAAGGCCCTGGCTCTAGTTGAGGCCAGCCTAACCTCTCAGATGATTTGGGTTCTTCAGTGAATGATGGTACTTAAGAAATTAAATAGATGCCATTCATTTCTGCATCTTCCTCTAGCTTCTTTGTGTAATTTGGCTATATATAATCTAACAGTGGAAATCTTTTCTTCTGTGCAGCTAGAGATTTCTTGGGGTGTTGCTTTGTAAACTCTTCTGCTCTGGCCACTGTAATCTGTAATAGGGCAAAGAAAAGAAAACTGATTTGGGCTGCTGAAATTGGTAGTGGGGCTTTTGGAAGGCTGGGAGGATTATCTTGAAATAAGTCCCCTGTGCTTACATAAGATCCACTAGAGATTTTCTTTCCTCTTCTTTTTTAAAAAATGGGGTTTTGGAAGAGAGTGGGGATTGGGATTGGGATGGGGGAGGAAGAAGCATCTGCTGTCTGTTAGATAACTCTGTTCATCTACTTTGTGGGCCATGATGTCATCTGTTATCTTCTTGTTGCTAGGAAACCCTGCTTCCATGGAATTTCCACACCAAAGGCACCTCTGGGTTTAAAAGTAGTGCACATTAGAAGAAGAAGCCTGCTGCTTGGATCTCCTGCCTTGTTCTGCCTTGCTCTTTTTGGTTGATTTCCCCCCTTTCCCCAAAAGGATGTGATTCTAGTAGAACCTGCATAGCATCTCTCTCAGTCTTAGCTCTTACTACGAAGGAGCTACTAGGGGCCTTTGATCTGATTCAGCAGGGCTGCTCTTATGAACCCAGCAGCATCATATTTGTAACAAGAACAGAGAGTCCTCTGTCACCTTTGAGCCCCTTTGTGGACTGGAGCCAAAGCAATAAAATCAGACTGATCTACTTCCAATAAGCAGCTGTCTGTGATAAGTCAGCATAGCAAGAAAGATAGCTGAAAGCAGCTCCACTTTGTTAGTATATATTTGGACTCTGCAGGAAAATGGGACCCACTTTCTACTGCCCCTTGCCTTTCATGAACTTCTGATTTCATTGTTTCCAAATCTCTCTCTCTCTCTCTCTCTCTCTCTCTCTGTGTGTGTGTGTGTGTGTGTGTGAGAGAGAGAGAGAGAGAGAGAGAGAGAGAGAGAGAGACATCGCCCACCATACAATTGGAGTAGCCTGCAACACTTGAAAGCTGGTGTCTCAATAAATATCTGCTTTTAAGACAGGTTCTGCAGCTACCTCTTTGGAATTCATCATATTAATAATTTTCTTTTCAAATGCACCCAAATAGCAAACAGGTATGGATGTTTTTCAAACACTAGTGTTGTCTAGTCCATAAATTTTGACAAAGGATAGAATAGCAGCAGAGGATCGGTTATGACCCTCAAGGTAACAAATTGACGCAAGGTTCTGTACACAGAGAGTGTAGTTCTTGATGCATTTTTATACTTCCTAGCCTTCTAAGAAGTTCAGAATGGCTTACGTTATTATCCTTGGGACTTGTGTAAGTAGGGCAAAGAAGTAAATGAATATAGAAGATCTGCCACAATAGTTAAACCACAAACAGAAACTGGTCTTACATTGAATCTTCAATTTTTGACTTTTTAGCATGCCTTTTTAACTTCAGTGGAGTTTGTTTTGTTTTGGTTTGTTTGTTTATTGTCTTTGTTGGATCTATCCACTGCAGTTTGACTAATGAGTGGGATTCACCTAATAAGCCCCTTGTGTTTGTGAATGGGGATTCCTCTCCTCCCACTCTGCAATCCCTCCCACTTCAAATTGGCGGGGTGTGTGGGTGGGGATAACCCCAAGCAGTGCGGGGGAGGGAGATCATTGCATCCAGTAAACTGAAAAGCTTGTGCAGATGAAACATTTATAACTGTGCTACATTGAATTCCACCCAGTGACTTCCAGGAAAATAACTTGGGCTCCAAGCTCTCTAGTTTAATTTGGAACTAGGACACTGATCTTTCAGTGTAATTTTGTGTGTTTGAGATTTGTACCTCATCCTGTAAAAATGAGAATTTAATAGTCCTTCACATGATTCAGATGTTTTCACTAATAGGTGTTTTGCAGAATTCTTGAAAGATCACTGACTTTATTTTTTTAAAGCTCTTTTTAAAGACTTTGCACTTAATTTATCTCAACACACTAAGCTCCTTAGCTTACTAAAGCTTCAGTAATGTTTGTCCAGACAGTGGTTTCTTCCAGATCCTTATTCCTCCTCCACTTAAAAGATGGAGGCAAAAGAAAAATAAGATGCATACAATTACTATGACTCTTCCAAAATGGAACTTATATGATACAAGTTGCAAAGAAAATACAAAAGAATTCAGTTTTAAATTTCATTCAAGCCAACATGGTTCTCAATCCAGATTATAGACTTTTAACTGCTCACTCCACAGTTATTTCCCTTCACAGAATCAATATTGGTAACATCAAGATTACTGACCATGCTCCAGTAGAAGTGACCATAGGACTGAGCAATGAAATCCAAATCCATTTAACCCTATTTTAGAGACCAATCAACTATCTAGATAAAGGATAGCAGAAACCCTACAATTCTATTTTAAGGAATACCACAATAACAGCACCAATTCTACCAGCCTTGGGGAAGCTATGAAAGCAGTGACAAGAGGTGTATGTCTCAAAGGAAGATCATATATTAAACCTCTTCAACAATAACCAAACTATAAATGGAAATTACTGATCTGCTAACTAAATATAAAAGTTCAGGTTCAAAACATCTCGGAGTAATTGAACGAAGCAAGATATAGACTAGAAATTAATAACACACTAGTCAACATCTTATAAGTGAAACAACACTTTTATGAATATGGAAGTAAAAACTCTAGACTTTTGGCAAACAGATGTAAAAAGAAAAAATCAAGGTCTTTATCTTTTAAAAAGTTCCTCCAGGTGGCGCCCTTGCTCAAGTCTTTTAGAGAGACTGCTCATACATTAAGGTTGAAGTCACCCCCTAGTATGGCTTCTCCCTTTAGCAAGTTTATTGAATTTACATAATGCCAGACCCTCAAAGTGTCCCTATTTTCCAGGGATGTTCCTGATTCAGAGAAGCCGTCCCAGTTTTTGATTTGATCCTGAAATGTCCTACTTTTCCATAGGATTTCCCTATTTTCATTGGATAAATGTTGGAGGGTACAGAGTTATCCAACCTCCAAGCCGCCTGAAGGCAATCCTGTATAGGGAAGGGTTTTTTTCCCAAATGTTTAATGTTTTATTATGTTTCTATATATGTTGGAAGCTGCTCAGAGTGCTGGGGCAACCCAATAAGATGTGTGGGGTATAAATAGTAAAATTATCACTATGCAATGGGACATCCCTATTGTCATTGGAGAAATGTTGGAGTGTATGTAATACCTTTTGAATAAAATGAAGTTGCTTCAGACTTGGTGCATATACAGATCCATTCATTGTCCCATTAGTAAAAACATATCTACCATTATTGTATTTCAGAATTGAGTGAATTTTAAAGGTTATTCCTTTGCCAAAAATGACTGCTACCTCCTTGTCCTTTAGTTGAACCTGGGGCTGTCACTTGGTGTTGATCCCCTAGGGCGGGGGTCGCCAACCTGCGGCTCCAGAGCCGCATGCGGCTCTTTAAAGCCTTTGCTGCGGCTCCGGGGCGGTGGCGAGGGGAGGTGGTGAGGGGCGGAGGCGAGGGGCGGAGGTGACCAGCCTGCCGCCCGGCGGGCGGTGCGCCGTAAAGCAGAGCGCCCCCCTCGCCAGGCAGACATCCGCAGTGTTCAGTGTCTGCACAAACCTCAGTGCTCAGTGTCTGCACATCAGGGCTGTAAGACGTCACCTTCATTTTCACACAGGCTTGCAAGCTGTCATCTGTGAGGCGTGATCGGTGCTTGTTTTTAATATAGTTCATGTTGGAGAAGACCTGCTCACATACATATGTGGAAGAGACCACAAGGGCCATCGAGTCCAACCCCCTGCCAAGCAGGAAACACCATCAGAGCACTCCTGACATATGGTTGTCAAGCCTCTGCTTAAAGACCTCCAAAGAAGGAGACTCCACCACACTCCTTGGCAGCAATTCACCAAACTTTCACCTGCTTAAGTTTAAAAAGGGGCTTCAGGCAACTAACTCCACGTGGAATTCCACGCGACCGCGACTGCATAATCAATGCCACAAAATGCCAAAGAAAATTAACCAGGGCCCCAGTGAACCATAAATCATAATCAGTGCCTGATGTAAATAATAATTAATAATGAGGGCCCAATGTCATCCTCGTCATTATAAAAATAATCCCTCTCTTCGTGCCGCCCAGCCTCCCAAGAAAAAAACCCCACTTCAAACGGTCACAAAGCACAAATTCCACGCGACCGCGACTTGCTATGCCCAATAATCAATGCCCCAAAATGCCATAGAAAATTAATCAGGGCCCCAGTGTACCATAAATCATAATCAGTGCCTGATGTAAATAATAATTAATAATGAGGCATTCGTCATTATAAAAATACCGTATTTTTCGCCCCATAGGATGTCTGCCTGGCGAGGGGGGCGCTCTGATTTAGGGCGCCCCGCCCACCGGGTGGCAGGCTGCTATCCGCAGCGTGGGAAGCCTTGCCGGGAAGTCCGGCAAGGCTTCCCATGCTGCGGATGTCTGCCTGGCGAGGGGGGCGCTCTGATTTAGGGCGCCCCGCCCACCGGGCAGCAGGCTGCTATCCGCAGCGTGGGGAGCCTTGCCGGGAAGTCCGGCAAGGCTCCCCACGCTGCGGATGTCTGCCTGGCGAGGGGGGCGCTCTGATTTAGGGCACCCCGCCCACCGGGCAGCAGGCTGCTATCTGCAGCGTGGGGAGCCTTGCCGGGAAGTCCGGCAAGGCTCCCCAAGCTGCGGATGTCTGCCTGGCGAGGGGGGCGCTCTGCTTTAGGGCACCCCGCCCACCGGGCGGCAGGCTGCTATCCGCAGCGTGGGAAGCCTTGCCGGGACCTCCGGCAAGGCTCCCCACGCTGCGGATGTCTGCCTGGCGAGGGGGGCGCTCTGATTTAGGGCGCCCCGCCCACCGGGCGGCAGGCTGCTATCCGCAGCGTGGGGAGCCTTGCCGGGACCTCCAGCAAGGCTCCCCACGCTGCGGATGTCTGCCTGGCAAGGGGGGCGCTCTGATTTAGGGCGCCCCGCCCACCGGGCGGCAGGCTGCTATCCGCAGCGTGGGGAGCCTTGCCGGAGGTCCCGGCAAGGCTCCCCACGCTGCGGATAGCAGCCTGCCGCCCGGTGGGCGGGGCGCCCTAAATCAGAGCGCCCCCCTTGCCAGGCAGACATCCGCAGCGTGGGGAGCCTTGCTGGAGGTCCCGGCAAGGCTCCCCACGCTGCGGATAGCAGCCTGCCGCCCGGTGGGCGGGGCGCCCTAAATCAGAGCGCCCCCCTCGCCAGGCAGACATCCGCAGCGTGGGGAGCCTTGCCGGAGGTCCCGGCAAGGCTTCCCACGCTGCGGATAGCAGCCTGCCGCCCGGTGGGCGGGGTGCCCTAAAGCAGAGCGCCCCCCTCGCCAGGCAGACATCCGCAGCTTGGGGAGCCTTGCCGGACTTCCCGGCAAGGCTCCCCACGCTGCAGATAGCAGCCTGCTGCCCGGTGGGCGGGGTGCCCTAAATCAGAGCGCCCCCCTCGCCAGGCAGACATCCGCAGCGTGGGGAGCCTTGCCGGACTTCCCGGCAAGGCTCCCCACGCTGCGGATAGCAGCCTGCTGCCCGGTGGGCGGGGCGCCCTAAATCAGAGCGCCCCCCTCGCCAGGCAGACATCCGCAGCATGGGAAGCCTTGCCGGACTTCCCGGCAAGGCTTCCCACGCTGCGGATAGCAGCCTGCCACCCGGTGGGCGGGGCGCCCTAAATCAGAGCGCCCCCCTCGCCAGGCAGACATCCTATGGGGCGAAAAATACGGTATTTTTATAATGACGAATGCCTCATTATTAATTATTATTTACATCAGGCACTGATTATGATTTATGGTACACTGGGGCCCTGATTAATTTTCTATGGCATTTTGGGGCATTGATTATTGGGCATAGCAAGTCGCGGTCGCGTGGAATTTGTGCTTTGTGACCGTTTGAAGTGGGGTTTTTTTCTTGGGAGGCTGGGCGGCACGAAGAGAGGGATTATTTTTATAATGACGAGGATGACATTGGGCCCTCATTATTAATTATTATTTACATCAGGCACTGATTATGATTTATGGTTCACTGGGGCCCTGGTTAATTTTCTTTGGCATTTTGTGGCATTGATTATGCAGTCGCGGTCGCGTGGAATTCCACGTGGAGTTAGTTGCCTGAAGCCCCTTTTTAAACTTAAGCAGGTGAAAGTTTGGTGAATTGCTGCCAAGGAGTGTGGTGGAGTCTCCTTCTTTGGAGGTCTTTAAGCAGAGGCTTGACAACCATATGTCAGGAGTGCTCTGATGGTGTTTCCTGCTTGGCAGGGGGTTGGACTCGATGGCCCTTGTGGTCTCTTCCACATATGTATGTGAGCAGGTCTTCTCCAACATGAACTATATTAAAAACAAGCACCGATCACGCCTCACAGATGACAGCTTGCAAGCCTGTGTGAAAATGAAGGTGACGTCTTACAGCCCTGATGTGCAGACACTGAGCACTGAGGTTCAGGAGCAAAAGTCCCATTAACCTGGTTACCTGGTTGTAAATTAAATATTTTAATTAGCTATTAATTTGTCCTTTTTTCTTGAGATTGACAGCTGACTGCACGATCCTGTATATATAGCATTAAGGCCAGAAACAATATATGTAGTGTTATATTTGTTTTAAATGTTGCAATGTTTTTGCGGCTCCCAGTTGTTGTTTTTTTTTCGGAAACGGGTCCAAGTGGCTCTTTTTGTCTTAAAGGTTGCAGACCCCTGCCCTAGGGGATTTGTGAATCTGTGAGTTTCTTTTTTATAGGATCACTAATTCCCCTCGCGTTTGTGTGGTGTTCAGGTTTTCCCTTTTGTGCTACTAACAGTTAGTAAATTGTAATATATAATAAACATTATAAACACGGATCTCAGGCTTCCAGTCAGAGGAACACATTTTTCCAAATGATGTGTTCTGACACCACCACCTCCCAATCTTTTCCCGCTTTTCCCTGTGAACACTCATCACCATCCTACCACCAATCTCCAGGCTCTGAGCCTTCTTCTCTTGGTGGCTCCTCTGCTGGCTCCCACCATTCCTTTGCATCCAACCAGTCCATGACACTTAGCAGCCGTGCTTCCTTTCTAAATCCAAGAGTACTCTGTTCTGACCAAAATGAGCCTGTGGGTGGTGGGTCTGTGAGTTGCTTTCTCTACTCATAACTAAAGCAACTTTGCAAGAAATAAAACTGTTGTCATAACCATCTCCTTACTATTGATCTCTGCCCAGGGGCAATGCATTGCTTTGAACTAAGTTGCCAAAAGATAGTAACTTAAATTAATCTTTCATCAGCAAAAACTGCAAAGTGGCTTCCTTGAGTGTCTTTCAGGAGGAAGAAAAAACTTGAGTCTGTTGATGTGTTGCATTTGGAACTGCTCTCTCTGCTATCTAATCCTTTTAACCAAGAGGCTTCAAAGAAAGCCTTATTAAAGGAAATAATCCGTTCATGCAGGCCTAATTAGTTTGTGTGGGGCCAAGGGGGGAAAATGCTTTTGTGTTATCAGTTGCACTTGAATGGCAAAGATCATTTTTAAAACTAAAGATCAATTGAAGGCTTAGCTAAACATCCGCAGCCATGTGGGTGGGGACTCTTGGAAAGCATGCCGCTTCTTAATTTGATTCTGATCATTGCTGCTAGAGGATCTGCAGATGAAAGTACCAGCAGCTTCCTCTGTGTCAGCCTTGGGAGGCCAGAAGTTCTGCAGCAAATTAAACATGGCACAGACATTCCCCATAAGATCACCTTGCTGTCCAGAAGCCTGCTTTAAGGAGGGGCTCAAGGCTAACTAGATGGATCATCTTTCTCCTCCCGCCCCATGTGTCCTAGAGCAGTGTTTCCCAACCTTTTTTGGGCAAAGGCACACTTGTTTGATGAAAAAAATCTTGCGGCACACCACCATTACAGCCCCGTGACGTCTGCGCGCAGCGTCACGCTGGGAGGGACGCACGAAAGTGAAAGTTTTCAATTTTTTTCCCTCCCCCTTGCCGGGGAACCTCCAAGCTTTGGGGGTGGGGGGGGAGGAGGCAGCAAAGCGAGGGACTGAGGGACGGCGGCAGCTGAGGCGGCGGCGGCTGTTGCGGTGGTGGCGGCGATAGCGGGCGGAGGAGGGGGCGGTGGCGGGGCCGAGGTGGCCGGCGGCGGCGGGGGAGGCGGCGGCGGGTGGAGCAGGAGGGCGGCCGAGGCCGGTGAGGGAGTAGGGTTGCCCGGGGCTTGAGGAGCCGTCGCCGGGAGTTGCTGCTGCTGTTGTTGCTGCTGCTGCCCGGACATGCCGGCCGCCTCCTCGTCCGCTGTCTCGCGCTCCTCCCTTTTGCACGCGCTGCCCCGCCGCCGCCCCATTGGCTGGGTCCTGTCAGCTGATCCTGTGTGTGTGTGAGGGGAGAATGGAGAGAGAAACCTCGGCACCACCACCGCGGAGCCGCCCCCGGCTCGACGCGGATCCTCGCCGCCGCCGCCTCTCACCGCCCGACTCGCCCGCCTCCCTCCCACGGCACACCAGCCAACGTCTCACGGCACACTTGTGTGCCGCGGAACACCGGTTGGGAAACACTGTCCTAGAGCACCATTTCTTAGCCTGCTGGGCTAGGGATTACTAGTGGGCAGTTGCCTGCCCCCTAGCCAATGGCAGCCGCTCTCTTCACACATGGTATACTTGCATGCATGGGAGCAGGAGATAGAGAGTGAGGCTGTATCATACCAAGTTAGAAGGGAAAGAAGGAGAGGACAGGGTAATAGAAGAGAGGGGATGGGGAGGGAGGGAGGGAAGGAAGGAAGGGCAGACCGAGAGAGAGGGAAAGGAGAAGCACATTGGGCTTCTGGGCCCTCTGCTTCACATCTCTGCTTATACCCCCACCCCAGTCCTCCTTCCTTCCCATGTAGTCATTTGCCAAGCCAGGAAGCCGCTCCTCCATTCTGTAAAGGAAAGAACTGGTTGTGGCATTGAAGTGAATTAGAGAGGTCAATCTTTTAATAATAATAGCAATAACTATCGTATAATATAAAAACTGGGAATCAAGAGGAATAGAATAATAAGAGGGAAACTATTAGAGGAGGAGGAAGTGAATGTAAGAGCAGGAAGAGAGATAAAGGAACTATCAGTTTGCAGTTGAAATAGGGTACAAGTGTGAAAGGAGAAATGACCCGAAATGAAGTAAAAATATTTTGAGGTCCTCTTCACCCCTAGAGCCTCTGAAACAGCAATTTCTGCCTAAAATTGAGAGTCTGAGTCACAATATGACCAAATGCAATGTTTTCCTTAGCTTTTAAGAAGGCTGAACTATGGAACCTGCTGTTCCAAATAATTTAACTGTTTCCAAAGAGGGGAAATTATTGTGGTAATAGCCGACTGATAACGTCAGCCTCTGCCTCCACCTGCTGCCGTTTTGTGACTGACTTCCGCCCTGCACCTCATTTTGTAACTAGTCATGTCGATAGTTTTTAGCCCTCTTAGGTGGGTCCTGGGAGTGGAAAGTTCTGTTGTAGATCTTGGCCATCCTGCACTGCATTCCCAGCAGTGCACAAAAGTGGCTTAACTACCAGATGTGCCAAATCAAACACCTCAAGGAATGGGCACAGCTGGTGCACTAAATTTAACTCTGCAAATGCATTCCTGGCCACTGAAGAAACCTGGGCACCCATGCTCAGGACTGAGTCTAGATGCACGTCTAAACTGCGAACCTGGGTTTTCAGGAGGAGTTTGACTCCATCCAGCACAGGCTGATTCCTTATTCCCTGTTCTCCCTTCCGACTGACCAAGATCGCCTCTGTCTTGTCTGGATTAAGTTTCAATTTGTTCACTCTTATCCAGTCCATTACTGATGATAGATGCTGACTTAGAACCAAGACAGCTTCCTTTGATTTAGGTGTCATCAGCACACTGGTGACACCAAACCCTGAAACTCTGGACAACCTCTCATGTAAATGTTAAATAGCATGGGGGACAGAACAGAACCCTGAGGGACCCTGTAGGCCAATGACCAAGGCATCAAGCAGGAGTCCCCCAGCGCCACCTTTGGGTTTGCTCCTCCAGGATGGAACAGCCACTGTGCAACAGTGCCTCCAAGTCCCATCCCAGCAAGACAGTCCAGAAGGATAACATGGCCAGTAGTATTGAAAACCATCAAGAGGTCCAGCAGAGCCAACAGGACACACTCCCCTTGCCCTGTTCCTGGCATAGGTCATCTACCAAGGCAACCAAAGCCGTCTGTGACCTATAACCAGGCCTGAAACCAGATTGAAATGGATCTAGGTAATCGGTCTCCTCCAGAAACCCCTGAGCTGAGATGCGACCTCACACTCTAGTACCTTGTTCCAAAATGGGAAATTGGAGACTGGCCAATAATTTTCCAGTACAGTGGAATTCAGGGAGGGCTTTTTCAACAGAGGTCTTATAACTGCCTCCTTTAGGCTCACTGGAATCCTGCCTTGTTGTAAGGATGCATTGACCAGAGGGACACCCCCTTGCCAGCCCTTGTGCAGTGATCTAGCACACGTGTAGCTCTCACATTTCCAAGGATCCTGTCCACATCCTCAGGCTGTACAAATGGAAAAGTATCAATTTATGCTGGACAAGCAGAGGCCAAAGTTACATCCACTGGACCTGTATCAACTGTAGCATCCAAATCAGAAAGGATCCAAGCAATTTTGTCAGCGAAGTACTGAACAAATAGTTCACAATAGGTCATCAAGTGGGTGCAGGTTACCTGTTTTATGGAATGGTAGCTTGTTAGGGTTGATGTAGCCATTTGGAAAGCCAACTTGCCTGTATTGTCTTCCTAAGTGGGGAGAAGGCTGTTTGTGCTTCCCCAGATTTTGATCTTCTCATCTCCCTAACAGGACAGGCTGGTTGCACACAGACTGTAGCAAGTTACCACTTGAAGACTCAGGGATTGCACTCATTCAGGGACTTTCCTATTGGTGTGGTTTCTGGAAGCAGTAAAACATTCCATCCCCATATTACTTCATAAATGTCTTGCTATAAAAGAAAAAGAACTAGGAACTTCCAGTCACAGGCCACTGGAAGATCGGAATAAGGGATTTTTACCAAGACAGCAAGGACCTTGTGTAACAGCAGATGTGGTGAAGTGGACTGAGACAAGTTGCTTCCCTGTAATTAAAATGTTGCTATTATTATTATTATTATTATTATTATTATTATTATTATTATTATTATTATTACATTTATGTACTAGCTCCCTGGGAGTTTGAGGTTAGCATACATAGCATAGTCTCCCTCTTTTATCCTCACAACAACCCGTTGAGGTAGGTTGGGCTGAGAAAATGTGCCTGTCATCCCACAGTTAACCAGTTATTTTCAATGCTAAGTGGAGATTCAAACCTAGGTCTTTGTAGTTTAACAACACTAATCTTGTACACCACAACCACTCCAGCAAAGCTAGGAAACCCAGTAATTTATAAGTATTATATATGGATGATTTGAGGAGGAAAGCAAAATAGCTAGCACTATTTAACCTTGCCCTGTAGTCCTTTGTCTCATATTCAGCATCACTCAACAGAGCAAGTAGTGAATTTTCTAGCCAGTGGGACAAAAGGATCAACATCTGTCTGCATATGATACAAGGGGAAGGGTTTTGAATTAGGGAGGAATGGGAGGATCACTTGTACAACCCACGCACAGCACTGCTGACTTGTGCATGCCAGGTCTCTGATCTGTCATCTTTGCTATGTTCTTTTGGATTTCTGAGTCATTTAACACTTTCCGTCATCTTTAAAAAGAAGCACTTTAGCTCGCTCTCAGAATGCACTGTAGGTTTTAATTATAATCAGTGTTTGGGAACAACTTTGATTCCTCTGAACACAAGGTGAAAATAAGGTGTTATAACTTGCATTTAACACTCTCTTTCTCTCAAAACCTTGTAGCCAATCATTTGAAAGCTCCTCAAAGCCTGCAGACAAACAGTGATAAAAAATAGTAATTATCTGCCCTAATACTGTAATGGGCATATTTCTCTTTCCCCACAGCCCCTCCTAGCTTTAGGGAAATAGATCTCCTCACAATGCAGGAAACTGGCTAGCATGTCTTATTCTTTGTCTAAGCAAATAAAACCTACCTGTCCAATAACATCCCATTTTTTGCCTTTCCTCTACAGGTGCTGAGGATGGGGTGATGGCATTTTCCAGATCGGAGACTGAAGACAGACGGCAGTAGCTTGAAGGGCTGTTGGAGCAATTCTGAGCTGGAGCAGGGCAAATAAGCTCTAGGAAATCGAGGAAGATGGCCGGACAATCATGAGTTCCTTTGCCCTCCCCTGATTTTTTTTTGTCTTGTCCCGTGGTAGCCTTCCCCAACCCATTGAATTCAGTTTTCCTGTTACCTGACCACCTGAATGCATTTCACAGCCGTCTGTTCTGTATGCCCTGTTGGTGGGTCAGCAAGGCAGTTTAAATCAAGGACAACTCAAGGAATGCTTTCATGATTGGCTCCCCCCCCCCAAAAAAAGCGGACTCCGATTGGCTAGCTAAAGGAAGGAAACTTGACCAGTGGAAACACTCCCCTTAATTTTTAATTTTGTATTTTTAAGAATTATTGCTGACATCCTACTTCTAAAAGCCTTCAAGCTCTGGTGCTTATTTAGGTCATGCTTGTGTGTGTTTTTGGAGAGGGGCGTGGCTGTGTGAGACTGGAAATGGACTGTTGCTGCTGTTTGCAAAATGAGTGGCTTTCAGGTGTTTTGCTGACATCAGTGTTTTCCTTGCTAAAATTTGTAGGGGGAGGGAAGAAGGGTAGAGGGAATTAACGTATTTAGTTATTGCTTCACATTTATTGTCAGGGTGGGAGGGGGAAATGTTTTGCCATATTTATTACATGCTTGCTTGCCTTTTTTTTTTTTTTTTGATGAAAAAAAATGGCTTAACTGTTGACTTCCTGTTGGCTGCAGAGTCTACGTGCAGCTGACTCTTCCATGCTGGTCTCCTCTGTTCTTCAGTTCTCCTCAAGAAATTGTTGCTTTGAAGCATGTTTGGTTTTCTCAATTCTGCCCATGTAGGAAGGAGGTGGTTGAAAGCCCTGACACTTCGTTTAGAGTTGTGGCAATGAGCCTCTGCTGCAAATTTGGGCAACTCCATTTGCACCCTGCAGAAGGCCTGTCACTACTATGGAGGAATTCTGTATTCCCAAATATCTGTGAGTTGCAAAGTGTCAAACTGGGAAGGAGTGCAAACCAATTCTTCTAAGCAGTCTGCACAGTTCGATCTTTAACCTGTTGGCTGCTTCACATGTGGCAGTGCGATAAGAGCCTGAATCGTGTAACTGGCCTAATGCCTGCACTGACTTAGTGAGATGAAATTGACAAGTTCCTCCATTTGGGCTTGGTTTTGTGTGCCTGTTGATCTCTTTGGAGGCAGAGCATCTCCAGTGAAAATATCCAAGTGGCTTCAGGTGATACAACCTGTTTGTTGAAAAACGGAGACAATGACATCAATTCATTGCTTACTTTCTCTGGCTTGCCAGGAAGCTGCATGTTAAAACCCTGAAGTTCTAGGAGTTGTTTTCTGCCTGTATCCAGGAGTCTCCTCCCATGCCATGAATTTTCCCAGTACTTCCAAGAAGGCACCTAGGTGAGATGGTACTGATGAAGTATTTGAGGGGGTGGGGAAACATTGAAATAGAAACTTGTGGTTTCACTGTCTTTGCAGGAGAGATCATTATCTAGAGGAACCAGCTTGTGAACCTGGCTGCAGCAAACTAGAGTTTCCAAGTGCCCTTGGCTATGAGGGTCCAGGTGCTATTGCTATCTGTGTGTGTGTGTGTGTGTGTGTGTGTGAGAGAGAGAGAGAGAGAGAGAGAGAGAGAGAGAGAGAGAGAGAGAGAGGAGAGGAGAGGAGGAGGAAGAGATACCAGGAATAATAGCAAATGATAAGAGATAATATACAGAAAAGAGGAATAAAGGTGATCCCAAATTAATTAGTCTACCTGCAAAGAGCAGGTGTTCCCTCTCTGGAAATGATACTTGAGTTTTGATTTGCAACTTCATGAAAGTTCCCAATGTGAAAAGCCTCAGTTTCTTGGGGCTGATGATGACACCTGTTCAAATAAAACCAGCAATAAATGCAGTTCACCCTTGCCGTTCAGGTTTTATTCCCCATGACCAGTTTTTTTATGTGTCAGAAAGGACAGCTCTTCATCCCAATTATCAGGGTTTTGGTTTGGTTTGGTTTGTAGCATGGCATAATGTGCAGCTTTTGCTCCATTGAAGAGAATCCTGATGCTTTCCCTCACCCAAACACTTCCATGATAGGGAAGTCGTAATTTCTCTAAATCTCAAAATGAAGTGTGTTGTCACTGAGAGATTCCCCTGCGCCAAGCTGTCACTTCTTTTGCAGTGGCTAGTGGATGTGCTAGTGTCTGGGTCACATTTCCCTGTCCATCCACCTTTTTGCCAGTAGATGAATTTTATTAACTTATTTTTCTCTTTTGTGTTTTACTGCAATGGAGGCTGAACACTCCCCTGTTAACAGAAAGAAGTTCTTGTGGTCCATTAAGGCTTCTCTATCCCTGCTGTGGCATCGCCCCAACATTTCATTAATCTTTTTTGCCTCCTAGAAATCTTCTTTTCCTATGCTCCCCCACAGATCTTCCACTTCTTTTTTTGTTTTTAAAGAAGAAGCAGAAAGGCTATTCCACCCTGTGCTACTTCTGCACTACATATGTACCTCTGTTGCACAGGAGTGGATTGTTGCCCAATTTGTGGCCGATTCGACGACTAAAACTTCCGCTGGATATTCAGTGAACAAGTTCAACTGGTAGCTTGCTGGGTCAACCAGGCAACACTGTCACAGCCTTGTTGTTTGGTTGTGGCCTGTGTTCCATTGATATATGGCATTTCCAAGCTGTTGCATCTTTCTAACGAAGCAAACTTACATGTTTCTGTGGTTTTTAAACTTTTGGAGGGCTAAAAATGTAACTTGAAAGGGTTGAGGGAAATACACTTTGTAAGAGCTGTTCCTTGCTTCTTGTTTTATATTTATCCAACTGAACATGAAAAAGTCCTTTTATTGCTCTTGGGTGAGATTTCAAGTTCAAGATCCAAGTTTTAAAAGCACACGCCCTCCTTATGCCAAGAGGGAGGGAAATAGTTTGGGGTTGCAGCCCTGCACACACTTACCTGACTTAAAGCCCCATCAAACTCAGTGGGACCGTTGGAGTAGGCATCCATGGGTTTCTGCTGTTAATGCAGCCATCTCACTCTGTCTTCAAACGCAGCCCTAGTTTACACAATCATGTGCTTTCTTCTCCACAAGGCAACTCACAGCTTCAAAACAATAGCAGTATAAGCAAAATAGACAGTCTGTAAAGCAAAGTTAAGGAACCTGTCACCTTCCATTTGTTCTTGGACTCCCAGTCTCCCATCAGCCCCCTCCAGCAAGACCCAGTGGTCAGAGATGATGGGAGTTGGAGTCCAGCAGTATGCAGAGGGCTACAGATTCTCCACTGCTGTTTTAGGGCTTTAAAGATTATAACCAGCACTTTTAGCTTGGTTTGTCAATACACATGGAAAAGGATTGATAGGCAAGAACATGGGTTTAGTATCTGAGTCACATGATCTGAAAAGTGGGCCTATTCCATGATGAGCAGCTGACCGAAGGACTGTTGTGTCTGATGTACTTGGACAGCTCTGCCTCTGGCATCATAAACACAGTGGCTTTACAAAGGTAGGTTATCATGTGATAACTGCCCTCAACCGCTCAGCTTTTCTCTGCCTCACTAAATATGCCCCCTCTACTTCCCAGCTGCTGCCTGAAATGGACACGGGTGTTTCCAGTCACTTTTTCTTGTGTGCTCTTTAGAGTTAGATGCCTATCATTGCATCAGCAAGTAGGCCATTTCTGTAAAGCGGGGCGGGGAGGAATTGAGAGTCCAGAAATGGGATCTGCTTGTACAGCAGGATGCAAGGCTACTTTTACAATCAGAGGTGGCCTTTTGATAGAATTGACACCCAGCAGGAGATGTGGCGTCAGAGGGAACGGTTCATTGTGGCATGAAATGGAAGCCAGGTTCCCCCCCCCCCTGCTAACTATGCAGTGTAATCTTATTTTTGGTGTTACACAGTGACCACCTAATTGAAGGTACTGAGAAAAATACCCTTGCATATGATGAAATAGATAACCAGAGTTTAAGCTCGTTTTGTGTGCTCTGCCCGCCAACTTCCATCTCCAGCTCTGTTGTCTTAGGACCTTTTCAACAGTAGTGATAGGCCCAGCTTCCCCCTTTGCCTACATTCCAAAAGGAAAAACGTGTTTCATTTGTTCAGTATTTTGCCTTCTCTTCCAAAGGAGCCCCAGGCCAGAAACCACCGGATAACAAATTATATAATTAAAACTCATAATCACAGCTAATAATATTAAGGTTGCCAGGAATATTCAGTCATCAAATGTCCAGGTAAGGAATAATGTTTTAAATTTACTTCTGAATATTAATGATGAGGAGGGAGAGGCTCCTTGCTAGGGAGGGCATTCCACAATTGTGGCACCGGCACCGAAAAGGCCCCATCAGAGCTCAGCATTGGACTGTAACAAAACAATTCCTAAAACAATATACTGTAATGTGCAATTCTATTTAATCAGCTCTGTAGGTGGGTGAGGGGAGATTTTTCCCTATCTTAAGCACTTCAGATGAGCTATTTGTGTGCACGCTTCATTTTTTACCTGTACAAATCAGCGAAGGAGGGCAGTAAGACATAAATCTGTCCAGTGACACCCAGAATGGTAAATGGAGATATACAGCGTTCCTAAATGGACACACCCCAAAATTCAAATTGGATTGGGGAGCAGAAGGGCTATAAATGTAAGGAATACAGAATGAAATGAAGGTGCGCTATGGCCTATTAACGTACAATAATGAAAGTGGAAAATGAAACGACGTCCCATTTTGAACAATGCAAAGAAGAGATTAATGAAACAACCCAGGTGTCTCAAGGAAAGGAGGGGCTACGAAGGACAGCAGAGGGCATTGGCCAGCTTTTCATTGAATCTGGGAGCAGAAACTGACCTCCAGCCCTGCTTCTAGTTGATACCACCACCTCCCCAGGCCCAGTTTAGAGCACCCCTCCATTGCCAAAGCAGAGAAACCTTCTGGAACAAAGCAGTACCTCTATTGCTTGGAGCCAAATCTGACACTCCAGGTCTGTCTACCTGGCCCTTGAGACTCTCCTGGCCACCCCACCCCATCACTAACCCTGCTTCATACCCTCCATGAACATTTTTGCCTGGATGGAATATGTCCCTGAGCTCTGATGAAGCTTTTTGCTAATCTGGATGGAGGATAGAGAACAGTGTGTGTAGAAACCAGCCTGCTCTACCAAAAGGTAACATCACTCTACCCACCTTTGCCTCTGGCTCTGTCCACCACTAGCATGCGGCCCCTGGAAGGTGGCTCAGAAGGGAATGTGGCCCTCTGGAAATACCTCCCCACCTCTGCTCTCTAGAACAGTATTTGCTTGTTTCAAAGGAGAGCTTGAGGTCCGTTGCTCCTTTTTGGCTCCTTCCTTTAGAATTTTAACATTCTTATATCTTGTTTGAAGCACTAGGAAGTGGGGGAACTTTTTTTTTTCCTTTAAAAAAAATGCTTTTGTGCTGCAGCTTTTCTATAAGCCGCTTGTGAGCCATGGAGGGAAAAGACTAATTAGACTGGACAGCCTGGTAAGCCTCACCAGCAGAAGCACCCATCTGAAAGGGATTGTGAGCCGAGTGTTGGTCTACAGTCATTCTGAGCTGTGTTTTACCAGATGGGGATCTAGTGGAATCCACCTGTTTTTTCCTCTCTGCCCCCTGCTGCCTGACCTTGCTTTGACCTTCCCAAATTCTAAAGCAGATGGTGAAGAGAGACATGATAGAGAGAGGTGTGTACAATATGTGTGTGAAGAAAGCAGATAAGGAGACACTCCCCCCCCCCTTCTGTCCCATAAACCAAGAACTGGGCCGTTCAAGCTGAATGTCAGAAGTGTCACAGCTGACCAATGAATTGGCTTCTTCACACAGCTCTGCACTTTTGATCCCACCAGATTTATTTCTTATTTCACAAAATGTTTCTCTTGATTGTTAAAAACAGTTTACAAAACACTGAAATTACTGGTTAAAAATACCAGTTAAAAACAACTATTGAAAACATGCAGGCATGTTTCATCTTGCTAAAACTAAGATGTTCATAAAGGTAAAGGGACCCCTGACCGTTAGGTCCAGTCGCGGATGACTCTGGGGTTGCGGCGCTCATCTCGCTTTACTGGCTGAGGGAGCCGGCGTACAGCTTCCGGGTCATGTGGCCAGCATGACTAAGCCGCTTCTGGCGAACCAGAGCAGCGCACAAAAACACCATTTACCTTCCCGCCGGAGCGGTACCTATTTATCTACTTGCACTTTGACGTGCTTTTGAACTGCTAGGTTGGCAGGAGCAGAGACCGAGCAATGGGAGCTCACCCTATTGTTCAATAGAGAGGGATTTCCGAAGTGTGGATGCCACACTAAAACAGGGTGGTCCAACTTTTCATACCAAATGGGCTGCAAGAGTACTTTGACATAGAACCCGCGGGGAGCAAGGCCAAAATCTGGCGCACACACCCTGCAGCCCTTGCACCTGGAGCAAGGTCCTGGAGCCCTCCCACCTCCTTCCCAAAGTTGTGTAAGTGCTAACAAGGCTTTGGGAAGAGACTGTGGAACTCTAGGACCCTGTCGGAGCCCTCAAGCATCCTTCCCAAGCTTAGTGCAAGGGCTGCGGGAGTAGCTTGTCAAATGTTGCCAAGGGCTGCCAAAAAAAGGCATGAGGGCCGCATGCGTGTGTTAAACCCCCCTGCACTAAATGGTAAATTTCTTACAAATCAATTTGTTGTAGAGATGATCTTGGGTGGCTTGAAAAGAAGAATGGGCAAATTAATGGAGGATGGAGCTATAGACAGCTACTTGCTGTGATGGCTATATTCTCCCTCCACTATCTCTGCTGTTGTTGGTCACCTTTGCACTCAGGTCCTGCTTACGGTCTTCCCATTGGGGTCTCTGGTTGTCCATTGTGAGAACAGGATGCTGGACCAAGCGGGCCACTGGCCTGATCCAGCAGGCCTCCTCTTACGTTGTTACAAAAAGAGGGCTTGCCCTTCCTCTTTTTAAAACAAAAAATGCAGTAGCTGTTCATTTCAGGTGAAGAGCAGCACAGGTGGGTGTGTTACCTTTCAAAATGAAAAGTCCTGATTCCCAGGGTGCTCCCAGACTCATAAGAGTTGGAAAGGACTGCAAGGGTCATCTAGTCCAACCCCCTGCGACGCACAATTTTCAACTAAAGCATCCATGACAGGTGGCCATCCAAGCTCTGCTTAAAAACCTCAAATGGTTCTTAATCTGGATTTACTCTTGTTCAATCTGGATTCAGGGATAAGGGCCATAACTTAGTGTAGAGCATCCACTGTGCATGCAGAAGTTCCTAGGTTCAATCCTCAACAGCATCTCCAGGTAGGACTGGGAGAGACCCCTGCCCTGATATCCTGGAGAGCCACTGTCTAGTCAGTGTAGTCTAGACAATGCTTCCTGTGTGTTACTGTGAATCAGGTGATGCCATTGTCAGAAATCCAGGACTTTTTCCAGTAGTTGCCACTTGCAAGCAGGGCACAACAGCTGCAGTGCAGCTGCAGTGACAGTCTCGTCCTCGGCAACCAATGGTACGTGGTCTGCCAGCATGCTGAGTTCATGTGGCTGCTGTAATCTTTGCAAGTAGGAACTGCAACAAAATGTTGCAACGCAGAATACTCCTGTTCACGGAACCAGCCAGCCCTTCCAGGAGACTCCATTCCTTCCAGGATAAATACGTTCCACTACTTCCACCCCATTTTCTCTCAGCAGCCTATGCACACACTGATCTTGCCCAATTCTCACTTGGCTACTTTTTGCCTTCGTACCCACCTGGTAAAGTTCTTTTGTACTTCTGGAAACTTTGGGGTTTCCTTCAGGCCTGCTGATTCACTCTGATTGTGGGTGGGTGGTACTGTTTGGCCTCTCCAAGGATCCCACCTGTTTGGGCACCTTACCCGGCACCAACGGATGTCTTCAAAACCTCGAGTATGAAAGACGAAGAGAATGAATCACAGGCTTGGCATCAGTTGGTTCCTCCACAGACCTAGTGCCCTTCAAGCTCATATTGTGACTTTCACAATTATTATTTTTTAAATATATATTTTCAGGGCAGTGGCTATGTGCTGATGCACTTTCCAGAGAGACTGAAACAGCAAACATATCCGTTCAGTGGTGTGTGTGTGTGTGTGTGTGTGTGTGTGTGTGTGTTTTAGCATGCTATTCTCACACACTGCCTAGGCGGATGGCCAATTATCTAAAAGGCGGCAGGAAAAGTCATCCCAGATGGTGTTTTTCAATAAAAGGCAGCCCAATTCTTCCCCATCTCTTCTGTCACTGCTATTTTGTTCACCTGCTGGGTGTTCATTTTCTCCTTCCCTTGGGGATAGTTTTCGATTATCTGTGCACCCCACCAGCCCAAAGGCATTGCAATGCCATTGGAATTCAGATGGCAGAATTTGGTGGCCAGGTTGCTCACCGGGGCAAGAGGGTTTGAGCAGATTGTCTGAATGCACTGGCTACCAATTCTCAGGCCCAATTCAAAGTGCTGGTTTTGAGCTCTAAAGCATAATGCAACTCAGGAGCCCAAGGACTGCCTCTCCGTATGTGAACCAACCCAGCCCTGAGATCATCATCTGAGGCCCTTCTTCATGTGCAGAAAGTGGCAACAGAAGAACATGCCTTTTCAGTGGTGGCTCCAAGCTTATAGAATGCTCTTTGCCAGGAGACTAACCTGAGACCATCATTCCATACCTTTAGGTACCAGGTAAAAACATCTCCTCTTTGCCAGGCCTTTGGCTTTTAATTCCCTGGTACCTCCTTGAGCAGGTGGGATATTTTGAAAAATATGATTGTGATTTAGATTTTCTATTTTTCCATTTATGGTAGTTTTAATGCATGTTGTTTATTTATTGCTGCAAGTCGCTTTGGGTTGCACTGGCAACAAAAAAAAAGCAACCAATAAATTTAATTAGATTAGATATAAACAAACAAATTAATGCAGTCAAACAGGTGCCCAGGAAGGTGTCAGGGACCAAAAGTTGGATTCCTCTTTATGCACTGGCTTCCAGTACATTTCCGAGTACAATTCAAAGTGTTGGCTCTGACATTTAAAGCCCTAAACAGCCTCGGCCAAGTGCACCTGAAGGAGCGTCTCCACCCCCATCGTTCAGCCCAGACACTGAGATCCTCCTCCGAGGGCCTTCTAATGGTTCCCTCACTGCAAGACGTGAAGTTACAGGGAACCAGGCAGAAGGCCGCCTTGGTAGTGGCACCCTCCCTGTGGAACGCCCTTCCTTCAGATGTTAAGGAGATAAAGAGCTACATAACTTTTAGAAGACATCTGAAGGCAGCCCTGTATCAGGAAGTTTTTAATGTTTGATGTTTTATTATGTTTATATATGCTGTAAGCTGCCCGGGGTGGCTGGGGAAACTCAGCCAGATGGGCGAGGTATAAATACTGTAATAAAATTATTATTATTATCTGGTGATGAAGGTGAGGACTCCTGAAATGGGGGCAAGCAAGGCCTGCCCCACAAGCTCTGTGGGACCAGTCCTCCCCGCCCCCCACGTCCTGGGGGTATGGCACTGCCATCTTCTGACTCCACCATAGAAGACCCTGGAAAACTCAAGCCTGAAACTGGAGATTCCTAGAGAAGGTTGGGCCCTTTGAAGTAGAGAAGCATCCTGCAGCACAGGTGATGCCTGCACCTGGTCCTGTTGCTGCAAGGGGACTCAGTTCCAGCTTGTTCTTTGCTGGAGGAACTTCTGAGCTCTGTGTTTCCCAGAGTACGGCCTGTGCCTTGCATCCAGCCTGAACCTTGTCCCACCTTGCCTTCTGTCCTCATGTTGTCCTGCTCTCCTGTTGAGCCTTGCCATGGCCCAGAGCAGGGCAGCAGCCAGACTATTGATCCTCCTGGCCCAGCATAGTCTATTCTGATCGGTGTCAGCCATATGGTTTCTCAGGCCAAAAGGGGCTGCCTCAGTGGTGGGGGACCTTTGCCAGCCCAAAGGCCACGTTTACTTCTGGGAAACCTTCCAGGGGCCACATGTAGATGGTGGGCATGGCCAGAGGCAAAGGTGCGTGGAGCATCAAATTCAAAATTTGCAATAGGCTAGCTTCTACACATGCTCACATGCCGTCTCTCTCCTAAATCCCATTCACACGCCCTTCTCTATCCAGACAAGCGAGAGGCATGATATGAGTTCAAGGAGGCATTCCAGCCAGGCCAAGATAATCAAGGAGCATCTAAAGAGTCAGGAGGGTGAGCAGTGTGAGCCTCCCAGGCCAGGTTGAGAAACCTGGAAGGCCACTTTGGGCACCCAGTCGAAACACTCACAACAACCCTGCGAGGTAGGTTAGGCACTTTCTTTCAAGGCCTTTGGAAACTCTGAAGCCAGATAGCTGTGTTCAGGCCTTATAAAAGAGGATGAGTTTCATGTTCTTCCATAGATAGATAGATAGATAGAGATACAGAGCTATAGATACACACACACACACACACACACACACACACACACACACACACACACACTTTGATGATGAATGCTGCTTTCTTTCCTTGCAAGAGAAGGGCCCAGGCAAATTCTCCCATTATTTCTTAATAATAATGCTTGAAGCCTCCTTGGGACAGCAGAATGTTGTTTTGATGGAATAATAACAATTTTTGAGAAAGAAAAGGCAGGCTGGCTGATGAAGGGGGAGCCTTGAGGGGGAGAGGAGGGGAAGAAAGACTATAATTGTGCTAATAAGCAGCGCAAGGAGGGCTACAATTAATATGCCACCGGAATAAAAGGGCATGTATTCTGATGATAGTGCATAATTGGGTTTAAACTGCACCCTCGGTCATGGGCTATACAGCGGCGCACTTGTGTTTATGCTTCATTTCAAATTAGCAAGAAGGAATAAATTAATGCCCACAAATGAGCAGAGCTCATCTCCAAGCAGAGCTGCGGAGGCAGACAATGCCTCTGAGTTCCTGCGTAGCTCTTGAAGAGGAAGAGGGAGGAGGGCACATTCTCACCATATATTTAAAGCACTATGATGTGACATTGCTTCCTCCATAGACTGCTGGAAACTGTAGTTTGTGAAGGGTACCGGGAATTGTAGCTGGGGGCAGGGTAAACAGCAGTTCCCAGAGTCATTTGGGGAAAATCAAACACTTTAAATCTGCTTTAAATGTAGGGAGGAGAAGAGGAGGTTAAGGGGTGGTATGATAGCCATGTTCAAATATATAAAAAGATGTCATATAGAGGAGGGAGAAAGGTTGTTTTCTGCTGCTCCAGAGAAGCGGACACGGAGCAATGGATCCAAACTACAAGAAAGAAGATTCCACCTAAACATTAGGAAGAACTTCCTGACAGTAAGAGCTGTTCGACAGTGGGATTTGCTGCCAAGGAGTGTGGTGGAGTCTCCTACTTTGGAGGTCTTTAAGCAGAGGCTTGACAACCATATGTCAGGAGTGCTTTGATGGTGTTTCCTGCTTGGCAGGGGGTTGGACTCGATGGCCCTTGTGGTCTATTCCAACTCTATGATTCTATGGTATGGATGGCTACATTCTGCACTGAGCAGAGATTACAGATGACCTCCAAGATCTCTTCTGACTCCGATTCCAAGAGAGTTGGCCTCACACATATTCACACCATTCATTTAAGGGCTGTGATTCCACTTTAAGCAGTCATGGCTTCCCCCAGAGAATTCTGGGAGCTGTAGTTTGTTAATGGTGCTGAACGTTGTCGGAGATTCCCTATCCCCCTCCAAGAGCTACCATTTCCAGAGTGATCTAGCAATCAATCCCCCTTCAAAGGGAACTCTGGGAATTGTAGGCAACTCTCTTAACAACTCTCAGCACCTGAAACTGAGTCAGTGCCAGTCACATTTGTTGGCATCCATCTGTCTCTGGAGACCATGGAAGAGTAGTGTCTGGGGAGGCGGTAAAGTCAAACCATTGGAGAGTTACAGCGCCTGCTGTAGAGCCTAATACAGGATAGACCTTTTTTTTGCAGCTGGGGCAGATAAAGGTGTCCGGTTTTGCTGCTACAGGTGCACCATGGCGTTTCTTCTCTCTACCAGTTCGTGTAGACAATACTGATGGTCTAAGGGTCTGGCAGCTTTCCATTACCTCTCTTTATGCTGCAGGACTTGTACTACCCAATGCCTGCTTGAAACACAAGGGAAGAGCTGAGTGAGATGTTATGGGAGGGCTAAGCTGTGGGCCACAAGACTTCCCCCCCTTTTAAGACTCTCCACTCTTCAGGAAGCAGGCAGAGCCTGAAAGGAGCAGCAGAATCCCACCAAAGGGATAAAAGACCTCCACAAAGTGCCAGACCTTTTTGGAGGAAGAGATCTCCTGGGTGCTCTCCAAGGTCCTGAAATCCAGCCCCACAGCACTTTCTTGTCCTTTCTTTGTCCAAGAGTCTGCTGTACCCTGTGGGCTCCTGTTTGTAGTCAGGGCTGGACATCATGGCCGTTTTACAAAATATGTTGGGCTGAGGCTGTGCATGAGAAGCAGGTCTGGCCCAGGCGCTCCCAAATCTCACGTGTTCGAACTAGGAAACAAGTAGTCTGCATTAGGCTAGAATATCAGTTTCTGGGAATCAAAAGTGGGCAGAGTTGCTGTCGCTCTCAGGCTCTCCTTGTGGTCTTCCACAAGGTATCTGAATAGCCACTTCAAGATCAGGAGGATGGACTAGATGGGCCCTTGGCCTGATCCTGAAGACAGTCTCTTTTTATGTTCTTATATGCCAAGATTAGGGGACGCGGGTGGCGCTGTGGGTTAAACCACAGAGCCTAGGACTTGCCAATCAGAAGGTTGGCGGTTCAGATCCCCGTGATGGGGTGAGCTCCTGTTGCTCGGTCCCTGCTCCTGCCAACCTAGCAATTTGAAAGCCCATCAAAGTGCAAGTAGATAAATAGGTACCGCTCCGGTGGAAAGGTAAACGGTGTTTCTGTGCGCTGCTCTGGTTCACCAGAAGCAGCTTAGTCATGCTGGCCACATGATCCAGAAGCTGTCTGTGGACAAACGCCAGCTCCCTCAGCCAATAAAGCTGCAATAAATGAGCGCTGCAACCCCAGAGTCGGTCACGACTGGACTTAATGGTCAGGGTCCCTTAACCTTATGCCAAGATTGGCGCCTAAATAAGCTTATATATAGTTGTGTGTTTGTGTATGCACACACAATAAGGGTGGGAACCCTCAGGACCACATGTTGCCTTCTAGGCTTCTCTCATCTGGGCCTCTGGACTCTACTCTGTACCCTACTTGAGTATTTTTGCCTGGCTGGAAAATGTCCTTGAACTCTGGACATGCCTCTTGCTTGCCTGGGATGGAGGAGAGAAAGGAGTGTATGAATGTGTTAAGAAACCAGCCTAGTGTACAAAGGCAAACATTATATCAAGTTTTCAACTCCCTTTTGCCTCTTGGCCCCACCCACCCCTGGCATGTGGTCCTCAGGCAGAACAAGGGTCCCCACCTTAATATATTCAGATGCAAGCCCATGTATACAGAGAGAGTGCATCCCTAGGAAGGAGAACAACAGCCTGCCTCCCTGGAAACAGGAGAAACCTCCCTTGCAAGAGGCTCTGTCGCCCTGGAGTGACGGCAGGGGGCCGTGTCTCTGTAGAAGCCAGCGAATCAGCTTGGTTCTCAGGGATCAGCTCTCTCTCAGGTGGCATGCTGAGACGTGGAAGAAGCAGCTTATTAATAGATGCCATGAGGCTGCTGCCTGTGAGTTTTCCATGGTTTATTTAAGAGGAGCTGATGAGGAATGTGCTTCTCTCAAAACAAGCTGGGGGGGGGGAGGTGACGGATTGCAGCCTCCAGCTCTGGCAGCTAACTCTGGTTCCATTTCGCCTCCCTTGTTCCTGCTGGGAGAAGATTCCTTTGTTTTTCTCAGGCTTTCTGCCTTGAGATGGAGTTCTTTCCCACATTGCCATGTGGCCGGCTATATGTCCATAGATTAGAATAATAGTTATAGAGTTGGGAAAGGTAAAGGTAAAGGTAAAGGGACCCCTGACAGTTAAGTCCAGTCGCAAATGACTCTGGGGTTTCGGCGCTCATCTCGCTTTACAGGCCAAGGGAGCCCGTGTTTGTCCGCTTCCACAGACAGTTTTTCCAGGTCATGTGGCCAGCACAACCAAGCTGCTTCTGGCGAAGCCAGAGAAGTGCACGGAAATGTTGTTTACGTTCCCACTGGAGTGGTACCTATTTATCTGCTTGCACTGTGTGCTTTCGAGCTGCTAGGTTGGCAGGAGCTGGGACCGAACAACAGGAGCTCACCCTGTCGCAGGGTCTCGAACCACCAACCTTCCGATCGGCAAGTCCAAGCGGCACAGTGGTTTAAACCACAGCACCACCCACGTCCCTCATAGAGTTGGAAGGTACCCCCAAAATCATTTAGTCCAACCCTTGGCTGTGAGTCCTGGAAGACCCGTTCCCTGCCTTGCAGGCCTTTTCCCACCAGGCCTGGGAGGGTGGGGCCCTGACGGACTCCAACTACAAAAGCTGTGGCTGCTGGAGGGGCCAGGGAGCATCTTGACTGTTTCTTAGTGGAGACTTAAGTCATGGAGCTTCCACAGCTGCTTCCCACCACCTGCCATGAACCACCATTGGCAGGACTGGCAGCAGCAGCAGCAATGTTACTTAAGATAATATATTATTCTCCTGCGAATTATGCAGTTTTAAAGGTGCATTTTATATTTGAGTTCCTTTATAGTAATGTTTTCTTTTAAAGTGTGTGTGTGTGTGTATTAGTTAACTTTGCTGTGTTATATGTGCATTCTGTACTTGACTTCCTTTGCAATGTTTTGTTTCAAAATCTTTAAAGTAATATTTAAGTTTCCTGTTAATTATGTTGCTTTGAATGTATACTTTATATTTCACTTTTTTTCTGTAATGTTTTATTTGGGATTGTTTTATCTGATGTTTTAATGTAGGCTTCTCATTTGTGGGATTGTCTCCTCTTCACCAAGGAGGCTTGCCTGGCACCTTCATTGCCTATCTTTAGGCACCAGGCAAACATGTTTCTCTATAACCAGGGCTTTGACTGATTTACATTCTAGAGGCTTTTAAATGTGGGGTTTTTTTGGGGGGGGGTATTGGTTTGTTTGGTTTTTTGTGCTTTGTATTTTGTGTTCTCATTTTGTCTTTTTTAGTTGTGAACTGCTCTGTGATCTTTGGAAGGGTGATATAAAATTAATAATAATAATAATAATAATAATAATAATAATAATAATAATAATAATAATAATAATAATAGATTGTACATCACTTCGATTCCCCCCCCCTAAAAATATAAAGTGGCATTGAAATGAAACAAATAATGAATAATAATTGCCCCCTGCAATGCAGGAATCATAGCTAAATTTTGTAGTTAAGCTAAAGTTGTCTCAGAATAGACCCATTGAAACCAACAGACTTAATGTCCATGCCTATGCCTTTCAGTGGGTCTACCGTGAGTAGGATTAACAGTGGATGAAGGATTTAAAATAAAAAAATAAAAACCTGTGCCACATCCCCTTCTCTGAAAAAGAAGGGGGGGTGCAGGTCAAGATCTGGACCAACCTAAGAGCATTTCTGTAATATTTTAATACAATGGAATAATCAGGGAAAGGAAAGTGGGTAGGTAGGAATTATGGGTTGTCACTTGTTTGATGATACTGTCATAACTTGTTATTCCTTGCACATGCGCACACATAAACATAGATAATAGACTCTGGCTACTGAGAAAAAGTATTCCCACCCTTTTTTGCTGATTGGAACCAATCAGCCGCTGAGGATTGGCTCCTAGGGTCACTTTAGAGAAAGCATTCAGAAAACAAGTTCTGTGTGCTCTGAAGCTAAGCGTTTAGAAACACTGAAAACAAAAGGTGCTTCCGTTTTGAGAGAATGCTGCACATGTTCTGTTACATACGATGGAACTTAATGTAAAACACAGCTTAAGCCTGAAAGGAGATATTGGAGCACTCCCAAATTACAGGTGAAACTCAGAAAATTAGAATATCGTGGAAAAGTTCATTTATTTCAGTAATTCAACTTAAAAGTTAAAACTAATATATGAGAGAAACTATGGGGCATTGCCAAGAGACAGATGAGAGACATGAGACCGAGCAATACAGAAGAGCTGAAGGCAGCTTTTGAAGCATCTTGGTCTTCCATAAGACCTCAGCAGTGCCACAGGCTGACAGCATCCATGCCACGCTGCATTGAGGCAGTAATTGATGCAAAAGGGGCCCAAACCAAGCACTGAATACATATGCATGCTTCTACATCTCAGAGGTCCAATATTGGTCTATTTGCAATCCTTGTTTTGCTGATTTCATTTAATATTCTAATTTTCTGAGATTGTTAATTTGGGGTTTTCATCAGCTGTACTCCATGATCATCACATAATAAAGGCTTGACATATCTTGCTTTGCATGTCATGAGTCTATCTCATATATTAGTTTTACCTTTTAATCTGAATTACTGAAATAAATGAACTTTTCCACGATATTCTAATTTTCTGAGTTTTACCTGTATATGCCCATTTATGAGGCATGGAAAACAGTGGATCTAGCGGAAAGGCAGCGCATGGAGATCTGCAATGACTGTTGCAATGCATCCATATTTATATGATTATTGTGTAAGCTTAGAGATGACGTGGCTGTGACCATCCTGAAGGGACCCTGCACTTCTGAATTTGTCACTGCTGCTTAGGATCTCCATTTTTCCACCAGATGTCATATACTGCCCTTACATATTTATACACCCTGCAATGCAGTATTGTAGAACAGAGGCTTCAAAAAGCAGGTCTGGGTGCTGCGCCTCAATTTCCCCACCCCGTAGCAAACACTCATCGTTTTTCACATTCTTTGTTGTCTGTTTCTATTCTTTTCTGGTCTCTGCCTTATTGAATTTTCCTGTTTTATTCCCCCCCCCTCCTTCTTCTGATCAGCTTGTACTTCAATGGCTTAGTGAGAATTCCCTACACACTCTCCAAAATGTCAAGGGAGATGATTTTCTTCTACAGGATTGCCAAGGCCTTCATTTGCATCCCCTAACACAGTCCGCAGACATGATCAAAGAGGAAGAGGGAAACTTTTGAAAAGGAGAAGGGAGGGTTGTGAGGGGCAGGATTAATCCTCTTTAACACAACAGATTCCCCGCCTCCACTCACTCAGTAACAGATGAAGACAACTTTAAAGCATAAGGAACAATGGAGGAAGAAAATGGAGAAAAAGACTTTTGAGACTGACACTTTTCTCTGTGTCCGTTTCACACTCAAAAACCAACAGCTAGGATCCATTCGCTTCCTTGCTTTCCTTTCTCTATTCCCATCAAATCTTCCTGGGAGAGTAAAGTTGCTGCATAGGTTGCATAGTGACTTATTGACCAATAGGAACAACAGCAACAAAAACCCTCCTGTTCCATCTGAAACAAAAGAGGCAGTGTGATTCACCTTTGAGAAAGACCTGATCTCCATTGTAGAGCACCTGCTTTGCTTGCAGAAAGACACAGGTTCGATTCCTGGCAACATCTCCAGGTAGGAATGGGTACGTCCTCTGCCCAAAATCCCAGAAAGCTGCTGCCTGTCAGTGTAGACAATACTGAACCAGATCGGCCAACGGTCTTGCTATGACAGCTTTTGATGCTCCTGTTTCTTAAGGAAAGGGCTGTGGCTCAGTGGTTAGAGCAACTGCTTTGCATGCAGAAGATTCCAAGCACAGCCTCCAACATCTCCAGTTAGAGCGTTCATGGAGTGAGAGAGAATGAGGGAGACTGAAGTATGTTATTATTTAAAAAGGAGGATTCTCTAATAAACTACAGTGGTACCTCAGGTTAAGTGCTTAATTCATTCTGGAGGTCTGTTCTTAACCTGAAACTGTTCTTAACCTGAAGCACCACTTTAGCTAATGGGGCCTCCTCCTGCTGCCGCGCTGCCGGAGCACAATTTCTGTTCTCATCCTGAAGCAAAGTACTTAACCTGAGGTAATATTTCTGGGTTAGCGGAGTCTGTAACCTGAAGCATATGTAACCTGAAGCGTATGTAACCTGAGGTACCACTGTATCAGGCTTTTTTTAAAAAAAAAAAGTAAAAAAAGTCATATAGCACCTTGGAGAGCGGCTATGACTCAATAGACAAACCTGGAACCAAAATCTTGCCTAGTACACATAAGGCAGCTTTGTGTGTTCATTCACCAGACAGAACACTTACATCTGGGGTCACAAATGTGGCATCTGAGGGCACAGTGGTAGCCTTGTGGTCTTCCCCTGGTGCCCACAAATCATCTGTGTGTCCTTGTCCCTCTCCCCCTAGCCCTTGGTTGGGGCAGGTGGTGAAGGTGGTTAACCTTTTCTCCCTTGAAAAACACATAGAGCTGAAAGAGGAAGTTGGAAAATGACACTCCTTCCCACTTCCTCTTTCACCTCTGTGATTTTCAAGGCTCAAGTTAATTCTACTGAATCTGACCCCAAGCCAGGTCCCCTTGAAGTGTGCAAGCACACACTTTTTCTCTGTAGCAGGACAGAGGTGACCAGAGCCAGGGGCACCCATACAGCTCACTAAAAAATCCAATGCACCAATGGGACTAAAAAAGATTGGCGACCCATGGTATAAAGGCTTGGACAAAAGAATCAGGCAGATTTATGGAGGGTAATTTCCAGAATAGCAGGTGTGTGAGTTAGCCTGTTGCAGCAAAAACAGGCATCCTAAAAGACTCACAAATTTATTGTGGCATCAGCTAATGTGTCAGTGTTGAAGGTGCCCCAAGACTCTTGGTTGTTTACAGAGGATATTTCTGTTTGCTATGGGAGCTCAGTGGAACTTCCATGACCAGAGACACGTTTATCTGCTGGGAAAACCCACTTCCCTGCTTGTAGGCTTCCCAGAGGCATCAGATTGGTCACTGCTGGAAATTAGATGCTAGATTAGATGCTGGGTTTTGGGGGTTTTTTTGCTGTAAGCCCACAGAGCTCCACTTACATTCTTAGATTTCCTACATGAGTACCCAGTTGGAAGAATATTTCATTCTCTGAATACAGTGGTACCTCGGGTTAAGTACTTAATTCGTTCCGGAGGTCCGTACATAACCTGAAACTGTTTTGAACCTGAAGCACCACTTTAGCTAATGGGGCCTCCTCCTGCTGCTGTGCCGCCGGAGCACGATTTCTGTTCTCATCCTGAAGCAAAGTTCTTAACCTGAAGCACTATTTCTGGGTTAGCGGAGTTTGTAACCTGAAGCATATGTAACCTGAAGCGTATGTACCTGAGGTACCACTGTATTTCATTCTCTTGCCTTTTTGTTAATTTAATGTCCAAGCTCGCTTGCATCAGCTTTTTGAGGCCAGCACAAAAGCAAAAATAAAGGAAGGCACATCAGCTGTCCAATATAAATCAAGAAAAGCAGAGGATGAAATCAGAATTGTCCATAAATTGAAACCTGCCAAAGGCCTTAGTAAATAGAAGTCTGGTGCCCACTTCAATATCATTTCAACACCAAAGGAAGACCCTTTTATTGTCCCCAGGCCTTTTGAAAAAACCTTTTAATTTAATTTCTTCTGGTTTTGTGCTTTTAAAACTCTTTGCTGTTGTTTATCGTTTTATGATTTTATGATTTTTATGTTTGATGGCAGTATGTTTGGCTACTGTTGTAAACCACGGCCTGAGAGCCAAATATGTGAGATAAAATGAAAATTAAATCAGTCAGGAGCACACCCATGAGAAGCAAAAGCTAGAGTCCAAGGATACTTTCCAGCTAAGCAAAAACACTCCGGAAGGGTATGAAAAAAGCAGATGGGTATGGCTAGGGAGAGGAGGGCATGGCCAAACAGACAGATCTGGAGAGCTGCACTCAGCCCTTGGGCTTGAGATACATGGTGTAAGGATTATAACTACAGCGGTACCTTGGGTTAATAACTTAATTCGTTGTGGAGGTCTGTTCTTAACCTGAAACTCTTCTTAACCTGAGGTACCACTTTAGCTAATGGGGCCTCCCATTGCCGCTGCGGCATGATTTCTGTTATCATCCTGAAGCAAAGTTCTTAACCCGAGGTACTATTTCTGGGTTAGTGGAGTCTGTAACCTGAAGCGCTTGTAACCTGAGGTACCACTGTACAAGATACAGTGGTGCCCCGCAAGACGAATGCCTCGCAAGACGGAATACCCGCTAGACGAAAGGGTTTTCCGTTTTGGAGGTGCTTCGCAAAACGAATTTCCTATGGGCTTGCTTCGCAAGATGAAAATGTATTGTGAGTTCCTGCGGGTTTTTTTCCTCCCCCCCCCTTTTCCCAAGCCGCTAAGCCGCTTATCAGCTGATCCTAAGCCTCTAAACAGCTGATCCTCTAAGCCGCTTATCAGCTGTTCCGCTAAGCCGCTTATCAGCTGACCCGCTAAGCCGCTAAACCGCTTATCAGCTGATCCGCTAAGCCCGCTAATAGCGCTAATCCGCTAATGAGCTTGCTTCGCAAGACGAAAAAACCGCAAGACGAAGAGACTCGCGGAACGGATTCTTTTCGTCTTGCGAGGCACCACTGTATGCAACCTGCTTTAAATGCTTGGGAAATGTTATATAAAGGCTGTTTTAGTATTTTATTCATTAGAGGCAGCTAAACTTCCCTTACCAAGAAATCTAGCCTTGTTCCTTAGCCCCCTTGCTCCTTAGCCTCTTCTCCTGGAGATATACCACAAGGTAACAGAGGTTTTGGACCAGAGTTTTATTTATCCTAGATGGGCCACCATCCTAGGTCGACGAGTCCTATCTGCCCCTCACTTCCCTCTACAGCACATGCCGAAGCCGCCTTCTTGACCGTTGGACCCACTATTTGTCCTGTCTGTTCAATCCGCCAGAGCCAGTCTTCGCATGCAAGGGAAGTCACTAACTCCCTGGGGGTTCGAGACCTGCCAGCTACCCTACTCATAGTAAAGGGACCCCTGACCATTAGGTCCAGTCGCGGACGACTCTGGGGTTGTGGCGCTCATCTCGCTTTATTGGCCAAGGGAGCTGGCGTTTCTCTGCACACAGCTTCCGGGTCATGTGGCCAGCATGACTAAGCTGCTTCTGGCAAACCAGAGCAGCGCACGGAAACACCGTTTACCTTCCCACCGGAGCGGTACCTATTTATCTACTTGAACTTTGACGTGCTTCCGAACTGCTAGGTTGGCAGGAGCAGGGACTGAGCAATGGGAGCTCACCCCGTCATGGGGATTCAAACCACCAACCTTCTGATTGGCAAGCCCTAGGCTCTGTGGTTTAGCCCACAGCGCCACCTGCGTCCCATACCCTACTCATAGTAGATGTGTTTAAATCAGCATTTAAGTTAATCATGTCTGTTGATTTCAATGGGTCTGCTCTGAGTAGAGAGAACATTATTGACAATCCAAAGGCTACCTCCACATCGGCACACAGTATCCATCTGAATACGAGTTGCTGTTGCACCCAGGTTCAGGTTTTGAGCTTCCCAGAGGCATCTGATTGGCCACTGTGGAAACAGGATGCTGGACTGGATGGGCCACTGGCCTAATCCAGCTGCCAAACGTTATTTTTGCAAAGAGTTTTGGGGTTGTTTTTTTTTTAAGCAACTTGTTTTGTTGCTGTTTCGTTATAGATTTTATCTAGTGGTCCCTTCTTTGTAAAAAAAAAAAAACTAAAACCCTTTCTTTTTTCAGCTTTCCATTTTGTATTATTTCTTATTTGAAATGCACTCAGCACCTTCAGGGAGCATCTGCATGGCAAATTGAGCTATGCACGCTGGTAAATAAATCAACAGACCTAAACGATATTCCCTTTGACTGCCTCCTCTGCATCCCATCAAGAAAGCAGCAAGACCCAGACTTAGCATGGATAGGACCAGAGCAACACCCTTTCCCTTTTGCTTTGCTTTGCTTTGTTATTTTTCGCTGGAGGGTGAGTTACTTTGGGAGGACAGCCACAGGAAGTTATCTGTTATATTGATTTCTTTTAAAAAAAAAAAGTTTGCCTGGGGCCCATCTGCCATTCCCCAGTGCAAGGAAAGCAGCACGTGACAAATTTAAAAATAAAACTCCGACTGGAAACAATAATATCCCAGAGGCTCCAAAGCATATTCTGCATTATTTATTTATTCAACACTGGGAGAGAAACAGCTCGTAGGTGTGTGCTTGTGGAAAGGGGGGGAAAGGGTGGCGAATAATTTTGCTGCTCTAAAAATAATCTTGGCCTGCTCGCTTTGCGGCATCCAATCAGGGAGAAAAAAAGGGGGGAAGGTGGATGTTGGTCTCTAGATATCAAGCCCTCTCTCTCTCTCCCCCTCCTGCCTCCTTTGGCTCCTCATTAGAAAATAGTTACAGAAGACAGGGAGACAAAGAGCTCATTTGCTAATGAACAAGTTGTAGACACCTTAATTATTGATGTGAGCTTGGTGGTGGCGGAGTGTGAAAGAACAAGATGGTTTCCTACTAATACAGCCCAGGCCTGAGTCTCAATAAAACTGGATTTCTGGTTGCCTGCCGGCACAATGCATTTCATTCCATGCTTTCTGCTGCAGTACCCCCTCAAAAACGGCTTTAAAAGAGGATTACACAAATTCATGGAGGGGGAGGCAGTGTGGCATAGGGGTTAGATTGTTAGACTACAACCTGGGAGACCAGGGTTCAAATCCCCCAATCGGCCAGGAGGCTCACTGGGTGTGACTTTGGGCCAGTCGCTTTCTCTCAGCCTGGCCCACCTCACAGGGTTGTTGTGGAGGATTAAATGAGGAGCGGGAGAAACCGTGTCCACCACCTTTGAGCTCTTTGGGGGGGGGGAAGGTGGGATAGAAATAAACAAACAAACAAACAAACAGTGCTCTCATTGGCTACTAGCCACGATGCCCACATTCTACTTCCACTGTCAGAGGAGTTGTGCCTCAGAATACCAGTTGCTGGGAAATCAGAAATGGGGAGAGTGTTGTTAATTCAAATCCTGCTTGCAGGCTTTATATCAGGCTTTACGCTGGAGTGGTACCCATTTATCTATTGTCACTTTGACGTGCTTTCGAACTGCTAGGTGGGCAGGAGCTGGGACTGAGCAACGGGAGCTCACCCCGTCGCGGGGATTCAAACCGCCGACCTTCTGATCGGCAAATCCTAAGCTCTGTGGTTTAACCCACAGCACCACCTGCGTCCCTTTGGTTCTTAGCCAGTTGTAAATTCAGCCAGTACCCCCCAGCAAAAGAAAAAAAGGGAGACACACAGATAAGGGTGCTACTTATTGACAGTCTTCTGGGCTGCTCCTCAGCCCTTCATCCCTTGGCTGCTCATATATATATATATATATAGCTATAGTTAGTTATAGTTATAGGAAATATAACTATAGTTAGTTATAGTTATAGGAAATTTAGTGCCAGGAACTATAGTTCTGCAAGAGATCTTCAAACCACTCTTGATACCATTTACAAACCGCTAGAGTGGTATAAGAGTGCTTTAAATGTGCGTTGTGGGGATGTGACCTTACTTAACTTTTAGAGGAAAAGCCACAACTCAGTGGTAGAGCAGCTGCTCTGCATGCAGAAGGCCCCAATCTCAATCCCCAGCATCTTCAAGAGGAGCTGGGAATATCCCCTACGTATATGAAACTTTGGAGAGCTGCTACCTGTCAACTGTACATGTTATGGCATTCAGATACTATCTTTCTTCTGCTCATCTCAAGAACTTATGGTGGGCATAGGGTTGAGGACAAACACGTATTCATAAACATAAACGCACATCATAACTCAATAACACAGTATTCCCTCTGCCATTTTATTGTCACTACAACCCTGTGAGGAAGCTGAGAGGGAGCGAGTGACTCGTGATCAGTAGTCTACCCCTCCCTGAGCTGCAATTCCTAATATCCTTCACAATCTATACTCCCCAAGATTCATCCCAAGGTGTTTTTTTTGGGGGGGGGCTTTAAGTTTGTGGCATATATGCAAGTAACCCTTTTCAGCAGGGGTTGCGTTCCGCCGGGAAATTCTGCACAATGCAACGTGGGATGTCGCTGTGTGTGTCTTCCAATATTCCCTGCGATCCTTCACTAACCCAATAAAGAGTTTTGGAACGCATTTGTGATTTGCAATCAGCTGTCTCCTCTTCGGGCACCCCTGTGTGCACTTTTCACACACAAGCTGTGCTCAATGGAAAGTGCATCAGTTGCTATGTTCTATTCTGCCTCCCTCTCCCTTCCGCTCCTGCCTTTCAATCAAAGCAAACCCCAGTGGTCTTGCAAGGGCATGCAAAATGGATGGAGACATTGGAATTTCTTGTTGACAGTGCCCCTTCCTCTCCTTTCCAGATGATCTGCAAACGGGAGGAAATATTGCATCATCATCATCATTATTATTATTATTATTATTATTATTATTATTATTAACTACTTGACCTGCTGGAATGCAACACAACACAACTGAAATGTGAGGTTATTTCCAAGGAAAAGTGTCTCCTGCAACCTTGCTCTGAAAATGCAGAGATTTGCTCAAATATTTAATAGAGCCAAAGGTCTAGAAGGGGCGTTTTTCATCTTCTAGGTGGATGTGAGCAGTTTTGTTGTGGTTTCTCCCACAACCATTCTGGAACATGGAAAGTCAGTTGACTCCTAGTCAGACTGTTAGTCCATCTAGCTCAGAACTGTCTGCACTTGGCAGTGGCTCTCCCACTAAGTCCTGCTCACAGTAAACCCATTGAAAATAGCAAGGACCTCATTTTGTCATGCCTATTGATTTCAATGGGTCTACCCCAGGTAGATCTACAACTGTAATATTACGATCCTATATCCCTTTGAACTCAAGTGGGACTTCTGAGTAAGAACAAAGTGGTTTTAATGTGTTATAAGAAAAAAAAACCTGCTCCCTTTCCCTTATGGGGTATTCCGGAGCCCGTATAGAGTCCTTAAATGGGTTCCTTATTGGTAGGAGAAAACAGAGGCCAGCCAGAGTATATTGAGAAGCAAAGCGGCTAGTAAGCCTGATCTTTATGAAAGGAAACAGACAGTTGCAACAGGGTCCCCACTCACCACACGCAGGAGGGAGGAGAACCCTGAACAATGGTGGCAAGCCCTTATGTAGATTTTTGAAATTGCCCACCCTGTATCCCAAGACCACTCCTCTAAAACATCATACATACATACATCATCATACATACATCACAGAAGGAGCCGGTCTCCAGCAGGAATCCTGTCTGCCAGGATACCTTATAATGGTCACTGATTGCATTACCTGGGCACCCTGGCCATTCTTTTGTGATGGTAATGCTTTAATTCCTGAATCCAGGTCACAGGCTCACCCTATTCATACACAAATATGCCCTTAAGACAGGATTTGCAAGCAAGGAGGCAATGGGAAGGCTTTACCCATTTGACTCCCTTACTGCAGAGGAATATTTGAGGTCATTGGGAGAGTCAAAATGGCTCCAGGAGTGCTCTCCCATACTATCACATGGTTCATATGTTTAGGTATGTGTGCATTTAGGAATATTTGTTCTATATTTGAGACCTTTAAATTCTTATAACACATGCAAAGTCCCAAGTTTGGATTCCCAAATTCTCAGAAGCTCAGTTCCTTGGTTCTCCAGTTGGGGGGCAGCACTCATAGTGGGTTGTCTGCGACTAAAATCCTACTCAGAGTAGACCCATAGAAACTAATGGCCCTAAATTAGGCCATGCCCATCAGCGTCTCTCTTTCCCCCCGCGTTCCACGTTTTTATCGGCTATACAAAGATCGCAATTTCTTTGTAATTGTTGTAAGAATAATCATACACCTTCCTCCCGTCATTGGTGGTACAGATTGGCTACATGCCATTAACTTCAATGAGTCTACTCTGAGCAGGACTAGCATCAGATAGATGCAAGCCCACTTTAATGTAAGAAGGGGTTGAGGCAGGGTGAATGCCTCTTTTTAAAGCAACAACAACCCTGCAGAGCCTGCTGGGTCAGGCTGGCGGTCCTGTTCTCACAGTGGCCACCCATATTATGCCTGTGGGGAACTAGCAACTGGGACCCAGAGCACCCTCCCTTCTTGCAGCTTCCAGCAACTGGTATTCAGAAGCTCAACTGCCTCCAGCTGTGGGGGCAGAGCTTAGCCACTGCAGCTATCAGCCATCAATAACCTCACCCCCCACATAGCTGTCAACCTTCCCTTTTTGCAGGAAATTCCCTTATGTGAGTGCCTGGAGGCGGTTGGAAAATGGATGGCAGCTAACAGATTGAGGTTGAATCCTGACAAGACAGAAGTACTGTTTTGGGGGGACAGGGGGTGGGCAAGTGTGGGGGACTCCCTGGTCCTGAATGGGGTAACTGTGCCCCTGAAGGACCAGGTGTGCAGCTTGGGAGTCATTTTGGACTCACAGCTGTCCATGGAGGTGCAGGTTAATTCTGTGCCCAGGGCGGCTGTCTACCAGCTCCACCTGGTATGCAGGCTGAGACCCTACCTGCCTGTGGACTGTCTTGCCAGAGTGGTGCATGCTCTAGTTATCTCCTGCTTGGACTACTGCAATGCGCTCTACGTGGGGCTACCTTTGAAGGTGACCCGGAAACTGCAATTAATCCTGAATGCAGCAGCTAGACTGGTGACTGGGAGTGGCCGCCAGGACCACATAACACCGGTCCTGAGATATCTGCATTGGCTCCCAGTACCTTTCCGAGCACAATTCAAAGTGTTGGTGCTGACCTTTAAAGCCCTAAACGGACGTGGTCCTGTATACCTGAAGGAGCGTCTCCACCCCCATTGTTCAGCCCGGACACTGAGATCCAGTGCTGAGGGCCTTCTGGCAGTTCCCTCATTGCGAGAAGTGAGGTTACAGGGAACCAGACAGAGGGCCTTCTTGGTAGTGGCGCCCACCCTGTGGAACGCCCTCCCTTCTGATGTGAAGGAAATAAGCAGCTATCTTCTCTTTAAAAGACATCTGAAGGCAGCCCTGTTTAGGGAAGTTTTTAATATTTAATGCTGTATTGTTTTTAACACTTGATTGGAAGCCACCCAGAGTGGCTGGGGAGGCTCGGCCAGATGGGCGGGGTATAAATAATAAGTTGTTGTTGTTGTTATATTCCCCCTGCTTCCTGCTGCTATGCCGGATTGTTAGGTATCCCGTAGTAGACTGTCCCCGGGACAGGTGAGGCTGCTGATCCCCTATTTTTGAGGCTGCTGATCCCTTATTGTCAAATCTGAAAGCTGACAGCTATGACCCCCCCATGAATTCTCTTCTAAAGTTATTGGTTCAGGTGGCCAACGGCCATCACAGCCTCCTGCTGCAGATAGTTCCGCAGTTCAGCTCCACGCCTTTTTTTTTTTTTTTTGCTTTTCACCTGCACCTGAGATCTCCCAGCAAAATGATTCATCCAGTCATGGAAATGTAGAGCTGGAAGGGAGCTCCACGTTGGGCCCAGAGATTGCTGCATTGCAGGGGGTTGGAATGGATGACCCACAGGATCCTTTCCAACGCTACAAACCCACGATTCTATTTTCCTCCTCCAGCGCGCGTGTGTGTGTTGAATCACGGTTTCTCCTACCATTCCCCTCTCCCCGGCTTAGGCTCCTTCGGCCTCTGCCTTTCCTCCCCCCCCCCACTCCGCCCGATGGTATCTCCTCCCCCTCCGCCTCACCACCCTCCTTTCCCCTCCCAGTTGGTTCCTTCCCCCGCTCCGTCGCCTGGCAACCGGTGCGGGAGGGAGCGGCGAAAGGGAGCGGAGCGGGCCGCCATCTTAGTTCGCAAGCCAGCGGAGCCAGCGCCGGGCTGAGGAGGAGGAAGAGAAGACGCGGCGGCTAGGCTGGGCTGAGAGGAACGGCTGCCTCTCCTCCCTTCCCTTTTATTTTCCGCCCCCGGACGCCCCCCTTTTTATTTATTACTACCGTTGCTATTATTTATTAATGTGTCGTTATTAGTATCGCTAATACCCGCCCGCCCCGTTTCCTTTAGCCCTTTTTTTTTGCCCTCCCCCTCAACAGGGGGTCGGTCGGGGGGCGCCGGGGAGGAGAAGGAGGAGGAGGCGAGGCGGAGAAGCGCCTTCCCGGCCTAGCAGAGATGCTGCCCTCCCGGCTGGTGCCCGCCTGCCTCCTCCTGGCTGCGCTGCTCTGCGGACGGGTCCGCGCTGCCCGAGGTGAGCCAGGAGGCGAAGGGGAGGGTGGGGGAGGAAAACAACAATTAATATTGTGTGTGTGTGTGTGTGTGTGTGTGTGTGTGAGATAAATTTTTAAAAAATAGGTTGGGGTGTCCAGGTCTCCAGCCACCCCACCCCACCCGGTTAGTGCAGTAGGAGGATAACCCCTTAGCGTTGCACTTAACTGATAGCACCTTAGGCACGCCAAGGAGACCTTCGTAACAGTGCTTGCGTTTTCCCTTTTTATTGCAGAAATGTCTATCCATACGCATATGTAGATAGACTCGTATGTGTGTTTGTGCGCGCGTTTTCTGTATACGGATAGATACAGGTATGCGTGCTTTTATGCACGCATGTATATGTGCATATAAAGATTTGCATTGCCCTAATATAGACAGCTGTGACATTGCAATGATGATGATGATGATAATAACGTAGCATTGGTATGGAAAGGATCAATAAGGACGACGAAGGTGATGCTGCTGCTTCGTTTGTTGTGCCTGCGCTGCGATTGCATTGCTCTTTAGAACCTACTGTGGGGTCACTTACCGCGCTGTGCAATATCGTGATTTGTTGGCTTGTTTGTTTTATTGGTGGTGGTGGTTTATTCACGTGTTGTGTTTTGCTGTATTTGCGTTAGGAGAGCCGCCTTGAAACAGTACTGGGCCCCTTTTTGTGCACATGCGATATTGTAATTATTTGTTAGCCTCATTTTGTATTCCTAATGGGAAGATGTCTGTTTAACCGTGTTGGGATGCTTATTGCAGCGCACAATATGATAATAGCGGGTGGCATTTCACATTAGTCCGACTTGGAGTAGACCCGTTGAAGTTAGTGAACATGGGCAATTTAGGTTCATTAATTTCTCCTAAGAGTGTACCCTCTGTGAATATCACCCAGTGTTCTTATTTATTAGTTCTTGCTGCATTTGTATTAGGAGATATTTTTTAAGGGTCCTTTTCTGTAAAGTGCAGTTGTCTGACAGTGCATAGTATAAATATTGCATGATTTGATAATGTTATATATTTTTATTATTGTAGTATGCTTTCATAGGTGTGTATGCGTTTAAGATGGATATTCATCCTAAGCCCCAAGGAAGTCAGTGCAATGTTCTTCTGAGTGGATATGTATAGGATTAGGTGTGTAATATATAATATCTGATGTAATACTGTATGTATAAATACAATGGTTGTATGTATGTATGTATGTATGTATATGAATGTACAAGTTAATATTGCAGCCATTAATATAAGGATATTTTAATATTGCTTTGTTTAGTAGTGATATAGGCACTATTGCATATTCATACTTTTATATGTAATCTTCCACAGCTGTTTAATAATAGAAATATATTAATAAAATGAATAATTTATAAAGTATATATTTAAAGTACTTAGGTTCCACTCTTCAGCCAGAAAACTATTAATACCTAATAGAGTATAGTGCTTAATATTGCATTGTTTGATAATGCAATATTTTATCCTTGTACTTATATTGTCCATTATAATACAGTGCATCATTAATAGTCCCTGATTAACAAGGATATTATAACATTCCATTATTTAATAAATGATGTAACCCTACTGTACTACATCCCTCCTTATATGAAGAATATAGCATTGTTGTTTCATAATACACCTAATACTCTCTTTTCCATACATGCACTCACTTTCTTGTATTTTTTGGGGGTGTGTGTGGATTTGATTCCCTTTCCACTTCATCCCATCTTCCCCACCTCATAGCAACACCTCCTCCCCTCTATGCAGAATACCTCCCCTCTTTTTAACATAGCACTTACATAGGAAACACCAACATGCCATTAGCAGTAAATCTCTCCACCCCAATATTTGTCTATTTCACTCCCTTAAGCACGCATAGATACACAAACTTCCTAAACCCACAAATACCTTTTTCATACAGACACTTGCCAGTTTCTTTTACTCTTCCCCTTTCTAAAGCACTCTCCCAGACCCCCAAACCAGCACCTTCCTACGCACAGGATACTTACCTTATACTGCCCACCCCACTTCAGGGATCTAAGTATGGCTTGGCAAACATGCATTTGTCAGCCTGTCCTTTTGAAGCTGTTTCCTGTAGCTTTCCTCTTAGGGGGCCTGTACTTCCTGCATCTCTGCCCCCCCAATGTTTGCCTCCCCACTGTGCTTATTAATTATTAGTATTCTGTCCACCACCCTACGCTCTTACATTCAAATGTACTTTCTGGACCACCATTGGCCTTTCCACATTCTGTATAAAAGCTATTCTCTGCCTTCTCTATTCTTCCTTCCTCTCCCTTGGTTTTAAACCATCTCAGAAAGGCACATGTGTTTGAAGGATTCAGATTCCGGACCCTGCCAAAGGAATTGTTTCCCTCCATATATCTGACTTTGGAGGTGTGGAGTCCTTCATGCAAGGGCATCTTTTGATAAGAGGTGGGGGGCTTAAGAAGATCGCTCCTCCTACCTTTTCACTCTTTTAAGAGGATACATCTTTCTAGTGTGTGGGGGCACTATTTCCCCCCTCAGGAAAGGGGATGATGGATAGCATTCCTCACTCTGTAGTTTTACAATTTAATCGCCTGTGCCCATGAATCTATCTCTGAGGTTAAGTCCATCTATCACTCTTTTCTCCAGTGATGCCTCTTTTATACCACCCTATGCCATTCCCCCTCCTGCATTCCTGTATGTTGAGCTCCTTTCCCCTATAGGGATTTAACAAGGCTTAATCACGTCCCCAAATCATATGCTCTGTGTATCTGGATCAGAGTGCAAATGGGGAAGGAAATAGCAGTGTCCTTGGTGGTGATGGGCTTCTTATCCCTTCAAGTCTATATGGTGCCGTATGGAACAGATGGAGGAAGCTTATGTATCGGTTCTAGAAGGTGACAGAAAGGTGCCCCCTATATATGCTGTCCTACAGGGTCGGGGAGAATGTTTACACATTGCCCGCAGTGCCCCCCTCCCTCTTGCTTTGTTTTGCTTTGGTATAATCCCCTCCCTCCTTTTTCCGGCAGTGAGGAAAAAATTCCATAGGGCAACCTGATCATGTTGGAGATGGAAAGAAAACCTGCTTACTCCCCAGATAGAGAGACTGCCAGTGTTTTTATCTGGCGGGTGATTCTGGCTGCCCAGGCTGTGTCCTCCGCTGCCCACTTTGGCTCATAATCTGGGTTAGCAGGGAGGAATGGAATGTGGGGGCTATAATGGCACTGCTTGTGAGTGGGGGGAGGGAGTCCGCAGCAGCTCTCTGCGGGCACACACTTTCTTTGTTTTTGTCATGCAAATCATTTCTCTCACACTCTGTAAATTATTTCCCAACTAGACTTCTGTTTGTCCCTTTGATGATAAGAGACAGCGTTGTTGCTTGTGGCAAGGCAAGGTTAAACTGGACCAATCTGATGAGATTAACAATGGTGTAAATACTGTCTGTCTCTAGGCTTGCAAAAAGCTCTTTTTCTGTTGAGAGTATGACCCCCCCCATTCCAAGCAGCGATGGTATTTTAGATGGTGGAATTGGTTTTTTGACCGTCAGCTGTGAATAGATGCAGAGAATTGGACACCTTACTGAATCTCTGGGAACCTTAAACCGCTGCAATTTCATTGAGAGTGCTTTCTGTCATTTACAGCAAACACAATCCCTTCTCACACCTTTCTAGCTGTTTAACCTTTTGCAGCTCTTCTGTTATCGCTGGGCCTTGAGCTGGGAAGTAAGGACGCATTGCAGATTGTGTTTCTGGGGTTGCAAATGTTTCTTTCCCTAAATGTGGAGCCGGAGCTCCCCCCAATCATATTGTGAGATGGCTTAATTGCTGTTTAAAACATGTGCCGTTTAAAATGTTTTTATAGACATCTATTTCACTAAGTCCTACTCAGAGTAGACCCATTGAAGTTTAACTTAGTCATGTCTAAATTTCAATGGGTCTACACTGAGTAGGACTAACATGGGACACAACCCATTTGACTTCAAACTGATTTATTTTTAAGGTGGTACAGGTGATGTTGGGGTATTTTGCTAATAAAAACTGAACCTTTCAATCATCTGTGGAAATGTTTAGTTTTCATCCCAATGGATTCACAACTGTGCTTGTCTCTTCAATTTCATTCACTGTAGCTATTTCCAGAGGGTTGGTGTGTTGCAACGTAACAACAACACAGTAAAGTCTTCCGACTTCTTGAAGACATAACATGTTTATTACCATGCAAGTTTTCTATTGGATCAGTGGACTCCAGTCCACAAAAGTTTATGGCACAATAAACATGTTGGTCTTTATGGTGCTTCCTGTTCTTCATATTTAAGAACATAGGAAGCTGACTAATACTGAACAGGACCACTGGTCCATCTAGCTCAGTCTCCTCTATTCCAGGCTTCCTCAAACTCGGCCCTCCAGATGTTTTGAGACTACAATTCCCATCATCCCTGACCACTGGTCCTTTTAACTAGGGAATTGTAGGCCAAAAACATCTGGAGGGCCAAGTTTGAGGAAGCCTGCTCTATTCTGACTGGCAGCAGCTTTTCACGGTTTCAGACAAGGGCACATTTCCAGCCCTACCTGAAGTTGCTGCAGATTGAACCTGAGGCCTTCTGCATGCAAAGAAGTTGCTACACTAGTGAGCTATGCCTCCTTCCTTAAAAAGCAAGATTTTAGTCCCCATAGTTTTGAATTAAAGGGCTTATTTTAAAAAGGCACGCAAGAAGCTGCCTAATACTGAGTCAGATCATTGGTCCTTCTAGCTCAGTAATGTCTACTCCGCACTGACTGGCAGCCACTCTCTGCAGTGTTTTTGGACAAGGGGAGTTTCCCAGTCCTGTCTGGAGATGCCATTGAGGAGCGAACCTGGGACTTTCTGCATGCAAAGCTCTGTCACTGAACTATGGTACTCTATTCAACGGGCAACACTTCCTCCTGTGACAGTCTTCTGAATGTTTAATTAATGATGCTTTGGAATTATGGTGCTGGAGGAGACTCTTGAGAGTCCCATGGACTGCAAGAAGATCAAACCTATCCATTCTGAAGGAAATCAGCCCTGAGTGCTCACTGGAAGGACAGATCCTGAAGCTGAGGCTCCAATACTTTGGCCACCTCATGAGAAGAGAAGACTCCCTGGAAAAGACCCTGATGTTGGGAAAGATTGAGGGCACAAGGAGAAGGGGACGACAGAGGATGAGATGATTGGACAGTGTTCTCGAAGCTACTAACATGAGTTTGACCAAACTGCAGGAGGCAGTGGAAGACAGGAGTGCCTGTCGTGCTCTGCTCTTTGGGGTCATGAAGAGTTGGACACAACTAAATGACTAAACAACAACATCATCTTTTGTGCAGCTGCACTAGAACCCTGTCTTGCTTTAAAGGTTATTGCTAGAATAAATATGAAGACAAATTCCAGAAAAGCAGTTATGTTAGAGTATGTGCACGTGCATGCGTGTATGTGACAGCGAGAAGACAAAAAAGCCTGGGACTGATGAGAAATGACCTTAGGTTGAGCATCCTTATGCCAGAAGGACTCTCTCTAATAATGTTATATGCGCATGATCACTCATACCGTGTTAATTTGGAATAACATGGACAAGTAAACAGCCACTGGAAATCACCAACAATTTCCTACTGATAACTAGGTGGGAAAGCTTTAGTAAGGGAGTGGGGAAGTTTAGTACTGCCCCATTGCATATTGATTTATGCAATGGGTTGCCAACACAGCGCTTAAAGGTAAAGGTACCCCTGCCCGTACGGGCCAGTCTCGACAGACTCTAGGGTTGTGCGCTCATCTCACTCTATAGGAGCGCACCCCGCCGCGGGGATTCGAACCGCCGACCATGCAATCGGCAAGTCCTAGGCGCTGAGGTTTTACCCACAGCACCACCCGCGTCCACAACACAGCGCTTATGGGTGCATAATTGCCCAGAAAGGCCTTCCTTGGCACCCATGGGCTCTTGTCCTCTCATACCTCCCCTCTCTGAAATTAAACTTGAAAGGAGCGTTCCATAGTAGCCAATGGAAAACTGCATCAAGCCTATTTTCTTTGCTAGTATGGGTTTATTGTGGACCAGTAAACTTCTTGGATTTATTTGCAACTCTGGGACAACCGCTGTCCCCTTGCTATATTCTTAAAACAATTTTACAGCTCAGTTCTGTGCAAGTTTTCACCCCTAGCAATATGCTTAGACAAATATGTAAAGATGAATGTCCTGTGATTTGCTATTAGTGTTGTATTCTGTATAGGAGAGTTGATTGAGATGAACAGTGTATCACAAATGACTAGCAATAGGTATATGTGGGCAACAGTGCTAGGATTGTGTGATCTTTTTGCCAGCCTTATTGCTCATCTGTAGATAATGTACCTTGAAGCTACATTGTCCTATATCTGGCTTTTTTTTGCTTGTTTGGTTCAAATTTCCAAAAATGTGATTTGGGAGTTATTTTGCTGTTAAAATGTAAATGTTTCTTTTCCTATGGCTGATTTTATATATACTTGAAATAGGGCACAGTTGCTGAGTTTTTATAGCCTGACTTTAAATGTGGCCAGATGGCAGTTGCCTTTCTCAATTGGCTGTGCTATTTATTGCGAACCCGGAAGTGATGGAAGCGCTATTGCTGCAAAGAGATTCAAGGCTGTGCAAGGATTTTCTTTGGTGACAGTCTCTGGTTTCCCATTTAGCATAGTGTGGTTTATCACTGTTTTCATATGGCTGCCATCATCTGGAAAGGCTCTTAATATTTCAGAAGGATATTTTGGAAGGGCTGTAGCTCAGTGGTAGAGCAGAAGATCCCACATTCAATCCTTGGCATCTCCCAAGTTGCGCAGGGAGAGAACACTGCCTGAAACCCTGGAGAGCCACTGCCTGTCAGTGTAGGCAATACTGAGCCAGATGGACCAAGGCTGTGACTCGGTAGAAGGCAGCTACTTATGCTTTTCCTAGATGTCTGGTTTTGGAGGTTTACTTGGCTTATTTAAAGCCGAACAGATTAATTCATATTCTTGTATGAATGCAGGCCTTTGTTTCTATGGTCAGAGGCAATGATGCTTCTGAATATCAGTTTCTGGTAACCACAAGAGGGGAGAGGGCTCTTGTGTTCAGGTCCTGCTTGCGGGTTTCCAAAAGGGCATCTTATTGGCCTCTGTAAGAACAGGCTGATGAACTAGATGGGCCCTTGGCCTGACCCAGCAGTGGTATCCACATATATTTATAGCTATGTCCAGGATGCAATGGAGAGCTGGAGGCTTGGAAATGTGTGTGTTGCTTTTCAATCCTAGGAACTAACTTACCGTATTTTTCGCACCATAGGACGCACTTTTTCCCTCCTAAAAAGCAAGGGAAAATGTGTGTGCGTCCTATGGAGCGAATGCAGGGGGGAGGCAGGCGGGAAAAGCCCTCAAGAGCCGCACGCAAGCTTCGTGCGCTCTTGCGGGCTTTTCTCTAGGAGGGAGAAGGGAGTGACTGGCTGCAGCAGTCCCTTCTCCCTCCTGGGGGAAAAGCCCCCAAGAGCGGCACCCTCTTTAAAGGCTGCGCGGCTCCTGCAGGCTTTTCTACGAGGTGGGGGAATCCCCCCACCTCCCAGAAAAGCCAGGAGAAGCCGCGCAGCCCCTTTAAAGCAGATTCCCTCCTCCCGGGCTCCCTTTGAAGCGGCAATGTGGGAGGGGAGCAGCTTACACTCGTGTAAGCAGCTCCTCTCCCACTTTCCTGCTTCAAAGCAACCACGGAGGAGGGAAAGAGGGGACCCATGGATCCTCTTCGCTGCTCGAGGCTGCAGCAGATTCCCTCCTCCCGGGCTCCCTTTGAAGCAGCAAAGTGGGAGGGGAGCAGCTTACACTCGTGTAAGCAGCTCCTCTCCCACTTTCGGATTCCTCCTCCGTAATTGCTTTGAAGCAGGAAAGTGGGAGGGGGGCAGTTTACACTCGTGTAAGCAGCTCCTCTCCCACTTTCCTGCTTCAAAACAACCACGGAGGAAGGAAAGAGGGGACCCATGGATCCTCTTCGCTGCTGGAGGCTGCAGCAGATTCCCTCCTCCCGGGCTCCCTTTGAAGGAGCAAAGTGGGAGGGGAGCAGCTTACACTCGTGTAAGCAGCTCCTCTCCCACTTTCCTGCTTCAAAGCAACCACGGAGGAGGGAAAGAGGGGACCCATGGATCCTCTTCGCTGCTCGAGGCTGCAGCAGATTCCCTCCTCCCGGGCTCCCTTTGAAGCAGCAAAGTGGGAGGGGAGCAGCTTACACTCGTGTAAGCAGCTCCTCTCCCACTTTCGGATTCCTCCTCCGTAATTGCTTTGAAGCAGGAAAGTGGGAGGGGGGCAGTTTACACTCGTGTAAGCAGCTCCTCTCCCACTTTCCTGCTTCAAAACAACCACGGAGGAAGGAAAGAGGGGACCCATGGATCCTCTTCGCTGCTGGAGGCTGCAGCAGATTCCCTCCTCCCGGGCTCCCTTTGAAGGAGCAAAGTGGGAGGGGAGCAGCTTACACTCGTGTAAGCAGCTCCTCTCCCACTTTCCTCCTTCAAAGCAACCACGGAGGAGGGAAGGAAGGGGACCATGGATCCTCCCCTGCTGGAGGCTTCAGCGGATTCCCTCCTCCGTGATTGCTTTGAAGCAGCAAAGTGGGAGGGGAGCAGCTTACACTCGTGTAAGCAGCTCCTCTCCCACTTTCCTCCTTCAGAGCAAACACGGAGGAGGGAAGGAAGGGGACCATGGATCCTCCCCTGCTGGAGGCTTCAGCGGATTCCCTCCTCCGTGATTGCTTTGAAGCAGCAAAGTGGGAGGGGAGCAGCTTACACTCGTGTAAGCAGCTCCTCTCCCACTTTCCTCCTTCAAAGCAACTACGGAGGAGAGAAGGAAGGGGACCATGGATCCTCCCCTGCTGGAGGCTTCAGCGGATTCCCTCCTCCGTGATTGCTTTGAAGCGGCAATGTGGGAGGGGAGCAGCTTACACTCGTGTAAGCAGCTCCTCTCCCACTTTCCTGCTTCAAAGCAACTACGGAGGAGAGAAGGAAGGGGACCATGGATCCTCCGCTGCTCACGGCTTCAGCGGATTCCTCCTCCTTGATTGCTGGGAGTTTCTCTGGGCAGGAATTCCCTCAGCTTAAGTGGGGTGGGGGAAGTGTGGCAGGTAGGGGGGTACTGAGAGACATGTCTCTCAGATGAAAATTGGGAGTGGGCATTGTGTGAAGTGGCTGTGGATCTCCTGCCGCAGAACTGTAGGACTGTATAGAGTTGGGAGGGCCACCCAAGGGTCATCTAGCCCAGCCCCCTCACAATGTAGGAATCACAGCTAAAGAACGCCAGACAGATGGTCCCCCAACCGCTGCTTAAAAGCCTCCAGTGGTGGAGACCCCAAACACCTTCCAAGGTCATAGAATTGCAGGGTTGGAAGGGAACCCCAGGAGTCATCTAGTCCAGCCCCGGTGGACAGCGGGCGCAATCCATCCCATTGCGCAAGACTAAAGATGCTGTGCAAGGCTAAAGAAGAAGCCAAGGCAATGAGCGGGATGGATCACGCTTGCTGCCTTGTCTTCTTTAGCTGCACTGGAGAGGTTTAGCTCCTGGCTGGAGAGGTTGCGCGGCCATGGATCCCGTGCGCTGTCTTGGCTTCTTTGCTCTTTGGGGCTGGGGGGGGGGAAACCCGGGCTTCCCCCGCAGCCCCGAGAAGCTCTGGGAGAAGTGGACAGGCTGCATGCAGCCTGTCCGTTGCTCTTTGGGGCTGGGGGGGGGATAATATTTTTTTCCTTGATTTCCCCCTCTAAAAACTAGGTGCGTCCTGTGGTCCGGTGCGTCCAATAGAGCGAAAAATACGGTACACAGAACTAGCAAAGAGTTCATGGCTTCCAATCCGACAAGGAGGGGTTTTTATATTACTTTTCTTTTTTACATTTTATATTAGCCTTCACTAACTCGGTGCCCTCTAGATGTTTTAGACTACCAGCCAGAAGCTGCTGAATTGTCGCCCAAAATATCTGGAGAGCACCAAGTTGGAGGAGGGCTGTACATCTACCTGAGAGCTTCCATTTTCAGAATCAGTAACACTTTCCCCCTGTCTGTTGCATTGTTGAAGAATGTTGCGAAGCTGCTGGATCTAAATTATTGGCAAGGCCCTTCGTGCTTTTAAAATGGACAATGCTTCTCACTGTTAGCTGCTTTGTGGTGATGAAAGCAGCTCTACTCAGGTTTGCTTCTTTTTGTTTCTGCTCTTTCAGTCCTCCATTTGTTAGCACAGCATGAATACGGTAGGAGAATGCTTTTGTTTGGCCTGGGAAACTTCTTTCAAACTGCACGTTAAAGGGGACAATCTGGAGGGATATATATGCGCAGAAATCTGTCCCCATGAGACATACAATAAAGCCAAAGCCGATGCAAAAATAATTTTTTCAACTCACTTGTGTCATATGGGGGTAGGAAAAATGAAGGAGACAACACTCCTCAAGCAATCACTGCCTGGTTGCCTGGCAGGGACTCTTTATTTGCTATGGGTGACTAAGCGAACAGGTCTTGGATTATTTCCATGGCTGTGTAATGAGCTTCATTTAATACCTTTGCATTAAATGATTTTTGTCTTTCAGTTACAGACATTGCAATATGAAGCATTATGGTGTGTAAAATTATAGAGTTGGAAGGGACCTTGAGGATCCTATAGTTCAGGGTTTCCCAAACTTGGGGGGTAGCTTTTTTTGGGCTACAATTCCCATCATCCCTGACCACTGGTCCTACTAGCTAGGGATGATGGGTGTTGTAGTCAGAAATCAACTGGAGACTCAAGATTCGGAGGACCTGATCTAGTCCAACCTCCTGCAGTGTAGGAACTTTTTGCCCAATGTGGCTGAGTATCCAATGCTAGTCCTGCTCTGAGTAGTCCAATTGAAATTAATATATAAAATTTAGATCCATTAATTTCCATGGACCTGCTCCAAGTAAAAACATAGTTGCATATAATCCCAAGCTTCACCGATAACATTCATACAAAAGCAGAAGAAAGAGGGATCAGATAGAGGTGCTTGGGATAGGATGCTTACCGGGAAAGAAGAAAATATATATCAAAATTACACCACAGGCTCATCTTACTTTCAATGGAAGGAAAATGCAGGCAAGAAAAGGAGATAAAAAGAAAAGTATTTCAAGGCCCTCAACAACATTCTTATGCAAATATTTCTGAATAGGCTGCAAGGGTGTAGCCAAGGGGAGGGCAGGTGCCCCTCCAATCAAGTAAATCAATAAAAATACTTAACTGAGATTCTGCCCCCCCCCCAGCATAAAGCCTGCACCACTGACATAAATCCTGGCTAAGCCCATGGTAGGCTGATCAAATGTTTCAAGTGTGTGTTTATTCATGTGTTGGGGGGGGGAGAACTTTGCACAGGGACCAATTTTATCCATACCGTTCCAATTTTAGAACTTAGGTGTTCAGCTGTGTTTTTCTTTAAACATTAAGTTTTTGAGATGCATTTTTTAGAAGTTTGTTGATGGGGTGGGAGCCCAGTTTCAACCTTCAGGTGCTTTAATGGACAGTGCAAAACTTTAAAAAGTGAGTGTCACTTTATAATTCACTTCATGTTGAAATGGCTCAGCAGTGATTTAATAGATTAGGTAGGGCACTGGAACTGTTTGCTGATTTAGCTGAATGGCCATCAGTTTCTACTTTTTAGGCTCTCTCCATCACAGACTGGGGCCAAAAGCTAGTCTGTTAGTCATGCCCAGGAAGTCATTGTGGACTATGAACAACTCATGTGGTTTCCGCTGGTGGCTGGTTTCTTAATCTTAATCACAAACACTTTTTACCACTTGTTTGACAGGATGGGGGGGGGTGAGTACAAAAGCCACTAAGGTGAGTACTGCATCCATTTGCCACACCCACTACTAGTATGTGGCTCTTGGAAAGTTGCCCTTGAAGGAAGGTTGCCCTTGAATTTGAAAAGATTCCCCACCACTGACCCATATGGGTCTTAGAAGAGCCCTTACTTTCAGCCAATAGACTAGCTTATATAATCTGCATAATTTTTGATTGCTCCCTAAGGCTGACAGACAATGGAGTTTAGAACCAGTGCCCCATCTATTCCAGCCCCCTGTTCTCACAGTGGCCAACTGGGTGTACATCATTGGAAGACAACAAACAGAACCTGCAAAGCTTGGAAAGGCATATGGGCACCCATTGTGATGAACTAGATCAGGCAGTGCTTCTGCCTGTCCAGTAACGTTGCATGGGATGCTCAGAATAGCTGCGACAGCAGAAGAAAATGCAGAGAGGTAATAATCAGTAACTCTTAGCCGGGTGGGTGTAAGCTGGTCTCTTATCCATGCCCTTGTTCTCAGAGCCAAGTGTTAATAGTAGTAGGAGTCGCTTTTTAACCCACTTGGGCAGTGGCCTAATCCTGTGTGCGTGGAGTCAGTGGTTTGATGGGTGAGTCCTTGTTCCCATAAAGCTGAAGTGTTTTTGCCCTGGCAGCTAACTGCATTAAGATGTTTTGGGGCAATTTTAAGCTGGTTGGGCAAAATTGGACTGTCCTTGCTTTCCTTGACTTGAGTTAGCTGCTTGTGCTAATCAAAATCTAAAATAAAAGGGTAAAGGTAAAGGTACCCCTGCCCGTACGGGCCAGTCGTAACCGACTTTAGGGTTGCACGCTCATCTCGCTCAAGAGGCCGGGAGCCGGCACCGTCTGAAGACACTTCCGGGTCACGTGGCCAGCGTGACGAAGCTGCTCTGGTGAATCGGCACCAGCGCAACACACGGAAACGCCGTTTACCTTCCCACTATAAAGCGGTACCTATTTATCTACTTGCACCCGGGGGTGCTTTTGAACTGCTAAGTGGGCAGGAGCTGGGACCGAAAGACGGGAGCTCACCCTGCTGCGGGGATTCGAACCGCCGACCATACGATTGGCAAGTCCTAGGCACTGAGGTTTTACCCACAGCGCCACCCGCGTCCCTAAAAATAAAAGGGTAGAATTGTGTTTAAGGGGAAAGCAAGTGGGCAGGATTTTTAAAAATGGGGCGGATTGTGTGTGTGTACCACACCCCACTTTTCAATTTAGACTGGTTCTCAGCTGATAACTAAAATCCATAATAAAAAGTTAAAATGCTAAACAAAAAGTTAAGTTATAACAGGGATACGTTGGGGTGGGGGCGGTATGTATAGCAGCCTCCCAGTCACCGAAGCAGGGGTAGCCAATGTGGAGTCTCCAATTGTTGTAGGACTCCAACATCTATTAGCCCCAGTCGGCATGGTCAGTTAGCCGGGATGAGGGGAGTTGTAGTCCTAGGGACACCTGGGGGATGCTGCATTGGAGGGCACCCTAGAAGATGATAAGACAGTTTGGCATAGTAGTTAGTATGCTGCTCTAGTACTGAGGTGGAGTCTCTAAGGTGGTTGGATGGCACCATGTACTCCTCCTTCCAGGAGCTCCTGCAGCCAAGCTGGTGTCAAATGTATTGCTATGCTTTCCTTTGGACCACATCAGCGAGGCCGTGGACAGCCCTGACCCTCCAGACATACTGCCCCAGGGAGGTCACGTGCTGCTAATGCACCCCTGGAGGCATACTACATTCAAGACAGAAGGATGCCAACAATAACTAAGGAGACCCATGTTCAAATCTCCCTTCTGTAATGAATCTCACTAGATGACATTGAGCCAGTTCCACGCACATAGCCTAACTCATCTCACTGTGTTACTGGTAAGAATAAAATGGTGGCTGGGAGAAGAGCCATGTATACTTTCCCCAGAGCCCCAGACTATTCTCCCCCTCCAACAAAATAGTGTGGGTGGGGGAGACTTCTCTCTCCTGGCCAGTGGTGGGAAAAGGCCAGCTTCCTTGGGAGCAAGGAGTGCAGGTAGCTGTGGAGCAGGGCTGGGTGGAAAGCTTGCCTCCTCAAGTGATGGTTTCCAGCTGCTTTTGCTTCCAAAAGAAAAAAAAAAATCAGACCTCCAGGAGGAGCTGCATGTGGATTTGGGTAGATGGGAAGGAAGGTTGACCAGCCAGTGGTAAAGGTTCTCCACAAAAAGCAGGTACCCTGCCTTTGATCTGCTAAGCAAAGTGTTAACCCAGGAATAAGGGTCCAGGAATATTTGACCTTCTAAAGGAGGCATTGGCGGAGGAAGAATGTGATAGCTTGACAGAGCAGGATCCAATTCCCGAAGCAGGATTTGCAAGCTGCTGGAGGATTATCCCTTGCATATTGACAAAAACAACCACAAGGGAGTGAAATAACATACCTTGATTGCCAGTAAAAACCAGAGAGCCATCCAGTATTTAACCTAATCAATAAGGGTTTCACCTTTCCAGAGGAGCTGCATTAACCTTTTAAAAGAAAAAAGGGGAATAGACAAAGGCTAGTGTTGTTTTCAGTGTGCTGAGAAAAAGTTGTCATTGGATCTTAATTACAGAACATTTCTGCCGGGCATGAGATGGCTTTTTTCCCCTTTTTTCTTTTTTCTTTTAATCTCAGGACTACTTTGCTAACAAAAGCTGCAGTATTTCAGCTGACATGTCATATTAAAGTTGTATTTTTTATCCCTCCTGAAAAGAAACCTGTGCTGGCTACTGGAGCTGATTACTCTAAAATGCTTTGTATCTGAAAACATTGCGGGGGGGGGGCATCATCATCAAGTCCTCTCAAAGTGTATAGAAATATTTCATCTTCTGTAACGTGGTGGTGTCTAAGTGCCCCATATTGAAAAACCTGTACCATCTTTTGACCTCTGCTAGAGCCTTTTCTTCACTGGTCCTGGTTGCTGTAGCATCATGTTACATTTCTTTGCAACAAGGAAAGCTCATTGGTAGAACACCTGTTTTGCATGTAGAAGGTTCCAGGTTCCATTCCTAGCATCTCCTGGTAAGGTTGGGAAAGACTGCTTCATTGAAATCTCAGAGAGCAATTGCCAGTCAGTGTATTGAACTGGCAGGGCCAAATTGTCTTTCTTTGCTTCCTGTGCCTTATAGGAAAGGCCATAGTTCAGTAGCTGAGCATTTGCTTTGTTTGTAGAAGACCCCCAGTTCAATCCCCAACCTCTCCAGGCATGGCAGAGAATGTCCCCTATTAGCAATTCTGGCAAGCTGCTGCCAGCCAATGTGGACGGTATGGAGTCAGGTGGACTAATGCCCTGATTTACTATTCTCTGCCATGGGAGTTTTTCAAGAGCTCAAGCCATTTCTGAAAATGTTCAAAGATGCTTGTATTAGTGGGGTTGAGAGTTTATGACCAGCTTCTGTGAATCCTGGCTTTATAGCCTTAATAGTTTCTTAATAATCATCATCTCTGCTCTTTACAGAGCACCCAGTAAAAATATAATTGTTCTTTTAAAAAATACCTGCAAACTAATATAAATATAATTTTGAGAATTAAAATTATAAATTATATTTCTTGTAGCTGCTAGACTTTCTATTACACAAAAAGGAGGAATTTAAATAATCTGTCTCTTGAGCTGTGATATAAAACCTTACGAAGCCTCACAATTGCTGGAAAGATAACCTGTAACATTTTCATGATGAAAGGCAAAGAACCAGTAGAGTAATTTTATGCAAGTTAGTGGGGCTTTTTATCTTACATTTCAAGTAACAGTCTGCATGACCATTACCTGCACCTAAAAAAGAACTATGGTGCACCTAAATTATGTGTAGGTTTAATATACCTATATAGAATTGTACATACCATTATTGTGTATAAGTATCTCTCTGATGACTTGCTGTGTTTTTGTATTGAAATTTTAGCAATCAAATTAAAACTAAATTTAGCTGGCAATCAACTTAAAAATAAATTTAGCTAGCAATCAAATTAAAAATAAATTTAAAAGATCAGTAGGAATTACATGTTAATAACCAGTTGAAGGGCACATTTTCAGCCTGACAAATCTTCAGCAAGAGTTGAGAAATTATAGTGATAAAAATTGTAGAAGGATCAAAAACTAGAAGGCATGTAAAACACAGGGTTATATCCAATCAAGTTATACTTAAGGTAGACGCATTGAAATTAATGAACCTATGTGATCCATTTCCATTCATTTCAGTGGATCTACTCTGAGTAGGACTGATATTGGATACAACCCCACTATTCCTTCCAAGCTTATCTAATGAGGCTGGTTCCGAAGATTCTCTGGCATTACAGTGGTGCCTTGCAAGACGAAAATAATCCGTTCCGCGAGTCTCTTCGTCTAGCGGTTTTTTCGTCTTGCGAAGCAACCCTATTAGCGGATTAGCACTATTAGCGGATTAGCGGCTATTAAAGGCTTAGTGGCTAAAAGGCTATTAGCGGTTTAGCGGATTAGCGGCTATTAAAGGCTTAGCGGATTAGCACCTAAAAGGCTATTAGCGGCTTAGCGGCTTAGAAAAAGGGGGGAGCGGGGGGGGAAACGGAACACTCGCAAGACGTTTTCGTCTTGCGAAGCAAGCCCATAGGGAAATTCGTCTTGCGAAGCAGCTCAAAAACGGAAAACCCTTTCGTCTAGTGGGTTTTTCGTCTTGCGAGGCATTCATCTTGCGGGGCACCACTGTAACATCTTTCTTAATATTTCTGTATTTCTTTCTCCACGAGTCATTTTGGTGGAACACCAGGTATTCTGTAAGACAGATCTGACACAAAATATAAGTAACTGTAAAACATTTTTTTAAAAGCAATAAAAATGGCAAGAACAGCCATTTTTAAATGACTTTGGCCCTGTATACCTGAAGGAGCATCTCTATCCCTATCATTCAGCCCAGACACTGAAGTTCAGCTCCAAGGGTCATCTTGTGGTTCCCTCACTAAGAGAAGTGAGGGAACTAGGCAGAGGGCCTTCTTGGCAGTAGTGCCCTCCCTGTGGAATGCCCTCCCATCTAAAAGAACCACACAACTTTTGGAAGATATCTGAAGGCAACCCTGTATTGGGAAGTTTTTTATGTCTTACTATGTTTTTATATGTACTTGTAGCTACTCAAAGGCCAGATGGGCAGGGTATAAATAATAAAATCATTACTATTATTATTGAGAACAACAAATCATGGCAACAAATGGATTAAACAACAACAACTAGGCAGTTGTCCCAAAGTTTCTACGTTTAAGGGCACTGTTTCCTGAACAGGGTTGATTGACTGGGCCACTGTGTAGTGAATTTTCAAGTTTGGCAAATGCCATGTGATCAAGAAACATCTCCCCCCCCCAAAAAAATTCACAAATATCTAGGCATGAGGAGCAGCCTGCAATGTAAAGTTTGTACATTGCATCTTGAATGTTAGTTGGTCCTAAATAAGAATCTGTGTCCAGCATAACTAGAAGAGCATCATCTCCCATACAAACTAACTTTGAACCTTGACCTCTGTGGGAAAGTCATTTCTCTGGATCCCCCATCTTTGGTGAATTAGATATTCTGTGAGGGCCTCTTTGATTTTGGAATGGGACGACTGATCTCTGCTGCTGCCTTTAATTGTCAATTTCTCCAAGTGTTTTTGCTGTTACATGCTTGTCAGACGCACTAGCCTACTTCTTCATCAGTATGTACCTTAGCCTTTATGTGACTCTGTTAGCCAGAACAGGGAAGAATGATCATCTACCAATTCACAAAAATCTTTGTTTCCTTGGTGCTTGATGGTGATCCTCACTCATCCCAGGAGGCTTTCTAAGTAGTTGGTTTGTCAGCCTGCTGTACACAGTCCTCATTCTTTTTTAAGAGGTGGTGAGTGCGTTTTAAAATAACCAGAACAAGGAAAGGGTACATTTTTATCTTGCTCTTTTCTTGAAGTCATGTGTTCTCCCCTTTCAAATACTTATTTAAGAAGAAAGCCAGGCTTTTCATCAATTAGGGTTTTGAATCTACTTTCAATATTGTCAGCTCCAATTGAAAAGTCAATTTCAGGCTGCAGGCAGCTCATGTGTCAAGGACAATTCTTTTCTTCAGATGGATTAAATGTGAGCTTGGGTGTAACGCTGTCATAGCTTATCAGGGCACATGCAGCAGATTCTGGCAGGTCTCACGTAGGTAGGGCAGAATATTGTATTTCAAGCAAACCAACACAACTTATCCTTGCTTATGTGACGGGAGATTAGCAGTGACTTGGCTAAGTGACTTGGTTGATGCCTTTTGAGAAAGAGATTGCTTTTAGCTCTACGTTCTTGTTAAATGTTTCAACAACCTTCGTATATGCCAGAGGACGCTTGGGGTGGAATCCGAACAGGGAAATTCTTAAGCATATTACCAATTCAAATTTCTGTTGGGTTGCATCCAACCAAATCCTGCTCATAGTAAACCTATTGAAAGTAATTGGTCTAAGTTACTCACGTCCATTAATTTAAATAGTTCTGTACCAAATAGCAACCTGCTGTCCTTATTTGGTTTTTCTTTCTAGATAGCCCAGTTATCGATACTCTTGGAATGATGTGTAGACATAAAAGCATTGAATTTTGGAAATTTGGTTAGTTTGTCTCATTTTCAATGACTCAGGGCACAACTTTTTCCCCCTTGCAGAAAGAGACCTGTGTAAGGCCTAGTAGAATCCTCTTACATTTCTGCTCATCCCTAGCTGGCCTTTGGAACCTGTATGCATTCATACAAATCCAGTGGATTCAAATTCTTTAGCTGTGGTTCCTGCATTGCAGGAGGTTGGACTAGTTGACGCTTGGGGTCCTTCCAACCCTTCATTTCTGTGATTCCTATGCTGTAGCAACCTGCTCATTGCAGGAATGAGGGTCCCCATGCATGCATGCTTCACTTACGCAGTCTTGCTAGTTACATGAACATGATGAAATGCAAGAAAATGTGTCAACATCCCGGGCTCTGAATTGGCCAGTGCACTGCATGCACCATGTGCCCATGCGCAGACCAAAGGCCAGCAAGGGAGAGAAATAAGAGGACTTCATTGGGCCCTTCCCACTCAGAATGTTTGACATTCAAATCAGCTAAGGACATCTAGTTTTAGTTTTAAGAATTTTGCAAAATTTTGTTACGGTCTGCCACAGCTGCTCTTGCAGAACCTCAGTCTGCTTAAAGGGCCTTTAAACATCCAGAAACAAGAGTTACTATTGTACTGTTAGATGGTTAGTTCCCACCCTGAACCCAGTGGGCAGATGGGATTAGAATTTAATAACCCTGACCTCCAGATGTAAAACTGCCCTCCTGCTAATTTCTTGTGCAAGAAGGTATGTTCATCTGAAGTTTGAAATTTGGCACCCTTACCCTTTTAAATACAGGAATAAGTTATAATTAACCTACTCTGTATTAATATCCAGATTGCATTTTAACAGGCTTTCTGTTGAAAACATCAAGAGATTAAATAATAATAATCCAATTCCAATAACACCAAAAAATCTGGTTCTTTTAAATACATTATCTGTCCTGAAAAGCACTTAATCATATTAACCTTTCTAAAAGATGATTTATTAATCAAATTGTAAGACCAAGATAAGAGTTTCTGCATAATAGAGAATTGTTCTAGTGTTCTCCTGTAGGTCACGTCAACTAGATAATCTGTTCTGTGGGGTGGGAGTGGGGAACCCTGCCACCTACAAATTTATGCAATAATGACAAAAATAATATAATTATTTACACATGAAAGACTTGACTCCTCTTAAATGCTTGGCTCCTGCTGTTCATGATGGGTGAAAGGGGAAATGGCATTTTTATTTCGCACTTTCAAGAGTGGCTGTTGCTGTGACTCATTTCATTCATTGTGTCAGACCTTGGCTTGAGCTGATTAGGGTTCAGATAAAACCCACTCTGTGGCTGGAGTTTTCAAAAGTACAATGAGGAAGCCACGGATTAGAGTTGCTTGCATGGTCGGTCCTTTCAGCTTCATAAATTAATCCCTTTCTCCATAGTACAGGGGCTTCTGTAATGATGCCTGTGACTGTTTGTTCAGACATTGTGCCAACTGTTTTTTAAATCCATGTCATACCACAGCATCTGATTCTTCCATAACCATGGTTAAGCAGGATGTCTGAATTGAGCCTAAGTTGCAAGTGGCAGCTTGGATGCCAGACATGATAGTGGTACAGTGCAGAGCTTGTAGACCACCTGACCTGTAGTCAGGCCTACAGTTTTGTATGGCACAACACCATAACTTTCATATAACTGGTAGGTGGGTGCGTATAGATTCCATATCTGTCACACTCCAAGAGCTCATTCAAATCCCAGAAATTTCAACTTCTCACCAAAATACTTACAAGCACCAACAGGGTTTCTGGTGCAGCACAGTCCAAACAAACCAAGGCCATACACAGGGAATTCAGAAGCAAGGCCAAGGAAAAAAGATCCAAGGTCAATATCAGTGCAATTCAGCCAGGAGGCATAACTAGAGTTGGGTACCAGGAGCCAGAGACTGGAAGGTTCAAGAAGGAAGCCTTATATACTTGGGTATCCTAAACCACACCCTAACCACAGCTGATGGCCCTGAAGGAGTATCATGGATTACTTATGCATGAGTAACCTGCAGATTCCTGTAGATGCTTGCTGTGCTGTTGTAGGGACCTAAACCTTGTGGTGCTGTTGTGGACTGGGGTGTGGCTCCACCGCCTCATTTGATGTCATGAGGCTCTTGTTCAGGTGTTAACCCAGAGGGCCCCTCAAGGGGATCTTCAGCATTGGAGTTACGGGTCCCTGCCTGTTTCTCAGTGGTGTCAAGTTCATCCTCTGAGGCCTTCATGCCTAGCACAATGTCATGGCTAGGCATGGCAGTATTCAACATAATGCAAATAAAACTTGTTTCAAAATTGCATTTAAATATTCTTTTTTGGTAACTCTATAGTAGGAGTTGAAGATGCTAAGATGTAGTAGAAGAGGCAGTATATGGCATGTTATTGGAGGTTTAAATGTAGAACGGTAGACTTCATGTTTGGTATATGGAGCATTGCATTGATGTTAAGCAGTGATAGGGAACTTTTGTGGACCTCCAATATTTGCTGGACTTCATTTCCCATCAGCTCCAGCCAGTGTGACCAGCTATCAAAGATGGTGGGAGTTGTGGTCCAATCACACATGGAAAGCCACAGCTTCCACAAGGCCTGCTTTTAAGGCTGTAAGGCCACACATACATGCTTTGGAAGAAATCTCACTGAGCTTCTCCTTAGTTTTTAGTCTTCACCTGCAAGTTTAGGAGTTTTTATATGCTGCAGTTAGATTAGAAGAAATACTGAAAGCACATCGCTGTGGAGTTTGGAGTCATTGTGCAGGGTTGCCTCTGTAGCATTAACATTCTGTTCATGTCCAAAAACAAGCCATATTAGGGACAGTTTGTGCATTACTTAACTTGATGAAATTCCTGGTTGGCTGCTGTAATCTACAGTGGTACCTCGCAAGACGAATGCCTCACAAGACAAAAAACTCGCAAGACGAAAGGGTTTTTGTTTTTTTGAGTTGCTTCACAAGACGATTTTCCCTATGGGTTTGCTTCGCAAGACGGAAACGTCTTGCAAGTTTGTTTCCTTTTTCTTAACACCGTTAATACAGTTGCGACTTGACTTCGAGGAGCAACTCATAGAACGCGGTGTGGTAGCCTTTTTTGAGGTTTTTAAAGACTTTGGTGATTTTTGAAGCTTTTCCAAAACTTTCCCGACACCGTGCTTCGCAAGACGAAAAAAATCGCAAGACAACAAAACTCGCGGAATGAATTAATTTTGTCTTGCGAGGCACCACTGTACATAAAAACTGAGCAATAGGACATATCTTGTCCTGCTATCTGTGACTGAGTGTCTAGGTTTACAGCAGCAACAGGGAACCAGGCCTCTCTCGTCAGTTGGAGCTATTCCCCAGTCCACATACCTCACTGGCCCTGCTTTGCATCCCGAGTGCTTTTGCCTGACTGGAATGTGTCCTTCAGCTCCAATAATAACCTCTTTCTTGGCAGGAAAGAGGACAGAGAGCTGGGTAAATGTGTGTAGAAAATAGTCCACGAGACAAAGGTAGCATTTGCATTCATTGTTAAGCCACTTTTGCCACTGGCCCCATCCACCACTGGCCACTAGCATGTGGCCCTCAGAAGGGATTGTGGCCTTGGTTTAAATGAATGATGTAGGACAGGGCTCAGCAAACATAACATGTAACAACATTCCACTAGGTGAGCAGATATTTGAGAGGGCATGTGAAGGGCCATCTTTCCCATGGGTTCCTGGGGGGCATTCCTGCAGCTGGAGGGATGTGAGGAGGGAGACCTACTGCATCTCCTTTTCTTGTGGCCAGAATCACAGGCCTGCTTCTTCCCTTGCCAAGCTTCAGGAATGCTCTCCATAGAGGTTTATGGTAAGAATTTCCATTTTTCTCACAAAGCTTGGGCCAGATTAGCTTTGATGCATGGCTTCACACTACCAGTGTGAAAATTACTGCTGTTGGCATAATCTGGTCATTCTTGAATGCTGGAAGAAGACACTCTGTAAACTACTGCAAAATGAATCATCTTTGTTGTCAAATTGCTGCTTCATGGGGGCCTTTTGGTGAACATGGTGTCCCCAAATGGACGTATAGCATCAAAACATTACATTGTATCTAACGTAGAGCCATTGAAATAATGGAAATGGCTAATTTGGGTTGAATCTGTGTAGGTAGGACTTAACTGGGTACAATCTGTTACACTTTTAAATAAATACAATTTTTTTCTTGATACATTCTTCACCTTGCTTTTCTCTCTCTGTCTTAGTTAACAAGCACAAACCGTGGATTGAAACAACTTACCATGGCATAGTTACAGAAAACGACAACACAGTACTGTTGGACCCCCCATTGATAGCACTGGATAAGGATGCACCTCTCCGTTTTGCAGGTACGGGCATCTTGGTATTTTATTACTAACTGTTGCGTGTCTTTTGAAAGTGTGAGAAATTTGGGCCAGAAATCACTCATGTAAGGTGGCAATGCACTCATGTGCTGTTATGCCAAACCAGTGATTCCAAATGATTAGACAGAGCTGGGGAGATAACCAATACAGTCTTTGACAGGGACAAGTACAAAAATCCACACCCAGGAATGAGGGAACACACAAGGTTGTATCTGACTTAAGTTGTACTCAGAGTAGACACACTGAAAGTAACAGACCCAAATTAGACTGTTAAATTCATTGGGGCTACTTTGAGTAGAACTAGCATTACCGTATTTTTCGCCCTATAAAACGCACTTTTCCCCCTCCAAAAATGAAGGGGAAATGTGGGTGCGTCTTATGGGGCGAATGCAGGCTTTCACTGAAGCCTGGAGAGCGAGAGGGGTTGGTGTGCACCGACCCCTCTCGCTCTCCAGGCTTCAGGAGAGCCCCAGCGCCAGCCCCACAAGGTCGGGGGACAGAGGGAGGCGGAACGCCGCCATCCCGCTGTCTCCCGAAGTGGTTTGGAGGCTGACGGCGGGGAGAAGAGCGCTTCTCCCCGCTGCCTGCCCCACCACTCCGGGGACAGCAGGGAGACGCAGCGCGTCTCCCTGCTGTCCCCGGACCTGATCGCAAGGCGGGCGGCGGGGAGAAGAGCGCTTCTCCCCGCTGCCTGCCCCACAAGCGCCTGGGGGGGGGAAATAAATTTTTTTTCTTTATTTCCCCCCAAAAAACTTGATGCGTCCTATGGGCCGGTGCGTCCTATGGGGCGAAAAATACGGTAGATACAAACCACAGTTTGCCTGTGCAAGGTAGGACAACCTGGTTAATAAGTAGCACTTCTGAGAAGAACATCTAAACTAGATTTGAGACAGTTATGTCTATGGTCTACTGCAGAAGTGTTGGATTTAATAGATTCAGGATTGCATTAATTGAAATGAAAGATTCTCTGGGTGCATATTTCAGAATAGTTCCACTTTATTTAAACAAGATTCAACATGTAGCTAAAATTACAAGAGGCGTCTGGCATTTTGAAGACCTAACAGGTCTATTATGGCATAAGCTTTTCTCAGTTTGAGTCCACATCCTAAAACAAGTCTGATGTTGCCTCTGTTCCATGACGGCATATGCCATAATAAAACCCTTCAATCTTTAAAGGTGCCACAGGGTTCTGTGCTGTTTTGGATGTGATATCCAGTGATTATTTGTTAACAAGTCAGGATCTGTGCCAGTGAAGTCTGTTGCAGCTAAAGCAGCAAATGTGGTTTCCCTTCTGGAACTGTGCAGCTACTTCCAGTGTGCTAATGCAAGAAGAAACACACCAATCATGCAGAGAGAAAGAGCTGACACTAATTGTGTAGAGGGGAGCAGTGCTAGAAATTAGCCAGACGTGTTTTATGACTGGAGTGGGTCCGATTGCAACCATGTGGAGATCTCTGGATGCCAGGTTGGCAACTGACATCTCCATCTGGCTGGCCCCTCTAGCTTCCTTTAAGCAGGTAAGCAAAAGAGTGTATTTATTGCATTTATATCCCACCTTTTCCTCCAAGGAGCACATGGCTTGCACCCTCCTCAATCCCTACAACGACCTTGTGAGGTAGGTTAAGGGGCTGTGACAGGCCCAAGGTCACCCAGTCAGCTTCATGACTGAGTGGAGATTTGAACCCTGATCTCCTAGGTCCTAGTCTGACATTCTTAACCATCTACCACACTGGCTTTCTAGAGTACTTCTGCTGTGGAGCAACTATGTAAATTAAGTAGGTAAATATATATGGGGAAAGCAAAATGGCACCTAGAGGAGGATCTGAAATATTTTCCTTGAAGCTTGAATTTGTTTTATTCTGTATTGTTTGATTTGATGTGTTGTAAACCACTGAGATTTTTTTCTTACAATATAAAGCCGTATAGAAATGAAATTAATAATAACAACAAACACCATACTCCGGGGAGGGGGGAATGATGCCAAATATACCATTGTGGTGACTGTAGCCCAGGCTTAAGGTGCCATTTGGCGATTAGCTTATATATCGGTGAGTTTCTAACACTGGAGAGGAGAAGAACATTCACCATAATTGTTGTGGGAACTTGAAGAGCATTTTGACAATGGATGAAGCAGCTGTTGGGAGTTCTTTTTGAAAAGAAAAGCTGGATATGCACCATTATGTACAGGGAAGGGGGCTGTACTGTGTTGGGGTTAAGCAGCTGGACTGGATAACTACCAAATATCTGCAGGACCTCCTTCTTCCCAACAGACCCTCTTGGTAATTCCACTGCAGGGGGGGGGGGGCTCTTGGTAATTCCACTGCCCTCAGAAAATTGTGGTGGATGCCCAGGAGAGGGCATTCCCTGTGGCAGATCCTAGGTTGTGGAATTCGCTCTCCATGGAGGGGCATCTAGCACCATTATATAGTTTTCATCAAATGCTGAAGACGCATCTCTTTACCCTGGACACCTGAGATATATACATTTACAAGACCCACCCTATTCCCTTGACTAATTTGTTTTAAACTGTTTTTAATACTGAATTTTAAATGGTTGTAGCCTGCCCTGGGACCTCATGGTGAAGGGCAACTTAGAAATCGAACAGTTCTAACCTGTGGACAATTTCTTCTGCTACTACTTTGTTTTGCTAGGTTGTTACCATCAGCAGCAACTTGCTTTAAAGTCTACTTTAGTCAATAAAGGGATTAAAAAACACATCCCACAGGTTGCCCCTTGATTGATCAGACATAAGGAGATTATGTGCAGGAGACCATTTGGTGTCAAGTCTATTCCTTGCTATTAACGTGAGCTTTTAATTAGTGGTTTGTCTGAATAAACCTTTTGCTAAGTAAAATCTTTTACAGGACCAAGTCCCTGATTGGGAAACCAGTCTGGCAATATTCACAACCAGCCAAAATGTTAAGATAGCAAGTTCATTGCATTTATTATGTCTATATTTCATTCTGACCCATACAAACCTGCCACACTTTGGTTTTCAAACACACACCAGTCTGTTCTATTGAGAGCATGGGCTTTATTGTAGAGATTAAAGGGGTGGGGGTGGGATTGTTTTGATTAGTTTGTTCAGCACCAGGAATAGTTTGCAGTCCAATTTTCCTTATTGTTTCAACGTTTTCTATGCTTCTTGCTTCAGAAGGAGAGCTAAGGGTTGGGCATAGCTGCCCTGTCCAAGACCCTTTTATCTGTAGTTACAAATAACTGAATCTGAGACTTAGGCAGACAAATCATGTCCTTATTGTAGCTTAGCAGTAGAGCACCTGCTTTGCATGTAGAAGGTCCTGGGTTCAATCTCTGGCATCTCCAGGTAGGGCTGGGAGAGAACCCAGTCTGAAACCCCAGAAAACCACTACCAGTTATTGTGTACCATACTGAGCTAGGTGAACCAGTGGGCCTGATTCAGTATAAGGCAGCTTCCTTTGTTCTTAGGACATGAGGGTGTAAGACAGGCCTGCTGGACCAGGCTAGTGGACCATCTAGTCCATCATCCTGTACTTATAGTGGCCAACAAGATGCCTGTGGGAAGCCTGCAAGCTGAATATGCATGCAGCAGCAGCACTCCTATCCACCTTTGATTCCCATCAACTGGTATTCTGGGGCATGATTCTCCTGTATAATGCACTGAACTACTGAGTACATAAGGGGTACAGTGATCTCTCAAGTAAACTTGGAAGTTGTTGGACTCCAACTCCCATCAGCCCCAGCCAGCATGGCCCAGTGATCAGGGATGATGGGAGTGGTAGTCAAGGAACATCTCGAAGCTCACATGTTCCTCTACCTATATCCCACAGTTAAAAAAAAAATGTTCCCATGGGTGCGGTGAACATAAGAACAGCCCTGTGGCTCTGGGTCAGACCAAAGTCGCATCTAGTCCAGCGTCCTGTTCTCACAGTGGCCATGCATAAGAAGTCCAAACAACAGCACTCTCCTCACTTCCGATTCTCAGCAACCGTAATGAGATAAGCTGTCTCAAATCTGAAAGAGAGATAAAAACTCTGGAGTTAAACAGAAGCTTTAATATAGTGTGTGTGCATAGCTTGCTTACTTCCAAGAAGAAGTAAATACTTTGGGTTGTGTCCCATTTAAATGAATGGATCTAAAGTTCACCATGTCCATTAAATACATTGGATCTGCTCTTGAGTAGGACTAGCATTGCCTGTAACCTTTTCCCCCAGCTATTTTTCCACACTGTCCTATATTAATAGTGGTGTGTTAAAAGTAGGAATTTGCCATTGTGCATGATTTTAGTCTCCATTTTAACGGACGTGCTTGCATACAGGATATAAAAGTCCGCATGCAGCATGTCTAAGCATTGTGGATTCGTCTTTTAAAAAATAACCCACAAAATTTAAGCCTTCTGTCAGTATTCCTTCCTCTCTCCCCACTTGCAGTTTATAGGAAGCTCATGTTCCGGTGAGTGATTGCTGATGTCTGCGTCTCTCCTGGCTGTGCTGCCAGCCCTTGTTTGTTTAGAGCAGTGAGCAGTGCTGCCATCCGGGCTGCAGCTGGCGAAATGTGTAGTATGGGAGTTTAATTGATAGGCAAAGAGGGGAAGCAAACAGCCCTGCTTGAGTCAGTGATCAGAGAGGGGCGTTGGCCTTGTCAGTTCCAATTAACAGATAGGAATGGATAATTTCCTGTAACTAGGTTTGCTGGCTAATTTGTAAATTGGTAATATTGGGCTTAGGGCAGGGCAGGGAGAGCTTTTGACATCACTCAAGCAGGAATGTTAGCAGGAATCTGCCTTAGTATAAAGGTTTGGTATACGTGTTTCTCATATATTGTGGCATTTTATGTATTGTAATTTTGCTGTTATTTTCATTGATTATAATAAATGATTCATTGCAATTGTTGAGAGTGAATTTCTGTTTAATACTATTTGCTGATATTTTGAGAGTTAATTTTAAAGTACAGTATACAGTAGTTATATTCTAATGGATTATTGAATATTACTTGGTAGAAGTCATTTATTTTAAGTCATATATTTTATTATGGCTTATTTCTACTGAATTGCAGTGTTATAAGATGTGTGATCTTTGTTGTATGTTTTGTTATTTCTTCAGCTGGTAAACCGCCTTGTAAACCTAGAAAGGTGGTACAGTATACAAATTAAAAGTGAAATGAAAATTAAATGAAACAAAAACTTGAATTATCGGGCCTGTGGCTTCAAATTGGGTTTTTCTTTCCAGCTGTCATTTGTTTTCATCTGTGTACAGATGAGGTTGGAGTGCAGATGGAACAGACTAGTTTTTGAAGACTAGACAGTTATTTGTGTCCATCCCAGAACCTTGGAACTGTCACGTTTAGGATAGATAGGTGTGGGGCTGTCCTCTGCCACTACTAAACAGTGGGGGGGTGGTCCATTAAGATGAATATGGCACTGCCCTCAGCCAGCCCCTGCCTGTCTTCTTGCTTACAATCAGCCTAGGGATTGGTCCTGCCTGTCAGCTTCCTCTACCTTGGCCTCAGTGTTGCTCTTTGGTAGAATTCAGCAGGGAGGAGGATGGGGGGAAATATAGAATTATTTGCCGTTGCCTGGCTGCTTTCTGGCCTACCAGTCCCGTGGGTGCCACTGTTGAGCAGACAAATAATGGTCAGCAAGCTTCCTTAAAGGGCATTTTCTCCATCTCTGAAGGTAGAAAGAACTATAGTGTAGAATGCCGCTACCATAGGAGGGTATCACTTACCTCTGAGAAGGGGAAGAAGGACCATAGCTCTGTGGTACATCACCCTGCTTTGCAAGAGAAGGTTCCAGGTCCAGCCTCCACAGCATCTCCAATTCATTGGATCAGGTCAATTAGAGTGGATAATTAGGGACCAGATTGGCCAGTAGTCTTATCTGGTATTAAGTACCTTTGTTTGAGTGGGAAGGCACTACAGAGGTGCAAAACTAGAGCACTCTGTGGAAGACCTTTGCTTGAGGTCACATCACTTCCAATTATGTGTACCTGCGAGGAATATACCTGCATGACTGCAGTTCATCAAAAGTGTAGCTGTTTCTAATGGAGGGCACTGTCCATTGGTTAGAGAACCCAGAATCTGCTCCAATCTTGACCTTCCAATTTTCTTGATTGTAGGTAAATCCAATGCTGACTGCTGTATTTCAGCATTGTTTTAAGAAGCTGTATTTTCTGGTTCCCTGCTTGTTGTTGTTTTTAAACAGTGTCTTGACTGTGCAACTCTGGCAGAAACATTATACCCATTAATTGTGCCCTGGAAATCTGGAGCACATATTGAAACTGTGACCTCTTGTCTGTTCAATTATTAGAATATGCAGAGCAGTCCCAAAAACACTCCTTTTGGCCAGATTATGGGTGTTGTTTTTTAAGACTCCCTAATGTGCTCAGAAATGTTTGTTTGGGTGAAATTCCTGGCCTTTCTGTAGAACAGCGAGTGGCCAAATGAGTGCCATACTTCAAAGCCCAATTAGTGACATGCTTGGAATTTGTCTGGCTAAATGCTTGTTTCTGTCCTCCCTCTCCCCAGGGTCGATGTAGAACAGGGTAACTGAGTTGAATTCAAAGAAATATTTCTATTTCAAATACTCCAGGCCGTAAATTTCAAATATTTGCCTGTTAATTTTGCTTTGCTCATGTGCTTCACATGAAAGTGAAGATTGGCCAGTGTGGAAAAAGGGGGGAAAAGAGTTTCTCAGTGCATCTTGAGCACCGCAGTCAATGTTTGGAGAATCAAGGAGTGTTCCTGGATAGATTAGTTCTGACAGAGGGATGCCAAGAAGGGTGATGCTCGCCTCGCCTCATGGCAAAGGTTGGCATTGACTGGCATTGACAAAGGAGTTTAAGAGACCAATTAAAGTGGCCAAGAGCTGTGCAGTCTTTTTATTTTCAAAAGCCAGCCCAGGCAACTGTGTCACATTAACACACTTCTTTCTTGTCTGTCTCTCCCCCCTCCTCCTCCCCACCCCGCTTCGCTGTTAGGCTTCTTGCCATCATGCCGTCCTGCAGCCATAGACTAGGCTCTTAATGTTTTCATGGGAATGTTTGCTTCAAGAAAGCATAGTGTTTTTGAAGCAAAAGCAACAGAGTGTATTGTGGCACCTTTTAAAAGGCGTAACAAAATTTTATTATGACATAATCTTTTCATTGGACCTATTACAGAAGAAAATCATTCAGGTAGGAGTTGAGCGGCAAGGAGATGTAAAAATTGCAAACAGCAATCAATAAGAACTTTAAATGTAAATTAAATAGTGAAATCCGTTACAGTAGCAGATTGGTGATAATACGATCCTCTCACCAGTGCTGAGTAAATTAACATTTTTAGTGGAACAGGAAACTATTCACAAGCAGTTATTGATAAAGAAGAATACAATGTGAAATAGCTGAACTGCAGTTCATCAAGAAGTTCAGTGCCATCCCCTGTGAGTTAAATTGAGATAACTGCTTGAGTTAATCAGCTTACCAGTGCCAAATATCTGTGCTGTCTAGTACTGTTTCTCGTTGATGGTGATAATGCAGTCATCTCTGCAATACTCAATAAAATGTCACCAGTCTGCCATTTCATGAGTAGTCATGAAAGTTTATGCCATAACACAGCTTGTCCTTAAGATAGCAAAAGACAGTTGATTTTTGCTGTAAGAAGCTAAGACAGCTACCATTCCCTCTGGAAATTGTTCTTGAAACTCATTCCTGTGCCAGAACTACCGTATTTTTCGCCCTGTAGGGCGCACCGGCCCATAGGGCACACCTAGTTTTTTTTGGGGGGGGGGAATAAAGAAAAAAATATTCTATTCCCCCCCCCAGGTGCAGGGCTGGGGCGGGGGGAGGCCGAGCTTCCCCCAGCCCCCAGAACAGGCTGCTATCCACAAGCCTTGGGAGCCTGGCGGGAGCTCCCGCGGGCTCCCAAGGCTTGCGGACATCTGCCCGAAGCCGGGGTGCACTGCGGAGCGCTCCCCGGGTTTTGGGCTGCAGGCTGCTATCCGCAAGCCTAGGGAGCCCGGCGGGAATTCCCGCCGGGCTCCCCAGGCTTGCGGATATCTCCCTGAAGCCCAGGGCACGCTGCTTAGCACACCCAGGCTTCGGGATGCAGGCTGCTATCCGCAAGCCTAGGGAGCCCGGCGGGAACTTTCACCGGGCTCCCCAGGCTTGCGGACAGCTTCCTGAAGCCTGGAGAGCGAGAGGGGTCGGTGCACACCGACCCCTCTCGCTCTCCAGGCTTCAGCGAAAGCCTGCATTCGCCCCATAGGATGCACACACATTTCTTCTTCATTTTTGGAGGGGGAAAAGTGTGTTCTGTAGGGCGAAAAATACAGTATTGGTACTCCAGCATTTTCATGAGCTTTTTGTATTCAGCCCTCTGGTTGGGGAACTTGTCTGAAGTCTACTTGCAGGGGTGCAACAAGAGGTTTTGTACCCTCAGTGACCCATTGACTTCCCAAATATACTGTCTTGAGTTCCTTTCCCAGGAGGGCAATATTTGCTGTGCCTGGCCGATGAGGGCCTTAATTGAAAATCAATACTTTTTTTAAAAAAAAAGTCATGTGTTTCGGCATTGATTTGGGTCCAGTTAATTTTAATAGGACATTCCTATTTCATGCATTTCTTTTGAGAGTCATTTTTATTGGAAGAGGTAGTTGTAGTGCCTCATGCAAGCATCCATTTAGAAGTAGCATGTGTCACCTTTCAAGTCTTTTCCACATTTAACAGAGACAGCATATAATGGCTGCCAGCCTGGATGGCTTTAAGATAGACTCATGGGACATCAGTGGTTGCTAGCCACAGCGATATGTTCTACCTCCACTGTCAGAGGCAGTGTGCCTCTTAATACTAGTTGCCGAGATTCACAAGTGAGGAAAGCTGCTCTTTTGCTCAGGTCCTGCTTGCAGGCTTCCCATTGGAGCATCTGTTGGTACCCACACAACCTTTAGATAACAGGCATGTATAACTTCTCAAATGAGCGAACGTTTTTAAAAGTGAAGTGCATTGCTACTTCTGCTGCACAGACTCACTTGCATTTGGAAAGCAGAAGGCTTAATGGGTTGGTGGAGCTGCGACAAGCGCATGGGTACCGCTCATCTTTCCACAACCCTTTCTGGCAGCAGCAGTTGCACAGCCTGGTGGCCAGCTGAGCTAGAGATGCAGGCTGCCATGGTTCAACATTCAGCAAACGCTTTGTCAGCCCACTTTGCACCCTGCTGAGCTTTCTCTGCAGCCGTGCCTTCCTAATGCTTGTTGGGCAAGACCTGACACATTTGTTCCCCATGGTGTGGTTTGCTGTCCTGTAGCATAACAGACAGCAAGAGATGACTGCATAGTGTGTCTGACTAGATAGACCAGGAGTACATAACTCACAAGGGTAGAGCATCTGCTTTGCATGCAAAAGACCCAGGTTAAATTCTTTGGCTGGGAGAGACCCCTTCTTAAAATCCGGGAAAGATGCTGCCTGTCTGCAGACAACAAAGAGCCACAATAGACAAACCAACTCAGTATAATAATAATAATTTATAATAACTTATTATTTATACCCTGCCCATCTGGCTGGACTTCCCTAGCCACTCTGGGCGGCATCCAACTAAATATTAAAATACAGTAATACATCAAACATTAAAAGCTTCCTTAAACAGGGCTGCCTTCAGATGTCTTCTAAAAGTTGGGTAGTTGTTGTTCTCTTTGACATCTGGTGGGACGGCGTTCCACAGGGCGGGCACCACTACCGAGAAAGCCCTCTGCCTGGTTCCCTGTAATTTGGTTGCTCGCAGTGAGGGAACTGCCAGAAGGCCCTCGGCACTGGACCTCAGTGTCTGGGTAGAACAATGGGGGTGGCAGCTCCCTTTGTTTCTATGAGGTTATGTTTCTAATCTCCAGCCTGTGGGCCAACCTTTACCTACCATGCTGTTCCTGGAAAATCACACCCATTTCCTCTGCCCTTCAAGCCTCATTCCCTACCTACACACCTCCAGTTTTTCTTTCTTAGTCTGCTGGTGTTGGATGCCCTGCCTTTGTACCTTCCCTGTGTCCCAGAATTGCTTTCAGAGTCCTCCATCTGCCCCCTTGTGGGATCCCCTCCCCTGTGGAATTCTTAATCCCAGGCAAACTGACAGCTTCACCTTCCCTCACAGAAGTCTAACTGCAGAATGTTTAGCACCTGGGCTGCTGCACATCCTGCACTGCCACATCAGCTCAACCAGTCAAGTATTGAAGGCTTCCCTGCTACAAGTAAATATGATATTGATACAATAGGCAATGTATTGGGGTGGCTGTGGGACTTGGTCCTAGGTAAGTTGGCATAGGATGGCAACCCAGATCTCTTTTAAATATAGATATAGTTCAGAACAAGTATGTAAACTGCAAAGTACTGGAAGAAGGAAATGAGTGATGTTGAAAATGTGTTAACGTGAAATGGCATCTTTGGTGTCTCTGTACTTGAAAGAAAGGAGTAAGGTGAAGACCTGGTTCTGACCATTTGATTGTGATTTTTTTAAAAGAGAAATGTTCGAAGGTTTTCTGTGTAAATGTCTACATCTTTGACCTTTTCCTTATTTGCTCCCTTTTCAGTCTTTCCTGTATTACTGACTTGGGTTTATCTTTTCTCCCTTTAGAGAGTTTTGAGGTGACAGTCACCAAAGAAGGTGATAAAGGGTTCTTTCTATCCCCCTTTTATGAATATTAACCCACTAACTTTGGTTATGAAATGGGGAATCAGCACTTAAACAGAAGATCCTGTCATGCTCTTTGACCCCATTTTATTATCCCAGTTTTTTCCTCCCCGACCCCACCACCCTCAAAATATATTGATAGAAAAATGTTATGTAACCAACCCTTGGCTAGAAATATCGGTAAATCAGACATCCATTTGAACTGTGCAGTTTAATACCTAGGCTGTGTATAGTTCTGGTAAATGTGTTTTCTGAGCGTTTTCTCTAATAGTTTCCCTTTCTGGGGGGTGTTCTAGTCATATATTGAAACAAAACTTTTGCCAACTGAAGCAATGAATTGTATACTGCATACCAGCAATTCATGGTATAGATTGTTGGTCACTTTGTATACAACTAAGCTGGATACAACTAAGCTGGACTTAGTTGTAGCCCATGCAGGTATAATAGTTGTAATCTTGGAGATGGAGATACCCACAAACATGTTTATTCTTTCAGCCTCCCTTGCCTTCCAGCTTTCCTTCCCTTTTCAGAGCTAACCATGGTGCTTGGTTACATCTGTACTGAAGCAACAATGGTTAGTTTCAAAGTGGTATAACCACTGTAGGCTTGCACACTCTAGTTTGAAACTTAACTGCGCTTGTAGTATTAGTGGAGATGTAACTCTGTGCTATGGTTAGCTCTGAAAAGGAGAGAGAGACGGCAATTATGTGCAAGAAGGAAGTCGAGGAGAAAGAGAGTGTGAGCAGGTGGGGGGTATCCTGAATCTCACAACCGTAGGCACAACAGTAGAAATAGTTTGTCCTTGCACTGGGCCTATATCACTCTCTCCTATTTATGTTATGGTTTAGGGCTGAACCACAAAGTAAGAGTATAGAGGACAGTTCTAAGTTAGTAGGTTGAAATGGATGCCTGAAAAAGTTGGTATTTCTACCTTTTCTCATTCAGTAGTTCATTCTGATTCCCTGACTTTTTTTTTTTTAAACACCAGGTACATTGCACAGGAAGACTTTGTCCTTTTGATCAATTGACAGAATTTATGTTAATTGTGGTGCTGAATCTTCTATATATCTTGAAGCTTTTCTTTCCATCTTTTCCCCCTGTTCCCTCTCCTGACTTTGTAACGGCGCATTATAACCTCTTGCTCTGGTCAATATCCAGCAAAGCTGCCCAGCTATTTCCCAGTAGCTTGGCATAGAAGATACCTCCCCCAACCTGTGGCCTTGGCTGTTCGCTCCCCTAAGATCTCTTACTCTTTTGCCCTAGAGTGCATCTCAAGTACTCCTGTGAAATGCCTGTCTACATCTCTCTTTCTCTCTCTTTTTGTATTCCTGCATGAATGGATGCAAAGTAAAAAAACCAGTTGCTTGGAAAGCAAAATGTATGCCTTTTTATTTTTATTTTAAAAACAAAGTTCCCGGAACTCACCCATCTTTAAAAGCACAGTTGCCTCTTTGCTTTGTCCACAGACCCTCACAAACCCCTGGCTGCACACACATACAATTGCATTTAAAAAGCAAAACAAAAAAAACCCACCCCGCTGTTTCATGCTTTGTTACCTGGAAATGCTAACTGGAGTTACTTTGAATCTCATAGGTGAGATTTGTGGGTTTAAAATCCATGGCCAAAATGTCCCTTTTGAAGCGGTGGTGGTGGATAAATCCACTGGGGAGGGGATGATCCGATCCAAAGAGAAACTGGACTGTGAGCTGCAGAAGGACTACACGTTCACCATCCAGGCCTATGATTGTGGGAAGGGCCCAGACGGAGCAAATATGAAGAAATCCCACAAGTAAGTACAGCGTGGGAGAGAGGGAGGTGGGAGGCTCTGATTTAGGGATCTTTTTTCCCTCCTGACAGGATGCGGTTACTTCTTCTTTGCAGTCTGCAAACACTGGCGACAGTGATAGATGCTCAATGGGTGGTCTTGGTACCAGAAGTGTTCCCAGCTGCACCCAGTCCCTAAATTGCATTGATCTGCCCATACATTACCTGCTTGATTAAAATCATTCTGCCACATTCATAAGCTGCCTGTTTGCCAGTGCATTCAAGGCCGTTTGCAGTCGTAAACAATGATTTGGGTTTTAATAATAAACGTGGGGTAGGAGGGAAAGAGGTAAATAAAGGTATGTTCAGTGGTAGAGTATCTGCTTTGCATGCAGAAGGTCCCGCCCCAGCATCTCCTGATAGGGCTTAGGTAGAGACACTCTGTCTGAAACCCTAGAGAGCTGCTGCCAGTCAGTATGGACTATACCAGGCTTCCTCAACCTCGGCCCTCCAGATGTTTTGAGACTACAATTCCCATCATCCCTGACCACTTGTCCTGCTAGCTGGGGATCATGGGAGTTGTAAGCCAAAAGCATCTGGAGATTGAGGAAGCCTGGACTATACTATACCCCCCAACATTCCTCAGATGAAAATAGGGACAGTCTATTCTGCATTGTTATCACTGCTTGAGCATTGACAAAAGTTATTAGAGATTCTCTTTTTCCCTCAGGCTTCCCTAAATGCAATGCATAAATTCTAAGATTTCTGTGCTTAAAATACAGCAGTTCTGTGTGTTTCCTCTAATAGATGAAACCAGTTGTTCCATCTAGCTCAGTATTGTCTACACTGACTGGCAGAGGCTCTCACGGGTTTCAGGCAAGGGAGTCTTTTCCAGCACTATCTGGAAATTCCAGGGATTGATCCTTCCTTCGGGCCTTCTGTATGCAAAGTGGGATCTCTATCACTAGGCTATGGCCCTTTCCCAAATGCCTTCCCATACCTTGGGTTGCGCGTTTTCCGGTTACGGACATGCCGAAACCCGGAAGTACCGAAACAGGTTATTTCTGGGTTTCGGCGCATGCGCAGAAGCACCGAGTTGCGTCACGCGCGTGCGCAGACGTGGCGCTACGGGTTGCGAACGTGCCTCCCGCACGGATCACGTTCGCAACCCGAGGTTCCACTGTATTTCATCACTTTGCTTTCATTTTTTAAAAATACAACTTTTATTGAGTTTCAGGACAAACACAGAAAATATACAGAATAAAAACTGTGCTGTATTCAGAACTCAAAAACATTGGTTCCCCTTCCCACCCAGGATCCACTGACTCTCTTCCCTAGAGAGCTTAATGTCATCAGCACACCCAAAGCCTCTTCATAGTACTTGGTTACAGCAGGACCAGACAGATTAAAGGGATTCAGTACATACACCTGTCATGCCTAAAAGAGCCAGATGCGTATTGGGTTGGAACAAGGTTTAGATCTCTAAATCCGTAGTCACATCCCATTCTCTAAGATGTACCTCTTGGATTTGCTCCTGTGCATATCTTGTACAGCTTGGGCAGGGTGCTGCTGCTGACACCCAGCTGCTCTCCAGCCTCTTAACATGGTCCAGAAGGCTTTGGTTGATGGGCAGCCTAAGAATGGAATGGATGAATGAAAGCATCAGTGCTCTTCTCCAATACACAGAAGTGGGCCATGATACTGTAGACCCTTTAATATGTTGTATGGAACAGGCCCGTCCTGGATGTGCAGTATACATAATCCATTTTTTCCCGGCATGCAAAAATTCCCCCCTCTCCAGCACACAGCAGTCTTTATACACACTGTTCTCTTTCACATGTCCGCAAAGCTGGCCAAAAGCATTTGTTCATTGATGGGAAACAAAACAGTGGGTTCAAGGAATCTAAAATATGTAGTGGACCTTTTTGTACACCTACTTAGGCTCCCGCTGAAAAGAAAACTCTTGTGTGAATGAGGCTGATGCTCTGTATATCATAACTTCAGTGGCTAGAATACTTTATGCAAAGGCGTGGGGTGGAAGCCTAATAAACTATATCTAATAAAGCATGGGAGCAGGTAAATATTGGTAAGCTAACAGATATGTTATGGGGGTAGAGAAGTTGAGAGAGAGAATAATCCATGGAACCAAGTAACTTAATATCTCAAAAGAGAGATGGGAATTTCAGGACAGGGAATTGATTACATGTGTTTATGAGGACATAAAATTAATACAAATGAGGAAAAGTCAAAAGCTTTAAACAAAATGAAGAACAAGTCAGACATCAGCCCCAAGTATCCTTTTTTAACTCTTATATTTATTCTAGCTCTGTAATAGTAAAATTATTTAATTCTATGCAAGTTTTGAAATTAAAGGCTTTAAATATTGCTGTTCGATTGTATGAAATAATAATGTTTATTTATTTTTTAAATGAAACTGGTGCTCCAGACAGCGTTTGCATTTCCAAAGCTCAATTCCCCATTGATTTATTCTGTGTTTTGCTTACTGATAAGGGTTACACGTTTTTGTAATAACTTTTGAGTACAAGAGGCAGTCTCAGGTATTCTTTATAGGTTTTCCTATTAAATATAAGCTATTGTAGTCATCTTTATGGTGGCAAATTTTCATGCCTTTAAGAAATGAGCTCACTTGGCCTTTACTTCAATAAATCTTGAGTTGTAATAAAAGCTATCAAATCTGGCTGACCAGGCCAATTGCCCTGTCTTTATTCAGTTCCCGTGATTCATTAGATGCCATTTATAGTAGGGAAAATAAATGACCGGCACCACATTTGCAAAGCCTGAGACATGAGAGTAGCTTTGGATGTTCCATGGAGGGACAGCGAGTGCCTTTCAAACCCTATTCTTCTTTATCTCTGTTTAATGTGCATTAGAGATGCAAGGCATTACTTGTTCCTTTGCCCCATTGTGCCTTCTTGAAACTGCTCCGTTGCTTGCTGCCAGGCATGTAACTCCTAGGTGCTTGAAGCTGAAAACTCCAGACAGCTGTGTTGCTCGTCCTCTGACGGGGAAACGATAGCACTCCCATCTGTGTCTTCCTCCCTAGTACAGAGGTAGTCCAACATTGTGTCCTCCAGATGTTGCATTGCAGCAAGACTCTTAGCAACTTGGCTCTGCAAGGAACCCACAGTGCATACTTATACTATGCAGCCCCCTGCCACAGGGGGCAGTGATGGCCACCAGCTTGAATGGAGGGCAGCATGTTGTCTGCCTTTGCCCAAGTAGATAGAAGAGCCCTGGGGAGTGTGGGATCAGTGGATGATTTCCTGTGGGTTGATCTAAAAAAACAAACAAGCTGCATTTTGATTACTCTCCCGTGTACTGGAACAGCTAGAAAGATAAAGTAGGCAGTTGGTTGAAATCACGTCTCGGACTTGGACTCCTTATCTACCCACACATTAGTAGCCTCCGTGTTTCAATAATAATAATAATAATAATAATAATAATAATAATAATAATAATAAACAGCTGTTGTTTTAATGTATTTATATTCTACCTTTCTCCTAGTTCAGAATTCAAGGTGGCTTATAACATTTAAAAACATCACTATAAAATACAGAGTAATAAAAGTGAGCTAGTTGAAAAGCAATAGTTAAAATACATTAAAGCACATTTAAAACCAGCATTGAAATACGGTTTGCCCTGACAGCGGCCCAGTGGTCAGCATCTTCTGCATCTTAGTTTTCTAAGGGCTATCTGAATAATGGGAATAATGGTGGTCTTGCAGGGGTGAAAGGCAAACATGCAGGTTCGGAGTTGCAGAATCTTTTTAGAACACTAATACTATTCTGTAAGCCATAACTGGTTGATTGCTAGAGAATGTAGTTGGCTCACTTTTTGTTTTGACTCTGCTGAATGCCAATAATTGGCTGCTACTCTGTCTCCAGAGCAACGGTGCATATCCAGGTGAATGATGTCAATGAGTATGCCCCGGTGTTTAAAGAGAAGTCCTACAAAGCCGCCGTTATTGAGGGCAAGAGGTACGACAACATCCTGAAAGTGGAAGCAGTGGATGCCGACTGCTCTCCCCAGTTCAGCCAGATTTGCAGCTATGAAATCGTCACACCAGATGTTCCCTTTGCTATTGACAAGGATGGTAAGTAGGACTATTGACTATGTGTGTGTTTATACAGGGGTAGTGTCCATTTCACCCTGCTCCATAAAAGCATTTAAATCTGGCATTTTTTATTTTTTGAGATTTTGGAAGGGGGGGAAAAAAGCTCAACAACTGTCTGGAAATGTGGCAACCCTATACTAGGACTAACATTAGATACAAACGAGAGATGAGGAATCTGTTGCCCTCTACGAGCTCCCATCAGACTCAGCCAGTGTGGCCAGTGATCAGGGATGATAGAAATTGTAGTCCAACATCTGGAGGACCCACACCTTCCTCATCCCTGATGCAACAGAACAAAATACCTCTTTTCATTGGTGCTTCAAATTTTCAGCCTACAAAACAGGAGTATTTCAAACTTTGTTCTCGAAAGCTTTGGAACTGGTCGTGTGCTTGTCATAGGCTACTATAGGAGATCAGGTGTGTGTCTAAGGAAAGTTGGAAAAAGACTTAATGTCTCTCTGCTGCCCATCCTGCCCTGTGATGAAAAGTCACAGGGGAGGGATGGACACATTCCACAGCAGAGGTTCTCAAACCGCTGAAGAGGCTAAAGAGGCCTAGTGCCCGCAATTTTCTCAGCGGTTTTATTGTGACACAGGAGCTGTAGACTGAAAAACATTGTTAAAACACACACATCCTTTGATTTATGGAACAAAAAAAGTGCATTAAGTTATCTATTGAGGTTCCCGGTGAGCGGTCTGCAGCAACTTTTGAGAACCGTCATTCTAGAGTACCCTGGACTCTTTAAGTTCACTTCATGCAAGAGGCACAACTGCTTGGTTAGTGTCTTGTTTATTTAGTGCATTTATATCCCACCTTTTCCTCCCAAAGAGCTCTAAGTGGTATACATGGTTCTCCCCCTCCTCATTTAATTCCCTCAACAATCCTGTGAGGCAAGTTAGGCTGAGATACACTGACACGCTCCAAGGGTCACCTGGTGAGCTTCATAGCTGAGCTGGGATTTGAACCCTGGTCTCCCAAGTCCTAGTCCAGCACTCTTAAGCACTACAGCACACTGTAGGCTGAGCACTGCAAAACACTCTTTAGCACAGAAGATTTGATGGCAAAATAAATACTGGATTATCTACGTGCATTTTTTGTTTGCTTTCTGTTGCTTCTCTACGCGTTCCCACTGCTTCTCGAACCCATTCACCAAGAAAATTCTCCTATAACTTGGCATAGGCATCCCAAGTAAATTTTTATTCACAACTTCTCCACCCCCTCAACCTTTTCAGTGCACCAGCTTGTTTGTTTTTGAAAAAAAACACAAACGCTTTCCTCCCGCTGTCAGGTTACATTAAGAACACAGAGAAGCTGAACTACGGCAAGGAGCACCAGTATAAGCTCACCGTGACAGCCTATGACTGCGGGAAGAAGAGAGCTGCTGAGGACGTGCTGGTGAAGATCACCATTAAACCTACATGCAAGCCAGGCTGGCAAGGTTAGTGCTGTTCCCCACCCACCCAATGCAGCGTTACAGCAGTGAAATGCTTTCCAGTGCATATTACCAGTACCCTTTTTTGGGAGAAAGGTGGTGTTGAGAGTGTTGGCAGAGCAGCTGTAGGTGTCCCTGGAAGACACTTCCTACTTGGATCCGCTTCAATCTGGGTTTAGGCCTGGTGGATCCAGGGTCTAGTCAACCCATGCAGAGGGGAGTGGGGTTCTGGCCATCCTGAATGAGGCAGTGATCTAACCCACTCCTGAAAATAGTAACGGTACCGCTCTGTTCTGTCTTGTTCAGTCCCCACCTGGAGTTTCATGTCCAGTTCTGGGCACCACAATTTAAGAGCAATATTGACAAGTTGGGACTGTGTGCACAGGAGGGCAACAAAGATGATAAAGGGTCTGGAAACCAAACCTTGTGAGGAACAACTGAGGGAGTTGGGTATGTTTAGTCTGGAGAGGAAGAGATTAAGAGGTGATATGATAGCCACCTTCAGATATCTGAAGGGCTGGCAGTGTCACATGGAAGACAGTGCAAGCTTGTTTTCTGCTGCTCCAGAGGGTGGGGCCCGAACCAAAGGATTCAAATGACAATGCAGGAGATTCCGACTAAACATTAGGAAGAACTTTTTGAGGGTAGGAGCTGTTAATCGGTGGAATGTATTTCCTGGGAAAGTGGTGGACTCTCCTTCATTGGAGGTTTTTAAACCGAGGTTGGATGGTCATCTGTCAGAGATTCTTTAGCTGTGATTCCTGCATTACAGGGGGTTGGACTTAGATGACCCTTAGGGTCCCTTCCTACTCTAGAAAAGCCTGTTGGTTTGTGACAACTACCACCCAGTTCCCAATACTACCCATCCCTCCCTTTAGGAAAGGTGTTTGAGAGGGTTGTGGCAAGTAATTGCAGTTACTCTTGGAAGAAAAAGATCATTTGGACCCATTTCAGTTCTCAGTTCAGGCCCGGTTGTAATAGGAAGTAAAATATTTTTAGTTCCTAACTCATCACCTTTGTCCTTCTGAGGCTGTGGTTTTGTACTTCTTTATATTCTCTGCTTTCTTTTAAAATTGGATTGATTGAGGTACGAGGGTTTGCTAATGGATCTTTACTGTTCTCCCCTACCCCCTCTATTTATGACTTCAGGCTGGAGCAAAAGAATGGAGTACGAACCTGGAACTGGCTCTCTCGCTCTCTTTCCCAACATCCATCTGGAGACATGTGATGAGCCCATCACCTCCGTGCAGGCCACAGTTGAGCTGGAGACCAACCATATCGGGAAGGGCTGTGACCGAGATACTTACTCTGAGAAATCCCTTCACAGGCTCTGTGGTAAGTTCCTTTGGTCTGACTTAGGCCTATCAAAAATCCATGCCTTCCTTTTATTTTTATCTCATTTCAAATAGTTAGTGCAAAATCTGCATAACCAAACCCCCACAAATCAGTATTTTTAAAATCTTAAAACTTTATAAAATTAAACTATTTTGCTGTTGTTGTTGTCATCTGTCTGTCTCGAGAGACAACAGAGTGCATTTCCAGGAGTAAAGTCAGACTGCTGAGTCAGCAGCACCAAAGGTGGTGCAAGCCTGGGAGACCTGGGATGCCCAGAAAACAAGACCCCCCTCTTGGTCTTGCTGGTGTGATCCAAAGGAAAGCAGAGCAATACATTTGGCACCAGCTTAGCTGCAGGACTTGCCAGAAGTACAAGGCGCTATTCAACCATCTTAGGGACTTCACTTCTGATTTCTGTAGAGTTTACTCCATAGTCTTTTCTTCTCCTGAAGATATTCCGCAAGGCAACAGAGGTATAGGATCAGAGTTTTATTTCTAAGGTTTATTTCTTCCCAGGTTGACGAGCCCCATCTGCCCCTATAATACAACTAGAATAAATATTATGGATGGAAGTAACTATTCTTAATAAAAGGAGCAGATACTTCATCTGGTGTCTGTAACTTCGTTTTGTTTGAAGCCCTCAGCTTTTCTTTTAAGTGCATTTATTTCATTTACTTTGTACAGTAGGCTATTTTCTAAACACACAAATGCATACTTCTCTGTCCTCCTTCCATGCAAGCAAAGAGTCAAAAGACACATTTCCAGCCAGGCAAAAACACTGAGTGAGTGTGTGAAGCAAAACCAGTGAGACAGATAGCCTGGAGAGGGTCCTATGGGTCAGATAGAGAACCCTGGAGGGCTGCATTTGGCCCCCCGGGTCTGAGGTTCCCCATCCCTGTTGTAAGCATTGACAGACCAGAGGTGGAGGAAGGTGGGCGCTTCCCTTTAGCATGTGGCCTTTAAAACAAAGAGGATAACTCATTTATTTGTGTTACTGGTTTATAACCCTCCCTTTTTTGTTGGTGTGCTGGAAGTGGCGAATGCACATCACCACTGGCACGAAATATCAGTGTGAAATTATAGTAGTCTTTATCTGTTGCGTGTGAGTTGGTCTTTTCATCATCAGCTAGCCCACAAGTCTTTATTCACAGCTTCTGCTGTCTGCCTCCTCTGGGAAAGACCAGAACTAGGCCATAAACAGTGCAGAAGGCCAGAAGAGGCAGGTGCAAACCTGCACCTATATCCCTAATAGTGTTGTATTATTCTCTCTTAACTGTAAGCTCCTTTGGGAGCCAATCTTGGCTGCATAGCATGGTGTCAGTATCTTTACAAACAATTCCCAGTGCAAGCTCTTGAGAGATGGCTTTGGTCTTCCTCCATGGCTCCTGTCAGCTGAACATTTCTCCAAGGGAACAAGCAACAATGGCAATTGTTAGGGCAGGGTTTGGTCCCTTCCCTTGCTCCTGAGAATTAAATAGCAGTGATGGCTCATGGAAGGCTGAGCTTGAGGAATTGGATGACAGAAGCCATATGAGAGGAGGGAGCTGTAAGTAGTGATGGAGCCTTCTTCAATTTGAAACAAGAACTCAACAAGAGAAGTGCCATTAGAGCGTAATGCAGTTCTCAACACAAAGTGCAGAGATGCTGAAGGCAGTGGAACCTGGTTATTTGCAAGTGGGTTAAATGGGGGGGGGGGCATTTTTAAAGCGGTGGGGGTCTGTCTAGCTCCACTACAGTGGACGTTCAGGAAACAATGCTGACTGAATTCTTGCTGCTAATTCTGTGAAAGCCTAGCATTTTTTCCTAACAACAGATATCACACACACAAAAATAAATGTGTTTCCTTTGTTGGCAGTCTGCTGTGACATAGTTGATGGTTTTAATTGCAGGTGCTTCCTCTGGAACAGCTGAGCTCCTTCCTCCTCCGAGCAGCACGGCAAACTGGACAATTGGCCTTCCGACTGACAACGGCCATGACAGCGACCAGGTCTTCGAGTTCAATGGCACCCAAGCCGTGAAGGTCCCAGACAACGTTGTCACCGTCAACATGAAAGAGCCTTTTGTGATTTCAGTGTGGATGAGGCATGGGCCTGGGGCCAGGGAGAAGGAGACCATCATCTGCAACTCAGACAAGACAGGTTGGAACGGATGGGGAAGGGAACCCTTGGGCTAAAAAATGGGGGCTTTTAGGACTGGCTGAACCATTGCAACGCCACAGAACATTAGCAAACATTCCAGGTTCTGTGAGTTGGAGGGAGGGAGAACCGGATTGCATCTGTGTAAGAATAGTTGCCCAGTGCTCACCATTGCTATTCCATTGTAATGTGGCAAAGGATGCTGCAGTCTGTTCTGATTTTGTGTGTTTGGTGTGGGTGAGGGGCAGGGTTGGTGGTGGTGGGTAAATGTATCTGATTCTTCATGTTAGTGGCAGTCAGAAGTGTGGAAGTTGCTGCATTCCAGTTTTCTCCAGCAGGTGTTGCAATATGATCCCTCAGTATGCTCATAAAAAATGAACTGTGTGCACAAAAGTCTTGATTGACATTTTCTGGGAAAACATGTTTTTCTCTTCTGTCCTGCGTTTCCCCTCCCTAATTTCTTTGTCGATAGCATCAGTCTTTGAATGATACCAACAGTACTCTGGAAGGTGGTATTGTGACGAAAGAGATGCGATCATTTGGGTTTTGTACATTGCACCTCAACAGTGCAGTAAGGAATTGCGTGTCTTGTCATCTTGAGGCTGAAGCAGCCATTTTGAGCACCTAAAACTTTGATCTCCCAAAACTTAACCTAGCCTTCCCTGAGACGTAGTTGAACTACAGCTCCCATCAGCCGCAGGCAGTCTAGCAAACAACATCTGGAGGACACCTTGGGAAAGGGCCTCTTCCTCCTTTTTGATCAGTCTCCACTTAATAAGAGGGAAAGATCAAGGCATATCAGTCAAAAGCTGGCTGTGTTCAAAAGTGCTCTCTTCAAGCAGAAGCTTCCATGCTTTCACTTAAAAGAATTGGGGTAAGGCCAACTTAAGACGCTTCCCTTAATTAAAAAGAGATCATCTGGGATCCTGAAAATAATTAGGTTGGAGATGAAGCTTTTAAAACATGGGTGAATTATTCCATTCATTCTTGGATGTGGTTCTGCAGAAGGATGCTCTCGGCCACAGAGAATTTGATTCCTGAGTACAGCAGATTTACATGACAGTTTTCTCTTATCTTGGTGGTAGTGGCTTAAAGATGGATTCATGTGAACGCATCCCTCAGTGTGTGTTGGTATTGGGGGCGTTGTGAATCTTTTCTGCCCCTTCCTCCCAGAGGGCTCCAAAAACCCCTGAACTCCGTGGCCAACTATTGTTGAGCAATCTGGATTTTTTTGCAGCTTGTCAAGCAAGTCTGTGCTCTTGAAATCCATTGTAATTCAGACCCTTTCCCAGAAACTAATTCCATGCTTTTCAGCACAGGGGAACTGTCATTAAATCCATGCACCCTTATCAGCAAAGTTGCTTTTCTGGGTCCCTTTCACACTGAATGGGGAAGCAGGGGTGCTCTTGTGTGAAAAGCCACCCCGGCTCCGAATTCCAGGCTGAAGGCTGTCACAAGACTAGCAAACCAGAATACTGCCATTTATTCTTTCACTTCAATGCTGGCCTATTTCTTCTTATTGCACCTCTGTGCAAAATTTGGCTGAGCCATTAGTTGAGAAGCGGACATTTTCCTGAAATGTCTTGGACTGTCAAAGAGCAATTACTATGGAACTGCCCTAAGGGGAGGCATTTCTGCCATGGAAATGGTCTCCCTTTGATTAGGCCTCCTGCTTCCTTTTTTGCTAAGCACCTCCCTTTACTGCAGGGGTAGGGAACCCTCGACCTGAAGGGTGCAGAGTTGGCCTGCCAGGCCATGGTATTTTGGGGCAAGCCACGCCTATCCATCCTACACCTTGCCGTCATACTGGACGTCAGGTGTGGGGCAGGTAAGGGCAAAGCGTCAAAGATAAACTTGAGAGCTTAAAGTGAGTTTCTGATTGTTCCTTTGCTGGAGTAAGGCAGCAGTGTTCTCCCTCCTGGCACTGCTGCTTAACCATCTGAAAAGCAGAGTGCAGGGCTGTTTAAAAGCCCTCATGCAAGCAACCCTGCCCCACTCTTGACCCTGCAGTTTTCTGTAATTTAAACAGCAGCATGGGGCTTCTTGCAAAAGGGTTTTCAGGCAGCTTTGAAGTCCTGACAATCGGCGCTTCAAAGCACAGCATTGCTGGATGTCTCTGTGACATCAGGTGATTGACAGATGGGGGCCCCACCCACCCATCAGATTTATCCCAGAAGGGGTGTGGAGCTGAGGATCTAGCCCACCTGCTGGAAAGGTTCCCCACCTCATGCTTATGCTGTGACAGGAATGTGCTGGATTGTAACATGTATAACAGGATCCAAACGTTCACTAGCTTTACAACTGGAGGAAAGGGAAATGGTAACACATGCCTGATCTTTCTTGGGACAGATATGAACCGGCACCACTATTCCCTGTATGTGCACAATTGTCGTCTCGGGTTCCTCTTTCGTCAAGATCCTTCGGAGGGGCAGAGTTACAAACCAGCAGAATTCCACTGGAAGCTGAACCAGGTGGGTCTATAAGAGGAGGCAAACCCTGGGTGTAATATTAGACGGATCAATAGCCAGTCTTTGTATGTCAGTTTGCAGTAGGAAAAGCCCAGCCCTCTGTGAAGTGTTCGTTATGGAAGCGTAATGGGGTAGCGATACAGTAACACTCCTGCTTTCGGTATCTTTGACAAAATTTAGTTTTTATTATCAAGAACTGGATGTGAAAGGAAGTTATCCGGTGCAAAGTGGAGGTTCCCTCCCTCCATTTAAAAACTCTTGTACCTTTTACAGGTGTGCGACAAGGAATGGCATCACTATGTCCTCAATGTCGAATTTCCAGCAGTAACCCTGTACGTGGATGGAGTTTCGTTTGACCCGCTATCAGTGACGGAAGACTACCCGCTCCATCCCTCCAAAATAGAATCCCAGCTGGTGGTCGGAGCCTGCTGGCAAGGTAGCTTACCTTTTTTTAGCTATAGGCTTCTCAAAGATGGCAGAATAGTTGTAGGTCATTTGTCCAGAACTCTTGTTGTTCTAGTTTGTGGGCAAACTCCACTGAGCTTGCATCTCTGCAGTGAGACTGTGCAAGAGAACAGATGGAGATTGAAAATAGCAATGCATTTTCAACGGGGAATGCATAGGAGCTAATTGTGCAGCCTGTTCTCTCTCTTCCTAATTATATTGGGATGTCTGTGAAGCCCAGGTGATTGGCATGCTCGCAGTCTGTTGGCAGAGTTAAATAAAAGCAAAACATTTGCTGCAAATCTTGAGAACATCAGTGGAGAAAACCTCACCTTGGAATGAAGAAGTGCTTTTGAACTTGGTTAGAATTTGCATGAATGCTAAATTTATTGTGTTTTCCTCCCTCTGGGGCCACACGCTTGGTTTTGAGGATTTTGACGGAGTAATTTACCCTCTGTGTCTGTGTGTTGGAGGATTTTGCTGCTTATGTCTATAAAAAGAAACACAGCAGTAGCTGTAGGTTTTAACATGCAAAGCAGGTTTAAACGGCCGTTCCCTCGAGGATGCATATTGCTGAATCACAGCCTTCAAGGCCACTGACGCTCTCCCTCGTCAGCATCTTGAGAAAATGGATTCCGGGATTCATCCCAAGAGCAGAGGAAGGGATGTAGATCACCAAATGAAGACACCTGCTGTATCTAGGCTAAAAGTGGGGCGGGGGGGGGGAGGGAGTTAGCACCATAAATGGCATATTTATTCGTAGGATTAGTATCCAGCTAAGTCCTACTCAGAGTAGGACCCATTAAAATAAATAAATCTAAGTTAGTCATGGCCATTAGTTTCAGTGGATTTACTCTGAACAGGGTAAGCTTCAGAATACAATCCCTAACTATATTGTATCCTGCAAGACTATTTCCTGGCATATATTTAAAGCTTTTGAAATGTAATTTTAAATGTGAAAATTATATAAAGAACAGAGGAATCTTCCTGAATGCCTAGAAGCACTCTCGCTGCAATGTCGGCATGTGCTGATGGTTTTCAGAATGGTTTCTCTGTGCTTCCTGATTTGGAAGGTCAAAATGGCACTTGGGTGTCCCTAAGAGGCAATTATTTGTTCCCCTTGGGTGTGTTAAGCGATTGCACTTTCATCTTATGCAGTGAGGCTTAGCAGGCCTGGCGGGTCATGCCCCAGCCAGCTGTGGCTCAGGCTTACGCCTGTAGTGGAATGAGGAAGGTAGTAAGATCAAATGCACCACCTTATACTGCGTTATGGGGGAGAACAGAGATTTGTATGCTTCCCTGTGTGTAAACTTCTGTTCAGCGGGAAAGAGCCGTAGCTCAGTGGTGGAACTGCTTTTCATGCAGAAGCTCCCAGGTTCATCAGTCCTTGGCATCTCTGTCATAGGGCTGGGAATGTCCCCGTCTGAAATCCTGGAGAGCTGCAGCTGGTCTGCATAGGCAATACAGAACTAGACTGTGTAAGACAGCTTGCTGTGTTCCTGTGTCTCAAGGGAAGAGTCCTAGTGCAGATGTAGAGCACCTGCCTTGCATGCAGGAGGTTCCCAAGTTCAGCCCCCTGCAGCATCTCCTGGTAGGTCTGGGAAAGGTTTCCACCTGAAACCTGCAGTCGAATTTGTCCCTTTCCTTTCTGTCCCCTTTGAGTTCCTTCACATCATCCCTGCTACACTCTGCCACACATGAAGATCCATCTCCAAGTGTGCTCTCTGGAAAGTGTCCTTCTGCAGTGTTCTTGGGGTTCCCTGATACAAGGCTAAGGGTTTCCTTGGCAGGAGGACCAATATAGGAAGGGGAGAGAATTTAAGAATATATATATATAGTACTGAATGCAGAGAGGGAGATGGGCATCTGGTAAACAAAGCACGTCCTCCAAGGCATGTGCACTGCGTCAGAGAAACCTCCAGGTCCTAACCACCCGGTTCCTTTTTCTCTTCTCCTTGTTCCTATCCTTTCGTCTTGCTTTTCTGCAGAATATACAGGAAATGAGAATGACACAGAAAAAGCGACCGAGACCCCTGCAGGTTGCTGGTGTTCTTACTTATTCCCCCTGTTTCACTTCTAAGCTGAGATATCGCTTCATCTCACACATAGCATGACATGCCAGCATTGCATTATGGCCATCGAAGCTACATTATTATTGTGTTGCTGGGCTTGTTTTCTTCCATTGTGCTTTTTTTTTCCTTTTTATTGCTTGGTTGTTTCTTGAATGTTCACTTCTTTTCTTTTTATCTCCCATTGGTGATAATTGCAAGATTAAAAGCAGTTTAAAAGGCTGCTTTGAAATGAGACAGTTTGTCAATTGCTTTGATGGTTCAGCCCTCGCTGCATGCAAAGTGAGGGCAGGTTGTTGCGGTCACTTGGAGTGCTCATTGGGCAGCAAATTGCTCCCTTGAATCAAATGGTCAATCAGAAGAGCTGCCTCTTCTATAAATTTCCATGTCCCATAACAAGAGGATGGAGGAAGCGCTGGAATGACTTGCCAGTCGATATGTTTGGGGAGGGTCTATTACATACACAGCTGTGACTTGCAGCTGATACTTCCAGGTCTGTTGGAAACGGTTCGGTGGATTTAACATCTCTGCTTGAGACAATTAAACCAAGACTTTCGTTAATTTTAAATGGCACCTTTTATATGAAGTGCTGTACAGGGTAGAAGAATACCTTCTAATTATTCTCATCTTGAACGGTGAAGTTAAAAACTAGCTTTTGAGAACTGTTAAATAATAGAACTAATACTTAATTTTGAAGAAGGCTGTCATCCAATTAAAGAAATCTTAGATTAATTTCTGTGGATCTTGATAGGTTAACTCTGTGTATGTGCATATGAAAGCAATAGTTCCAAAAGGTAAAAAGCGTCCTATTTTTATTTTATTTTTTAGACTGTAGAAGTGTGTCATGGTTAACATCATATTAGAAGAGGTGTGTTGGAATAGCCCATGCAAAGATTGGTCTTCCTAGCTTCATCTTCTCCTCATAGCTTCAGGAAAGGACAGTAGCTCAGTGGTAGAGTATTTACTTTGCATGGAGAAGGCCCCAGGTTCAATCTGTTGTATTGCCAAATGGGGTTGGAAAAGACCCCTGGAGAGTTGCTGCTAGTCAATGCAGAGCTGGAAGGTCCAGTTTTCCAAGCCAGTATGAGGCAGCTTCTCACGTTCAGTAGAAGGAAACTGCTTCCAAATGAGATAGCTTCCTGCATCTGGTGTCTAATTGAGTGGCAATTGTTACTTGGATGGACTGTTGTGTAAATATTTTATTTAAGTGCAGTTTCCATACTGCAGCTACGAAGGTAGCCTTGGCCTTTTGAAGAGACTGCTTCTAAGGGAGAAAATCCTGTTTGTGATGACCAAAGGATTGTACCCCTTTCCTTCAGCACTGAGTAGGGTCATTCCATCCTCGCCTCAAAAGCCATATTTATTGCATGAGTGGACGTCTTTCGTTCTTTTTGAGTTCTCTACCCCACCCCCCTTGTGCTTGAATATACCTGCAAGGTTAACACAAGAATGGGCACTAAACTAACCCGCATGCCAGTTTTAAGAACAAAAGCACAGTTGGCACTTTAAACAAACGCACGCGCACCCCCCCGAGCAAACTTGTATGATGCTCAAGATGTCTTCCTTTGCTCCATAAAGGTGGAGAGCTCCGCATGGCCCAGTTCTTCCGAGGCAACTTGGCCGGCTTAATGATCCGCTCTGGTAAACTGGAGAACAAGAAGGTGATTGACTGCCTTTACACCTGCAAGGAAGGACTGGATTTACAGACCTCAGACGGCGTCGGCAAAGGCCTGAAGGTAAACTTGTGCAGCAGAGGGACCCTTGATCCATTGGCAGAACAGAGAACAATTAGGATGACAGGTTATGTGTCTCTCTCTCACACACACACACCCCCTCTCCTTTCTCTAATGAGAGCAGGAATGACGTCTCTCCCGGCACCGCCTGGTGTCTCTAAAGCAGGGGTGCCTAAAAGGAGGAAATCAAGGCCAGGGAGCAGATAGCATGAGCTCCCAGCAGAGCTGATCTGCTAGGGCAACCACTCCTCCATCTTCCCTGGGGCTACTTAAAACTTGCATGCCCTGCAGGAAGCCAGGATCCAGGATGCTCAGAGTGGCATTGGGAGGGTGTGGGTGGGCTTTTGCCACCAATCAGCCTGAGAGGACCTGATTGCTCTGTATTGTAAACCGTCTATTTATTTTAGCATTTTAATTTGGCCTTGGATGCCTTGGCAGAAAGACAGTATACAAAAGCAATGACGTAAACTATTGGACCAGGAACTGCGTTCAAGCCTTGGGCATGGTTAGGAAGGATGTGTTCAGTGCATACATGGGTACACACTTGCCACTCACACACAGCACATGCACTGCACGCGTTTGTTTTTAACTTGTATTGTGTATTACTGTAAAGTTTGTTGCCGCTTCAGTTTTCTGTACACCACTTAGAGGCACTTCTTATATATTAAGCAGTGTAAAAATGTTCTAAATAAATATGGAAGATGCATTCGGATTATTTATGTTTTACCGTATTTTTCGCTCTATAACACGCACCCGACCATAACACGCACGTAGTTTTTAGAGGAGGAAAATCCGTAGGCATGCCACCCGTAGGCATTTCCTCCATAACACGCACAGACATTTCCCCTTACTTTCTAGGAGGAAAAAAGTGAGTTTAATGGTGCAAAAAATACGGTAATTGCCATAATATTGGGGAGCTGCTGCCAGTCAGTGTATACAGAGTTAGATGAAATGGCTCCCTACGTGCCTGGGATTAATAATCATCCCATAAATTTGCTTGGAATTCTCTTGTATTGGGAGAAGCAAATTGAGGGAGAAGAATTCTCCCCCGCCCCCATACACCTTCCTTCTCTTTACTTGCTGAGGCATGGAGAACTGCGACCTTGCAGTGATAAGGGGGTTGCGGCAGCATGGAAAATATGCATGCAGAAATAGATGGATTACTGCAGATTTAGGAACCTGCCCGGTCCTGAAGATGTTTTCTTGGATGGTGAAATACACCCACAGTTACTGTGTTGCTACCTTTTCAAGCTAATTGGGGGCAGGCAGGCAAATCCCAGTTAATAAATTACTCTTTAAGCAGTAACTGTTGAAGAAACATAGAGAGGAAGCTGCCTTATACAGAGTCTGACCATCAGTCCCATTTAGCTCAGTAATGTCCACACAGGTTGGCAGCAGCTCTCCAGGATTTCAGACGGGGACATTCCCAGTCCTACCTGGAGAATCAGGTTCTGTGATCCCTGACTTTTGGCCCTTCCCCTAAAGACCTAGGGACACAGTCAGTGTGGACCATACTGAGCTAGATGAACCAGCTCTCCAGGATTTCAGGCAGGAGTCTTTCCCAGCCCTACCTGGAGATGTTTAGGATTGAAACGGGACCATCTGCATTCAAAGCAGATGCTCTACTACTGAGCTACTGTCCTTCCCCTTCCTGTTTCTGCATAGGGGAGTCTTGGGCACAGAATTGCATTATTTTAGCACTTCCTGGGTCTGATCTCTTTCCTGCCCCTGCTGCCCCTTCTCACTTCTTCTCTCTGCCTGATCTTCCAGATCCACATGAACCCGAGCCAGTCAGTGTTGAGCTTGGAAGGAGACGACATTGACCGGTTTGACAAGGCCATGCAGCACATCGCCTACCTAAACTCCCGCCAGTTCCCCACACCTGGGATCCGGAGGATCAAGATCACAAGCACCGTGAAGTGAGTTTCCCTTTGGGAGCAAGGCATATGAGACTCGGGGTCGTGGGTTTGAGCCCCACATTGGGCAAAAGATTCCTGCATTGCAGGGGGTTGTTGTTGTTGTTATTTATTCAGCTTATACACTGCCCTATACCCGGAGGTCTCAGGGCATTTCACAACAAGACCACAACATCAAACCAAAAGCAGTAACCCAGTAACCTCTCCCCGCCCCCCGCCCCCCCGCCAGCCACATTCTAAAAGGGTGTTGGATGTCAATAAGATCAACCAAAGGCCTGGTTAAAAAGGAACGTTTTTGCCTGGCGCTTAAAGGTGTAGAATGAAGGCGCCAGGCGAACTTCCCTGGGGAGAGCATTCCATAGACGGGGTTGGACTAGATTACCCTCGTGGTCCCAACTCTACTCGGTTGTCTTGAAGATGCCTCCACATCTCAGGGGTAAGATTATTATGGTTATCAAAAGAAATGCCATGTTGCATCTGCAGCAGCACAACCAGATGCCTTCATCTGCCCTAGCTGCAACAAAACATGTCCCTCCCGTATCGGTCTCTACAGCCACAGCAGGCACTGCAACCTTCCAACAGTTTGACTTCTCCCCCAAAGGAACACTCTTCCATTGTCTTCCAAGACAGACGGATGCCAACCAGTTTTTCAGAAAAGTGACTCGAGGTGTCTTGTGGAAGCAAATAAAAACAACCCAAATTACTCGCTAGCAGCATGCATAAAAGGCAGACCCAACTCTGCCTGCCCTATTGAAAAGATGAGGCGAAGAAGAGGGTCCCCCAAACATACGCCACCCTCCTAAACTGAGGTCCGGGGCGGGGGGGATAAAAATATATTTGCCAAGCAACTGAAAGCACATAAGGGATGGTACCAGGCGTGTCTTCCTGGGGTCAGCGTTCCACAGGTGAGGAGCCACCACTGAGCAGAGAATGAAGGAGTTCCATAATGGAGGATGCTGTTGACTATATGGAACTGGCAGAAATGACTGGCAGAATCCGAGACCAGGGAGAAGAGTCGGTGGAAGAAGATTGGAAAAAGTTTAAAGATTATTTACAGAAACACTGTAAAATTAATGAATGTTAGAATGATATTGGATAGAAACTAAGTGGTCTTTTGCTGTAATGCTATAAGGGAATATGAGAAAATGGTTATTAATAGGTAAAAAAATAATGTTATAATATTTAAAATTTGAAGATTAAGATGAATGAAGAGGGGAGGGATTTGCTGAATTAACAATTGGAACTGGAATACAGAAAAGGAAGGCGTGAGGAGGTCCGGGAAATAAGCAAATGAAAAATATGTGATAGAAAGATTGAACTGTTTTTTAACTAATTTTATTTTGTATTTTTCTTTTTTCTTTTTTCTTTTTATTCTGTAATATTTTTTTTTAAATCTTAATAAATATCTTATTAAAAAAAAACATAATGGAGGATGCTGCACTCTTGTTCTTTGGGCCTGGCACACACACCCTGTCCTTAAGAGGAGAACCCTCTGAATGTGCCCACGTGTTTTATCTTTATTTAGAGCATTTGTGCCCCACTCTTTATCCAAACCGTGGCTTACCTACAATTAATTAAAACAAGATAGTCCTTGCCTGCAGGCTTCCAATCTGCAGAGCATGACACAAAAGGGACAGGGAGGGAGGAGAGGAAAAAGCCAACTCAGGCACCAATTCTTAAATAGTAGTTATAACCGCCATCTGGCATAGAGACAGCTCAGGGGCAGAGGCAGAGCTGATGTGTGGCTTCTAAGATGATCACTGCCCACATTTCAGACAGGCCCTCTTTCTTACAGTTAGTCCTGTGCTGTGTGTCTTGTCCTCCTGGGATACCTACCCCTCTGGCATTGATGGCAACCAGCTCCTGTCACCTTTCCCCCTTTTTTTGGCAGGTGTTCCAACGATGAAGCCTGCATCGCCATCCCCTTTGTGGATGGCTACATCATGGTCCTGCAGCCTGAAGAGCCCAAGATCAGCCTGAGTGGCATCAACCACTTTGCCCGCTCGGCTTCGGAGTTTGAGAGCCCCGAAGGGGTCTCCCTCTTCCCTGAGCTTCGCATCATCAGCACCATCACGCGGGAGGTTGAGCCGGAGGGGGAGGGAGATGAAGACCCCACAGGTAAAGCCCACTCACCTAGCTTGTGCAACACATACATGGGCTAGTGGCCTGGGGGCAGGGTCTGATACAGCCCCTGTTTCGAGGGATTATCAGAAAAACTTGGATTTGGGGGAGAGGCTGGGATGGGGGTGGGCAGAGAGTAGAAGAGACAGGGTGGGGAAAACAGTCAACGTTGGGGGGAAGGGGCAGTGGCTTTTCCAGGTAGGACTGGGAAAGATTCCTTGACTTTGAAACCCTGGGAAGCTGCTGCTGGTCAGTGCAGGCAGAACTGAGCTAGATGGACCAATGGTCTGATTAAGTGTAAGGCACCTCCTGTGTCTTAAAGGAAGGGCCGTGGCTCAGTGGTAGAGCATCTGCTTTGCATACGGAAGATCTTGTGTTCCTTTACTAGCATCTCCAGGAAGGGCTAGTAGAGACTGAAGTCCTAGAGAGCCAGTGTCAGTCATACAGGCAGTACTAAGCTTGATGGGGCCAATGGCTTGACTCAGTCTAAGGCAGCTTCCTAATGTAGAAAACATTCAAGAGTCTAGTCCTGAAGCAAACCCTTAGGCAAATGGGTGAGCCCTGTGTCAGCAAAAGCTTGGAAGCAAAGAAGACTCTCTTTGTCCTGCCTTCCTGATCTCCTCCTCCTCCCTTCTCTCCTTTGCAGTCCAAGAATCACTGGTGTCTGAGGAGATCATGCACAACTTGGATACCTGTGAGGTTACGGTGGTTGGTGATGAGCTCAGCCAGGAGCAAGAGAGCTTGGAGGTCGACATGGTCCGGCTGCAGCAGAAGGGGATGGAGATGAGCACTTCCAACTTGGGCATGATCATTACCGGTATTGCACTTTCTTCCTCTGTACCTGAATGTGCTTGAAGTCCTAACTGCATTAATAAGGCAAAGACCCCAGAGATACCAAGAGATGACTTAAAGTCTTAAATATATTTCAGTTTAGTCACAGTGAAAAACCATTTTCTGAGCTGGCTTGTATTTACAAAACTGAAAGCAAGCCTTTTTAAAATGTTACTTAAATTTCCCCGGAGGTCCCCTCAAAAATACATTATGAAAACCTGCATTCCTGTACATAAACGTTTAACAATATAGATCTGCAAAACACATTCTTATTAAGTGATACACAAGTTTGCATAAACCTTTGGAACTGGTCTTTGGTTTTCAGGAGAATTTGTAGGCAAAATTAAGCTCCTCCATTCTCTTACAAAGGTGTCTTTGTGCTTTGTTCGTCTTGTGTGAAAGCAAGAATAAGGCATCCATGCTTCCTCTTAAAGGTGGCTTGATCTCTCATCAGAGAAACAGTGGGCTGTATCCAGTGTCGGTGCTGCTTAGAGTGGACCCATTGAAATCAATGAACACAACTCACTTGGCTCCATTAATTTCAAGGGGTCTAGACTTAGTTGGAGATATAATGCATAGTGTCTCACTTGTTCATCAGCCAAGACTGCTCTGCCTTAATGGCAGCATTCAAGTGCCACAAGAATCGCCACAGAATAAGCGCAGGGGGCATTTTTGTTAAGCCAGACATGGACTGTCTGTCCCCTCTTCCTCTCTACTTAGCTGGGATGTTGAAAGCATTGGTACTGGTTAGATAGGCATATGATTCTGATATGTCAAAGGGCAGTTCTGTTGACCCCTTTCGCACCAGGGATGGAGAAGCCTGTGAACCTCCAGATGTTGTTGGACTCCCAGCTCCCATCAGCCCCTGCCAGCATGGCCGGGAATCAGGGTCCAAGTCCAGTAACATCTAGAGAGCCACAGGTTCCCCAACCCTGCTGCAAACAAGCCAGGAAGCATGCTATTCTCTGTAGTTCCCCTTTTCATTTGATCCGGAACACTGTGGTTCAACAGCTTTGGAACATGCAACGTCAAACCACAGCTTACTGTCTTGGCTTGTTTTCAACCTATTAACCATAATTTGCTATACTTTCCCAGTTCGGGTTAAACAGGAAACTATGCTTAATGGAATACTTCCTCGTTTATTCCATTAATTTATTAAAAATATTTCTTAAACCATAATTTATTAAAGACAATGATGTAAATCCTTCATCTCAATTAACATGCTATATGGAATGTTTAAGGCACCTTATGTAGCTGAAGGTTTTATATTGGCATTTTTACCTCCTCCGAATTTTGATATTTTTCATATTCTTGACAGATTTCTGCTGTAACCGGTATCGGGGGCTACATTTCAGGTGGGGTGGGGGTACTTAGGTAGCAGTTTGGATGTTTTGTATAAAAATGCAACTTTCATATATATGAGAGACAGCTCCCCCCCCCCCAGTGCCCTCACCAGCATTTTGTGTTACCTCTAGGGGTTGATACTATGGCCAGCTATGAGGAGGTTTTGCACTTGATTCGCTACCGCAATTGGCACGCAGTGTCTCTGTTTGACCGCAAGTTCAAGCTGGTATGTTCGGAGCTGAATGGGCGCTACGTCAGCAATGAATTTAAAGTGGAGGTACGTCAGCAAATGTTGGCTTCAGGAGGTCTACAGGGACTCCTAGGGGTGTTTTGAGGAACTGGGCCCATTAGCTGAAACACCAGCTAATGCCACACAGAGAGCTAATGTGCATCGCGAGTTGAAATATAAAGCTGCCTCACGCAGAGTCCAACTGCTAGTCCATCTGCAAGGAGAGGGTGTCCCTTAACATGGCATTTTGTCAGTCATGGTTTTTATCCTTTTTTAAAAAAAGAAGCTGCTAACTGATTCAGAAACACCTTTTTTAGTCAATTGAAACAGCAGTTGTCACAGTCCTGGTGATGCTCATTTTATGAAGCATCTAGCTGCCGTACAGAAAATTATAGTGGATCCTCTCTGTAGGATTACAGCAGAACATGAAAAGAGCCTTGCTGATGGGTCTGGTCAAAGGCCCACTCGCTCTACGATCCTGGTCCCATGGTAGCCTACCACAGGCCTATAATGGCAGTGCTTTCCCCACTTGCGATTTCCAAAAACTGGCCTTAAGGGGCATCCTCCTTCCAATAATGGGTCATGGTCATTGTGGCTCATAGCCATTGAAATCCTTCTTTGTGAGTTGGTCAGATCCACAAAGCCCTTCCTTTGGTCCTGAATTTTCCACCATTCTTCTTCATTGGGTGACCCTACTGGGTCCTACTATTATGAGTCGTGTGTATGTAGAAAATTGGGTGCGGAAATGAGGGGGCTAGTTCTCACTCAGCTAATCCCAAATTTAATTTTCCCTTTTCTCTTCCCACTTGCCTGTCTTTTGTTTCACCAGGTAAACGTGATCCACACCGCCAACCCTGTGGACCATGCCAGCCACATTGCAGCACAGCCTCAGTTTGTCCAGCCCGTCCACCATTCCTTTGTCGACCTCTCTGGCCACAACCTGGCTAGCCCTCACCCAGGATTTTCAGGTAAGGGCTCTTCCTGCCTTGGATGAACCTCCTTTGACGACTGCTCTGCCCCCTCTAACCCACTCAGATACAATCCTCTTCAGAGAGGCTCTTTTGCCACTTAGGAGAGGCAGATCTCTGGCTCTCTTCCCAGAGGTGGCTGATATATCAGTCTAATTGCATCCGAGCAGCACTTAATGTCTTGGGGGATATGAAATTCAAGTCTCCCTATGAGGCACAGATAGCCTGCTAGATTTCTTTAAAAGTAGCCTTCGTTTATTTTAAAAAAGCAAAAAGGAATTACAGCCTGTTTCTACTTGAGCTCTCGGGAAAGAGGGAGCTTTTCCTTTCCTTTTTTAAATGATTGCCAAGCCTGATGTTGGGATTTCACTGAAAGGTTACACTGTGTGGAGTTACTTATGGGCATTCCTTGGCCCCAACACACTTAGCACAGCCTTCATCAGCCCCAGGGGTGGGGGAAGCTGATGGGAATTGTAGTCCAAAAGATCCAGAGGGCATCAGATTAGCTGAACTAAGCTTTCTCTGCCATTTGTGAACAAGAGCACAATTTGTTTGGCAGTTTCAATAATGGAGAATCAGGAAGAGGCTGGCAGAATAATTCACAAACCAATGAAGGGAGCCCAGGATGGGCATTCATAACCAGAGACTGTGGGTTCCAGTCACTTTTTGACCTCTGCCCCTTAGCAGCCTTGTCATGAGGCTGGGCCTCAATGAGAACCATTAGCCTTCGAAGTTGGAGTGAAGCGGTTAGGAGCAGCTTATGCTTCAGAAATGTAGAGGAGCTGACTGTACAGTTGCTTGGGAACTAGTATACCTTTTTGTAACTACATGTGATAAACACGCAAACTGAGCAAGCATCATTTTTAGGGGGTGGTTTCCCGTATCACACACATAGTGTGATTCTCTAGTGCTTCCTTCTCAAAAAACCTGAGCAGTCCTAGAAAGATTCCCCTGATCTCCTCACCACTCTGGGTAAGGAAGCACATGGCATGTGCTGCCTGCTTCTTCCTCTTCTGTGACCATCTAACTGTGCAATCTGCCTCCGTCTTCCAACCCTCTCCTAGTGGTCCCCAGCACTGCCACTGTTGTGATTGTGGTCTGCGTCAGCTTCCTTGTATTCATGATCATCCTGGGCGTGTTCCGGATCAGAGCTGCCCACCAGCAGACAATGCGGGACCAGGATTCTGGGAAGGAGAACGAGATGGACTGGGACGACTCAGCCTTGACCATTACTGTCAACCCCATGGAGGTAAGGCTTGTGCGGTGTTGTGGGTTTCTCTGTGTGGGTTCCCTCCCCTCCTCTTCCCCCTCCTTTAGCTCTTGCACTTTATCCAAGAGGGCAGGGTACAGATTCCTCTGGGGCTTTGTTCTTCAATAGGTGGTCCAAAGTTTGCATCGTGCCTGCTGAGCTTCTACAGCCAGCCCTCCAAGGGGGCCCACCCTTATCTCACCATCATTGGCATTCCTCTGCCACCAGCGCTGTAGCATCTTCCTCTGGCTTTTCTTTAAAGGCCTTGTATGTGAGAGGCGGGCCTGATGCTATGAAGCATTTCACCCTTCACTAATTGATTTGAAAAAGGGTGGTGGTGGTAGGGACATCATTTGGACCTCCAGACCTCTCTGGCTGATCCTCAGGACTCTTCCCAAGCCACACCTCTCACTGGCTCTCCCTGAGTGCCTTTATCCCTGAATGGAATGCAATCTAAAGGGAGCCAGCTCTTGGAAGCTGTACAGGCAAACACACCAGCAATTGACGTCTCTCAAACACAAGACATCCATTAAACTGCTGTATCCTGAGCCAACTGAATTTTCCAAAAGTGCCCCTCAGCTCGTTCTCTCCCTGAACATTCCTGGCTTCTGGCCAGCATGAAACATCTACTTGGGCTGACCAGACTCTGGAACTCAACTGCTCTCTCCTTCCCCTGGACAAGAGATTGCCTGTTGCTGAACTCTGTAGGAGAGGTGCATCACCCTGCCTGCATTTGGAGCTGCGTTGGTCTTCGGCTGGAGTCATGGGCTTGTATTTTCTGCCTGTGTGGGGAAGAGCAAGCCAGAGGAGACTGGTAGAAGAAAGGACTTGGGTAGAAAGCCTCAGAAGTGAAAAAACAACAACATCACAATGGGTCATTGCTTGTGGGCTTCACATTTGTGAGAACAGCATGACCCTTCTTACCCATTTATAAAGTATTTACCACTCTTTCAGTAAAAAAAATATTTATCAAAGTGGTTTGCAACAAAAATGCGTGAAATCAGTAAAACAAAAGTTTAAAACAGGCATCAGTTAACTATTGTGGAAATATGGATTCTTCATTGCCTGCCTAAGCCTGGCAGAATAGAAAAGTTTTCAGTAGGCATTTAAAAGTTGCAACACAAGGTGCCTTGCATTATTATGTCGTATTCGACTAAACATCTACTCCGAATATACCCCTTGGATCTAATTGAACTAAGCACAGTGGTACCTCTGGATATAAACGGGATCCGTTCCAGAGCCCCGTTCGCATCCAGAAGCGAACGCAACCCGTGTCTGCGTGTGTGGTCGCGATTCACCATGCATGCGCGAGACGTCATTTTGACCGTCTGCACGTGCGCAAGCGGCGAAACCCGGAAGTAACACATTTTTTTATTATTACTGTACTTATTTATCTCCTGCCTTTCCTCCCTGACTGGGACTAAAGGCAGCATTCACAAACTGAAACAACTCAGATAAAATTCAAAAAGCTAGAATCATATAAAAGGCAGTAAGTTGAAAAGTAATCATTCTCTGATAGGATTCAAATGGTATAAAAGGTAAATCTGTTAAAATACAGATAGCAAACAAGCAGAGCACTGTTCCTTAAAAAACAACCCCTGCCCAGTGGCCTCTCTGAATGTCAGCGGGGGCTGCTCCAAGTAGAACTAGCATTGGTTGCAATGCCATTCATCCTTTTTTGTGTCTTTGTTTTCCTTGCACAGACATACGAGGACCAGCACAGCAGCGAGGAGGAGGAGGAAGAGGAGGAGGAGGAGAGCGAGGATGGGGAGGAGGAGGACGACATCACCAGCGCTGAGTCCGAGAGCAGTGACGAAGAGGAGGGGGAGCGGGAAGAGGACCAGCAGAACGTGAACAGGCAGCAGCAGCTAGAATGGGATGACTCCACGCTCACCTATTGATCCCAGCTCCCTCCGCTGTTGTATGTCTCTCTCTGTCTGTCTCTCTGTCTCTCTCCTTTGTTCTTCTGCCCTAGAAGACTCCGCGGCAAAACCACTCCATCGCTCCTGAGAATCCATGGCGTGAACAGAGTCGCTTAGGCCCCCAGAGCTGACCAACCCCCCCCCCCCGACCCCCTGTCCTGGTGTCCTGTCTCTTCTTTCCTGGCTAATCTTGCCAATCAAAATCTCACACCTCTAGAAATTTATTTAGTACCTATTTCTCCCTCGCCTCACAATGACTGGATTATTTTTATTTCTACTCTGCAAGGAACTGCCTTGTGCTATCTGTCTCTCTCGCTCACACACTCCTTGTGTCATCTCATTTAAGGGACGTGACCAGCCCTCTAGTCATTGCACACGCTAGACCATGATTTTGAGGTTTTTTTAATCTTATTTTTGGTCCGGCACTAGGCTTCTGGCGTCGTTTCTCATGCTTTCTTGTTGGGGTGGTTGAGTGTAAAATAATAATAATAATAATGCCAGGATCCTTCTCTCACAAAAAGATTAACTTTTTTAAAACTTTTGGGTCGGATTTATTATTATTTTTATTATTATTATTTTGTGGCTTGTTACATCCCTGTGATTCTTCTTCTTCTTTTTCTTTTTAAATGCATTTCTATTCCTCCTCCTGAACTCTAGTGCATGTGTAAAGTGGCAGAATGAGGTTAACTATGTTAGAAGATTTAACAGACTTTTTAATATTTTGTAAATAATCTTGGAATTATGTAATTACGTCATTTGTGGTAGTGAAAACGGGGAAAGGGGGGAGGGGGGGACACAAGCCATGCTAGGGTTTTAAAATCAAAAATCATGCCGCATGATGTAATAATAAGGTTTTGGGTTTTCCTCCCCCCAAAAAATTCCTGCAGCAGCAGCAGGGGGCAAGTTTAATTAGCGTAGAGGAAAAGCTAACGATGATCCAATGGCATTGGATTAGACTGCCATCTTCTCTCTGGCACAACTCTACTGATGGGTTTCTCCCCTTTTTATTTTATTTTTTTATATTTCATTGTGGGGGGGTGTGGCAAAAAAATGATTTGACCATGAAGGCATCTTCATGGACCCCCCCCCCTTTTCTTTCTGGGTCCAACTGTCCTGCCTCTTGCATTCTGGGTCCTGGTCTGTTTCAGTTTTAGGGACAGTAAGGTGGGCTGGCCAGATCACACCATTTCTTTTGCACAAAGGGAGACAGCCCAGTTGGACCACTTGGGCCTGATGCTCTCTCTGGGTTGCACACTACTAGTCACGCAGGTGGCTCGGTTGATTGTAAGGAAGGGTGCTTCTGTTTTGGCTGCCTGTCTTAAGTCGTGAACTTGAATATACATTTTGGAGAGGAGGAGGTCAGGTCGACTTTCCTTGCTGGCATCATTCCTGGTGTTTTTTTTTTAAACAAACAAACACTCCTGTCCATTCCCTGTAGCTCCTTTGGTACAATTAACGTGGGGATGTTGGGTCTCTTTTTATTAAGCTTCCGTTCTCTTCTTTTGGTCGTTGTTTACACTGAACATATGCGCTACCTTTCTGTCAAAACTAGGGCATAAGCTATTCCCAGTGGTGACCTTGTGAATACTCTTTAATTAAGCAGTTTAGTCCACAAGGTTTGGAGACGGGGCAGGGGGTTGTCGGTGGGAAGACCATGCCCAGTAAAATGTTTCGCCCCAATTTGGAAGGGACCGGAGTGGTTTTCCGAAAAGCAAGTTATGACCCCGATGGCAGTGGTGAGTGCTGGGCTTTTCATTAGGCGTGTGGTCCTCCCTCCTCTGGTTTAACTTTTTAGAAATCACTATTCCTTGAGAGAGCCTCGAGTTTATTGCTTTTACAGTTGATTTATTCCCCTGAAGGGGTGTTCTGCTGAAGCTTTTCTTTGTTGTGTGGGTTGCCTGCTGAGGTGAGCCAAGTTCTGACCGGCTGCTTTGCATGAGGGGAAAAAAATCTGGCTGCGTTGCAGTTTTAGGAGTTTGAGCATTGGATTCAGCAGGGCTGGGGGAGAATGTTGGCTGCTGGGATGTCCGTTTGTGGGGAGGTGGAGGGCTTGATCCAGGTGGTTGGAGACAGCAGTGAGGAAATAGAGTGAGACCTCCCCTCATTGGTAGAGTGTCTGCTTTGAATGCAGAAGGGCTGCAGCTTCAATCCCCTGTGGCATCTCCAGGTAGAGCTAGGGATGTCCCTCCTGAAAGTCCTGGGAAGGCACTGCCAGTCAGTGCAGATATTACTGAGCTAGATGGCTGGCTTGGTATAAGGCAGCTTCCTGCAAGATGCTTCTGGACCTGGCATTTTTAATCTCTTACTGCCTAGCAGCAGGGTTTGTTTTTGCATAGGGATGAGGACTTGGCAGCACTCCTGATGTTGCTGGGCTCCTGCCCCACAGCCAGCATGACCAGTGGTCAGGGATGATGGGAGCTGTGTCTGCAGGGGCAGAGTCCCCATCCCTCAGTTAGAGGAAAGTCTCTCTGGAGTGCCTTTTACAATAGGGTGGACCTGACGATAGGGAAAGAAAGGCTAAGCCCTGAACAACTTGGCTCATTCCTGCTCCCTTGGGGGGGGGGGATTGTTTAATTGCAAAATGTTAAGGGGCAAGGAAGCTGGTTTTGACCACTTGTTACAAGTGCTAGTTTGAAGTAAAACAAAACAAAACAAAACGGGAAAACTTTTAACTTATGTCCAAGTTGCCCTGTGCTTTAAATGTCACTGTGTAGAGAAGACTCCTTAACCCTCTTTTTCATGATACCATCACTGTAGCAGCTGTATTTTAGAGACTGTAAACCTGATCATGACTCTTTCTCTCTCTTTTAAATGCTAATGCTGAAAGGTTGTACACTTTTTCTGATGCAGTATGTAGCCATCATGGATCTAACATTTCAGATGTGTATATTGGTAAATAGGTCAAGTTTGGGGTGGGTGGGGAGTCTGAGCTACAATAAATTTCTGGTTCTAAATTTTTCTATTGTTATTGTCTAACTTTCTGCCTCTTTGTTAGGCCTCTAAGCTGATTTCTTTCTGCCTAGCAACTGAATACATTTTTTTTTATCCTATACTGTTTAGGAAACAAAATGTGGAAGCGTTTTTCTGACAGGGCTTATGGAGGCTATAAACATAGATTTGGAAGCAGGATCTGATGACGGTATCCTCTTAAGTTCTTTTGTGCTTGTACAGATAAGGGCCGTAGCTCAGTTGTAGAGCATCTGCCTTGCAAGCAGAAGGCATGGCCAGGTATGGTTGGGAGAGACACCTGCCTGAAACCCTGGAGAGCAGCTTCCAGACTGTGTTGACAATACTGAGCTAGATGGCCCCCTGCTCTGACTTATTATAAAGCAAGGTAGGTCTTTGAAAAGTTTTGGGCCCAGGAAAAGAAATTTAAGTATATAAAAAGTCTTCAGTTTTGCAAAAAGGCAGTTTGGAACCTGAGTGTTGAGGCATCCTTGCTCATTCTGCCTTTTGCAAATATCTGTAAGCTGGTCACATGATGAACATTATTATTAGTGGCCCTTGCAGCGTACCAACAAGACAGTCCAACTGCTAATAAGAAATGACAAGGACACACTTTAACAAAAACAGCTGTATTTCAGTCCCCAAACCAAGCACCTGAAATCACATGTAAACCTTTATAAATGCAAATCTTTGGCTTAAGCCCCACATAGGAACAAAAAACAGTTCAGAATCGGCTTGTACATAGTACCTCAAGGCTGTTTTCTTTACAGTTATTGGCTAAGTATAGGTGAAACAAAAAAATTACTTAGCACAGTGACTATCCACTACTCTTAAGTGTAAGAGTTTTGATCTTTACTACAACCATGCAAGTAAAGCATTGCAGGAGACACTGTCACCTGTAGCATTTCTTTCTTTTTTTATAGAGGTGAGGGCGCATGTGTTACACAAAAGAATCCAGAAAAGAAAGGCATCAAATCCTCCTCCTAGAGAGCCCAGCTCTTCTTCCGGTTTTGGAGGTTTTCACACTACAAATATCTCTGTTCAACCAGTGAACAAGTAAAGTATATCTAGCACACGCCTTATCAGTATAAAATACACAACACACAAAACCACACATACCCCTTTCAAAGCCATCCTTTTAAAATGCATGTGCTGGAAGGATGCTGCTAACTGCTTTGCCCAAAGGCCCAGTCCTCACTCTGCTGAGAGGCCAAAGCAATCTTGAAGTTACAGAATGCCTGTACAAGGACCTCTTGTAATCCATGAATGGAATCACAAACACACACATAAACAAAGATGTGCAGGAGGAGTAGCTTTCCAGCAAGAAAAGAAAAGACTCAAGCAGTCGCATAAATAGCCAAGAAGTGGGAAACCTTTTCTTGGAGGGTCCATTTCAAAGGATGGGCAGGTGCTGGGGGCTTCAGCCGCCCCCAAATAATATTGAGAGGGGGTGCCACTACTGGGCCCCAACTCCCTGCCCTACAGCGAGGGTGAACATCACAAGTTGCAGCCCAGTTGTGGAGAGGGGCAGCAGCTCTCTGCCGCCAACTCTTCACTCCAAGGAAGCTGCCTTGGCAGCTCCCTCACAGGCCGAAGCCAGGCTCAGATGGGAGCCTGTTGAGGGGAGGGGGCTGGTCACGTGTATGATGTGATGCCGCCCCCCCCCCCCAATGTTGGACACAACTCGGTGCGCCTGGCAGGTAGATAAAAGAGGCTTAGAGAACTATTGCCTGTTGTCCTTGGACACATTGTGAGCCAGCCAGTTGACTTTGGTTTTCCAGCTCTCCCGCAGGGCTTCGTTAAACTTGAGCTGGAAGTGTTTCCTCGCCTCTTCATCCGTCTTCCCTAATGCCAACGAGTCCTAAGGAAGGAGGAAAAAAGGAACTAAATTTATTGTTTTATTTTTAGTTCAGTTTCTTACCCGCCCTTCACCGTAAGGTCCCAGCAACTAAAAACACAGTATTAAAAACAATTTAAGACAGGGGTTCTCAAACTGGTCAAGTAGACCACAGCATTGTCCACGCTCCATATCCACATTGATTTTTAACTCTGTTTTTATTGCTGCTTTCATTTCTTACATATTATAGTTGTGTTCTGTGGAATTTTAAACGCAGGACAACGTGTAAGAAATGAAGCTACAAAAACATGATTGAAAATCGTGCAACACCTAACAATTGCTGTGACAGGCAGAAATATTCAGTGGTCTGTGGGGGCGGAATTTTGGGGGCAATGGGGTCAGCCTGCTGTAAAGGTGGGTCCTTGCCTGACCTTAAGGTTCCCTTGGAACCTGCATGATCTCTCTCTCACCTTGAGATACTGGATGTCTTTGGAGCAGCTTAGCTCCGGCAGCCCCGCTGCTTTCATCAGTGCAAACAGGTGTAGAAAGAGGAGGCCGTGGCATCGGAGGATCATGTAGGCTCTTTCGCAGTACTCTCTGAATCTGGAAGGACAAAGGTATGAAATGGAAGGGAGGACAATGCTTCCCTCCCAGATAAATAAATAAATCACACAACTTAATTTCACTAGGATTTGCACTAGATACAATTGTACACAGCAACATATACATAGAGCAACTCATGGGCTTTGTGGACTGCTTAGTACAGCCCATTGCCAGAACCCAACTCTACACACACTGTCTATAAAAACAAGCAAATGTATAATTAGTTAGATAATTTGTAATACCTCTTACACCACTGATTTATTAATTGCCTTCTAAGCCATAGTCTCAAGGTGTATTACATTCAAGATAATTAAAAGCATTTTAACACACAAAAACAATGAATAAATTTAAAACAAGACTAAAACCCTAGCAAGTGGCCTTAACACGCGTTACAGACCATTCATCAAGCGGGGGGGGGGGGGTGTCTTCAACTGTTTCCGAAAGTGCACATAGTGGGCTCCTGCCGTATCTCGAAATGCTATTCCACAGAAGGGGCATCCACAATAAATGCCCTGCTCTGAGTTACTGCAGAGTGCACTTCAGAAGTCTTTGAAACTTGCAAAAGAAACCCTCCCGCAGACTACAGCAATCTACTGGGTGTGTAAGGCACAAGGCGGCCTCTCGAGTATCCTGGTTCTGAGCTGTATACGGACTTACGTGTTAGCACCATATGTGGGTGTATTTTTGCCTTTTTTAATATACAGGTGGTGTACAATGTTAGGCCCATTAACTTCAGTGGGTCTGCTCTGAGTAGGACTCACATTGGGTGCAGCCCATAAATTTCCTCCCGTGTGCAGGTGTTAATACACAGAGAGATTTTACACACAGACACTCACTGTGCGTGCGCATATGCCTTTTACACACAACATCCATTGTATATAATCCATCTCTCTGCCTTTGTTTCTCAGTTACCAGCCGCTCCCAGCCCTGGACACAAAATAAAGCCCTTGATTCCACCCTAAGCCCCAGGCAAGTTGGGGAGGGGAGGGGAGAGCCCAGCCAGAGCAAATTGGGGGCAACTTTCAAAGCGACACAGAGCTCATCCTTTACCGTTCAAACTTCTCGCTGTTGCTGGTTTTGCCCTGCTGGATCACGTGGACAAAGTCGTAGGTCAAGATGAAAGGGACCCGCTCGCGATTGATCCCGAACTTGGTCTTGAAATTTCCCAGGAAGTGGCCAAAATCAATGTGAAACAGCTGGAAACAAATGGGGGGGGGGAGAGCAGGTTAGGGCTTCTAATTGCAAGCCTGGCAGCATCGTCCCAACGGCCTAGAATTTCCTAACACTGAAGACAGACCCTACTTGCACCATTCTAAAAACCAACAAATTCTGCACTAAGAAATTACACACTAGGTAGTGCAAACCTTAAGCAAATCTGCCGTTTACAGCAACTGGTATTCAGAAGCATTACTGCCTCCGACAGTGGAGGCAGAGAATAGCCTTCATGGCTAGTGGCCATTAGCAGCCCCCTCCATGAATTTGTCCAATCCTCTTTTAAAGCCATCCAAGTTGGTGGCCATCACTACCTACTGCGGAAGCAAATTCTATTGGGGGAGGGGATTTTATCTAGCCGCTGTCTTCATGCCATGCATAAATTTACAAGCTGCTAATGTGTAGCCTCTTCATTGCCTTTTTGATGTCCCTAATGCTGCAACCTCCTTCTGGGAGAGTTTGAAAGCCACTGCAGAAGCCTTCCTTATCGGTATAAAACTATTTCACTGGTGTTGAGAGGATTCAAAAAGAGGTGGGAAGAAATTAACCAGCTGCATCGCCCCTTGAAGGCGTATCAGATTGCCGATACCTGGCCGTTCTCTCGGATCATGATGTTGTCACTGTGGCGGTCTCCAATGCCAAGCACGTAGGTGGCCACGCAGTATCCAGCACAGGAGAGCGTGAATTCCTCAATGGCTCGGTCCAGCGTGTCGCTACACAAAAGGCAGGGAACAAAAACCCACTGAAGATAAGCTGGAGCTCATCCTTGCAAGGCAACGTAACCTTGCAGCCGGTGTGGTATAGTGGTTAAAGTGCTGGACTAGGACCTGGGAGACCAGGGTTCAAATCCCCGGTCCGTCATGAAGTTCGCTGGATGCATACCAAATCTACCTCTCAGGGTTGTTGGTGGGTAAAATGGGGAGGTGGTGAAACCGTGTATGCTGTCGCCTCGAGTTCCTTGGTGGGACGTAAATCAAATAATTGAAAATAATATTGGAGTGAGCTAGGTCAGAGAACATGGCCAACGTCTCCATGGCTTCACATACAACCATATGCATTTAAAGAGCACAACTTCCTCCAAAGAATCCCAGGAACTAGTTTGTTATGGGTACTGGGAATTATGGGGGTAAAAACTACAGTTCCTAGGATTCTTTGGGAGATGGAACCATGTGCTTTAAATGTATGGTGTGTATGCCCCATACATTTGTTACAACCACAAATAGGATGTAGGTGCTGGGGGGGGGGGTTGCCTTCTCCCATATATACCAGGTAAAACACCTTAACCCAGCCCCAAACAGCAAACATACTGTGTCAATGCGGGAAGGGATGTTCTCAGTTGCAGCACTCATTACACAACAGCCTCCCCTTCACAGATCTGGCAGGTGCCAACCCTAATGGGTTTAAGCCATCTTTTAAAAGACATTTCTATTTATCCAGGTATTTAGATGATCTGTTGCTGGGGCTGCTAGTGTGATGCGCACAACTTCCCACACTCACGAGGTGCTGAGGGTGGTTATTTTTTTCCCTTGGAAAGTAGATAGGACTGGAGGAGGAAGTTGGGTAAGTGACTTTCTTTCCCACTTCCTCTTTCAGCTTTATGTACTTTTTAAAGCTCCCAATGAACTCAAGGCACCAGCTTAAAAATTCTGCATGTGCCCAGTAAGCCTATCAAAGGTTGGTGACCCTTCATCTATTTGGGAAGTCGTGGGGTTTTTTTTTTAACCCTCACTGAACCATTTTGCAATTTGATTTATATTTGTGGGCTTGTATCCACAGCAGCACTAAGCTCCTCATTCCATTCATGCAAGCATATATGTCAGCACAACACAATCTCCCTTCCTATGGAGAAGATCTGGGGGTGGAGTGGAGTGGAGGGCGGAGAGAGAAGTTCCCATGTGTGAACTCAAATCCTTGCACTAATGGAACAAGAGGCCTTAGATACAACCTACTGTTCTTACTTGCTCTAACAATAATTAAAAAATAACAGTAGTCATAGTAAGGAAAAAGAATTGTAGAGTTAGAAGGGGGTCATCTATTCCAACCCCCTGCAATAATACAAAAACTTACCCTGGGTTCTTGGACTTCAGCCAGTTCAACAAGGCGTCCTTGTTGAAGGCGGCAGTGGCCGCCATATTGCTCTTGTTGAGCTGAATGTTGGCAATCGTGTCCGAGTCCATGACCACTTCTATCAGCCCTGTCTTGTCTCCCGTGGAAAGGCAGCCATAAGGAGTCATCCTTAAAGAAGGTAAGAGTGAGGGGAAGATGTCAGGACCCTTTTTAAAAAATTCTGGGTGTTTTGCAGGGAAGCCACTGCCAGCCCAAGTGGGCAAGAGGCAGGTACATGGCCTAAAAGACCCAAAACCAGACCCAGGCATGGGTCCCAAGTTCTTAAAAGGCCTGGAAGGAAGGTGTGTCGCCCAAGCCATGGTCACTGTTGGGGGAAGAGAGCAGGGACTCAAGGCTGCCCTGATGCCAGAGAGGTATTTTGAAGACTCTGGAGCAAGCCCTGAGGCAAGGGCTTTTATATACCCTGGAATACCGGGATTGGCTGTTGGGCAGTCAGCTGACAGAATGCTTGGACAGTGTAGAGTTTGTGCCTTAAAAGTGCCATTTTATGCTGGGCTACCAGTCTGCTCTGATTGCAGCAGCCGCAGAGGTAGCGCACCATTAACAGCCTAGTTTGAGACTTCCACTCCATTGCCCTACACACATAAACACACACCCCAACACCCAGGGTTAATTTGCAAATATCAAGAGAGACAGGAGTGAGAGACCCAAACCAGCCTCGATGGCTTGCTCTTTTGTGGACCAGTAGCTAAATGGATCTCTCAGCCCTAATCAACCTCAGAGGGTTGTTGTGAAGGTAAAATTTGTGGGCGGGGGGAGAGAAGAGAAGAAAGAACTATGTATGCAGCCTTAAGGACCTTGGATGAGAGGGGGGGGCGTATAAACATCATAATTATTTATTTTGGAACTCACCTGAGATCTAGCCCTTCTTTCTTCCACAGGATATCCATCAGCTGGATCATCTGCAGGGTCAACATATCCTGACGGAGATCTGAAAAATTAAGAAACATTTCTCTTTTTTTCTCTATTCATCCCATGATTTCTCCCATTTCATCAGTGGTTATGATGATGGGAACATTTGCCTTTGTGTGTTCTTCATTTGGCCACAATGGGGCACTAACAACATGCAGATTTGTGCATTCCCGTGTTTTAGGGTGCTCTGATGATTAAAACTGGGAAAGTTGGGGTAGCATTGTGACTAAGAGACTAAGGGTTGTAGCCAGCATTAGTCCTACTCAGAGTAGACTCTGTGCAACTGATTGGCACGGCTAACTTAGCAAAACATAGCCTGATGAGACCTAGGGAGGAGTCTCCTAAGTTGTACATCTTGCCTCTGTCAACACGAACTCACTTAGCAGTAGGAAAACTGATGCCTGTTCATTGGGCATCATAATATGGACCTACTTTACAAGGTTGTTGTAAAAAGATTACCAGCATAATGCACAATCTTTGTGCTAGGAAACTAGCATGCCAACTTAAGATATGTACCTTCTTTAGGAAAACGGTTTTTTGTATGTTAGCCGGCATGTTGTTTACTTAATCTACACCCTACAGTGTCAACAGTGGAAATAAAATTCCAGGGTTGCTTTAAAAAATCCACATTAAAAGCAAATACCCATATCAAGAGTTAAATATATAATACCCTGCAAACCGTCACAAATGTGGATGTAGATAGATATGTGCATGCCCCAGAACAGCCTCTATGCAACCACACCTCTTAATTCCCTTGTCAAAACTCATTAGTTTTAATCAATAAAAAGCCAGAGCAGGCACTCATGCAGAGACACTGCAGGCAGCCTCTTTCCTGAAAGGTGGTCCCAGGAGCCTTAAGTCCAGGAATGGGCAACCTGCAGCCTTCCAGATGTTGCTGGACAACAAACGCCTTATTCCTACTTTATTGTAACAAAGCCAGAGTAAACGTAGTTGAAATAATCACATACTCTTCTAATTTCCCACATCCTTTGCTCTTTCCCAGTGTCTATTTTAAACTGTAAGCTGCTTGGGGCAAGGACCTGCCATATCGTTTGTAAAAACACTACACACAGACGGCATCAAACAGAGAAGTGATAGCCAGCTGCATAGTTTAACTACGTGCTTCTTAGTTAACACGACCACTGTTACTGGCTACCTATCTACTACTGTTACTGGGAGAGGCATCTCCCTGGGACAAAGAGGCTCCTCCTATATCCCCAACCCAGCCAGAAGCTGTTGTGTGGCTTCCTTACCGTCTCCATTTTTGAAGATGATCCCCACATTGCTAGTGCCGCCTATCTCTTCATTGTTAAACACGATCCACAGAGGCTTCATCTTTGAGTCCATGAAAGTGCAAAGCTCCACACTAGAAAAATTGCGCGCACACACACACACACACACACACACACACACATATATATATATATATGAAAACCATCTGAAAACCTCCACCCACTTGCAGAAGCTTGGAGGTAAGAAGGGGTGAAAATAATAAAACTTTTAAATGGTGCAAGATAGACTCTTTCCACATAGCCATGCTGTGTTGTCAAGCTGCTCTGCTGGATCCCTGGCAGAAGGAGGGAGATCTTCCCCCCAACACCTGCTGCCAGGTCCTTCAAAATCAGGGTGTCCTAAACTTGGGTCACCAGTTGCTTTTGGACTACAACTCCCATCATCCCTAGCTAGCAGGACCAGTGATCAGGGATGATGGGAACTGTGGTCCAAAAGCAGCTGGGGACCGAAGTGTGGGAAGCCCTGCTTTAAAAGGAGAGGCTAGGGATCAAACCCAGGCCCTTCTACATGCAAGGCATGTGCTCTACTAGTGACCTACAGCCCTTCCCTTGAGGCGTTAAGAACAAAAGGAAGCTGTTTTATACAGGGTCAAACCATTAGGTCCATCTAGTTCAGTAATGCCTGCAATGACTGGCAGTGACTCTTCAGGGTTTCAGGCAGGGAATCTTTCCCAGCCCTGCCTGGAAACACCAATGGGTCATTCTGCTTGCAAAGAAGATGCTCTACAGCTGAGCTCAGAGCCCACCTGGATCCACACCATCCTAGGCCCAGATTGTGCAAAATGCTACAGCCAAACAGTTGGTGGGGGCAGATGACTGCCAGCACTTAACTCTGGTGCTTAAAAGCTTGCATTGGCTGCACGATTGCTCAAATTTGAGGTTCTTGTACTAATTTATAAGGCCCTTCACAACTTGGGTCCAAGGGGCTGCTTATACCCCTTGTATCCCTGCCTGATTACTGAGCCCTTCAGGGAAATCACTGTCAATGGTCCCCCGCAAGGCTCAAGATGAATGGCTCATATCTGTGTGTTTGGTTTTGGGGAAACACTTCTGAGGAGCAACCTCCCAGCAGAGAACACACAGACCCCCTCTCCCTGTTGAACTTCTGACTCCTGATAAAGAACCCTATTATTCCAACAGGCCTTGTGAGTTCCCTGACTTGATGTTTTAAAACAGCATCTTGGGCTGTTTAAAAAGGTGTTTTTCATCTTTGTCGGGTCCTGGGCAGTACAAACTGCTGAAATCGATAAGATGAAATCGGCCCACTCTGAGCGACCGCAAGCTCTGGTGTGATCCAAAGTACCCCCTTGTGTCAGCAACGGGAAATCCTTTTCAGCCCAGGGGCCAAGTGGGGCGGAGCCACATGTGGTAAATTTACTCTATCCTTGCTCCAGGCAAGCGATATCAGCATTTAGCAACACATTCTAGCTGGGAGGATGCAAGGCAGAGCTGCTGAGGGGTGTGGCCTGAGAAGGGGTGTGGCCTAGGGAGAGTTCCGAGGGGGTCTGGAGGGCCACATCCAGCCCCGTGCCTGAGCACCGCCAGCCCTGCCTTACCTGACTTTTGCCAGGATGACACTGGGGTTCAAGGGAGACTGAAGGTTGGAGAGAGCTTCCAGGTAGGTCTCTTGCCGCAAACAGGTGTGCATGAACTCCTTAGTTTGAGGCTTGGGGTTCTTTAGGGCACTTAATTTGACAATGCCATTCAAGGCCTTCATCTTGTTGAGGGCTTCACTCTGCATCAAGAAGCAGAATGAAAAATTACATAATGTAAAACACAACCAGAGCCAAGTCAGCTCATTTCGTTCTATTCAAAATATTTAAGGCGTCCAAATAAGATCCTGCTGACAGTCCATTTGGCCTCTGTACGTGAAGTAAACATGCTATTTAATCCCCCGGTGCTGTATTCAGACCTTTAGAGACCCTAAACACCTATAAGATTCTGGTGCCTCCATATATAATTCAAACTATAAACAACCCGTAAAATAAAATTTTATTTTTCAAAATGAAACAAAACCTACAGTAAGAAGGAAAATTATATTTGATTCCCCCCCCTACTTCTTCTAATCACAATGGAAAATTTCTGTGGTGCCCCTTTTCCCCTTGATGCCCTAAGCCATGGGTAGGCAAACTAAGGCCCGGGGGCCAGATCTGGCCCAATTGCCTTCTCAATTCGGTCCGTAGACAGTCCGGGAATCAGCGTGTTTATACATGAGTGGAATGTGTGCTTTTATTTAAAATGCATCTCTGGGTTATTTGTGGGGCATAGGAATTCATTCATTCCCCCCCCCCCAAAATATAGTTCGCCCCCCCCACAAGGTCTGAGAAACAGTGGACTGAAAAAGTTTGCTGACCCCTGCACCTAAGCACCATAACTGTCAACTTTTCCCTTTTCTTGCAAGGAATCCTATTCGGAATAAGGGAATTTCCCTTTTAAAAGGGGGAAAGTTGACAGCTATGCTAAGCACATGCTTATTTTGCTTAATGGTTAATCCAGCCCTGGGCCCTGCCCTGTACCAACCTGCTGGTTTGAAAAAGTGCAAGCATCCCCTTTGGACAAGCCAGCTGCTTACCTGCCTCATCAGAGATTTCATGTGGTGGGTGCTCCCTCGGCAATAAGCTTCCAGGATCAGGCCAAACCTTAAGGCCACAGATGGGACATGCATTTCAGATCTAAGCGGGGATGGTGAGAGGAGGAAATTGACATTTTAGGATGATGGTGATCTTTTTAAAAAATAATAATAATCCTTCACCCAAAATGAGTTTCAGGGCAAACTGTACAACAACAAAATATAATAAAAGCAAAATATCAGAAGACAATTAAAAAAACAACCTAAGAAAACAAACACAAAGCAAGCCACAGACAAAGGTAATCCCTTATTAACTTGTTGCCAAAAATGATAAGAATGTTGGTGCCAGTGATTATGGGGATGGATACATTCTAAAGACGGGTGGGAGCCACCACAGAAAAAGGCCCTGCCCATTTGTTCAAGCATATAAACACGCCTCAGCAAGTGAGAGCCCTCAGAGAAAGGCCTCTGTTGAAAATGCTGGTTAAAAGGCCCACAAAATTACTTCTTGGTTAATTACAATTTATTGATGATTTTATCCATCCTTCACCAGAAAGTCCCAAAGTGGGTTACAGCCACATTAAAAATACAATATTAAAATCAGTTGACACAGCTTGGGTCTTTAGCAACAGCAACAACAACAAGCAGGTGGGGAGGAGATTTTCATTGGGATCACAGCTGGCCGGGGAGGGGGGTGTGGAATAAGGAAATAATTAAACTCTGTATTCCTTCCCTGCCACAGCCCATGTCATGCAGTTAGCTTTTAACTGTACACAAAGTACTTCCTTACCTGAGGTGCCAGAACAGGAAGTGCCCTATTTTGCGATTGGATAAGGCCCTGTCCAACAGGAATGTGGTCAATTTGCAGTCTAAATAAGATTCATACTTCAGCACTTGAACCAGCTGGAGGAGGTACTGGAACAATTCAGCATCTCTGCAGAAGGAGAGGCGGCAGCAGAGGAGTCATTTCCACACCACAAGTGCAGAGGCATCAGTTGACACGCAGCACAGGGCTAATGTAAACCAGAAAACCCACCTCTTCCTCCCCATTGTTCTTATTCCCTTCATCTATTTATTTTTATTTCGGGGGGGGGGTGAGGGAGACAGACTGCTGGGGCAGAAGGCACGGAGCCCGACAGCAGGAGGAGCCAGAGCCAGTGACAGGAAAGGGTATAGCTGGCTGGTGTGCCTCGGACAGAATCGTTCCATGCTGCAACCTTCAGTTACAGCTCTCACAGGTTTCAACTTTCATTCCAGCAACTTTGTGGGCACGGCAGAGAGTTATGCAGACAGTTCCATAGCCACTCATGACTCCACCCTGGGGTAGGCGTGGGTTAGATTTCTGCCCTCTTGTTTGCTTGGCCCAACCCCTTTGCTGGTTCCCATTGGGACTGGTAGGGCAGAAAAATGAGGCAAAGCAAGAATGAGGGCCAGCAGGAACCCACTCATTCTAGTTTTATCCCCACACACCTCCCTGCTGAGTTCTACAAGGGCAACACTGAGATTGAGGAGGAGCAGGGAGATGAACTGGATGTAAGCAAGAAGGCAAGCAGGTGGGGGGCTGGCTGATGATACTGAGATTGATGGGGCAGCACCCCATTTGCCTTAACAGACCATGCTCTGATGTTTTCACACACACACACACCCTGACACCAGGCAACACGTTATTGCAAAAACGAAGGTGCAGAATGTAACAAATTGGTTTTACTGATATTACTCCTCATGCTTTTATCCTATCCTTCCACCAAGGAGTTCAAGGGGGTGCACAACGTTTCCTTGCCTGCCACCCCCAATTTTTTGTGGGTGTGGTTCAGAGACTTTCACTGTACTGTTTTTGACGCCTGCTAAAAGCTTCCTTGTTTAGGCAAGCCTACCTAGCCCTGTTAAGTTCATTATGTGCTTTTGTTTATAAATACCGTGGGAAGGGTGGAATTGCTGAATATTGATTACATACTGCATAACTGAATATTGAATAAATGAATATTAATTACATACTGTATAAATAAATATTGAATAAATGAATATTGATTACATACTGTATAAATAAATATTGAATAAATGAATACTGATTACACACTGCATGAATAAGTGGAAACAATAAAATGGTGTTCAGGGGGGAAATAAAAAAAATTAATTCAATTGATTTTATCTATATTTTGGTCATTTTATTGCATCCACTGTTTTTTAAAGTCTGTTGGTCTTTCTGCTATTTTTTTAAAAATGAGCACTTTGTACCATTTTTTGCAAAATAGGGTCTGTGGCTGCTGCTTGTGTTGCTCACCTGCCCCCACTTTCCAAACATCTATTGGCAGCTATGCAAACTGCAGCATGACGACACCTTAAGTTTTTATGTATATAAGAAGAAAGCCAGTACTAATGGGCCTAACTTAGTCATCCCGGTTAATTTTCAGCAGGTCTACTCCATTAGGCAAACTCTCCCCTCAACCATCATCTAGGGGAAGCCATTACAGAAATGGGAGAGGTGGAAAGCAGAACTCGCTCCATTGGCTCTGCTGTGGCAGGCCAGCCACTTAAAGCATCCCCTGTCATCTCAGGGCAGCCATTCCACCAAGCTGTCTCAGTGGGAGAGATAGGAAACAGAAGACTCATTTCATCCGCTTTGCTGGAGGCCTAGCTCCATCAGGCACCTCCTGTGCCCCCTCAACTGTGCCAACTGCTTAGAAACTGGTGCCTGAGTTTTGATTTTGATTTCGCCTCCCTCTCTCTTTTGCCTTGCGTGTCGCCTTTTTCCAGATTGTAAGCCTGAGGGTAGGAACTGTCTTGTTTTGATTGTACGTAAGCCACTGTAGGAGCATTTTTGGCTGAGGAGCAGGGTACAAATGCTGTCAATAAATAAATAAATATAAGTGGGCATTGGCTACATTCCACCTTTTGTGGTATCAAATGGCATATAAATCTAGCCAAATGAGTTTTGCTTTACTCACGTCAACTTTTTCAGTGAGTTGACTGTGAAGGAACCCACGTAGCGATCGGGGAAGTTGAAATCCAGCAGCTCTAAGGCGTTGAGAACGGGCAGCTCCGGCCAAGACTGTAACAAGTGGATCATCTGCAAAGTGGACATTTTTTTTTAAAGACAGACTGAAAACAATAAAATACTTGCGGTGGGAGGGAAAGAAGAAAGACTGACAAACTGGAACACGTCCAGAGGTTGTTGGAGGGTCCAGAACCTCTTTCTGCCCGAGGGCCGCATTCTATTTTGGGCAACCTCCCAGGGGCCACATGCCAGCAGTGGGCAGAGCCAGCGGAAGTGGGTGGAGCAAAAATCGAAACTTTTGCCTTTGTACGTTAGTTTGATTGCCACACCAGCTCACAAACCCCTCTTTCCTCTCTCTAGACAAGCAATAGGCATTGCTAGACACATTCCAGTCAGGCACAAAAAAAGTCCTGTGAGGACCATGTCTTACGAACAACGGTTGAAAGAGATGAGAAAGGAGTAAGGCCTTCTGGGCGGCTGAAAAGGCTTAAGCTGAAGTATCCTTCTAGCTACTGCAGTAGAGCATACCAGCTCAAGCACTCTGCTGGCTACCTTGTGCAGAAGGGATCACCTTTGTCCCTTTCTCAGAGCTTGGAGGAGGTTGTGGGGAGAGGAAGTTGGTGTCAAAAACTCCACTGCCACAAACAGGAAGGTGGGGGATGCAATGGGGGGGGGGAGGCAGCTGATCAAAGAGGATGGAGGGAGTAACAGAGTTGCCACCCACCCTTGTGCGAAGGATGGATTCTTTTTAACTTGTTGGCTTTGAAGAAAAAAAACTGTTTTTCCCAGCATGGTTTCACATATTCTGCCATTCTGTACAATTCTGCATTTAAAAAACATATACACGTGCATAGATAGATAGAGGTTCTAGAACCCGTGTTTGGCTTGAACATCTGCATGCAACACCTGAACGTTCACTCTCTGCCAACGGCTGCCCTGGCTCCCAAGCAAGAACTTCTCACCTGAGCAACATCTTCGTGCTTGTTCCATTTGGTTACAACCAGCAGCTTCGCCAGGGCACCTGGGTACTGGTCCCGCACCTGATGCCTCATCTTCCACACAAGGTCTTTCTCATGCTCGTAGAGTTCGGTGTGAGATCGGCGCTCCAGAATCTCTTTCAGCTGTTGCTTCTGAACCATGGGGATTGATACAATATCGACTTAGCACATTTATACCCTACTTTTCCCTCAGGGAGGCTCCTCCTCCCTCCCCGTCTTATCCTCGCGGCAACCCCATGAGGCAGGTTAGGCTGAGAGTGAATGGTCACACCCAGTGAGCTTTGTGGCTGATTGGGGGATTCGAACCCTGGTCTCCAGGGTCCTAGGCCGACACTCTCTAACCGCTACACCACACTGCCTTCACCTCCATGAATTTGACTAATCCTCTTTTAAAGCCATTTATAATAATAATAATAATAATAATAATTGGTTGATTCCCCCCCTACTTATCTATACTCCGCCCATCTGGCTGGGCTTCCCCAGCCACTCTGGGTGGGCGGCTTCCCAAAAAATATTAAAATACTGTGATACATGAAACATTAAAAGCTTCCCTAAACAGGGCTGCCTTCAGATGTCTTCTAAAAGTCTGGTAGTTGTTGTTCTCTTTGACATCTGGTGGGAGGGCATTCCACAGGGAGGGCACCACTACCGAGAAGGCCCATTTGTGAGGAGGTAGCACAGTGTTGCACAAGCTGGCAACTGAAAATGCACTGTTATTGAGACTGAGGTCTGGGCTCTATTAGTTGGGAACCTACCGTATTTTTCGCTCTATAGGACGCACTTTTTCCCTTCTAAAAAGTAAGGGGAAATGTGTGTGCGTCTTATGGAGCAAATGCAGGCTGCGCGGCTAAGCCTAAAGCCAGAACAGGAAGATGGAGTGCTGCGCAGCGCTCCGTCTCACTGCGCAGCACTCCATCTCAATGTTCTAGCTTGGGGATGGCTGCGCAAAGCCTCCACAAGGCAGTGGGGTGAAGGCACCCCGCTGCCCTGCGGAGGCTTCACAGGCTGTCCCCAAAGACAGAACAGCAAGAGGCTATCCCAGAAGCCAGATCCCTTTTGCTGTTCTGGCTTCTGGGGTTCAGATTTTTTTTTCTTCTTGTTTCCTCCCCCCCCCCAACTACTTATTGTCTTATCGTCCGGTGCGTCCTATAGAGTGAAAAATATGGTACTTGTTTTTTCACACTCCAACACCCTAACCGAGACACCATCCAGTTTTTAGAAATAATATTGAAGATAATGTCTATCTTCAGGTTTCTGGGGTGCATCCAAGCTAGTTCTACTCAGGGCAGACCCACAGAAATTAGTGGACCTAAGTTAGTCATGTCCATTCACTTCAATGGGTCTACTCTGAGTAAGACAAGCAGTGCCTACAAACTTTGTTTTGTCTTTTGATGGCATCGGGTCTAGCTGGGCCTCACTTGACGTGGCCTCACTCAGCCTCATTGGATAGCATTGAGCAAGTCTCCCTCTTTCACCCTAACCTACCTCACAGGGCTCTTGGGAAGATCAAACAGAATAATCCCAATGGACACACTTGCCACAACGGAGCTCATTGAAGGAAGGGGATGTGCTGACATCTCATTAATAAATCAGCAAAACACCAGCTAAACTGTATCCTGCACCCCAGATGATCCCAAGCGATTGAGATTCAAACTGGCTCCTATTTGCCTAGCCCCAGCTCCTGTTCCTTGGTCACGCTGGGGTGTGATGGAATGTTGAACTGGTTTTGAAAATGGATGCGTGGGAAGATGTCCTCACCTCTTCTGGGTCCTCCGACATGTACCGGGGGCACTGCCCATTCCTTCCATGCTCCATGATCTGAAACGCAAAGATAAAACAGAACGTGTTCGATGACATTTAAACACCGTCGTGATTAATTATTGCTGTAAAGGCTCCATCATCATCATTATTTGCACATATTGGTCCTTTTCTCCCTATGAAAAGTAAACGCAACATGATTTATAATAATGTATGGAACTGCTATGTGCAAAGGTTCATATGAATAATATATATATATATATGTGTGTGTGTGTGTGTGTGTGTGTGTGTGTGTGTGTGTATATATATTTGTACTGTTACATTCCACCCCAATCTCCAAGCGACGAGAGAATCCAGGGGTCCCAGATGCTTAAATTGGAATTTAGGTCAGCAGAGACTGTGCAAACTGGCCAGGAGCAGGGGTGCAAACCGCCACCTTCTTACCTGTTCAAAGGATGGATAGTTGACCGGGTACAGCGAAATGCCAGGGAAGCGGATGACCAAGGCCGCAGCACTTTCCGTATTGGGGTTGGTCCGGACGGTGCCCATTGGGTTCAGTAGCTCTCCTTTCTCATCTGGAAAGAAAGGATGAGGCTCCCTAAGAAACATGGCACCACCTAGCAGCCAATGATTTGGCAAGAACGGAACATGAATGCCATACATTGTGATATTTGGCTAAGTCACAGTCAGAGGAACATAGGAAGCTGCCTCATTTTATTTTTTTAAAGTGTGGCAGCACCTACACTTTGGAACTCCCTGCTTATTGATATCAGGCAGAAGTACCTCTTTTCAGAGTCAGCTAAAAACGTTTTTTTAATTCTGTTTTTAGCTTACTGTTATTTTAGCTTTTCAGAGATCTTAAAAGTATTGCTGTTAATTTTTCATATGAGCAATTTCGTCGCTTTATCCTTTTTCGTAAACCGCTTTCAGGTGGCAGTTGCCTTTTTACAATCATGCGGTGTGTAAGTTTTATGAAATAAAGTAAATAATTTTCAGCCCAACAGGTCCACTGAGCTAAGCACTGTCTGCACTGATTAGCAGCAGCTCTCCAGGGTTTCCCCCGCCCCTGCGCTCTCTCTCTCTCTCTGTCTCTCTCTCTCTCTCTCTCTCTCTCTCTCTCTCTCTCTCTCACACACACACACACACACAGAAAGAGAGAGGGAGAAAGAGCTGCCATTGGGGATTGAATTTGGGGGCTTCTGCATTCCAAGCTGATGTTCTATCTTTGAGTTACGTCCTTTCCCATATATTCTATCACCCAGGATGAAAACAACAGTAATATTAGGGAGCTGCCTTATGTACCTGGAAACGATGACCACATTGGCAGGCAGCACTCTCCAGTTTTCAACTGGTCTTGGTAGTCAAACAGCATGATGTTCACCCAGGCAATTGGGCAGTCCTGCAGGGAGGGTGATGAAGATTTAGCGGGTCAGGTCCACACAGCAGGAGTAACATTCAGTGACTGTGATCATCCATTGGCCATATACCCTTGCAGGGCACAGCATGACCATAGCTATTTGTAAAGGACCAAAGATCAGCTCATCTTCAGCGCTTGCAAAAATCTGTCTGCAGTGCTTTAGAGACATTAGGTGACCTGCTTTAAAGGTGGCGCTGTGGTCTAAACCACTGAGCCTCTTGGGCTTGCTGATCAGAAGGTTGGCGATTCAAATTTGTGCGATGGGGTGAGCTCCTGTTGCTCTGTCCCAGTTTCTGCAAACCTAGTAGTTCGAAAGCATACCAGTGCAAGTAGATAAATAAGTACCACTGCGGCGGAAAGGTGAGCGGCATTTCCATGCACTCTGGCACTCGTCACGGTGTCCCGTTGCGCCAGAAGCAGTCTAGTCATGCTAGCCACATGACCCAGAAGGCTGCCTGTGGGCAAATGCTGGCTCCCTTGACCTGAAGCGAGATGAGTGCCACACCCCATAGTCACCTTTTACTGGACTTAACTGTCCAGGGGTCCTTTACCTTTTACCTTTATTAGGCGACATATTTTCCCAGTGCAATGCTGCTTTGAAGGCCTGGCAATCAGCTGATAGTCGGGCCTTCAAAGCAGCGTGCACCAGGAAAACATGTCACCTGATGCCACCATGACATCAGGTGATGGACAGATGGGTGGTCCTGCCCACCCATCAAACATGGCCTGAAGAGGGGGAGAAAAGGATTGGGCCCACTGATCAGATCCAATTACCCACTCCACCCTTTTTTAAAGCTGCTTTTTTGGCTCTGGTATGCTACTGGGTCTTGAACTTGTCTGCTTTCTTTAAAAAAACACAGAGAAAAAATTCAAAACCCAGTAGCACACCAGAGCCCAAAGTGGCTTTTTAAAAAATGAAAACAAACAAGTTCAAGAGTCAGTAGGAGGCCAAAGCAGCTTTTAAAAACCCTGAAGGGCTAGGGACAAAGGTGAGAACTGTTTCCTAGTTCTGCTGGATCTCTCAGCAGTGTTTGATACCATCGACCACAACATCCTTCTGGACCATCTAGAGGGGCTGGGAGCTGGGGGCACTGTTATGCAGTGGTTCCGCTACTTCCTCCTGGGCCGTGTTCAGAAAGTGGTGGTGGGGGATGAGTGTTCAGACCCCTGGGCTCTCACTTGTGGGGTGCCTCAGGGTTCTGTCCTCTCCCCTATGCTTTTCAACATTTACATGCAGCTGCTGGGAGAGATCATCAGGGGGTTTGGGCTGGGTGTCCATCAATATGCGGATGATACCCAGCTCTACCTCTTTCAAATCAGAACCAGTGAAGGTGGTGAAGGTCCTGCGTGAGTGTCTGGAGACGGTTGGAGGATGGATGGCAGCTAACAGATTGAGGTTGAATCCTGACAAGACAGAAGTACTGTTTTGGGGGGACAGGAGATGGGCGGGTATGGAGGACTCCCTGGTCCTGAATGGGGTAACTGTGTCCCTGAAGGACCAGGTGTGCAGCCTGGGAGTCAATTTGGACTCACAGCTGTCCATGGAGGTGCAGGTCAATTCTGTGTCCAGGGCAGCTGTTTATCAGCTCTATCTGGTATGCAGGCTGAGACTCTATCTGGCCACGGACTGCCTCGCCATAGTGGTGCATGCTCTGGTTATCTCTCGCTTGGACTACTGCAATGCGCTCTATGTGGGGCTACCTTTGAAGGTGACCCGGAAACTACAACTAATCCAGAATGCGGCAGCTAGACTGGTGACTGGGAGCAGCCGAGACCACATAACACCGGTCTTGAAAGACCTACATTGGCTCCCAGTACATTTCCAAGCACAATTCAAAGTGTTGGTGCTGATCTTTAAAGCCCTAAACGGCCTCGGTCCAGTATATCTGAAGGAGCGTCTCCACCCCCATCGTTCAGTCCGGACACTGAGGTCCAGTGCCGAGGGCCTTCTGGCGGTTCCCTCACTGCGAGAAGCCAAGTTACAGGGAACCAGGCAGAGGGCCTTCTCGGTAGTGGCACCCACCCTGTGGAATGCCCTCCTACCAGATGTCAAAGAGAACGACAACTACCAGACTTTTAGAAGACATCTGAAGGCAGCCCTGTTTAGGGAAGCTTTTAATGTTTGATGCATTACTGTATTTTAATATTTTGTTGGAAGCCGCCCAGAGTGGCTGGGGAAGCCCAGCCAGATGGGCGGGGTACAAATAATAAATTACTATTATTATTATTATTATTATTATTATTATTATTATTATTATGAAGAAGAAGAAGAAGAAGAAGAAGAAGAAAAACAAAGGCACTTTACAGATAGGTAGCCGTGTTGGTCTGCCATAGTCAAAATAAAAAATTCCTTCTAGTAGCACCTTAAAGACCAACTAAGTTAGTTCTTGGTATGAGTTTTTGTGTGCATCTGAAGAAGTGTGCATGCACACGAAAGCTCATACCAAGAACTAACTTAGTTGGTCTTTAAGGTGCTACTAGAAGGAATTTTTTATTTTGACTATGGCAGACCAACACAGCTACCTATCTGTAACTGGAACTATGGAAGGCACCACATTGAGCCGCATGAAATGGAAGTCCATCAACCTCACCAAGAAACTGTGTATCTGAAGAAATGTGCATGCACACGAAAGCTCATACCAAGAACTAACTTAGTTGGTCTTTAAGGTGCTACTAGAAGGAATTTTTTATTTTGACAAAGGCACTTTAGCTACTGATTTATTTTATTAGTTGTAATGTGTTCTATATATTTTCCATATTTTATGCTCTAGAAGACTCACTTTTTCCCTTCTAAAAAGGGGAAATGTGTGTGCGTCTTATGGAGTGAATGCAGGCTGCGCAGCTATCACAGAAGCCAGAACAGCAAGAGGGATTGCTGCTTTCACTGCACAGCGATCCCACTTGCTGTTCTGGCTTCTGAAATTCATAATATTTTTTTTCTTGTTTTCCTCCTCCAAAAACTAGGTGCGTCTTGTGGTCTAGTGTGTCTTATAGAGCGAAAAATACGGTGCATTTTCTTCAAGGGTGGGGTTGGCTTTTGTAGGAGTTGGTAAGCTGCCCATACAAAGCATTCATTGAAAAGCAGGGCCCACATTTTCACATCCACTCAGAACTGCTACTGGGACTTCAACTTGTTTGTTTAGATTCCCTCTGACTCCTGTGTGCTTCTGTCATTAGAAATTTGCAGCTCAGTCCCTTAGCCTTGGAAGGGGGACAGTTAGAACTGGTTCAACTGGTCTTTTTAAAAAACAAAACAAGCAAGCAAACAAACATTTGCAGAGTAAACAGGGCCGAGGGATTAATCTGGCTGCAAACACCCTCCTCCGTTTTCTTTCACAATGCTCACTTCCAGCACATATCCAAGAAAAGAAATACCCAGAAAGAATGCCTCACCTCTCTACTTCTAACTGCCTCCCTTCTTCCAATTTCTAAACCTTCTGAAGAGTCACTCAGCGAAAACAGCAGAAGGCCTGGCTCCTGACCAAGCCCTAAATGATGAGATCTTTGGTGGAGATGGTCCAAGAAGTGAATGACTCAGCATCTTCCAAGGAAGCAACGGAGAATAGCTGCAGCATGACTCAGCAGAGCACGATGCAGTCCAAGGGCTCAAGCCGCCTGCCCAGTTCCTACAACCTTGTTCTTGCTGGATTTTTGTTTGTAAGGAATTTGCAACTCTCAAAAAACCTACACACCTTTTCATTTAAGGCTGTGTACACAGTTCTGCTCACTTTCCATCCAGCGTTGCTTCCGCTGGTTTGTAAATGCCCTGATCCACATCTGTCCTGTTAGTTACTGGACTTTGAAAATTGTTAGTTACTGGTCTTTGAAAATTGAAGTCATATGAAAACATCCACGCTCCCTCTCCAACCACTGGTGTGGATGGGAAGTGGCAACTTGGAAAGATATTCGCTGCACTGATGTGTATAACAGAATGAAAGTGTGATTTGAAGCAGTGGGGGCGAGGACTGATTTTGTTGCATTTTAAGCCTGTATTGTGAACCTAGATATCAAAAAGATCAGTGGCACCAATAAGGCTACCTATCTTATCTACCTTGCTAGCTAACATGCTAACTTTCTATCTATCTGCTAACTAGCTAGTTTTCCACCTAGGTAGTTAACTTTCTATATTGCTTCCTAGCTATATTGTTCTCTATCTTTCTTGCTACCTAACTATCCAACCTTCTAGCTATCTTGCTAGATAAGATAACTAACTTTCTATCTATTATCTAGCTAGCTATCTAACTTCCTAGCTATCTTGCTATCTAGCTAAGTATATATCTTGCTAACTACCTATGGGCAATCATTTAGATCAAGGATATAGAACCTATGATCCTACAAACGTTAGACCAGGATTTCAGACAAGGCTTGTAGGCCCATGTTTTAAAGATGGAGATAGAGGAGTGCAGAGAGAGAAGCAGGAGGGGGGGGACTCAGTGAAGGGCAACAACAAACATCCACTGAATCACCCCTTGCCCATCTACAGCTACTCAGCCCCACCCACCCACATCCTTTGGGGGATGCTATCACACTTTAAAGTGATCACTGTGTCCTAACATAGATAACAGACCCGGGTTGTAAACAACCCGAGCCACACTTTGGAGAAATTGACCTGCTTCACCCCCATCTTCCTCATCCACATGGTTTACGGCTCCCCAATTCTAAGACCTCCACAGGATGGAAGTGGAAAGAATCTTGAAGACTTAGAATTAACAGTTTCAGACAGTGCCTGAAGGAAGAAATACACCATTTTGGGAAGGTTCTTACATAGAAAAAAAAAATCTCTTGCAAGAAGAAAGCAAACGCATCAGGGAAACAGGTTTCAGCTCTCTCCCCTGCTGGTCTAGATTTCTATTTGCAGGGTGTTTTTAAGAGGAGGAAACTCTCTCACACACAACCAGCAGTGAAGTGGTACATTCCACCCTGCCACTGCAAGACTGCACCACCAGGCCAATGCAGTGAACCCTAGGAGGGACTTACAGCTTTCTTTGACTTCTTCTTGGTAGACCTTGCCTTCTTGGCTTTCTCCACCACGGCGTAGAGCGCCAGGCACAGCCGGGCCATGCGAGGTAGGTCGCAGACGTTAATCTCGAATTCAAGCCTCTGTCCCCACACGGGCTCAGAACAGACATTGACTTCAGAGCTGGACACCATCTTGCAGAGCATCTCATGGCCGTGGTACAGGCCCGCCTGAACCACCAGCTGAGAAAGGGAGATGCAGGACAAGGGTGAGCAAAGCCATCCAACCTCACAGCTCTGTGCATGCGTGCGCCATGTGCTCAACCCATGTGCACTTCAAAAGGTAACAGGTAGAGAAAAGAGGGGACAAAGGAAAACGACACAAATCGGTCTCTGTTGCTTAGTAAACAAGGCAGAGGGAGACACCTGCATTTCAGCTGAGCTGCTGCTGGCAAAACCCAACGAACATATTGCTCTATAGTGGTGCTGACTGCCTGTCAATGGCATGAGGTCGGGCTCCCAGAAGAAATACAAAGCACCCCAAGGGTCATGTAGTCCAACACGCTGAACGTAGGAATCACTGCTGTTATATGATTATGTTTTGGTTGTTAATAACTTCAATATGGGGACAGACCATGGTAGCTCAGTGGGTAGAGCATCTGCTTACATGCAGAAGGTCCCAGGTTCAATCCCCAGCATCTCCAAGTAGGGCTGGGAGAGACCTCCTGCCTGAAACCCTGGAGAGCTGCTGCCAGCCAGTGTAGACAGCACTGAGCTAGATGAACTAATGACCTGATTCCGGACAAGGCAGCTGCCTATGTTTTATAGAAATGGAAATAAATAAGTAACAACCGGTTGTGTCCAGTGCTCATCCTACTCAAAGAAGATCCAATGACGTTAATGGCCATGGCTAACTTCGGCACAGTCAATCCAATGGGTCTAATCTAACTTAAGCTGAACAAAACCCTACATAAATAAACAATAGTACTTGAGGTTGCAGGTTCCTATTCAGGCAGGCCTTTGTAAAGTAAGGTGCAGGCAATGCTAATCAATGGGCAAACAGGGTTTTAACTGCTGGTTTTAGATGTGTTCTGATGTATTTTAATTAATGCTTTCAGCTAGCTAGTTTGGTTTTATTCCTTTGTATTGTAGAATGTCGTTTTAAACGTTGGTAGCCACTTTGAATCCCAGCCTTGGAGGAAGATGGGATATAAATACATTATATCATCATCATCATCATAATGTCATTTCTGACTACTCTTCAAACCTAATAAAAAGAACTACAACCCTCCCAGCTAGCAGAAAGGTGGCACCTTCAAGAAGCAAAGTTCCAGCCTTGCCTACACTTTGCAGAGCCAATTTTCTACATCTATGAAGGTATCAGCTTTTGTGGGTTACTGTCTTTGGTCTTTCTTTCTTTTTCTTTCTTTCTTTCTTTTTTTTGGGGCTTTGTATCATGCAGGAGCACATTGTTTTTTATAAAAAACCCAAAAACCAGTGATCTCCCACGCAGCCAGAAATTTCTAAGAACTCTCCTTCTGCAGAATGCTGATCAACAACCCTCCCCTTTCCTGTAGTGTGAAGCCACTGACAGCGACTTAAGAGCTGAATGAAAACGTCTCATGTAGGCTGGTGGTGGTTGGGAGGAGAAGTCAGCACATGACTTCTGCCTTTTGATCTCAGCATTTTTTAAACAACAAGCAGTAAACAACAAGGCAGGAAGAGGAAAAGCAGCCACAGAAAGTCCAGCAGAAAGAAATAAAGAAAGGGGGTGGGGGTGGGGAGAGTACCTTCATCCGTTCATCAGCATTCACCTTACTGCCCTGCACCAAGTCGATATAGTAAGGCTGCTCAAGTGACCACAGAGAGATGGAGTTGGGCTAGCATGTGGGGTTGGGGTGCGGGGAGAAAAGGGAGAGAGGTAAATATCACCACTAAAGCATAGGAGGCAACCATCAGCCAATTTAGTTAGCTAAGCTAGAAAAACTTTACACCAAGCATTGAGATATATTTAATTTCTGTTATTCTGTCCAGACTTAATTATTATTCAGATCGCTACCCCAACCCTTCCATCCGAGCTATCACGGGAGGGCTTACAGGAGGCGGTGGGAAAACTTTTGTCGTCCAGGGGCCATTTTCTCCTGGGCAAGTTTCTGGGGGCCACACCCCAGTGGTGGGACAGGGCCAGAGGCAAAAGTGGGTCAAGCAACAACTGTGAATTTTACTTTTGTGGAGTCGGCTAGTTTCTGCCCACACCCCACTCTGGCCTCCCATCAAGGCAAGAAAGAGGCATTGTCAGAGTTCAAGAACTGACTCCAGGTATACCCAAGAGAGATGCGGGCAAGGAGGGAGGTGCGGCCTGGGAAGAGGTCTGAGGGCCACATGCTGAGGCATGGAGGGCCGCATTCAGTACCCAGGACTGAACTTCCGCCACTCCTAGCTTACAATGATTTTCTTTAACCTAATAACTACCCTGTGAGGCAGGTCGAAGCTTCAAAACTTCCTGCAAACGCTGTATCATTTCTACAAGTGAGGGTGGGAGGGAGACGTACACAAAAATTAAACCCAGGTACTCCAGGCCAGGGAAAACATCATATGGACTACAAACTTTGCACATTCCGTTTCAAAGACTGGGGAAAACCACAGTGTCTGGACATGCCTTTCTCATTTGTTTATTTATTTATCACAGCTTACCTTTTTCTTGGGGACAGGAGGAGGTTTGGGGGACGCTTTTGAGGGGTGAGTGATCCCATTGGTTTGTTCTTCCCACAGAGCCATGATGGAAGTGGAGTGCACCATTGTGAGATGTGGCAGGAGGCCGCGGTGCAAACAGTCACGGATGTACTGCGGGAATGGATCAAAGGACATTAGCACATATAGCAGGAGCTCAAAACGCGAAAGGTATGAGAGGAGAAAAGGAGTGCAAGGCTACAGGAATTGGGAACGGGGGCCAAGTCAGGGTGGGAGGCCCAGATTGCCGGTATGTTCTCAGAGAAAAGATATAGTAAGTATAAAATCCTGAGAATATATATATATATATATATATATATATATATATATATATGTAGGTTTTGGTGTCTTCGGGTGTCTTCCCGTGTAAGAGTTGGGGTGTCTAGGCGACGTTTCGACGAGGTCTCACTCGTCATCTTCAGGCTGGTGCTTTCGGCTTCTTGTTACTAGAACAGAGCAGGATCTCAGTGTTTGAGTTCCTATAAATACTGTTGAGGGGGTGTGGTGTATAGCCTCCAACGTTCTGGGCAGAGAGGAAGTTCCTAGGTTAATGTGCCTTTTCTTCTTTTGTTCATTAATTACTTGAGGGATATCTTGAGTGATTACTTGAGTGATATTCTGAGTACCACTTAGGAGGGTCATTAGGTGTGGATTAGTGGTAAAGCTTTCGTGTCTTGACCTCTTGACCTTGTGAAGAGTTTTTCTGAGAAGATGGCTGTACTGCACTTAGTTGTGCTCTGGCTTGGCTTCGTGTATAGGGGCGAGCTGTGGTTTTGTGCCCTGTGCCAGCCAGATCTGTGTAGGGATTGCAGGGGGGTGCAGCATCCGGAGGTGCCACTATGGTTTGGCTACTGGATGGTGTCTGTAATTTATCTGTGGAGAGGGTCTGGGTTTGGGTCTGGTGTGGTTGATTGGAGATGGCGTTCTGTGTGCCTCTGGTTCTGGTGTCGGTTTTTGTGGGGAGGGCTAATTTCCAGATGTCTGGCAGGCGGGACGTGTCGTCACGCTTGTTCATGTTGTGAGGGTGTTTCTCTATCTCGATGGCTTCCATGATTATTCTCTTGTGGTGATGTTCCATGTTAAAGAGCAATTTGGAATCTGCAAAATTAATTTCGTGTCCTGTTTCTTTCATGTGTTGGTAAAGAGAGGAAGTTTTTTCTTCTTTTTTGACGGCATTCTTGTGTTCTGCGATACGTGCATTTATTCGTCTGTTTGTTTGTCCAATGTACGTGGCTGGGCAGACTTTGCAGGGTATTTCATAGACCCCTTGGTTTTCTAACTGGATTTTATCTTTTGGGTTTCTGAGGATATTGGCTATTTTTTGGTTGGTGCAAAAGGCTGTTTTGATATTGTGTTTATGGAGGATTTTGCTAATTTTATCTGTAGTGCCCTTGATATAAGGAAGGAGGGCCATGCCATTGTTTTCTTCTGTGTCTTGGTTTTTGGGGGGTGTTTCTTTTTGGATTAGCTTCGTAACCCTGTTTTGCTGGCACAGGGCACAAAACCACAGCTCGCCCCTATACACGAAGCCAAGCCAGAGCACAACTAAGTGCAGTACAGCCATCTTCTCAGAAAAACTCTTCACAAGGTCAAGAGGTCAAGACACGAAAGCTTTACCACTAATCCACACCTAATGACCCTCCTAAGTGGTACTCAGAATATCACTCAAGTAATCACTCAAGATATCCCTCAAGTAATTAATGAACAAAAGAAGAAAAGGCACATTAACCTAGGAACTTCCTCTCTGCCCAGAACGTTGGAGGCTATACACCACACCCCCTCAACAGTATTTATAGGAACTCAAACACTGAGATCCTGCTCTGTTCTAGTAACAAGAAGCCGAAAGCACCAGCCTGAAGATGACGAGTGAGACCTCGTCGAAACGTCGCCTAGACACCCCAACTCTTACACGGGAAGACACCCGAAGACACCAAAACCTACATTCCTGTACCCGTGAAAATCTACGAAAGCATATATATATATATATACACACACACACACACACACACACACACACACAGTGGTGCCTCGCAAGACGAATCCATTCTGTGATTCTCTTCGTCTAGCAGTTTTTTCGTCTTGCGAAGCAAGCCCATTGACAGATTAGCGGATTAGCGCTATTAGCGGCTTTTAGCAGTTTATCAGCTTATCGGATCAGCTGATAAGCGGCTTAGAAAAAGGGGGGAGGGGGAAAAACCCACAGGAACTCGCAAGACATTTTTGTCTTGCGAAGCAAGCCCATAGGAGATTCGTTTTGCGAAGCACCTCCAAAATGGAAAACTCTTTCGTCTAGCGAGTTTTCCGTCTTGCGAGGCATTCGTCTTGCGGGGCACCACTGTATATGAGAGAATATATGAATATATATATATATATATACCACCACATTTCTAGCCCATATGAGAAAAACGCTGAATTCCAATCCACTACCCCACTCCTGAAATGACAGAATGATGGAGAATGATGGGTGCGTGTGCATTGGTATCCATAGCACAGAAAGAGCTTGCACTCCTCTCTATGGTCTCCTTCCTGGTGTCCCCCAGTGAACTAAATGGTTCTCCTTGTGATCACTTTGGCATGCAATTTTTAAGTTGTGCGAAGGGCAAAGCAGCATGTACATGTCAAAATAAATTTTAAAAATAAATAGACTATAGGAATAAATCGGAGGCTTGCCTTGCTATAAAAATAAAATAAACTGGACATGTATATTTTTAAAGGCAGGCCAAGTGGGGCTGGGAAAGTTTCCTATATTAAATCCTAGAGAGCTGCTGCCAGTCTGTGTAAACTGCACTGAGCTCAATGGACTAGTGGTCTGAGTCAGTAAAAGGCAGCTTCCTATGTTCCTAGGTCTTAAGGGAGGGGTTGTAGCTCAGTGATACAGCATCTGCCTTGTGGGCAAGATGTCCTCGGTTCGATCCCTGGCATTGCCAGATAGGGCTGGGAAAGTATGCGGAGTCTCTGTACACAGTACAGAGCTAAATAGACCACTGGTCTGGCCCAGTGGCTTCCCAAACAGGGTCCTCCCAGAAAGCGAAAAGCCCATTCTACTCAGGGAACGAATATCCTTTGCCTTCTCTGTCCTTTCCCAGCTAGTCAGTAAGACAAAAGGTAGGAGAGGGGAGCACACACCTGGAACTGGCACAGAGGGTAGTTCCCGTACAGATATTCACATTTCCCGTTAACCTGCAGGGCGTATTCCTCCGGGCTATTCATTCTTTGGTGCCGAAAAATTGTGGCTTGCTTCTTGACAGCATAGCTCATCAATGTCACGGGGAATTCCTTGGGAGAGATCTGGAAGGTGAAACTTTCCTGCAGGGAAGGAAATATAATGAGCAAAACACAGGGAGCTGCTCTCCCAGGGAATTATGGCCTATTCCCCTGCAAAAAAAATTTAAGACTCTAGTCCTCATGGTTTTCAGTAAAACGCCAGGGCTATATTAGTAGTAATATTAATTAATTTGTATACTGCCCTTCATCCATAGATCTCAAGGCAGTTCACAACATAAAATTACAATATTAAAAACACTAAACACATAATAAAAATAAGTACAAAATGAAAACAAGAATCTTATGATTATCTTATAGACAGCCCTATCTACCCATATTTTATACATTGTTTTATATTTTTTGATTTTAATTGTTATTTACTGTTGCTTTTTATCATGCTAAGTTGCTCTGAGAGGCTTTTCTTTCTTTGTAAAGCTACTAACAAATAAATATGATAATAATAAAACTGACTTATGCCATTATGCAAGACAGACTCCATCTAGGTCAGTGTTATCTATGCTAATCTATAGATTCCATACAGGGAGTCTCTCCCAGCCCAACCTGGAGATGCTAGGGATTGAACCTGGGACCTTCTGCATGCAAAAGCAGGTGCCTGACCACTTATGGCATAGGAAGCACATTTTCCTCACTGTTTATGCCCTGCTTCCCTCCTCTCTCTGTTTCCTCTTATGCCAAATCTTATACTGTAAGCTCTTTGAGGGCAGAGATCTGTCCTCGAGCAAACTGCAAAAGCTGCATGCATACGAGTATTTTTTTTTAAGTAAAAAAAAGTTGCTCAGATTGAAAAGGCTTGTGGATTTACCCCTCCAGACTCGAATTTGACATTGACAAAGATGTTCTTGTTGGGGACTTGGAGGGGGCTCTTTCTTCCGAGACTGCTGGACGAGGGTTCCAGTTGCACCGGGAAGCTGTACTCCATCCAGGCTTTCCAACTCAGCTGCTGCCGCCTGGCCACTCTCTCCTCACAGAACTGGTGCATTTTGGTGCGGAAGTCATTCACTTCCGGGTCAGACAAGGCGTCAAACTCGTGCAGGCCTGACAATAGTAAATCCCAAGATTTTTTTAAAAAAATAAAAACAATAATAATAGTTTTTTGAGTGTGGGGGGTGCCATCTGTGATGTAGAACCAGGCAACACCACCACTCTAATATAAGAATGGCATCTTTTAAATATTTCTCAACTTTAAGTTTCCAGTCCTTATGAAAGCATTGGGGGGGGGGGTTGCTTAAAAATGGATGGCCAGCACCCATAGAAGAGTCATAAACTGAAATGATTTTGGAATTGGAATTCTTAGAGTTCTAAGTTGTTGTTCTTGTAAATATTTTTTATTTCATTTCATAATGTATATAAAACGAAGACCAATTATAACAACAGATGAAAAATAAATGAGGAAAACAAACTACAAAGCAGGCATGCAGAATGAGTTAATATGTTGTTTTTAAGCTTTACAGGGGTTCTGCTTCCACTGCCCTAACCCCTGTTTTCAGACAAATCATAGAATTGGAAAAAAGGTTCAGAAAGGGGCAACCAAAACAACGGATGGGATTGAGCAACTTTTGAAAGTGCTCTCAAATCAGTGTCTCCTAACACTCAGTCATACAGCTCACTGGGGGGGGGGGGGTCACCTTCTCTTGGCCTGAACTCCCTCACAGGGTTGTTGTGAAGATTAAACTATATACAGTGATACCTCGGGTTACAGACGCTTTAGGCTACAGACTCCACTAACCCAGAAATAGTACCTCGGGTTAAGAACTTTGCTTCAGGATGAGAACAGAAATCACGCGGCAGCAACAGGAGGCCCCATTAGCTAAAGTGGTACTTCAGGTTAAGAACCGTTTCAGGTTAAGAACAGACCCCCAGAACGAATTAAATTCTTAACCCGAGGCACCACTGTACTGGAGTTCCTTAGAGGAAAGGTGGGATATAAGTACAGTGGTACCTCAGGTTAAGTACTTAATTCGTTCCGGAGGTCTGTACCTAACCTGAAACTGTTCTTAACCTGAAGCACCACTTTAGCTAATGGGGCTTCCTGCTGCTGCCACGCCACCTGCCCCCGATTTCTGTTCTTATCCTGAAGCAAAGTTCTTAACCTGAAGCACTATTTCTGGGTTAGCGGAGTCTGTAACCTGAAGCGTATGTAACCTGAAGCGTATGTAACCTGAGGTACCACTATATAACAACAATAATATAATTATTACTACTATCCAGCTGACGAGAGTCCAAAACACCAGGGGCTGATGGGATTTGAATGCCCTGGTACCAGGGGCTGATGGGATTTGAAGGCCCTGGCACCAGGGGCTGATGGGAGTCATTGTCCAAACCACCTGGAAGGCAGCAGGCAGAGCAAGGCTGGGTTAATCCAACCCCAGTTACCATCCCTCAAGGTTGCACCTCACCTTTGCCGATGAGGAGGCTGATCTGAGAGTTGATCAGCTTCTTAGCTCGGTCGCCTTCACGGGCCACAAGCCGCAGGACCGGCAGGAAGGGCTGGACATCACAGAGCCTCCGCTGCTCGTCCTCCAACTCCTGCTGCTCGGCTGTCTGGTTGACACAGGTGAAGACGTAGGACTCTGGGCCGCTGAGCATGTGGAAGAGGGGCTCAAACTGAGCATGGTGCCAGACCATCTGAAACACAGGGAGAGAAGGAGATGATGTTTTATTCTGGGATCAGAATATCTGGCCCTCTAGAGCCCACACCAACCTGCTGCCCTCAAGGGTTGTTTTGGGTTGCAACTCCCCACCAGCCACAGTCAGCACATGTTGTTGGAATCCAACAACATCTGGAGGGCAACAGATACTCTATTCCTGCTTTACAAACTTTTTTAAAAAAGAAAATAGTCCCCATTTCTTTGCACTGGGTTGTATTGAACATTAGTCCTACTCAGAGGAGTTAGCATGACTAACTTAATCTCAACAGGCTTGCTCTGAATAGGACAAACACTGGATCCAACCCTTTGTTTCCATTTTTTTTTCCTTTTTTAAAAAAATAAAAAAATAGCAATTGTTAGGCTGCCTCTGGCACACATAAACACACATAAAACGAATAATCAGCAGGTTTAATATTAATGCTAATCACAAAAAATAGATCATTTTTTTGTACCTCTAAGGAAGGAAATGCTTTTAAAATACTAATGTGACTGAACAATTAAACAACAAGTCTCTGGGTGAAAAGAAATCTGTTCTCAGCCGTTAAAATAGATCAAATCACTTCCAGCCTCACTTCTTTCTATCATGACCACAATCTAACCTAATTAGAGCTGTCATCCAATTTTTATTTTTATTTTTTAAAAAACTTAGTCACGTTTGTAGCATATTTGTGCGTCTCTGTATAAATCAGATGCTGTGTTTCATTGTTTGCTCTTCATTTTTGGATTGCAAAGACCTTTGGATCTGAGCCGTACAGTTTGTATGGTGAAGCAGCTGGCAATTTGTACTCAGATCCTTGGTATTCAAAGTCCACTGAAGTTAGTATTCTTTTGACATTACGGTGCTTTTTTCTGGGGGGACACAGGGGTACGCATACCCCTGTGAATCTTAGATTTTGTGAATCTAAGTTTGGCCTCATTGAAGGGCAGTATTTCAATATGAGTAGGAAAATGAGAGTACCCCTAAAAATATTTTAAGAAAAAAAGCACTGTATACACCTTATCCCCCCCCTCCCTTGCTCCCATCTGCTCTATACATTTAAAGCACTATGACACCACTTTAAACACTCATGGCTTCCCCAAAGAATACTGGGAGCTGTAGTTTGTTAAGGGTGCTGAGAGTTGGCCAGAGAGACCCCCCCCCATTCCCCTCAGAGTGGCTTAACAACCAATACCCCTTTCCCAGGGAACTCTGGGAACTGTAGTTCTATGAGGGGAATGGGACCTCCTAACAAATCTCAGCACCCTTAACAAACTACAGTTCCCAGGATTCTTTGTGGAGGAAGCCATGGCTGTTTGGAGTGGTATGATGCTGCTTCAAATGTATAGTGCAGATGAGGCCCTCGTTTGAGTTGCCCCATCAACATCTGAACAGGTGCCTTCCCTAAGACGGGAGTCCATTCAAGACAGCTAGCCGAGTTCAAGTTTGTTCACAGGGTGAATTCTGGGGAAAGGGATGGGAAACACTTAAATGCTGAACTAGGAATCCTCTGTGTTTAAAGCAAGTGTTTTACCGCTGAGACTTTCCCTTATGATATACGAAGTTGCCTTATATTGAGCCAACAGTTAAGACCCACAGATAGAAACATACTTGAAACGTGCTTCAAAAAACCCCCATAAAAATAAGGCAATGAAGAATTATACTACAGAACAACTACTTATACGTTGTTCGTATTCTGAAGTACATTACAGATCACAGAATCATAGGATTGTAAGGTTGGAAGAGATCCCCAAGGGTCATCTAGTGCACCCCCCTGCAATGCAAGAATCTTTTGCCCAGCGTGGGGTTCAAACCCACAACCCTGTGATTAAGAGTCTCATGCTCTACCAGCTCATTCATCTATCTATCATCTATCTATCTATCTATCATCTATCTATCTATCTATCTATCTATCTATCTATCTATCTCTATCACTATACATTATATACATTATAAATATATTGATATTTTTATATAATTTATATTTCTGTGGGTCTTATTCCTGGTTGTGTTTGTTACATAAGGAACATGACGACACATATTGTACATTATACCAAGTAGGACCATTTATCCGTCTAGTTCACTACCGTCTACACTGGCTGCTCTCTGGGGTTTCAGGTAGGAGACATTCCCAGATGCCAGGGATTGAACCTTCTATGTGCAAAGTAGATGCACTGACACTGAGCTGAAACCTTTCCCTTAAGACATAGAAAGCTGTCTTATACTGAGTTAGACAACTGGTCCCTTGAGCTCAATATTACCCACACTGGGTGGCAGCAGTTCTCCAGGATTTCAGGCACAAGGACCTTCCCAGCCCCACTTAGAGATGCTGGTGAATTTAACCTGGGGCCTTTTACGTACTACATACTCATCCAGACTGCTCCATCCCATTACTCTACATGCACACACACGGCAGTGTTTAAAACATCCTAGCATTTTCACTGTTGCAAAATAAATGCATTGCTTTCCATTTCTCTGGCGTGCCTGTAATCTGCTTTGATTGTGTGTGGTTGGGTCAGATATGCAGATGACACAACCTTGATGGCAAAAAGTGAGGAGGAATTAAAGAACCTTTTAATGAGGGTGAAAGAGGAGAGCGCAAAATATGGTCTGAAGCTCAGTATCAAAAAAACTAAGATCATGGCCACTGGTCCCATCACCTCCTGGCAAATACAAGGGGAAGAAACGGAGGCAGTGAGAGATTTTACTTTCTTGGGCTCCATGATCACTGCAGATGGTGACAGCAGTCACAAAATTAAAAGACGCCTGCTTCTTGGGAGAAAAGCGATGACAAACCTAGACAGCATCTTAAAAAGCAAAGACATCACCTTGCCGACAAAGGTTGGTATAGTTTAAAGCTATGGTTTTCCCAGTAGTGATGTATAGAAGTGAGAGCTGGACCATAAAGAAGGCTGATCACTGAAGAATTGATACTTTTGAATTATGGTGCTGAGGAGACTGTTGAGAGTCTCATGGACTGCAAGAAGATCAAACCTATCCATTCTGAAGGAAATCAGCCCTGAGTGCTCACTGGAAGAACAGATCGTGAAGCTGAGGCTCCAAGACTTTGGCCACGTCATGAGAAGAGAAGACTCCCAGGAAAAGACCCTGATGTTGGGAAAGATTGAGGGCACAAGGAGAAGGGGACGACAGAGGACGAGATGGTTTGACAGTGTTCTCGAAGCTACGAACATGAGTTTGACCAAGCTGCAGGAGGCAGTGGAAGACAGGAGTGCCTGGAGTGCTCTGGTCCATAGGGTCACGAAGAGTCGGACACGACTAAACAACAAAATTGCGTAAAACCGGTGGCACGAGGAAAGAAAGAATTCCTCTCCATTCAAACAATGCCAAGTGTTCTTTCTCCTGCACAGAACATTGTTCACGAAACATACCTTTGGACAATGCCCAGATTCTGGGAAAGAACTGCCTATGTTGTTTTGTTTGCAGGCGCTTCTGAAAACAACAGATGTATAAACATAGGAAGCCTTATGACTTCCAGAGCTTTGTGTCATGTGACAGTGGACCTTTGCTGTGGTTTTAATTTTGTTAGCTTAACCAATAATGTCGGGGGAACTTCAGGCCAGGGGGTGGGGAGCCAGCCCTCAAAGCCTCTCTTATCTGGCCCTCAGAACTCTCTCCAAACCACACCACCTCTCTTGAGGCCACACCTTCTCTGGTCCTTCTTTATTGCACTCTGAGCATCTTGCCTGCCTGGAATGTGTCCTTGGAATACGGTAAAGTTAAGCCAAATCGCCACCAAGTTGCTTTAATTTGTCCCCCGAGTAAGTTGTAGTTTTGTGGTAATTTTTCACCATGGCAACATGACACATTTCATGATAACAACGCTCAATGAATCCCACCCCATGAATCTTTCTGGTGCCTCGCCATAGCTAGCCAGGCCACTGGTACCCGAAATCAGGACCATACTCCTGAAATTTTTGCCCTGTCCTGTAAACTAATTCAAATGCACTAACTGAGGTATCACAGCAAGTTTTTGACATAAAAATCCTGGGGGTGAGGGAATCAAATAAACTGCTTGGATTTTTTTTTTTATCAGCAGAGAAACAGGTAGGTAAGTAAAACTAAATGTGGGCATTTCCTGGAATAGATGAGGTCTTAGACGCACCTGCCAAGATGCAATCTTGGATCTTTTAAGAAGGGGAAGTGCAACCTCACCTCGAACAGGTCAACTGCCACTTCCTTTATTTGATAAACAGAGAGTGACTTTCTGCTTTACCCAGGTTGCACTTCAGCTCCTGTAACAAAACGGCAGGCTGCTGAGCTCCAAGGCTAGGGAAATACAAGGATTTCTGCCTTTGATGCCGGCTGCTGGGAGGGTCTGAAAGGTGCATACAGTTCTCTGCAAGGGCCAGAAGGTGGACAGGGAACCATTCTCAAATAAGAGCACTGCATTCCCTTCTGGGCAGCTTTCCAGGGGCCGCATTCCAATGTTGGGAGGGGCCAGAGGGGAAAGTAGGTGGGGCAATGAATGCAAATTTCATGTCTGTATAGTAGACTGCACAGAGAGAGAGATCTGTCTCTGTCCTCCGTCCAGGAAAGCAAGCAAGAGGCATGCTCAGAGTTCAATGACCTATCCTAGCTGGGCATAATAATAATAATAATAATTGCAGTAGTAGTAGTAGTAGCAGCAGCAGCAGTAGTAGTACCCTGCCCATCTGACTAGGTGAGGAGGGAGCAGGGCAGGGCTGTTGAGAGGTGTGTCTTGGGAGAGAGTCCAGGGGGCCAAACGGAGAAGCTTGGAGGGCCACATTTGACCCTTGGGTGAATATGTTGTTAGTTCTTTTCACTAACAACATTTTAGCTTCATGGAATTTTTCCAGCCCTGGCTTGGGATGCATGAGAGAACCTTGGGACCTTGCACAATCTCTTGCTTACAGAAAACATGTGGAATGAGTTTGGCAACTCCGTCGTGATGGAGAAAGATAAAAAGAGTAAGAGCTGAGTACCTGTTTGATGGTGTTAAGACTTGCATTGCAGGAAATGGAGAGGGTCAAGTAAATGCCAGTGGGTAAGAGGAAGTCGACTTGAATGCTCTGGTTCGCTTCTTTGGACCAAAATTCTACGGGGCAAGCAATCCCAGGGGGCATCCTGCTCCGGTCTCAGCTACAGCCTGCCACCAAGGAGAAGCAGAGAGGACAAGTTAAACTTATGTATCTGTAAGGTCTCAAGACAGATAGATATGCAATGGTTTTCAGTTTTGCCCCCAAACAGGCTGAAACTAGCTAGGGGTTTATAAACAAAGAATTTAGCACCTGGATCGTCTTTCCTGAAAAGCAAGTTTGCTGTCCTTATGAGAAGGAACGCAATCCTAAGGACTAGAAACTTAACCAAAAAAAGAGAGAGCAAAATAATACCAAGAAGTTTGGGAGGCTGGATTCGCCACCTGATCATTAGCCGGAAATTAATGCTAATAAAAATATCACCAGGATTGTGGCAGTTGTCGGGAGATATCCTATTTTTTCTGGACCCATAAGTAGTAAAGGGAAGTCATTGGTTGCCTAGAACACACAAAAGCAAACTTCCACCTCCACCCCACCATAATTATTGGAAAGAGGTCTCCCTTTCAGTTGGAATGGGATGGATGCAATAATAGTTATGCCTCTCTGCAAGTTTCCAATGCTTAATTCTGAAAGGTAATAATATAAAGGTACCATGTCTCAAAAAGATTAGCCAACTTGCACCCTTTCCCAAGAGAGCTACACGAGAGGCAGAGATTCAACAGGTGAGGTTTCTTCCCAGTGCAGTACCTCCATGTAAATCCTGACGGTGCCAGGTGCTGACTTTCTTACCACAATACACCTGATAAAGGACTAGGAGGTGCCAGAACCTTCTGGGAAAGAGCAGGATGTGTGTGTGTGTGAAGCAACATCCCACCCCACCCCAAATAATGCAGCTTGCAGGACCCTCGGGTGCTATTTGTCAGTCTTCACCACTTTTGCATGCCAGCCCCTCAGAGCGTATGTGCCATTTCCTCATCTGTTGCTAAGCTGGGTGCAAAAATTCCCAGAAATGCAGACTGTGGTTCTTGCTTTTTTAAAAAAAATAAAAAAGTATTATCTGTTGAGTCCTTTTGGCCAAGATGCAGCCACCACAAACCACACATTCAACTTCCTAGGAAGGGAAGGAAATATAAGCATGGGGGGTGGGGGTCTGAGTGGTGGGGCGGGGTGGGGGGGCTCAGTAGAGGAAATAGAGAAGAGTCTTCACTGACACTCTCCCTGCCCTCTGCAGCCGGGACACACACACATCAAACCCCAGACATGTTTACAAGATGAGCTTTGGCATGCCAGAAGCATTTATGACTGTTGCTTGTTTTGAGTTACAGATGCATAAGCTCAGCCAGGGATGACTCGGCGGGGGTGAGCGGCCGGGGGGGGGGGGGAGGACAGGACAAAAACACATTTGATGCCACCCCAGGAGACTCCAGCTGTATTTGAAATACATTAGTGCAGGGTGAGAGGTGGGGTGAGAGTTAGCAGTTCCTGCTCACATCACATCACCTGAAATGACACATTTAAGGCACATGATACTCCCCCAACAAAGAAGAATCCTGGGAACTGTCGTTTACTCCCACACAGAGCTGCAATTCCCAGCCCTTTTAGTAAATTGTGGTTCCCAGGATTCTTTGGAAACTACTTTACCCCCCCCCCCACACACACAAAGCTACAATTCTGAGAGCCTTAAACAAACGAAGGTGGCCAGGATTCTTTGGGAGAACCGTTCTTGGGAACGGTAGCTTACTTCTATGGAACTACAATTCCCAGCACCCTTAGCAAACTGCAGTTCCCAGGATTATTTTGAGGGATGCCATGTGCTTTCAATGTGCATTGAATGTGTTTTTAAATGTGGATGCCAACTAAGCATGACCACTGATCTATCTACCCTGGATTCGCCTGCTCTGACTGGCAGCAAATTTCCAGAGTCTCAGACAGAGAGGATTTTTCCCCGTCACCTGTCAACAAAACAATGCTTTTATTTTTCACATTTTCTATCCCATTTTCTCAAGGCTCCCAGATGAAGTACCTGGTTCTTTTCCTCTCTTCCACCTCTACCCCGCCCATCCACTGCATTTCATAATTTTTACAACAGCCTTGTGAGGTAGGTAAGAAGCCCGAGAGACAGCCGAGCGGTAGATTTTGAACTTGGAAGTTCTCTTATCGTTCTTTCACCACTGCACTACACTTCTAAGCAGAGATGGCAGGCTGGGGAGGCTTTGCTGAACTCCAGCTCCCATCAGCCCTAGCAGGGCCAGTGGTCAGAGATGGTGGGATTGCAGTCCAGCAACATTTAGAGGAAGGCAGTGTTGAGGCTGGATAGCTCAGTCGGTAGAGCATGAGACTCAAACTCGGGATTGTGGGTTCGAGCCCCACATTGGGTGAAAGATTCCTGCATTGCAGGGGGTTGGAGTAGATGACCACTGTGCTCCTTTCCAACTCTCCGATTCTATGATTCAAACTCAGGGCAGTGAAGGCAAGTGATGAAGGCAGGTAGGGTTAGTAAGTGGCAGTCTAGTTCCAGGATGGGGAACCTGCGGCTCTCTAGGCATAGTTGGGCTCCCAACTCCCACCAGCCAATGGTTAGAGATGATTAGAGCAAACTGAAAACAGCTAGAGGACCACTGGGTCCTCACCCCTTTGATAAGGACTGAATTTAGGACTTCCCACATGCTCCCCAAACATGTCCATCACTGAACTCAGGTGGAACAACACTAGACGTAGGTGGAACAACGGGAAGGCAGCTTCCTATATTCCTAACTCAGAATATTATTTATCTTACAAATGTTACAGCTCGCCTTTCCAATGCTGACAAAACATCCAAAGGCAGCCAATGAAACTGAAAAGACACTGCTCAATGAAAATTGAAAATAGCTCTGCTTCGGAGCATGTCGTCCAAATGATGGGGCGGGGGGGCGGGGGGGTCAGACTGGTGCGGAATCAGATGTTCCTTCCTGAGAGTAGCGTTTGTGCCGAACACTGAGTAACAAGCAGAATGTAATGCTGTTTGGAGTCACTTGAGATTTTTTAAATAAAAAAAACAGACCAGGTCGTTTCCAAGCAGAGTCCACAGCCATCAATAAAATCAGTCCAGACAGTGCCTGTTCTCAGTTAAGTTCCAGTTTCCCAGCACAGGCAAGATTGCCAACAACAGTTGCTGAGAAACAGGAGTTCTTGACACAGCAAGCAAATACTTTCCTTGTCCTGCCCCCCCCCCCGCAGGGAGAGATGTTTTGTTCTGGCAGCGCATGGAGCTAAAGGCCAGTGCTGGTGACGTTGTAGCTGTGACATCATGAGCCCATGGCTGCTGACCTCCCATTCCATTTCTGGAATCTTATGCCACATTCCTGCATTTTTCTCTTCAATCTTCAGAGGGGGTGAATCCAGTTCCCCCCCCCCCCCACACACACACACCAGACCTCAGGAGCAAAGCTAGTTTACCAGCCAGCCCTGTCCATCTACAGGTCACAGAGGCAGAAATATTACTCTGCTAGCTAAGAGAGCAAATTATCATTCCCCTTGATAACACAGTAGCCCTACACTAAGTGCTTTGTTATTACAAATCTGACTTGCCAAGCACTTACAATGCCAGGCAAACTTGCACTTAGGATAGAAAACAACAACAACACATGAAACAAAAACCTCTACAGGCCACACTGGGGGGTGGGGGTGGGGGGAGACATCTGCAAAGATGAGGCATTTATTTGCCAGGGGTATTTTCAGAGCATAACAGGAAGAGGATGACTTAATAAAGCTGGGAGGAGACCAATATAATGCATGTTTGTATATACTGATACATAATTCAAAGGAAAATGAAACATTTTCCAACAGCCAAACACTGCCCATGTTTCACAAGCTTTCCCCAACCCCTGTAACAATGAGGACTTGAACGTTAGAAATGTAAGCCCTCTTATAAATAAATACATACAGTGGTACCTCAGGTTAGGAATTTAATTCATTCTGGAGGTTTGTTCTTAACCTGAAACTGTTCTTAATCTGAGCTCCCACTTTAGCTAATGGGGCCTCCCACCGCTGCGCGATTTCTGTTCTCACCCTGAAGCAAAGTTCTTAACCTGAGGTACTATTTCTGGGTTAGAGGAGTCTGTAACCTGAAGCATCTGTACCCCAAGGTACCACGGTACTGAAATTCTCAGAATACCGAATCTTGCACAGGAGTGCGGATTAGGTTTGTCAAGCTTCTCTCTATAGCAATGAGGACTAAAGTCTTATAAATGCATGCCCCCTTAAAATAAATGAGAAGATTCGCAGAATACCAGATCTTGCACCAAAATAGGGATTAGCTTCAAGGCTGAGATAAACAAACCAGTACGGACCCGACCCGTGGTGTTATTTATTTCTTGTCTGGGTTAAAACTGAATAGCATGGCATATAATACTTCTGCCCCCCCCCCTTGTAAAAATCAAAGTAAAACTATTTTCAGAACATATCATACTTCAAAAGGTTGAGGAGAAAGAAGCAAACAGTTGGCCCCACAATGAAGATTAACCACCCCATAGCTCTTGAGCTTCAGAGAGCTCAGCATCCTTAAAAAAATATCAGGTCTGCTCCATACAAAGACATACACACCCCGGCAGTAAGACCACTCCTCCCCTCTCCCCATAACACTAAAGCAACAATATCTACCACCCCAACTGCAAAACTGACATCCTTTATTTCAGACCTCTAAGCCCCAATTTTAACATTTTATATGCCGGTACTTTGCAACAGTCCTCCAGCTTTTCAGATCAAGGCTAAATGTTTAGCCAAACATGATTTCGGGGACCCACTTTTTAATCCGATAAGTGTGCCTGCTGAGGTGATCCACCTAAGGTCAGGATGCTGAGATGCAGGCAAATGTTATTATCATTATTTTAATTTGTTTTTATTGAAAGTTTTTCATGGATAACAAAGGTACCTATAACGTCACAACGTTCTGACACAGAGCCCTTGCATCTCTCATGGCCAAATCTGAAATGTTGAATGGCTCACAGAAACAGAAGGTCCCCCGGCATCTCCAGTTAAAATAAATCAGGCAGCAATATAAAACTGTATGAAAAAAACAACAGTATAAACAGTACAATGAGAATGATTGGAAGACTCAGTTTGTCAGAAGCCTTTTTAGTTAAGTGTTTATTTAAGTATTAATTAGGAAGATTAAGGTTTTTTATGCACGTAAATCTGCTTTTTCTTCTTTCTTCTTTCTGTATTTTCTTCTTTCCTTAATTGTTTTTTCTTTAATTTTCTTTTTGTAGTATGAGATTGTAAATTCTTTGTAAATTCTTTGTATATGTGTGTAATTTAAAATAAAATAAAATAAATCCAGCAGCATCTGCTGGGAAAATCCTCTACCAGAACACCAGGCTGAATAAACAGTTTGAGTTGGTAGAAGACAGTGTTCTAAGGGCACTCTGGACATGCTCAGAGGCATTGAGCTCAAGGTCCTATACGTGCACATAGCAACCGTTAGAAACTAATCTAGATTTCCATTCACCTCCATTTTATATTTACCCCTCTGGGTAACAGGACACACAATTCCCAAGGGCTGAAATTCAGTCCAGAAAAGTCTCCACCTCTTCAAAAAAGGAAAAGAAAGAGCATCACAGAGAAAAACAAGCATCATGTGCTTCTAAATTGGGAGGACTGGAATGGGGTGGAATTCAAAGTCAGGATAAAAGTCAGAGGGTTGCATCCCTGCTAGGTTTTACTTATGAGTACACCCATTCAAAAGTATTGCGCCTGGGCTAGCCTTGCCCATTAATCTCAAAGGGTCTACTCTGAGTAAGGGCTGGATACAACCCAGAATAAACCAAGCGTTGCCGCCTGCTACGATCCATCTCAGAGTATGGAAATTCATGAGCCTAAAACGAGCCGAGCCCATTAACTTCAATGGGTCTACTCCGAGTAGGACCAGCTGCTGGAGAAGACTCTGGATTCCTGGGAGGGCAGAGGCTGACATACAGTGTCAAATCTTTATTCATGATGCGCCCACCACCCCTTCTACTGACCTGAGGATAGCATCCATGATCCCTTCCCCGGCAGGAAAGCAAGCGGATCTCTTGACCGGCGCCGACCGAAAATATAAATAAAAATGAACTGAACTGAACTGAAAAAAATAAAATAAAATAAACCTTGCCAGAGAGAATCTGGAGAACGCCGGCCTAGGAAGTCTTCGGCACCCCCCTCCTTCCCGAAGGCTGGGCTTGGCGCTTTCCAAGGGACCGTTTGCAAAGTCTCTGCGGCAACAGGAAGCGTTTGCCGACAACTTTTTCTCGCAGGCAACACGCACAAAAGCAACAGGGTCAGCCTTCCTCAACCGGCTACCTTCCAGATGGTTCTGGACTACAACTCCCATCAGCCCTCAAGCCCAGGCAACCACCCCGGCCTGAACAGCCTCCAAGGGCAGCCCCACACAGGACGCCCTGCGGCATTGCCATCGCTTCTTGAATTTGCACCCTGCATTCCCTCCTCAAGGAGCGCAGGGCGGCAAAGAGATGCAACATCTGAAAACGGAAGCAAAGTCCTAAAGCGGTTAAAACATTAGGAAAACCATTACGTATTACACTTAAGAAACGTCTTTCACTTAAAAACATTCTTCCATATTACTGCTGCTGTTTTATCCAGAGTTCTGAGTGATTCAGGATTTCTGAAGAGTCGATTTAAACATATGGTTTTTCTCTGCCAATATTTTTTTTTTTAAAAAAAAAACCTTTATGCACAATTCTAGCTATTAAACATGTTCAATGCAGCACACTGAGCATCAGTGGCCTTTTAGATATATCTAGTAGGGCCTTTAACAAAATATTACAATGTGGAGTCCTCTTGTTGATGGTGCCAGCCGGACAACACCCCCTTTTTCAGAATACTCCATTCCATCCCCCTATACGAAGGGTTGCCAGTCCAGTGCCTGTTACCACCATGGAGCCCACAAGGTGTCCCGGACTCTCAGATTTAACTGGAAAACAAAAAAGATCCATAATCATGAGCAGTAGAACATACCCTCAGGTATCTCTAATTTTTTGTTATGCCATGCTTCCCATGTCCGCCATTATTATTATTATTTTAGTATTTTTTTTAATGTAATTATATATAAAACAGAGTGAACAATTATAACAGACGGAAAATAAAAGGTGAAAAGCCAAACTATGAAAACAGGCATGTAGAATCAGTGGTTGCAGACGTGTTAAAATTGAAGTCAAGACGATCACCTTTAACAAATCACGAAGTATTTAGTTCCAGATTTGCTAGGCTTCTGACGAAGGTTGTCCTAATAATGGTGGTTTCACTGTATGTCATACAGGATTGCCAAATCATATTTGAAAGTGTCTGGCGGTTGTAGTCCTTGTCGAAATCTCAAAATGTGCATAATTTTCTCTGTGGTGTCATCAGTATTATTATTTTTATTATTATTATCATTATCATCATTACCTGCCATTTACTAACCACCTCCTCCATGGCAGCCATTTTGTGACAGGCACTCCTAGAACTCTCACAAAATTCAAAATATGCCCACTAGGCCAGAAAAATTGGTGACCCCTGCCCTCCACACAAAGAGTTTTCAGCATTCCATGCCCAGGGAGCATGCTCAGTCTCAACGGACCTGTTTGGGGACCTCTCCCCTCCCACCTTTTGGGTCCCCCCCCCACTATTTTTGGTACTTCCACAAATCTTGTCCCCTGCCCCAGTTCTGCAGCAGTTTCTTAAAGTGATAAGCTATTCATTTTGAGGCCCTTGGGGCCCCACCCACACTACTGCAACTGCTGCACACCCTTCAACATTTCTCAGATGAAAATGGGGACACTTCTCACTCCCCTTCTCTACCACCCATTTTTGGTCAACCCCCCCCCCCCAAGCATTTGGGATCAAATCAGAAGCTGGGATGGCTTTTGTAGTTCCAGGACTGTCTCTGTAAAATAGGGACACTAGGAGGGTATTCTACTGATACCTCCCCACTCTCCTTGGCACAACATGGAAGAGTCCCACACTGAAAATGACCTCGCTGTAAGAATGCAGAACTGAAAAAAGGTGTAAGGCAGTGTTTAAGAAATGAAAGAATCTATTCCTTGTCAGGAGGAAATACCATTTCTGCTAGCAGGTTTCTCTTTCAGTTGGGGTGGCACTGCATATGTCTGAACGAAAATAACCTCCATTTTTATTTTTATTTCAAATGAAACACTGTGCAATTTCCGCATTTTTCGCTCCATAAGATGCACCTGACCATAAGGCGCACCTAGTTTTTAGAGGGGGAATGAAAGAAAAAAAAAATTTAAAGGGAGTGCTGAGCAGAGCCTGTATGCATCCCAGGCTCTGCTCAGCGCTCCCTTTCACGAGCTGCGTGGAGCATGTGTGCGGCGCTTTCAGGCTTTTCCCCGAGGAGGGAGAAGGGCAGCCCGTGCTGCCCTTCTCCCTCCTCAGGGAAAAGTCCCCAAGAGCCACACACACACTCCACACGGCTCTTTAAAGGGAGCTCGGCTCTTGGGGGCTTTTTTGGGAGGTGGGGGAAGGGACAGAGCCGTGCTCTGTCTCTTCCCCACCTCCCGCAAAAGCCAGGGATAGCCACGCAAAGCCTCCACAGGGCAGCGGGATGAAGGCTCCCCGTGCCCTGCGGAGGCTTCGCGCCACTAAGGCAGAAGCTGGAACAGCTAGAGGGAGCGCTGCGGATTCTGTGGTAGCCCGTGAGCTGCTCAGGAGCGCAGGACATCTGCACACAGCCTGCCCGCTGCTCCCAGGGCTGGAGGGGGAAGCCCAGGTTCCCCTTCCAGCCCCGGGGACCACACATTCGCTCCATAAGATGCACAGACATTTCCCCTTACTTTTTAAGAGGAAAAAAGTGTGTCTTATGGAGCGAAAAATACGGTAGCTCTTTGCCAACCAGTCCAACTTTTGCTGCCCCTCCAGGTGTTTTGGACTTGGTGAGGCTGACAGAAGTTCCATACACCTGGTGCACACTACATTGGCAGATGCCATGCTAATCTACAGCTATAGCTGATGCATCCACTGATTAGACCAACATAAGCTTTCAGCTCTAATTCGATCAACAGTGTACAGTGGTACCTCGGTTTTTTAACGTAATCCGTTCTGAAATGTTCAAAAACCGAAACCTCAATAGCCGACACCTACGCCTCCAGAGCATTTATTTCTGGGTTTTCGGCATTCAAAAACAGAAACGTTCAACTTCCAGGACATTTGAAAACCACTGTATAAAAATCTAACAAATCACTACATATGTATCCATGAAGAACACATTGGACTGTAAAAAATAATATGTAATTATATTCAAGGCAACAGGCTTTCCTTCAGGGTTCTCTGTGCCCCTCCTACAATCCCCTTTCATGGTTTTATTGTCTATGATGTTTTTAAGATTGCACTTGCAATCTGCTTTACTGCTCCATATTCCCTTCAATCTTTGGAAGCTGTAGACAAGCAGAAAATGCCTTTAATAAGGGAATAATTATTAGCCATCGCAAACCTCTCTACAGAGCTTCTCTGAGGTGGTGGTTGTGGTGGTGGTTGTTTAATCCTTCAACCCTGCCTTGCTATATGTGGAGATATTTCTGTAAGTCACTTTTTACCGGAAGACAACTTCTGCTTATTTGAAGAAGTGTCTTGGTTCAATTACTTTTGAACGTCTGACCAGGAAGTTGCTGTGCGCTAATTGTTAAATGTGTGGTTGCTAACTTTTCAGCTGCCCATTGTAGCTTTGGCACCTCAAATAATAATTTTATTATGATGCCCCCGCTATCTCTCCACGCGTACACACACACACACACACACACACACACACACATACATATACAGTGATTTCTGCATCTCACGCTGCCCATAAAGGCATAAGAACAGACCCAGCTTTCCCCCCTTGCTCAGTTGGCAACCTCACTTGGCAGCCTCAAATGAGGCACCTTCTGCTATCACACCCCACATTTTATTTGAGTAACATTTTGGCCTATCTCAGTCGGTCGAGCATGAGACTCTTCTCATTAATTACAGTAAATAAAATAAACCATGAGGACTAGAATATTCGCTTTACTTTTAAGAGGGAGTTTCCACACCTGAGTGGTAGAGCCTCTGCCTTATATGCAAAAGATCCCTGGTTCAATCACCAATGGCATCAATGGTAGGGTTGGGGAAATCCTGGCAAGCCATTGCCTCCTAGAGATATTTTAGAATACAACTTGCATCTGTCCCAGGGCAGCAGAGCTATAGCCCAAAGCATACTGAGGGCACCAGGCTGGTGAAGGATGGGATAGAGATGATACCAAGATCCCAAAGGCTGCCGCTTTTTCTTTTTTAGAAAAAGCTCTGTGACAATTATGGCCAATTAGGCAACTTAAAAAGCTCATTGTACATCACCCATTCCTCGCCTTTTCAACACCCTAATAGGCGAACGGGACAAAGTAAAATGTTTTTGAAGACTGCCTGCTTAATTGCCACCACAAGACAAACAGGAAGGCTGCTTAGTCTTTGGAGACTACCATCTTCCACAGCTGGACAGCTGTTTTCAGCACCACCTGCAACTCCTGCCTTTGTGCCACAGTTTATTAAAGGACCCAGTCAGGTGTACATGGGTGCATGGGTGCAGAACCAGGCTCAGTCCGCCTTTCTTAAATGCTCGGCCCCATGAACTATATATAACAAGCTTATATCCCATTAAAAAAGCAAAAGCAAAACGAACACGTTAAACTAATGAAAACAACACGCCCATCCATGCAAATAGCAAACAATTAGCAATGCATTTAACAACCCTCCAAAATTACTGAGTTTAATGAAAAATTCATGGAAAGCCATACAAATAGCAAACAATTAGCAATGCCCCCAATAGACCTGGGATTAAAATAAAATCTGCGTCCACGTCTTGTTAGCAGTGCCTGCCTTGATCACTCGTAATCTTAGGAACAGCTTCCCATTACACCAAAACACATCACTGTAATAAAGGCAGTGGTGGTGGCTGGTGACTATTGAGACTCAGCCAAATTAGGAAAGAAACGACAATTTGAATGCGCTATAAACATGCAACACCAATGACGCTAGAAAGCAGTTAAGTTCTTCTACGCATTTTTCCAAAGGGGTTTAAATTTTTTTGTTATAACAACCTAATTTCTGACTTATTTATAGCGTGTTTTTTCCGGTGTGTAGATCCACCTTTGCAGTTGGCAGGGCAGAAGGCAGCTAAGAAGATGTAGAATGGGGCACTACTAGGTGGCGCTAAAAGTAGAACACTTCAAGGCTGCACAGCGACATGAGCACACACTGGCTGTGTACACACCATCCATTTAAAACACATGGCTTAAAAAATTAACAATCCTGAGAACTGTAGCTTGTTAACAGTGCTGGGAATCATAGCTCTGTGAGAAGTAAACTACAGTTTCTAAGATTCTTTGTGCTTTAAACATGTTGGGATATGTTATGTAGTCTTTTTGCTAAGTAAAATGCATAGGATTGTTTCAGTAAAAGCACAGAGGAAATATTTATATGCTTAAGGACAAACTGGGCAATTCACTTCTCCTTGTAATTGAATTTTTATCTTCAGCGTTTTAATTAAATTTACTTCAAGCCTGATTAAAATGTTACCAGTCTTCAGCCACCACCTGGGCTGTGGAGGAGAGGAAACATTTAACTGCAGCTATTTTTTTCCTGCAATCTAACACATTTTATCTTTGCAGAGACACTCAAACCTCCTTCTAGAAGATGACTCATTTTATTCATTGCCCTTTCCCCCAGCTTAGCCTAAATGTCTTTTGCATGTTTCAGTGAAGCCACAGAAATTATCAGGGTTGTTGTTTTTTTTGCAACCAAGGTGTAATTTGTAGAGCCTTGTGCAGCGTAATCCAACCCTAGGAATGTCTACTCACATGGGATTTACTCCTGGGTTAGTGAGCATCCCTGGGAGCAATCATCAATCAATAAACTGGGATTTACTTCTGCATAAAGTTGTGCAGAATTCTGCTGTTAGATAATAGATAAAAATGCAATCCGAATTTTAACTAGTAGATTAAACAGCTGATCCCGGTACTGTGTTGATTAATCAACTAACTACTGTACTGGATTATTGCTCTTGAACTGGTAGAGGCTGGTAGACTCTTCCAGCTCTGCATTTAGGGCAGGGCAGGTGGTTCCCCAAGAGGGCGGAAAATTGAGAAGATCGGTTTGGGGGAGCCAAATTTTGGCCTCACAGAGGGCGTCGTATTATGAAAGATTACCAAAGTCTACCCCTGACTCTGCTCGCCATCCCCACTAAATAGCTTTCCTGGCCGCCACGCTCGCTTCAACTGGAGTTGATGTGGCCATCTGTTGGCAGCCATGCAAACTACAGCGTGACAACAGTCTTGCATTTTTATGTAAATAGAAATATTTTCCATTCTGTTTTTTTTTATATATAAAATTTTTATTGGTTTTACAACATTTTTTAAACAATACAAACAGATAAAAAGACAAACAAACATGTATAATTTCATGACCTTTTTTCCATAACCCTCATTTCTCGGACTTCCCCATACCTCCCCTTTCTGCATCCCAATTTACTAAATTTTTCAGCAACTTCTAAACAGTTTTTATCAAATGCGTGTTCTCTTAATCTTTTCCTTGACTTAATCTTATGTCACTGTATCCCTTTTTCTCTCAACACCTTGACATTTTAACATTCATCAATTTTATAATAGTTCTTAAGATAAACTTTAAATTTCTTCCAGTCCTCTTCCACCGTCTCTTTCCTCTGATCGCGGATTCTGCCAGTCATCTCAGCCAGTGTCATATAGTCCATCACTTTCATCTGCCACTCTTCCACGGTGGGTAGATCTTGTGTCTTCCAATACTTTGCGATGAGTATTCTTGCTGCTGTCGTCGCATACATAAAGAAAATTCTATCTTTCTTTGACACCAATTGGCCGACAATGCCCAAGAGAAAGGCCTCTGGTTTCTTAGGAAAAGTACATTTAAGTACCCTTTTCATTTCATTATATATCATTTCCCAGAAAGCCTTAATCTTCGGGCACGTCCACCAAAGGTGGTAAAAGGTACCTTCGGTTTCTTTACATTTCCAACACTTATTGTCAGGCACATGGTAAATTTTTGCTAGCTTGACTGGGGTCATGTACCACCTGTAGATCATTTTCATAATATTTTCCTTTAAGGCATTACATGCCGTAAATTTTATACCGGTGTTCCACAACCATTCCCAGTCAGCAAACATGATGTTATGACCAATGTCCTGTGCCCACTTAATCATAGCCGATTTAACTGTTTCATCTTGTGTATTCCACTTCAGCAGCAAATTATACATTCTTGATAGATTCTTAGTATTGGGTTCTAACAATTCAGTTTCTAATTTTGATTTCTCCACCTGGAAGCCGATTTTCCTGTCTTGTTTGAACACCTCCATTATTTGATAATACAGTGGTGCCTCGCAAGACGAAATTAATTCGTTCCGCAAGTCTCTTCGTCTTGCGAGTTTTTCGTCTTGCGATGCACAGTTTCCCATAGGAATGCATTGAAAATCAATTAATGCGTTCCTAGGGAAACCGCCTTCAGACCAGGTCCGGGGACAGTCTGTCCCCGGACCTCTTCTGAAGGCTGGGGGGGGGCAAGGGCTTTTCTTCCCACCCCCAGCATTTTAAAAAACCCCGGGACAGCGGAGGACTTCTCCGCTGTCCGGGGCAATTTAAAAGCCCCTGGGAAGGCAGGCAGGGGGGACAAAGACTTTCGCCCCCTGCCCGCCTTCAGAAGGTGTTCCCGCCCCCCCGCCCCGCTTCGGAACAGCGTTCCGAAGCGGGGCGGCTGGGGCAGGTGTCCCCGCCCCCCTCCCCGCTTCGGAACAGCGTTCCGAAGTGGGGCGGCTGGGGCAGGTGTTCCCGCCCCCCCGCTTTGGAACAGCGTTTTAAAATGCTGGGGGTCGGCAGCGAACGCTTCGCTCCCGACCCCCAGCATTTTAAAATCTCCCCGGGACAGGGGGAGATTTTAAAATGCTCCCGACCCCCAGCATTTTAAAATCTCCCCGGGACAGCAGAGACTTCTCTGCTGTCCCGGGGAGATTTTAAAATGCTGGGGGTCGGCAGCGAACGCTTCGCTCCCGCCCGCCAGCATTTTAAGATCGCCCGGGGCAGGCGGGGGGAAGGCAGGGGGGGAGCAAAGACTTTTGCCCCCCGCCGGCCTTCAGAAGAGGTCCTCTTCTGAAGGCCGGCTGTGGGCGAAAGTCTTTGCTCCCGACCGCCAGCATTTCCCTATGGGCTTTCGTCTTGCGATGCAAGCCCATAGGGAAATTGGTCTTGCGAAGCGCCTCCAAAACAGAAAACCCTTTCGTCTTGCGGGTTTTCCGTCTTGCGAGGCATTCGTCTTGCGGGGTACCACTGTAATGGAGCCAGTCTCGTACTTTAGGTTTCAATTTCTCATGACTCTGTAACTTCAATTTATCTCCTTCTTGTTCCAAGATTTCCCAATACTTTGGCCACTCGGCCTCCATATTGAGCTTTTTTAATGCCTTAGCCTCCAAGGGTGACAACCATCTAGGGGTTTTGTTTTCCAGCAAGTCTTTGTATCTTATCCAAACATTATACAATGCTTTTCTGACAATATGGTTTTTAAAGGCCCTATGCACTTTGATTTTGTCATACCATAGATATGCATGCCAACCAAACAATATTTTCCATTCTGATGCCGATGGCATTACTTGCATGCACTATAAGCAGTGTTACTTTTCAAGAAAAAGAGGTGCCAGAGCTCACCATGAACCTCTCTCTTAGAATGGCAATGGTGTCCACCTGAGAGGTGCTGGAGCTGAGCTCTGGTGAGTTCCAGCAGAAGAAAAGCCCTGGTTATAAGCTACTCTGAGGGCCTCATATGCATCAGAAAAATTGAATGCAATCACCATAAATAAATAAAATTAAGTTGTATTGATTTATTTTAAACCTTTCTACACTGCCCTCCAGTTAAAAACTTCCAGAGTGATTTACAATAACTCATAAAACAAAATAGCAATAATCAATAAAATAGTTAAAAGGTAGCACCAAAACCAACAAATCAGCAGCAGCAGCAGCATAATATAGGCTGCTGTTATGCAAAAGTAAGTCCAGTTTGGTTTCCCATCCCAATTAAAATGTGCATTGTAATGTGATGCTTTCTTATAAGAGTTTGAAAAATAAATAAGTAAATGAATAAATACACAGGAGTTGGCTGACTTAGCTCTATAGTCCTAAAAGTTATAACAACACTTGGTATTAGTGCATCCTGTGTTGATATGCTTTATAATTTATACTATGGGTCACAGGTCCAGGTTCTGACATTTCCCATTGGCTGGGGCACATAGCAGAGCTACCCATGGTATCTCCTGCTTGTTGCCCTGGCCATGGAACCTGGCCACGGAGCTTTGGCACTGAAAGCAGATGATGATAAAAGGTTTTGAATTATTTGGAAAAACCCATCTTATCAATATTTTGCAGACGATGCTGCGCTATTCCTTTCTGATCCTGAAACTTCATTACCTGCTGTTATGCACCAGCTTGCTATATATGGCACGATATATGGGTTAACAGTTAAATTCACCTAATCTGAGCTGGTGTGTACACACCCTGCCAGACCTACAACTGCATTGGCACAAAACAACTGTCCTGAAACTCTGTAATATACCTAAGAATCTATCTAAACTAAAACAACTGAAATTTACTCCCTTGCAAAAGATTTAACAACTAAGCTCAAAAATTGGTTAAAATTGGTTGGGGGCAGAGTTTCTATAACAAAAATGATGCTATTACCGTGCTTTCCTTTTACTTATTCTGAGTCTTATCAATAAACATACCTAATTTTCATGTTAATAGTTGGCAAAAAATATATATTAACAAGAGACCACGGCTACCTTTATAGGATCAAGAACAGAGATATAGCAATACCTATACTAAAATGATATAAAGACTCCGCTCACTTATACAATATCCTTTTGATTTTACAAGGCTCAGACCAGGTCACATGGTTAAAAATGGAGGATAATGGGGGCCGAGACTTCATGTGTTCACTCTCTTATTGGAAAATGGACAAGAAGACATTGTTAACCTCTTTCTAAAATCTGATTTGATTGAAACATTTATCTTTTGATTCCACTTTAGTCCCAATAACTCAACACTCCTCCTTTTGCGCAGCAGCCAAATCAGGCTCATTAATCAAATGATGGGACAATAATTACGACCAGACCCAAAATTAGCCCTACTCAGGAGTAGCATTTGTGGGTGCCAAGGGGCCAAAGCCCCCCCCCAATTTTCAAGGAGGGTGCTGGGCCCCCTCAATATTCTGCAGCCTGCCCTAGGGGGCCTTCTTGTGGCTGCAAAAGGTCCCATCAGGTATCGGTATGTTTTGTTACTTGAAATTAAAAACCAGTTTTAAAAAGTTACAACACCAGTGGCGTTCTGAAAAGCTAGAGTTTTGAAATAATCCACAGCAAAACAGATAACTAACAAACAAGAGGTTTGCTCCGGAAAACAAGAATGTAAATCTACAAAGGGGGGGGGGGACCACATTAGCTTTACAAAAATGCTGGATTTCCCTACAGGTCGAGAAACATTAACCTCAAACAATTTCCTTACCAAAAACCAGACGTCCAGACAGACTAGTCACAATATTGCAGCTCAGGTAGTTTAGATGCGGCTGCTGTTGCTGACTAAAAAGCAGAAGATTCTGCTACTATATTTCTACTACATTACTATGTATTTTGGAAAGTGGTTTGTCTGTTTCCTATGCATTTTGTCACCTCTTATCACAGCCCAATTTTGCACGATGGTTGCTGAGATGAAGGAGCCGGTTTTTGTCTATGTTTAGATCAGTTGGACGCCATTTTGAACAAAGATGGCGGACTACCCCCTTCAAACGCACTGATTTTTACCAAATTTTGGTAACATTTTTTACCAAACTTTTAATCAAATTTTGCAGAATGGTTCCTGAGATCAAGGATAAGCTTTTCACAGTGGACCAACATGTTAAAATTGCACTGATTTTAACCACTACAGTGGTATCTTGGGTTAAGTACTTAATTCGTTCCGGAGGTCCGTTCTTAACCTGAAACTGTTCTTAACCTGAAGCACCACTTTAGCTAATGGGGCCTCCCGCTGCTGCCGTGCCGCCGGAGCACGATTTCTGTTCTCATCCTGAAGCAAAGTTCTTAACCCAAGGTAATATTTTTGGGTTAGCGGAGTCTGTATCCTGAAGCGTATGTAACCTGAAGCGTATGTAACCCGAGGTACCATTGTATTTAAAAACTGCCTTTTGATTTTTGTTTGCTTCATTTTTTATAATAATCAATGCCTGGTGTGAGGTTAGTGCTTTACAAATGAATAAAGCTCTCAGTTACAAGTTTAGGGTGCAGCAATATCCCTACTTACCTGGGGCCGGAGTAAGCCTCACTGAATTCAGCAGCACTTGCTTCTGAGTAGACACAATCAGGAATGCACCATTAAGTGAGATTTCCAATGATCCAGAATTTTAACCAAACTCATTTTTTTCAGTTATATTTCCAATGGTTGTAAGGGATGACCAAGGAAAGAGGCTAATCCAAAGTGAGTATAGACTATGGTCAACAGGGCCGGCCTTCTCATTAGCCAGGGTGAGGCAGCCACCTCAGGCAGCTGATTTGGGATGTCGTGAGAGGGCAGCAAAAGATTTAGTTCATTATTATTGCACTTTTATAGCCAGGGAGAGATTCTTGTGGGGTTTTCTATGCACTTGTCAGGGTTTGTTGGCCTCAGGCAACAGAATATATTGACCTGCCAGTTGTTGAGCTATTCACACCTGCATGCTGGGATTCTTCTAAAGTGATTTTTAAAGCACACCCTTCTCTCTCTCTAAGAATTTTGGGCAATGTAGTTTGACCCAGTGTTATTTTTATAGAAAAAGAGGTGCCAGGGATCACTAGGAACACCTTCCTTGTTCTCTTAGAATGGCAATGGCGCCCACCTGAGAGGTTCCGGCAAGTTCCGTCTGAGAAAGAGTTCCAATTTCACGTTACCCATAAACTACAGTTCCCAGAATTCTTTGAGGGAAAGAATGTGCTCCAAATATCATCTAAAGTTAACAGTGTGCGTACAGCCTAAAAGTGGGCCGGGGGGGGGGACCTTTTTCTTCCATCCAAGAGCCACATTCCCTCACATTCAAAAGTGGCTGGTGCAAATGATGTGATCTTTAGGTCAGTGCAGTAGGGGTCAGACCTGCAACTATCAGAGGGTTGCATTTGTTTGTTTTTATGCACATCCACCTAGGAAAGCAAGAGGTGTTACTATTGTTCAAAAGGGCACCTGCCAGCCACTCAAAAGCATGCAAGCAAGGGTCCTGAGAGGAGAGGTGAGAGAACCACAGGAAGGTTTACCAGAGGCCTAGGGGGTCACAATTACACTCCCTCCAAGTGTCCCTATTTTCCAGGGACAGTCCCGTAATTATAGAAGCCATCGCAGTTTCTGATTTGACGCTGGAATGTCCCACTTTTCCTTAGGACGTCCCTATTTTCATCGGAAAAATATTAGACAGTATGGAGTTAGGTGACGCCGAAACCAAGCAAATAAATAACAATATAACCTTTAGAAGACATCTGAATGTAGCCCTGTATAGTTTTATTATGTTTTCATATGTGTTGGAAGCCACTCAGAGCGGCTGGGGGAACCCAGTCGGATGGGTGGGGTATAAATAAATAAATAAATAAATAAATAAATAATAATAATAATACAGTGGTACCTCGGGTTAAGTACTTAATTCGTTCCGGAGGTCTGTACTTAACCTGAAACTGTTCTTAACCTGAAGCATCACTTTAGCTAATGGGGCCTCCTGCTGCCGCCGCACCGCCAGAACACGATTTCTGTTCTCATCCTGAAGCAAAGTTCTTAACCTGAAGCAATATTTATGGGTTAGCGGAGTCTGTAACCTGAAGCGTATGTAACCTGAAGCGTATGTAACCCGAGGTACTATTGTAATAATAATAAATTTATTATTATGGAGTAGGACATCCCTATTTTCACTGGAGAAAAGTTGGAAGGTTTGGAATTAGGACCTGCCTGAGCTTCCTCACCAAAGGTCGCTGGAACCCCTGCCCACCCACCCCCCACCCCCACCACAGACAATTTTCTCAACCTGGTGCACAGCTGACCAGAGAAGAATCTGCCCCTTCCCACCCTCCATCCAGGCCAGCAAGAGACAATCTTGGACATATTCCAGCCAGGCAAAGAAAAGTCAGTGACGAGTGTGGCCTGAGGACAGCAGGTGTGTGGCTATCCCTATGGAGCAGACGCTTTACCAGGTGAACCTCTGCCTGCTACAAGGTAGTGGCACGCTTTTCTGTCAAGGAGGAAATTGAAGTTAAGAAGCGAAGAGGCAAATAAGGAACCTTGGCTAAGTGGATGCAAAATAACCAGTTGAGCCGGGGGGGGGGGGCACTTGAATCCTGATGCGCAAGGGGAAATGTTCAGACGCAAATTCTCCTGCAGGCCTGGTGAGAGGAAGACATCTTCGCCCACCCACTTCCTTTGCAACTGATCAGCCTGGGTATAGCGGAGAGAGCTGCCTTTATCTCTGCTTTGCTCTGCCTTCTTGTCGATTTGGAGAGACAGAGCTGATGAGTCCGCCCCCCCCTCCTTTTTAGAAGTATAAAATAAAACTAAAAGGAAGTCAGACAAGTGAGGAAGAGAGAGAAAAAATAGCATCTCCCCCTCCCCACATATTACCGCAAGCCTCTGGGGGCCGGTGGAGAGAGAAATTAACCAGCCCTGCTGGGAAACAGTCCGCCAAAGAAACCCCAAAAGAGAGGGAAACCAGCAGCTTGAGAGGAAACGAGGTTTCAGGGTTTTGTTCTGAGTTTTCAGCATGATAAACAAGTCAAAGCGGGTGCCACAGGGCCTTTGAGGTCAGGGCTACATGGTGTGCATGTACCTCCCCACACTCCTCATATCATGCTATGCAATCACCCAGCAATCGCAACGCTCTGAGAATCTCAGCCATTTCTTACAAAGAGAAAAGGTTGCTAGTCCTCAAGGCATTAAAAAAAAACATTAAAAAAATAAATTGCAAGTCCTCAGGGCTGAAAATGCACTACTTAAAGAAAGTAGTCCCCAACCTTTTTTTGTGGGCAGGGGACATATCTGGAATCATAGAATTGTAGAGTAGGCAAGGGACCACCCAGGTCATATAGTCCAACCCCCATCAATGCAGGAATCCTTTGCCGAACGTGCGGCTCAAACTCACAACCATGAGATTAAGAGACTCCTGCTCTACCAAATGAGCTACCCAGCAACTAACCTAATAAACTTTTGCTTCATGGGCTATTTTATTTCATTTTTTATTATCACACTTACCATATTTTTCGTCCCATAGGATGCACCAGCCCATAGGACGCACCTAGTTTTTTTGGGGGGAAATAAAGTAAAATTCCCCCCCCCTTTATTTCCCCCCCCCAAAAAAAAACCAAGTTGGGGGATCCAAACCAGGTCGGGGAACAGCGGGATGGCGGTGCTGCATCTCCCCGCTTTCCCCCGAGCATGTGGGGCTGCCCAATGTCTGCCCGAAGCACGGGACGCTCTGCTTCAGGGTGACAGGGCGCCGGGTGACAGGCTGCTATCCGCAGCCTAGGGAGCCCTGCGGGAACTCCCGCGGGCTCCCCAGGCTTGCTGATAGCTTCCTGAAGCCTGGAGAGCGAGAGGGGTGGGTGCGCACCGACCCCTCTCGCTCTCCAAGCTTCAGCGAAAGCCTGCATTCGCCCCATAGGACGCACCCAGATTTCCCCTTCATTTTGGGAGGGGGGAAAGTGCGTCCTATAGGGCGAAAAATATGGTATATCCCAACTTTCCCCCAAAGAATTCAAGGTGGCAAACACACTTCTCTCCCTCTCCAATTTATCCTGACAACAACCTTGTGAGGTAGGTTAGGCTGAGATACGGTGACTGGGACAAAGTCACCCAGCGAGTTTCATGGCTGAGTGGTGATTTGAACCCAGGACTCCCGAGGTCTTAGTCTACGACTCAAACCATTACTCCACACTGGCTCCCTATGTACGCATTAGCGGCTTGGAATGCAGTGAGGTGTTATGCTACTTATCAGCTGGCAATCACAATGGTGTGAGAATCTCAGCTTTTAAAAATATAAGAAACTTTTTTTTAAAAGGTTGCTAGTCCGCAAATTAAAAAAAAAATAATGAAAACAATTGCTAGACGTAAAGGCTGAAAACACACGGGAAATTGAGTGAAAATAAGGCATAGACCAGGAGTCCCCAACCTCTTGGGATTCATTTGCAAATCTAAGAAACTTTCATTTCTTAAGCTATGGACCACTTTGTGACTGTATGAGCAGTGAAGTCATTTCACGCCACACTGCGTTCCAAATCACATTTGTTCACCTGATGCGCATTTCCCTGGTGCTGAACAACCTATTGTGTGACAAACAGCAACATTTATCAAGATGCTGCAGGAGACCTACGGATTGTGACCAGCATCACATGTAAAGGTAAAAGGAAAGGTAAAGGGACCCCTGACCATTAGGTCCAGTTGTCGCCGACTCTGGAGTTGCGGTGCTCATCTCGCTTTATTGGCCGAGGGAGCTGGCGTACAGCTTCCGGGTCATGTGGTCAGCATGACTGAGCCGCTTCTGGCGAACCAGAGCAGAGCATGGAAACGCCGTTTACCTTCTCGCCAGAGTGGTACTTATTTATCTACTTGCACTTTGACGTGCTTTCGAACTGCTAGGTTGGCAGGAGCAGGGACTGAGCAACGGGAGCTCATCCCATCGCGGGGATTCGAACTGCTGACCTTCTGATCAGCAAGTCCTAGGCTCTGTGGTTTAACCCACAGCACCACTCGGCTTCAAACCTTCAAACCGGTGGGAGTGCAAAGGATGAGGAGTCAATGCAATTGTATACTTGATGCTATCCATGTCCCCAACATTAGTCCATTTTTCTTCCTCTAACACCATGCCTGATGAAGACTTTTGAAGAACGCCAAAACTTGCCCACTACTTGTAAAAATTGGGTTGGCCAATCAATGTATTTCTTTAATATAGAATTACAGTGGTACCTTGGGTTAAGTACTTAATTTGTTCCGGAGGTCCGTTCTTAACCTGAAACTGTTCTTAACCTGATGCACCACTTTAGCTAATGGGGCCTCCTGCTGCCGCCGCGCCACCGGAGCACAATTTCTGTTCTCATCCTGAAGCAAAGTTCTTAACCTGAGGTACTATTTCTGGGTTAGCAGAGTCTGTAACCTGTAGCATATGTAACCTGAAGTGTATGTAACCCGAGGTACCACTGTATAGAGTTGGAAGGGATCCAAGGGTCATCTAGTCCAACCCCCTGCAATGTAGGAATCTCTGCTAAAGAACTCCTGACAGATGGCCATCCAGAATCTCCTAAACTCTTATTCAAATCCTACCCTCTGGAGCAGCAGAAAACATCTTTGCACCATTTCCCATGTGACAGCCCTTCTTATATTTAATTTCCTTACATTTAATTTAACCTTGGTTAAATAAGTACATGCACATCATACATTTAAAGCACACGCACACCAGGATCTTGGGAACTGTAGTTTGCTAAGGATGCTGGGAACACAAATGCTTTGAAGGGCACGCTATATAGTTCCTATGACTCATTGGAGGAGGGGAAATGTGCTTTAATGCACAAGTTCTCTGGCACTGGAAGCAAATTGCACTTGGAATGGAGAGAATAATAGAACTGTAGATTTGGAAGGGACCCAAAGGGTCATCTATGCAATGAAAGAATATGTGGTGCAACTATTGTGATTTAAAGGCCTTTGCAAAAGTGTTCATGTGAGCTGATCCACACACGCACAAATTCATTGCCCAAGAACTACAACTTGAGTGTAGTGAAATAGCTTGATCTCAGATCAGACACACACTGGGATTTTTTCCCTCTCCAAAGGCGCATGCAAAGACAGGCTGCAATGGATTGAGTAGATGAGACCAATAGTGGGTCCAACGGTCAAGAAGGTGATTTCTGCAATTGAGGGGCAGGTGGGGCTTGTCAACCTAGGAAGGCAGCCAGGAGGGAAAACTCTTGATCCCAAAGTTCCGCTGCCTTGCAGGGTATAGCTTCCAGGAGCTATTGGGGGGGCCGGCGTGGCACGGATGTGACAATTTCCAAGTGGCCAATGTTTCACGGGAGACTGACCACAAGGAGGAATAAATGGCTTTGATTTAGGAATCCAACCCTGGGTGATTCGTTGGCGCCACCCGGTGGCGACAGAAGGCAAAATGAGCAAAGATACATTAATGTAGGGGTTCTCAAAGGGGGTAGCGTTCCTAACAGTGAACTGATATCTTTTTCAGAACCCACCCTAATCCGTGTGACAATGATTTGCTTTAAATATTTTAAATATTGAATTTTAATTCGTTGTAGAGTAGTCTCGGACTAGGACCTGGAATACCATGGCTCAGACCCCACTCACATCCAGAAAACTCACTAAATGACCTTGGGGGAGACACTGCCTCTCAGCTGAACCTACCTCCCAGGGTTGTTGTGAGGATTACATGAGGAGAACCATGTACGCTACCTTGAATACCTTGCAGAAATCAGTCAATGGGGAAGGGCAGGTAATTACTTGATTTATAATAATAATAATAATAATAATGTTGTTGTTTAGTCATGTCCGACTCTTCGTGATGCCATGGACCAGAGCACGCCAGGCACTTCTGTCTTCCACTGCCTCCCGCAGTTTGGTCAGACTCATGTTTGTAGCTTCGAGAACACTGTCCAACCATCTCGTCCTCTGTCGTCCCCTTCTCCTTGTGCCCTCCATCTTTCCCAACATCAGGGTCTTTTCCAGGGAGTCTTCTCTTCTCATGAGGTGGCCAAAGTGTTGGAGCCTCAGCTTCAGGATCTGTCCTTCCAGTGAGCACTCAGGGCTGATTTCCTACAGAATGGATAGGTTTGATCTTCTTGCAGTCCATGGGACTCTCAAGAGTCTCCTCCAACACCATAATTCAAAAGCATCAATTCTTTGGCAATCAGCCTTCTTTATGGTCCAGCTCTCACTTCCATACATCACTACTGGGAAAACCATAGCTTTAACTACATGGAGCTTTGTTGGCAAGGTGATGTCTCTGCTTTTTAAGATGCTTACAATTCCATGAATCTATGCTAAATGGGTAGAGAATGCTAACAGAGGGGAAGGACAAGGGGGAACTCAGGAATGGAATGGAGAATCCAGGAAGATGGTTCTACTTGCTATTCCCAGTTGCTCAGTACATGGGCTCTTTGATACCAGAAATGGGAACCAGTTTCAAAGCTGTCTCAATTAAGAGTAAGCCCATCAAAACCCAGTGCGGGAGTTCTGATCTGAGGTGGCAATGGTGAAAACTGAAGCAGCTTAATATTTGTTCCCGGTTGGTTAACTCAGTGCAATCAGGCTCCACCCCCCTACTGGCAAGTGGCCCTCAAGTAATTTCCTCCGATGGAATGTGGCCCTCAGACAGAAAAATAGCAGCCCAGCCCTGCATTAAAAGGACATCACTTGCTATAAAAAACATTTATTGTCCAGTAACCATTAAAAAACCAATAGTTCCAGTGAAACCAAACCAGAAAACTTAAACACAAAAGGGAGGTCCATTCACATCCCTACTCCAACAAACACTTAATTCTTCCCAGGAAAATATTATTTACAACACTTGTTGCATTTCAAATACTGTTTTAAACACAGGAAGTGACATAAAACAACTTTTTTAACTTTTGCACAATTTAGTTTTACAGGCAGAATTAATTCAACAATCTGAGCTGCAGAAATAAGCAAAGGGGGCCTTTTTATAACAGGATGGAGATTATCATGATCCCACCAAGACAATGTTTGCAGGTTCAACCTTTTGTTAAAGGTAGAGGAGCAGGAGCCAGCACAAGATGTTGGCAACCCCTTTTTCAAAAGCAAATTAGTCTCCCTTGCCTTGCAATTTTCAGACATGTCCAGACTGGAGAAATCAGTTCTTTAGGCTCTGTCCTTCACTTTCCAACATTGCAGCAAGGATCAGTAAGTCCTAAATGTAACCAGGTGAAATGCTTTCTACTCACCAATGACCCAGGAACCCCGGCACAAAATGGGGGAGGGGGAGAGAAGACACTTCAATCATCCCTCAAAGCCACAAATGACACATGCCTTATAATAAAATAATAATAATAATAATAATAATAATAATAATAATAATAATAATAATCCCTTTCAAACTAAGAATCTAAACTTCCAAATGCTGGTCCCCGCCACACCTAAAATAAGTGAATACTCTTGGCAGATTTTAGGTGCTACTCAGAGTAAACATATTGAAATTAATTTCAATGGCTCTACTCTGAGTAGATTAAACATTTGCTAGAAATCAGTTATTTTAGGGGGGAATGTGGTTACCATTCTTTGTGGAAGTAAAGAGAGCCAATGTTAGGATATAGGAACCACAGACACTTTTTAATCCAATTTTTTTTTTTTACTCTAAAGTAATTTTATTCAAGTTAACAGAACTTCCCTGGAGTGGGTGTGTGTAACGAACTAAATCTGGAGTATCCTACTTGAAAAGTGACCAAGGGAGGAGTTTCACTATTTCTCCTCCCAAACATTTCAAACACGTGCAATATCTTGTCAATTTCCACTGCCAGGCTATTTACGCTGCCTTTGGAAACAGCTAATTCGAACACTTGAAATCATTACACAACTCCCAACCAGAAACAAAAAAACAAGACCCCTCTTCTGTTTCACAGCTAAAAATCTCCACACTTTAGTCAAACTGGGTGGTACTTTGGCCCCGAGCACCGAGCAGTGCTTGACACCAATTTTAAATGCAACATTTCACCTGTAACAACTTCCAGCTGATTACCAATGACAATGACCATGTCTAGGTGAGCCACTTACTTAGGAAGCAAGTCCCAAAACGCTAAATGGAACTTACTTCCAAACTATACTTAATATAATGGCCATTTCTGCCTGCCTGCCACACTTGTAGCTCGCTTGCATCTAAGGAGCAATTAAAAAAGCTGTAAGTCAACAGGTGAACTTACAAAGTTGCAGCTCTGCAACAGGCACTTTACAGACCATCTATCTGTTGGGCAGCTTTTTTTTTTTAAAAGAAAACAATCACTGTAATGGAAACATCAATTTTGTTACTTTCAATTCGACAGGGGAGATTTTTAACCTCCTCTAGACAAGAGTTGCCAACTTTTCAGCCTGTCCCCAGTGCTGTGCCTTGAAGAGCAGCCTGATTGCCAGGTACTGGCAAATGAGTTTGTTCATAGAGGAGGAAAAAAGCACCCTGCATCTTCTAATCCCTGCAGATCAGACCATTCTTTGAGGCACAAGCAGCAGGGACTGGTTGAAAAGTTGGCAACTGCCTTGGGAACTCCTCCCAACCTCCCTCAAAACCCAGCCAATAAAATAAAAATAAAAATGGCTGGGTTTTCCCCGGGGGTGGTTGTGGAGGGGAAGGGACCTGATATTTCTCACCAAGGCTTTCTTCTAAAAGAAGATTGCCCAGTTCCTCATCAAAATATCCTTTCCAGGTTTGGCAAACTGAGTCCAAGCACAGTTGCCAGCTGACCAGTTACCTGCTCCTGCGCTTTCAACAAAACATTCAGCTGCAGAAATCAGTAACTACGTCCCCGCCCCGCATTACACCAGGTGTGGTTGAAAACCACTGAAGCAGACCTGGTGTAAATATGTCGGCAGCTCTCTTCTCAGATTTGAAATAATCGTGCCCCGTTGCTTCTCCACCCCTAATCCTGCCCGTCCCCCCCAAGAGCTGAGACCTTAAGAGGTAGCGAGTAGTTTCCTTAAGCAGGACTAGAACCTTGAGTCACAACCGAGGCTGTCCATTAGGTGCTGCTCCGAATCAAGTCGTCCTCTCTTTAGAAGTTCGTGCGGGCGCAGGAGATCCTCTCTTGCCAATTCCAACCGCGCAAAAGGGACAGATCCGGGGGCGACTGGAAAGGAGCGACGGGCCCCCCTGCAACCGGGCTCGGCGGCTGCTGGGCCGCCCCGCCGGGAAGCAGGAATCTGGGGTAGGGTCCGTAGCCGCCGACGGGCCCCATAGCCGGGAGGCAGCCGCTCACCGGGTAAGGCTGGGAGGGCTGCGCCACACCTGATCCGGCCAAAAGATAGGCAGGAGGTGGAAGCGGACTCTGAGGATATGGGTGATAAGAGCAGTAAGCGGGCGCAGGCGTCTCCGGGCAGGTGAAACAAGGCGCCGTCGGCGGAGGCGCAGGGGCGGGATCCCGCGAGCGCCTCCGGGTGCGCCTCCGGCGCAGGTAATTCCCCCGCTCGAACATGCCTTCGAAGGCCGGATCCAGCATCCAGTCGTTGCCCTTGCGCCCGGTTCCCTCCCGGGACACCTTCAGGAAACACTCGTTGAGGCTGAGGTTGTGCCGGATGCTGTTCTGCCAGCTCTTCTGGCTCAAATTGTAGTAAGGGAACCGCTGGGAGATGTACCGGTAAATGTCGCGCAGGGGCAAACGCTGTCCGGGGCTGTCTCGGATGGCCATGGTGATCAGAGCGATGTAGGAATACGGGGGCTTTTGGAGAGGCGCAGACGGCGCGGCAGCGTTACGCTCTCCGTCTGCAAGCTGCTCCTTCTTCGTCCCCGAGGTCGCCTCGACGGCTCCTGCGCTCGCAGCTTCCTCCATGGAGCTTTTGCCTGAAGGACAGAGGTTGTGGCGGTGGATTGAGCCCTTTCGAAAGTCCCATTCCCCCACCCCCGGTTGCCACCCCCAATCCACCAAGCGCTGAATGCGCTCCGCTCCTCCCTTTCTCCAGGTTGCCGGTGCGCTTTCTTTACCTCTCCAAAAGCGTGCCTGGAGCTCCGTGCGTAATTCTCTCCTTCTCCGTCTCCCTCGGAAAACCAAAATTGCGCCCAAGTTTAGCGGGCAAGAAACAAACCGGAGTTTCGCCAACAGTTTTGTAAGACCAAATGTTTGAGTTCATTCTCTTTTTGTTTTGATTGGAGACGGGAGTTGGATCTTTGAAATGTGCTACAATTTTTTGTGACCTGCGTGTGAACCCCGAAGAGGGAGGTCACCGCTGCCCTGAACTTGGGTGCACCTTGGCGCTGTGCCAGTTTTGGCGAACAGACCCATTTTCTTGCGCGGAGCCAAAAATCCAAGAGTCAAGAGGAGCGAGGGGGAGGAAATAATTCCAATACTGTACTCCCATGAATTGTGATTTGCTGATGAGAGACTGCGGAGAAGCAAGAATCGCTCTCCAATTAGGATCATTTCAATTAAACTCTTGCTTTTTTAAATGGATTTCTTCTTTTTATGACGTTGCTTTGCCCCAAAGTGCCAAGGATCCTGACTCTCCGTCCAAAAGAAGTTTTTACCCATTACTTCTATGGCTTGGATACTAATTTATTTCCCTGCTCCGCTGGCAATTCACTTTGTGGGAAAGCTTTTAAACTTTTGCCCCAGCGCACGCGAAACAAAGGCAAAACGGCAGAACTTGATTAGAACCCGGAGCTGAGCCTAGGGTTGTTTCCATCCAAGCTCTACTCAGAGTAGAGCCCTTGAAGTGAGTGGAGCTAAGTTAGCCATGCCCATTCATTTCAATGGGTCTGCTGCTGTTCTGAGTAGGATGAATGTTGGGCTGCAGCTATTTGCTTCAGGCTCTCTGCCCCCTGAGCAGCGGTTCCAGCCTGAGGCATGCAAAGCAATAACCAAGAGAACATGTGCAGAGAATGTGTTCCCTTTCACCTAGTCCAGCCCCCTGCATTTCAGGAATCTCAACTAGATCATACATGTCAGATGGCCAGCCAACCTCTGCTCAACAATCTTTGATTAATAATAATAGTAATAATTCTATTTATACCCCACCCTCCCTGGCAGCTAACAACAGTAAAAGATTACAGTAGAAACATAATGGGTGGGAGGGGGGGACCAATTTAAAATACAGGTTAAAATGCAATTTAAAATGCAGCCTCATCAAAACCATAAGGGGAGGGAAACATAAGGGTCAGACTGAGTCCAAACCAAAGGCCAGGCGGAACAGCTCTGTCTTGCAGGCCCTGCGGAAAGATGTCAAGTCCCACGGGGCCCTAGGCTCTTGTGACAGAGCGTTCCACCAAGTCGGGGCCAGTACTGAAAAGGCCCTGGTCCTAGTTGCGACCAATCTAACCACCTTGCGACCGGGGACCTCCAAAATGTTGTCATTTGCGGACCTTAAGGTCCTCCGTGGGGCATACCAGGAGAGGCGGTCCCATAGGTACGTGGGTCCTAGGCCGCATAGGGCTTTAAAGGAGAACCCACCACATTTCATAGGAGACCATTCCACAGTCAACGGCTCTTACTGTCAGAAAGTTATTCCTGATGTTAATTAGAATCTCCTTTCTTGTAACTTGAAGGCACTGGTTCAAATCCTACCCTCTGGAGTGGGAGAAAACAAGCTTGCTCCGTCTTCTGTGTGACAGCCCTTTCAGTGAACAGAACTGCCATTAATAAAAACATGGAACAAAAAAAAAATGCGGCTTCATCCTTTTCTGTTATAATTACTTGCGTTTAAAAATAAATAAATGCATCTCCATTTGTACAAAGAGGACCAACACACGGCATACAATTTGACCCAAGTAACTCAAAACAGGCAGGTGCATTCATTTGCAGTTGTGCTTGCAGCCTAGCAGTCAGGCTGAGCTGGCATCAGAAAATGCTATGGGGAAGGGCCATAGTTCAGTGGGAGAGCACCTGCTTGGCATGCAGAAGGTCCTAGGTTCAACCCCCAGAATCTCCAGGTAGGGCTGGGAGAGACTTCCTACCTGTTGTCTTGGAGAGCTGCTGCCAGTCAGTGCAGACAATACTAAGCTAGATGGACCAGTGGTCTGACTTAGCATAAGGCAGCAGCCTATGTCTCTATATCTGGCTGGGGGAGACAGAAGACAATGAAAGGGGCAAAGTTCAGATTAGAGGGAGTGCAAACTTTGGTCAAAATATTAAAGATTCACATTAATTCCCCTGCCCTAGGCTTGGGCAGGCTCTTCAGAACAGCAGGCTTTTTTTCATTGCCATTTTCATTACTATATTTTGTATGTGAATAATGCCTTTCTGTCATCTACCACTGAGGGCCAGAGATGGTTTCGTGTGTTGGAGGTAGTGGGGTGGGGGGGAGAAATTGCTCCCCCTGCCCCTGTATCCTGAAGGAATGTGATGCTAGGGGCATAAGGGAGCTTTGTGAACCTCTGCTTTTAAATTTGGAGATTTTAAAAAAAACCACCCTCCAATTTCTTAGCCCTTATGATTTCCACAATATGAGTAAATGCTCACCTTTAACATCAAAGAACCAGTGTAGAGCAGTGGTTAGAGTGCTGGACCTGGGAGACCCATATTTGAGTCCCCACTCAGCCGTGAAGCCCCCTGGGTGACTTTCGGCCAGTCACCATCTCTCAGCCTAAACTACCTCAAAGGGTTGTTGTGAGGATGCAAATGGAGAGATGTTTGCACGTGGCCACCTTGAGCGCTGGATAAAAGGATATACAGTGGTACCTTGGGTTACAGACGCTTCAGGTTACAGACTCCGCTTACCCAGAAATAGTACCGCAGGTTAAGAACTTTGCTTCAGGATGAGAACAGAAATCGTGCTCTGGCGGTGTGGCGGCAGCAGGAGGCCCCATTAGCTAAAGTGGTGCTTCAGGTTAAGAACGGACCTCCAGAACAAATTAAGTTCTTAACCCGAGGTACCACTGTAACCAAAACAATTGAATAAATCAGATAGCTATACCTGCGCCTAGCAGAATTAAACTAAAAAAAGTTATAAAGTATGTAAAACAAGCAAGCAAGCAGGATCACTTTACAAATGCAAGCTGCATGCAGATGACAATTCAGCTTTTATTTTTTTTGGCATAGATTACGGAGAGCTTTTATTTGTTGGGAGCACAGAGTACGTACAAGCTTTGCCTACCACACAAAATATCTCTTTCAAGCACTGGCAGGATTAGGCCACTAGCAAAATGGGTATTAGTTCAAATGGGTAATTAAGGGCACGTAGAACGGTGGGAGGAGGCTGTCCAACAAGTTTGCCTCTCCTAAGCACCTTTTCTGCTTGGTACATTTCTGGAGGCGATCTGAAAAGCCAAGAGTGCTGTTTGTTAGCAGATATTACAGCAGCGGGAATAGGGAACTTGTGCCCCTGCCTCCAAATACTGCTGGGACCACAAGCCCCATTATCCATGACCGAGGCTGATGGGAGGGTCAAAGGTTCTCCCACCCGTTTCCAATCTGTCTTAAGAAAAGCCAGAGCAGCCACTCATTCAGAGTTGCAACAGGGAGCCTCCTTCCTGGATGGGGCTTCTGGTTCCCAGGGTTGGGGAACATGTGTCATGCTCAGCATGGCCCTGACCGAAGGCATCTTATTTTGCTTCTATACTCTGTTCAAGCACTTGATATGTGGCCCTGCAGGTCACAGTTGAGAGTAAAGATTTTCTCGCTTCAGACTCTGGAGAACTGCTGCCGGTCAGAGTAGACAATATTGGCCTGTATACACAATTTGGTCTAAGGTAGCTTGTGTTCCAGCTCCATGCAGATTCCATTTTCACCCTTTGAGCCACATTTTTAAATTTTAAAAAATTACACAATAGGAGGGGTTAGAACAGCAATAAACATCAACAAACATCACCATGAGCTTACCTGGCAAGGATGATCAAAAGAGCTTGGGCAACTGCACTCTCAACACACCTTATGGAACATTAAACAAATTGTTATCTGTGGCATCTATCAAAAGAACGGAGGTCTGACACAACCACACAACCCAAGAAGCAGAACCTGTATGGATGTGTAGAAGTTGAAGGTGGATCTTGCAAAGCTTGCTTGCGTCACCCTGGCCGACACAAAATGAGACTAACGTGCCAGGCCAAAGGATTCTCGGCGCCAAAACCAGAGCTGGTTTAGTTCAGGCTGAACATCCACAAAGGTGGTAAATCTGTGACAAGGTGCAGGTAGGGTCCCATGACCTGTTAAAGCAATACTCTTCAACACAGTATGTCGAGAAATCTTTTTGCACAGATGCTAGTTGGAACATAACATCAAACCATGGTTTATTAAGCTAGGGATTTTTTGGCCAAGGCACAGCCTGACCCCCTTCTTCGGTAATCCTCACAGAACTCTAGCCCAATGGTTGCCATTAATTTGATTTTGAATTGATTTTAGAATGAATTGGTTTTAGAATGCATTTCAATCAATTGATTGTGATTTTATGCAAACGGTGTTACTTTTATTGTGGTTAGCCGCTCTGAGCCCGGCTTTGGCTGGGGAGGGCGGGATATAAATAAATTAATAATAATAATAATAATAATAATAATAATAATAATAATAATAATAATAATTATTATTATTATTATTATTATTATTATTAAAATTAAACCATAGTTCAGCATTCCAGTAGCTTAACAATGGACATATTAACAATGGTGAAAGGCTACTTGTTAACCAAGGTTTGTAGTTGGTTTACAAACCAACTTAACATTGACCGTAGCTTAGCATTGTGTGCAAACCAGGCCTACAATAAGTTTATGCAGAAAGAAGTATTTTGTCAAGGGAGTCCCCCAGATGCTGCTGGCTTAAATGGCACACAGCCTGGACACAGGTTTAAAGCCCCCTAAGTATGGACACCAGGTAGGCAGGTGCCTTGATTGTATTCTTTTTGACATCTACTGAAAACATTTTTATTTTAGGCAACCTAACCAGAAACATAGATGGCAATGTGTTTTAACCTCTTTCTAGGCTTAAGTTTTATTATTTTTAAATATATTTTTAATTACATGCCTTTACATGTTTTTTGTTGATACTTTTAATATTGCTTGTAAACAGTGAGGTGTGCCAGTCTTCCATCCTAATTAATCTTCAGGAGGAATTGGAAAACTTACCTGTTTACCCTGCCATTTGGTGGCGGAAGAATCCTGTTCCTGGCAACCCTGAGATCATTGGATGGAATGATTTTTTTTAATTGCAGCTGCTTTTGCAATGCTTTTTTTAAAAAAAAACTGAAACTGCTTTTGCAAAGTTTTCTTTCTTTTTTTAAAAATGATATTTATTAGAAGTTTAAGAATTACAGAAAAAAGAAAACAAAAAAATTGACAAAACATACACTACATAAAAGGAAAAGCATAAAAAACAATACAACAATACAGCAAAAAACAAACAAACAATAACATTAAAACACACATCTAATGTTCCATAACTTTATCTTTCATTTACTTGTTTCATCAACCTCCTCACACCTCCCTTTTTGTATTCTAATTTAATTAATTGTTTCGGCAAATTCTTTCCATCTTTCTCAATTTTTGTTATAGATAGGTAGCCGTGTTGGTCTGCCATAGTCAAAATAAAAAAATTCCTTCCAGTAGCACCTTAAAGACCAACTAAGTTAGTTCTTGGTATGAGCTTTCGTATGCATGCACACTTCTTCAGATTTATCTGAAGAAGTGTGCATGCACATGAAAGCTCATACCAAGAACTAACTTAGTTGGTCTTTAAGGTGCTACTGGAAGGAATTTTTTAAATTTTTGTTATATAATTTATCTTGACGATCTAGCCTATTAATTAACTCAGCAAATCCTTTCCTTCTTTCACTATATTCTGTCATTCAATTTACCTTAATTTATTTAACCTTATCTTACCATAAAAAAACCTTGAAACTTAATACTTATTTGTACATGACTCCTTATATAATTTCTACTAAAGCCCAATAGTTTCATTCCAACATTTTTCCTAATACTCATTAATTTTACACTAATTCTCAAAATAAATTTTTAAAATCTTTCTTCCAATCTTCATCCAACGTCTCTTCTTCCTGGTCTCGGGTTTTGTCAGTCCTTCTTATCCATTCCATCTAGTCCATCAACATGGTGATCTTATGTCCAAGGCTCTTAAGTCTTTTCCATGTCCCTTCTGCAGATCTTCTTCTTGTTTATACCTGCACTTTACTTTGTCTTTTGTTGATCTTTTTCTTAATTTCTTTCCTTTCTCATTGGGGGTAGGTCTCGGGAGGACTCCAATCCAAAAGTATCTCCATCTCCCCTCAGCAGATCAGCCCATTCCCCACAGTCCCATTCCCCACAGTCCACACTGTAATCCAGAAAGTATTTAAAAGCATGTTTCAAAGTCCTTCCAAAATTATGAGCCCTCACAACTCCAGACCCCCCCCCCCGGTCCACTCCAGATTCAAACTTCAAGAACAGTGGCTTATGCTCCTGCAAGGCCTCGAGTCTCTCCATTTGTGTTACTTGAGGTTCAACAGCAACCTCCTCCATTATCTTCTGCACTTGCACTTGCCCTGTCAAAACAGGTTCCTGGGTTGGTTCCTGAATGATTTCTATATGGGTATTCGCCGTTTGTCCAAAGTTTTTAACTGCAACAGTCATCAAATCCATCTTCTCATGCATCTGCTCCAGCAAAGCGCTTGTCTTGCAAAAAGCAAGCACCAAAACTTCTTCTAAACACATTTTTATTCAAGGTCAGAGTCTGGTCTCACGATCCTAATCTTCACAGCTGTGAAATCCCCAGCTCGACTCCAGCAACAATTTAACAAGCTCCCTCTAGAGGAGACAATTTCTATTTGTATCCATCTTTTCAAAGCAGGACCAACAAAAGAAAATTAGTTTCATTTTTCAAATGCAAAAGGCAACATTGGAATCAATTTGTTTCTCTTTTTTTAACTATCTGTCAAAAGACGTTTCATTCACAGTCAATGAACTTCCCCATAAATTTCTGACATCCTGTTCCCAGGTTTGAGACGGTGGAAATTTATCTTTCTTTACTCTCTCTCCTGCAGGCTTGAACAGTCAAAGATTCCCCTCCTTTTCTCCTGCTTCCAAGAGGGGTTTTGGTGGTAATAACTGAAGGAAATTTAGACCTTTATATACGACTTTCCAGACTTTAGCTTGCAGAATTTTTGCTTCAATCTATTTACAAAAACGGGAGGCGGACTTCCTGTTTAGAACCTTCCCGCTTCAGTGCCAAATTAAAATGTTTCTTAATCCAATTTTCCGTTCTACTCGCGGGTACTTGTTTAGAGTCCAATTGTCCACAGGAAAAAGTCAGCGCTCTCCGGCAACGGCTGTGCGGCTTCACTCCGTAAAAGTAGCGGTTGATTCAAAACACTGCGCCACTCATCCCACGTCGCTTCGGGTCCCCGAAAAAGGGTTTCCCTGCGAGTAGGGGAGGCGCTCCTGGTGTCAGCCGAATCCCACGTTCCCAGGCTTCCTCCGCCTGGGATTTTTAAAGGGCCTCGGCCTTCGCCGCGGCGGCAAGACCTGATTTTCACGGAGCGGGTTCCTTTCGGTCAGAGGAACTCCGCCATTACCGATGGCGCTAACCCGGAAGTTCCGCAAAGTTTTCAGTTGTAATTGTTTTTAGGCTTCAGTCTGTTTTAGAATGCTTTTGCTTTTAAATTGTACAGGTGTTTGTCGCCCTGTTTGCCTTGGGGGATAAAGGGTGGGATATAAATTCAATAAACAATAAATAAAATTATATCTCGAACTTGCATCAAACATTAGCCTGGGACAAGAAAGATCTGGGTTCAAATGTGAGGATTAAGTGTTGACCATGAGCTACTTGGACAGGATAGAATATAATTTCCTCCCTTGCCTACCTGTCTAAGTTATGAAAGGAATAGAAAGCCTTGTTTTGACCTATGCTGTCTGCAAAATGATCAGAGGGGTGAGTCGGTTTGAAATTGAACGTAAAAGCCACACTGCTTTTGCAATTTCCCCTCCCCATTTAGGAAAGTGATGGGACAAGATGCTCAAGATTCAATTTCATTTTTATTCTCCACTTTTATAATGAAAAATAATCTCTCAAACACAGAACATAAACTCCCTGGAGGAATGGCAGGGGTAGGGGGCAAGAAGAGGGAAAAGAACAAAACCCCTTGCGTCCAAACTAAAGACACAAATTTCTAACCAAACTGTACAAAGTTAACCCCACCCCACAGTCATATTAAGTACAAAATGTACAACTTTTCCCAGTGCAGGAACATCAAAACCAGGACTCTGCCATTTTTCTTCTCTTAAGACTCCCACCCACCAAATCCCCACCCAACCCCCAAAATTCAAGCCTCTCAGGAACACAGTGTATTTCGATAGTAAGAGTTAACTCCTGAAGGCAGTTGTTTTTACATTCGTCAGGGAACTAGTCCTCATGAGGCTTCTGGACAAGCTGCTCAAAGGATGCATTCTATATGTACAGAACAATCACCACGTGCCTGTAACCCCATCAGAAAAAGAGTGTCAGCAGCCAATCCCCCCTTTCTCTGTTGCGAACAGTGTACATGTGTGTTTTTAAATGTTTTCTTGGACACGGAAGGCTGATGGGCAAACAATTGGTATTCCCCACCCTTTGCTCCCATAAAGGAATTGGCCACTTAAACCCAGGTTCTTAGTTGAGAATTGATAGTTATTTAAACGCAGGTGGCTGTGCTGCATTCAAGTTCAAGAAGAGAGTAAAATGGTGGGTTGTTGTTGTTTGCTTCCAAATGACAGGGCAATATATATACATAAATAAATAAAAATTGGCATCATCAAGCTGTTTCCCCACACACTTTGTGCGAGGGGAAAGGACAATAGCAAGACAAAAGAAACACATCAATTGCATAAAGGCGGAAAGGAATTAAGACACAGACGTGGCGCTTTCAAGACACCTTTACCCCATTTTACTTGGGCGCGCTGTGATTTGAAGAATCTGCACCAGAGTGATTGCGACCGAGTGTGTTTTAGCACCATATGCAAAGGATTCTGTCTCCCTCCGCCCTTCTTGGGCAGAGAGAGCAGAGTGATCGCTCCCCACCTGCCCCACAGAGAGCCAAAGGTGGTTTGAAAAATGGAAATATATTTACAGTGTGGTGGGTAAGCTGTGGCCTTCCCTTCAGATGTTGCTGGAATAGAGGACTACAAAGGAATACCGCCTGCTTACAAACAAACCTCCCCACCAGGTAAGGTGTAAAATCACAGGCTTAATTTCACTGCTGGTGAGCAATCACGTCGCGGCACGGAATTACACACCTCAAGTCTGAAAAAATTTCTGTATGTGCAACAAAAAAAGCTGAGCTATTTGGCAATGGGCACATTTTCCTGGGCGGCAGCGGCAGCATTTAACTTTTGGGAATACCCCGAAGAAAGAGGAGCAATTTCTTGGGAGGAATTAAAATTTGAGTTTCTGCCCATGTTAACTGGCGCTGATTGGATGCCCACCAAAAAATACAGCATGTAGAATGTAGGACTGGAAGCCTGTGAAGCGAGACGTTTTGGAATTACTTTTAGGAGAGGGGTAAGTTTTTGGACCTAGCACCTGTGATCTGGTTCTCTAAAACAGAAGACGAGCAGGAGGTGGTTGACACGTGTCTAGACTCTACCACCAGATAGCAGGTGGCAACATAATACCTGATTGATTGATATATATAAAATAAAAATAAAATAAAATCCCTGCACACAGATAACTAGAGTGTCAGTTCAAACTCCCCCAACTTGCTAGCTTTTTAAGTGCAGGGATTTACTTATTTGTTGCTCAGAGTACAGTCACGTAACCCGTTCCACCTAACGGGTTGGATTGTATGCGTACAATCCAAACACAGTCCAAGTGATATAGCAAGCACCAATTTCATTTTTGAGTTTTGTAGCACAAGGCAGAATTTCTTAACCTGACCTACTTCAGAATTTGGCTATATATAGAAGTTTTGAAGGAAGATATCCACACGTCACAGATGCAGCGGGAGACAGACCTCTGAAGCTGCAAACAGTGGCCTGTTTCTACACCCCCTTGCCCCCCAATTCTGGCATTTGTAGTACACCACGTTGAGAGCAAATTTCTCAAAAATCCAACCCAGCGAACACCTTGGCTGTCGAGACCCAGAGTGTGTATCAGTGACATCAGAACGTCTTGTTACAGTAGAAGTGGTGCCTGTACGTGAGGCAAAAATGGAGTTACGATACTGGATACTGACTTTAAAAAAACAAACCCCCCACAATCCACCAATCCGCAAAACATTGCAAACAAGTACAAACAGATACGATGGCAGCACCATTAAACGAACTGCAGCAGAGTGGCAAGTGGTTAAGGAACCAGGGTGAAAAAGAACGCCACAGAGCAACTGAGTTTATGTGCTGGTCCTCCCTCTCCTTCTCTCACTAGAGAGAGGGGAAAACTGAGAGAAAGTCTTGTTAGGGATAACGAGGCCAACGAAGCAACGAAACGGCATGGAACTACCGGAGACCAAAACGGCATGTTTCTCGGTCCTTTTGCAAACAAGACGTCAGCAACGCTAACGTTTCATCATTAAACAAGGGGAGGAAGAAAGTCCCTTGGCCAGCATCTCTGAGCTCATCCCGATAAACCGGTTCAAAAAAAGGTTCAAAGTAAGTGGAGAAGCCCAGCACTGGCTGAAACAGCCCCACCATCGCCCAGCATGGGTCACAAAAGTTCCCTAAAAAGAGAAAGTGTTCTGTTTCTAGGCGAGGTCAGTGGCGATGGATGGGGGGTATGTGTGTTCTCTTGCGGTCAGCAGTTTGTGGCTGGCGAAGAGGCAGACATGACGAAGGAAGGGCTGCACAGTGGTTGGGTCCTTCTCGTCCTAGAATCACCCCCCCTTCTCTCTCTTTGGAAGGAGTGTGGCGACACTTTGGGAGAGGACAAAGAGGAAGCGGCGGTGGTGGTTTGGCCATCAGTCCCCAGCAACGTGGCTCAGCGCAGGTTTTGGTAGAGGTAGGCTGACGTGAAGATGGCGTTGACGGTCAGGCTCACGGCAAGGAGACCTCGGAGCGCCGAGTTGCCAAAACGGCCTGATTGGAAAAAGAAAGGAGACAGGAGAGGATTAGCAGCGTGAACCAACCAGTCTGCTCATAATTATCTGTGACAGGCCCTTCTTCCAGGTGCGCCCCCTCCACAGGAGAGCGGCAACAAAAGAGCGGGGATTTTTCGGTGGTGGCACCCTGCTTGTGGAATGTTTTCCCCAGGGATGCTCGCCTGGCACCATTGTTACATTAATGAGGTGCCAGGCAAAAAGGTTCCTTTCTAACCAGGTCTTGACTTTTAACGATGGCTTTTAATATATTTTTTTTGGGGGGGGGAGGGATGTCTTAATGTAGTTTATTTTTTAAAATAAAATATGTTTCTTTTTATGCTGGGTTTTTTGCATGTCTGTTTTTGTTTTTATCTATTATCTAGGTAATTTTTTTTTTGCCATTGTGTCTTTTATTAATGAAATTCATTAATGTCATTACAGATTTAACTTCACTCATACACATACATTATATATATATATATATATATATATATATATATATATATACATACATACACATATATATATATATATATATATATTCATATTCATATTCTTAAATTAGTTTAACTTAGAATGTAAATTTGACCTTCTGATATCTAAGCGGAATTAGAAGGTCAAATCTAGGTAATGTTTTTCAATTGCTTTCATTTTTTAATTATTATTAATTATATTTATTATTTCTTGCCATGGGGAACCATGTTTTAAGCAAAAATAACCCACAACCCAAACCCTGCGCAACACTCACCCCTCCAGCCTGTTAGTTCCTCCCCTTTCGTCGTGGTGTCCACCACACAGCTCGATGAGTGTGATGAGTTCTCCCCTTTCTTGACAGTGCCGTCGCTGCAGATGCTCCCGGCTTCCGTTATGGCTCTCATATCTTAAAAAAGGAGGACAAGACAGAGAGATAAGGGTTTGCAGAAAACGCTTCTTCTGGTCACTGTGTGGCCTTTGACTTTCCTCCCTCTCGCAGAACACTAGAAGTGAAAAGGCGTCAAGTGAAGGTGGTAGATTCAGGGCAGATAAACAGAATGGGCTTCTTTACATGGCACATGATTAGACAATGGAACTCACTCCCACAGGAGGCAGAGATGGTCACCAAGCTAGACGGCTTTAAAAAGAGGATTAAGATAATTCATGGAGGAGATGGCTCTCAAGGGCTACTAGTTGTGATGGCTATGCTCTAAATAATAATAATAATATTTATATGCATCCCATCTTGTTGCCCCAGCCACACTGGGCAGCTCCTAACAGAATATTAAAAAAACAATGAAACATCAAACATTAAAAACTTCCCTATACAGGGCTGCCTTCAGATGTCTTCTAAAAGAGAATTGTTTATTTCCTTGACGTCTGATGGGAGGGCGTTCCACAGGGTGGGCACCACTACCGAGAAGGCCCTCTGCCTGGTTTCTCTGTAACTTCACTTCCCGCAGTGAGGGAACCACCAGGAGGCCCTAGGATCTGGACCTCAGTGTCTGGGCTGAACGATGCGGGTGGAGACACTCCTTCAGGTATGCAGGGCCAAGGCTGTTTAGGACCTCTTTTTCTACATAAGAGTGGCCTGCTGGATCACACCAGATCAGAAACATTGTGGAGGCAGAGCCAGCAGCGGAGGAAGGCTCTTGGGTACCTGGGGCGACATGCCCAGGGGAGGGGAGGGGCGAAACACCCATAGGGGTGGGGCACACAGTGCCAAGAGGGATAGCACAGGGCATGCCATGGCACCCATAGGGACAGGCGTGCAGTGGGGCCTCAGCCACCCTACAGCTGGGGGGAGGAGGCAGTGGGCAGACAGCACAGAGCTTACGGGCGCTGGGACGTGTGGCTCATGCGTGCTGCAGGCCCCACGGTGATGAGTGCCGCCCGCCATTTTGTCACCTCCTGTCAGGATGAAACCCAGGGCGAATTGCACCCCCGCACCCCCCTTCGTACATCCTTGGGCAGAGCACAGCCACCCTGATAGCCTTTTCCTCCAGGCATTTGCCTAATCCTCTTTTAAAGCTGACCATGGGCTGAGGGATTAGCATTTCTGAATGCCAGTGGCTGGAAACCTCTTGTGCTCAGGGCCTGCTTGTGGGATCTGGGTGGCCGCTGTGAGCACAGGGTGCTGGACTTAGATGGAACCCCCCGGCCTGATCCAGCAGGCTCTTCCTCTGCTGAAAAACAGAGTTGGCTGGAACCAGCGGCACTTTGCCAATAGCTCCAGGGAGTTTTACTCTACGCTAGCTTGACCCAAGGCACTAGGGGACTGTTGTGCTCAGGCCCTGCCTGCACCTGGTTGGCCACTGAGTGGACAGGATGGTAGACTAGGCGGGACTTTGTCCTGATTTGGCACTGCCAGCCCCTCACAGCAGCCACTCTTGAACTCTAGCCCAATGGCTCCCATTACTTTGACTCTGAATTGATTTTAGAATCAATTGGTTTTATTTCAATTAAATGATTATGATTTTATGTAAACTGTGTTATTTTTACTGTTGTTAGCCATTCTGAGCCCAGCTTTGGCTGGGGAGGGCGGGATATAAATAAATTTACAGTGGTACCTCGGGTTACATATGCTTCAGGTTACATACGCTTCAGGTTACTCACTCTGCTAACCCAGAAATAGTGCTTCAGGTTAAGAACTTTGCTTCAGGATGAGAACAGAAATCGTGCTCCAGCGGTGCGGCGGTAGCAGGAGGCCCTATTAGCTAAAATGGTGCTTCAGGTTAAGAACAGTTTCAGGTTAAGAACAGACCTCCAGAACGAATTAAGTACTTAACCCGAGGTACCACAGTATTATTATTATTATTATTATTATTATTATTATTATTATTATTAGACTGCTCGGGTTTTCAGGCACAGCCACCGGAGCCTTAACTAGGATAAACTGCAACCTTGGCACAGACGATTCAAGTCCCACCTCCCGGATGGGTACGTACCATGCAGTCCCCGCTCACTTAGGTTCCTTTTCGGAAAGGAGGGCAGCTCCGTGGCGAAAACGTTGCTCTCTGAGTGGGCCAGGTCCTCCTGCTGCTGGGCCTCGCTGTGGGCCGAGAACAGCATCAGCCGCTGGCCCTTCAGGTTGAGCCGGGCAGGGCTGATGAGGGGCCGACGGTAACGCAGGGAGCCAGAGCTGGAAGCCACAGAGCCGGCCACGGATGGTGCCGGCGAAGGCACAGGGGAGGAGACGCAGCTCCCCGAGAGGAGGGAAAAATATTCTGAGAGGGAAAATGGGAGAGGGAGGGAGGAACAGCGTTTCAGTATACGTAGAAATCAGGAATTGGGGATTTTGGTGGGTATGCGCCAAACTGTTTTTTTAAAAAATATGTTTATATATAGTGAAGTCAAAAAAATATATATTGAAGTGGTTTACATTAAAAAGATGAAAACCATGCATGAAGCAATTAAAAGCAAATTCGAGAGCAAAGAAGTTAAGAGCAAGCAGCGATAAACCACTGTGGAAGGACACCTGAAGAAGGTTCCCTTCACCTGAAAAGAAAGAAACCCTGGGAACTGCAGTTTGTTAAACGGCGCTGGGAATTGTAGCTCTGCAAGGAGTAAACCACAGTTCCCAGGTTTCATTAGGTGAAGCTGTGTGCTTTGAATGTAATGGTGTGTATGCAGCCTTTATTTATGATATTATTATTATTATTAGTAGTAGTAGTAGTAGTAGTAGTAGTAGCAGTAGTAGTGGTAGTAGTAAATCTAGATAGATGCCCTTTAATTATTATTCCCTGTGTGGCTTACAACAAAATAGTATCAAGGGTAATGTAATATATCATAAATTGGAATCAGCAACAGACATAAAGGACAGATCAAAAAGGAACTTCTTTGTTGTAACCCACCCTGGGACCCTGCTGCTATAATTTTTAAAGAGTTTTTACTTCTTAATTTTAAAATGGTTGCAACCTGTGTTAGGATTTGCTAGTGAAACGGGGGTAATAAATTTAATCATAAATGATAATAATACATGATAAGCTGATGTAAAGCGCATTAAAGTGTAATTCTGGTCACATCTACACTGCACCTTGAAAGCACATGACTTCCCCCAAAGAATCTTGGGAACTGTAGTTTGTTAAGGGTGCTAACCCTGCAAGGGGGAAGTGTGGTTCCCAGGATTTTTCGGGGTGGGGTGGATATGGTGCTGCTAGTAATAGAAGTCTTGGCACCCTTCAGCCACGCTGCTCAGAATGTTTTTCTGTGTGTGTTATCTGAAGATGCGATTGCAAAACCGGTTTAGAACCAGTGCAGATCTGTTCCTTGGGTGACACCTGCATGGATTACTTTGTATCCAACGTGGTGAAGAGAACCAGACAGGGTTCAGAAGGGTGACAGACAGGTCACTGGTGTGAGCAAGCTACTGTGACCTGCCTAATTTGGAAACACTGGTGCAATTTAGGACCACAAAGGTGTTTCTCTCTCTTTTGTGCGTGTGATTTTTTCAAAAAAGAGGAGTTCTTTTTGGAACCTCCTGGCAAGTTCAAGCACCCCAGAACAATGCCTGGGCTCTTCTAACCTGATGTAGGAGACTCTTTGGAGTGAGAAGTCTGGGATGGTGGCCGGCTTCCGCTGAAGAGGTAGCCAGAATCTAAATAAATAAAAATAAAATGAAATTACATGCAGCTACAGCAACCACCAAAGACATAGGAGAATGCTAAATGAATGTTAAGTCTCAAATAATGCATTTCTGAGGGTCTGGAGGCCCAAGGCTGTCGTGAGAATTATGTTGTTGTTGTTTAGTCGTTTAGTCGTGTCCGACTCTTCGTGACCCCATGGACCAGAGCACGCCAGGCACTCCTGTCTTCCACTGCCTCCCGCAGTTTGGTCAGACTCATGTTTGTAGCTTCGAGAACACTGTCCAACCATCTCGTCCTCTGTCGTCCCCTTCTCCTTGTGCCCTCCATCTTTCCCAACATCAGGGTCTTTTCCAGGGAGTCTTCTCTTCTCATGAGGTGGGCAAAGTCTTGGAGCCTCAGCTTCAGGATCTGTCCTTCCAGTGAGCACTCAGGGCTGATTTCCTTCAGAATGGAAAGGTTTGATCTTCTTGCAGTCCATGGGACTCTCAAGAGTCTCCTCCAACACCATAATTCAAAAGCATCAATTCTTCGGCGATCAGCCTTCTTTATGGTCCAGCTCTCACTTGCATACATCACTACTGGGAAAACCTTAGCTTTAACTATACGGACCTTTGTTGGCAAGGTGATGTCTCTGCTTTTTAAGATGCTGTCTAGGTGAGAATTATACCCTATGCTAAAATAATAAGGAAGCTGCTTTGTAATTCAAGTTACTTCCATGGTCCACCTTGCTCAATATTGTCTACACCAACGGGCAGCAGCTCTCTGGGGTTTCACAAATGTTCTCTCCAGGTCCAAGTGCAGATGCCAGGGATTGAACCTGCAGCCTTTTGCAAGCAAAGCAGATGCCCTTCCCACTGGCCTATGCCCTTAGCTGTCAACTTTTCCCTTTTCTTGCGAGGAATCCTATTCGGAATAAGGGAATTTCCCTTTTAAAAAGGGAAACGTTGACAGCTATGCCATTGCCCCTTCCCACTATAGGAAAGTAAGAGTCCTGATAGGGCTGGCTCAAAAGCCCATCTAAGTCTAGGATCCCATCTCCCGCATGGCCAGAAAGCCCCAAATCAGGGTAGGAAGGCACCTGACACCTTTGTCTCCCCAGTTCCTAGTACTGAGGTAGACTGCGCCTGAAAACAGAAGTTCAACTTAGATGACATTGCTGTTCTGCAGACCCCACCCAAAGAAGTTGGGGCTTTCCAAACAGGGATGAGATGACCATATCCATTTTCTCCAGAGAAGGTGGTTGTGCAGTTTAAATATATATACATATTGAGAGATGTCGCGTCAAGCCAGGAGGAAGAAAGTTAAACAGAGCAGCCACGAAAAGGAATCCCATCAAGTCACCGTTTTCCAAAAAGCATTGGGAGCGCCTCTCATTCCGTATCCCTCTTGCATTTCTCCCTCGGTCCACCCCCAGCTCCCTCCTACCATCTTTCTCCTAAATCCCTTTTGCTCAAAGGATCCTTCTGTTTCCCTTCTCCAATTCGCAGCCCCGAAGCTTGTCCCAAGCTGCCAGGAAAATGTCACAGAATTATAGAATGTTAAAAGTTGGAAAGGACCATGTGGATCATCTTGGTCCAACCCCTTGCAAGGCAGGAACCGCAGCTAAAGAGCATGTCGAAGGTGCTCATCCCTTTATGGATCTGCATCTATACTGTCTTGCACCAAGCAGATGTCTTCTGACACATGTCTGCAGCTGGATCAGTCCTGTGGCAACAAGGCCTCTGTAGTCAGTGGCCTAACTGGCCTTACAAAGCCAGTTAGCTAGCAGGGCAAGTTCAAGGTGCTGGTGCACAAACCCCTTATACAGTGGTGCCTTGGAAGACGAAATTAATTCGTTCCGCGAGTTTTTTCGTCTAGCGATTCTTTTGTCTTGCGAAGCACGGTGTTGGAAAAGTTTTGGAAAAGCTTCAAAAATCACCAAAAACCTCAAAAAAGGCTACCACACCGCGTTCTATGAGTTGCTCCTCGAAGTCAAGTCGCAACTGTATTAACGGTGTTAAGAAAAAGGAAACAAACTTGAAAAAAACGCAAGACGTTTTCGTCTTGCGAAGCAAGCCCATAGGGAAATTCGTCTTGCGAAGCAGCTCAAAAACCGCAAAACCCTTTCGTCTAGCGAGTTTTTCGTCTTGTGAGGCATTCGTCTTGCGGGGCACCACTGTACAGCTCAGGACAAGGATACCCGAAAGATCCTCTCACTCCTTTACAGTGGTACCTTGGGTTAAGACCTTAATTCGTTCTGGAGGTCCATTCTTAACCTGAAACTGTTCTTAACCTGAAGCACCACTTTAGCTAATGGGGCCTCCTGCTGCCGCTGCGCCACTGGAGCATGATTTCTGTTCTCATCCTGAAGCAAAGTTCTTAACCTGAAGCACTATTTTTGGGTTAGCAGAGTTTGTAACCTGAAGCGTATGTAACCCGAGGTACTGCTGTATATGCCTAGCCGATGAGAGAACTCTGCAGGCGAGGGCGTCCTGAAGATACCACCTTATGAGGAGTCCTGTTCTGCACAAAGCAGGAAGCAGGCCTTTAGTGTGGAGGCTGCTGCCGTCTGGAATCCTCTCCCCTTGAATATTAGGCAGGTGCCTTCTCTTGGCCCCTATGAAAAACCTTCCTCTTCTTCCAGCAAGGTTTTTAAGGTGGAAGATCTTTCCCGGTTTGCATCTGTCTTGGAACTGCTTTCAAAGATTTTTTTTGCAATGTTTTACTCATTTTTGAAGCTGTTAATGATCTGCGAGGGCCGCCTTGGGCTCGACTTCCATCGCTGGAAAAGTGGGGTGCAAGTGCAAAATCAAATAAAAAAATGCTTTGGCTTGTGGCTATTGCCTTGCCTCTTTTATGATCTTACCGGTTCGGGCCAGAGAAGGGATCGTGCCCAGGGAGAGGGCCCGGTTCAGCCTTCCAGGGAGAGAGGAAGAGGAAGTCCGGCGCGGTGAGCGGAACAGTGTCTGGCTGGTCAGTGGAAGCATGCTGGGAGGAGTCGGGATGAAGATGGAGGGAGAAGAAGGAGGCGATGGAAAGCCAAGATCAACGCCGTACGGAAACGGAGAGAAACCATCCCCAGAGAGGTACCTGCGGACGAGAGACCCGAAAGGGCAATTCACTTGGTAGGCTCAGCCCACTGCAACACCATTTTCACAGAGCAGTTTATTTATTTTTCTTTTTTTTCTTTTTATATTAATATTTTATTAGGTTTTATCAATAGAAAAGTTCAGAAAAATACAAAAACAGAAAAATACAAAATTACAAAATACAAACATTAAACACAAAAAAGAAGAAAAAAACCACATATAAAAGAAAACAAAACTCCCTCTTTCTTGATTTCTCATCTGTAGTTAACTTATTTTCCTGACTTCCTCACGTCTCCCTTTTTTGTATCCCTTTTAAAAATTGGTTCAGCAAATTCATGTCCTATTAGTTTATCTATTGTCAATCCCATCTTACATTTTACCTTGTTGCTAGAACCCCTTCAATTCATTTCAATGTCATCAGCATTCAAAAATTTTACAATATTTCTGTAAATACTGTAAGTTTTAAATTTCCTCCAATCTTCTTCCACCAACTCTTCTCCCTGGTCTCGGATTCTGCCAGTCATTTCCGCCATTTCTATATAGCATTTTCACAGAGCAGTTTAGCACACAGTTGAAATTATTGCCATTTCAGTGCATTATCAGCCCACAGAGACAGTATTCTGAAGAACTAGGGCCATAATCCAACAAAGGTATCCTCGGCGCAGGTTCAATGAAACTGATGAACTGAAGTCAGCTATGCCTATTGACTTCATTGGGCCTACTCTTGAGTAGGGACACACTCACAGCATACTATTTAAAGCTGTGTGGCACCACTTTAAGCAGCAGTGGCTTCCCCCAAAAGAATCCTGGGAGCTGTAGTTTGTTATAGGTGCTGAGAGGTGTTAGGATATATTGCAATTCCCCACCCAGAGTTACAGTTCCCAGAGCTCCCTGGGATTAAGTGTGAAGCCACTCTGTGGTGGGGGAATAGGGGGTCTCACTTATCAACTCTCAGCACACATAACTAATGGTAGCTCCCAGAATTCTTTGGGAGAAGCCAGGACTCTTTAAAGTGGTAACATGATGCTTAAATGTATGGTTTGAACACAGTATAGGTGGAGCATAGCCTACAAGTCCGTCAGCGACAATGGAAGCTTCAGGATACAACCTTCGTTACTGTAGTTCTACAGAGTAATAGAAGTCAGATCAGACACTCATGCAGAGACACAACAGGGAGCCTCCTTTCTGAGTGGACCCTTTAATCCAAGGGTGGAGAGCCTGTGACGCTGGGGCTGATGTCCTTTAGATGGTTTTCACCACAATCATTAAGTCTTTTAATCGCAAAGGGTTTCAAAAGCTCGTCAGAGTGACCTTTCATAAATTGTTATGACAATGCTGGGTGGTAGGTCTGATGAGAAGCTGAGATGATTAACGGCTTGCCCAAGACCACCTTGTTAATTCTAACAAGAGATTTCCTGATTCACAACTCAAGCATTTAGAAACACCAGACCACAAAGAATCATGAGAGCTGGAAGGGACCATGAGCATCATCTAGGAATCTTTCACCAAACGTGGCTCAAACCCGCAACCCTGAGATTAGAGTCTCATTTTCTTACCAACAGCTATTCCGCTGTGCTGTCATACATTTATGAAAATGGTTTGTAAAGGTGTAGAAGACAATGTTCCCAATACTGGGATCTGGAAATTTCATTTAAAGAAACCAAATCAACACACTTAGAGGGTAAAACCTATTGGGATATTTACCTGTGTTGCACCATGCATGCCCTACTCCTATGTTAAGATCAACGCCCCTGTTAAGACCTGTCCCAGCTGCATTGAATGGTTTGGCAACAATTAGAGACTGGGAGAAAGAGGTCTAAATGTCAACACTCTCCACGCTGCTGAAAATATCAACAGAAAAGCTGCCTGATTCTAGTCTGAGATGACTCAAAAATCTCTATCTTGCATTCTTTCAAAAGAGAGGAACATGTTGCATGTTTTTCCTAATATAGATTTATTATAGAGGTCCTAACTTCCAGAAGGCTAAATTATTAAAATGCACATGCATTCTAGTCCTCGTTATTTTGCTTTTCAAAGCTTTTAAAGTTCTTGCCCCTACACACATACATCCCCACAGTGAACGCAAGGACACGTCGTCCTCCTCCTCCTGCCCTGATCAAAAAGTGGTTAAATAACTGGGAGAGCAGCTACTTGCAACCCTGGGGGTGGGGTGGGGTATAATGGTTGCTCCACAACAGGATTGGAAGAGAAAATGATCCCTATTGATTTCAAGAGGCCAACAGCACCTGAGACAAAGTTCTAGCTGGGGTGGAAAGGGAAAAGTTGCCATAGCGGGGTTGAAATTCAGCAAAACCACACTGAGGAGGCATTGTTGCAGGTGAGATTATTTGCCTATTAATATTTTGGGAACTGAGCCTGTGCCAACGAATCTAAGAATGTCCCCCCCCCCCCAATTCTACAGAGGACAGTCAACAAAAGTATAAAAAGTAGAAACAATGGCTACTGCCCTGCCTCCAATGTCAGTGTGCCCCTGGATATCAGTTGCTGGGAATCACAAGTGGGGAAGATATCCTGTTGCACTCAGGACCTGCTTTCAGGCTTCCTATTTGGGCCATTGGCCTGATCCAGCAACCAGGCTCCTCTTATCTTCTCAAAGTACCCTGTTATCTCTATATGGGGCTCTGCAAGTGCAGCACATGCAATGGGCTCCGGGTTCAATTTCTGGCAAACTTTGCCTGGGAGAGATGCTCTGCCTGAAACCCTGGAGAGCTACTTCCAGTCTGTGAGGACAATGTTGAGCTAGATGGTATCAAAATAAGGCGATTTCCTGTGTCCCTACACCTTCAGGGAAGGTCCACAGCTCAGTGGTAGAAAACCTGCTTTGCCTTCAGAAGGTACTAGGTTCAGTCTCCTGCACAAACTCCTGCCTAAAACCCTGGAGAGTAGATAGCGGTCCATGAAGACGTTACTGAGATAGCAATGGACTGATGCTCTGACTTAGTATAAGGCAGCTTCTTATGTTCTTATACATGTGCATGCAGTATAAAAACAAGCTACATCATTTGCAAAGGGTTGATACAGGTAACTGAAAGCCCTCCATCACCTACCTTGTCTTTGGGGATCTCAATCATCCATCCATCCATCTATCCAAATCCCAGAAGAGAACTACACCCATGTCCTGCAGTGTGTACATTTCTCATGCCACAGTTCCTCCTAAAATCCTGGTGGGTCGTGGCCACTCATCGTAAGATTCCCCCTTCCCATTAATTAAAGCTTTGTGGTTACAAGGCAAAATGGCTATGACGACAAGGCATTTTTCTTGTGCTCTTCAGCTGAAAAAGGCTCCCAAATACCCATGACAAGACAGCCCTTGTGCCCCTCAGGCTCACAATCTAAGAGACATGGCACAAAAGGAAAAGCGACCTAGGTGTGAAGCGGAAAAAAGGGAGCCTAGGCACTGATTTTGTCTCAGTTGTGTCAGCAGCAGCTAAAAATGTCTTGAAACCTAGTCAAAAATCCCAGAGCTGAACAAAGACATCGAGCAAAAGTTTTAGGACATAAAGAACTGCTCTGGATACTCTGCAGGAGAAGGTTATTGGCCAGAAACGTTGCAAACGTTGGAAGCCAAAAACCAGGAAAAACTCCACTTTGCCATGAAGCTCACTGGGTGATCTTAGGCTCGTTGCATCCTTCCCACTTCACAGAGTTGTTGGGAAGATAAAATAGAGAGGTGGGGCAGAAGAACCACCATTTATAGGGCTGAACCATGGGGAATTTCATCAGAATGGCTTCAAAAATAAAACCATTACCTGCTGCTACATATCAAAAGGATGTGTGCCAAAGAGGACTTAAAGTAATTTTACTTATTTCCCCCCCAAACCAAAACCCAAGGGTTCTTTTCATAAATGAAAATCATTTGACTTCACATACGTGGCTTATAGATGGGTGCACCTCTGCAAATAGACGGTGACAGTAAAGTTAACATACTGTTGAAAACTGCAAGCAAATGCCCATTTACTTTGAAGTAACGCTGAATTCAATAGGATTTGCTTACCAGAAAACCTAAACAGAACTGGGCTGCCTCTGTTTGTGCTTACTTGACATCAGCTCCAGTGCGGATGGTAGCTCGATCTTATCAGGACTTTAAAGAGAGAGGAGAGCTGCCTTGTGTATTTTGAACAAATGCACTTTTAAATGCTGCAAAATGCTCTCCTTCTCCCCCTCCCTTGCAAGACTCTTATGACCTGCTTTGCATTCCAATTCCGGCATCATGGATAGGCCAGTTATCAGGGCTCATCTGCATGCCTCGCAGCCATTGGCTAAGAAGAGCCTGGAAGGGAGGGTGGGGGGGGCGCCATTCAAAGCTTTAGAACACAGAAAGCAGTCCCAGACTGTCTCCTGCTGCTGGATGCAGAACAGAAACTTTTATGGCAATAATAGAGGTGGATTCCCCCCCCCCCTTCAGAAAGAATGCAGAAGAGACCTTATTAATCTTGAGGCATGGAGAACCATGGTTGTGGAATTTCACAGGAGAGAATTTGGATCATGGAGGCTGGGAAAAAGTAAATTAAGTGTGCAGAAGATTTTCTCTCTCTCTCTGGCCTTGAAAGAACTACAAAAAACACCCCAAGATTCTCAGATTCTGTGAGTCCCTCATTCAAAGAAGGCGAAAGTGAAGTGTTTGTTAATGCCAGCCATGGATATTGGGCTGTGGGAGGATGCTTTAGTTGGGATTCTTCCGGCATTGCAGGGGGTTGGACTAGATGACCCTTGGGGTCCCTTCCAACTCTTCAATTCTATGATTTGGTTGGAAGGATCATGGCCCTTCTCTTGGACACAAAAACACTCACCCTCTGCCAGACCTAGGTTTTGCAATGAGAGCTCCTATTTCTGTGTCTCATCCATGAGGCGCTGTGGAACAGCCTCTGCAATCCAGGGGTCCTCCAGATGTTTGGGTACTACAGCTCCCATCAGCCACAGGTGGCTGATGGGAGTTGTAGTCCAAAGCATCCAGAAGGCACCAGGTAGGCGAAGGATTGCAGCAGAACCACAGTCCTCCTTGTTTAGCATGCTGTGTGCAGGATGCTTTGAAGGGCAGAGAAGACAGTATACGAACATTTTTAAAGATGCAAGCATTGCCCTGAGTCAGCTCTTCCACCAGCCAGGAATCTGTAACAGCAACTGAGCTTGGGAGGGGTGCTTGAGAAGGCAGAATACCACAAGAAGGGCAAGGTGGGTGGAATAAGAGGCAAGGACTAGCCAAAGCACATGTTGCAGCGACCCACAGAAGGCCGTGGACTCAGCGACAGAGCTACAGACATTTGGTTGAAGCAGGTCTCAGATTCATTGCTAGGTAAACAGATCTCTCGGGGGAATCTTGAGCTTTTGGGCCTGGGAGGTTGTTTCTGGATACAACAGTTTGTTCTTTTAAAGGGTGGAATATCTAGTACCAAGAAAAGACTTTTAACAAAACGTTAAGTTTTAAGGAGCAAATTGAAGTATGCCACTAAAAAGGGGGGGAAAGTAAGTCAAATCATCAGTAATGCAGATGCTAATTCTTGTCTGAAGGATGGAGCTGGATAGCTCAGCTGGTTAGAGCATGGTGCTGATAATGCCAAGGTTGCAGTTTCGATTCCCGTATGGCACAACTGCATATTCCTACATTGCAGGGGGTTGGACAAGATAATCCTCAGGGTCCCTTAAAACTTCACAATTCTACGGCTCTATGAATATACAAAAAGGAGGTGGTCTTGGGCAGCCTCTGATGGGGTTGAGGGATCCCTCAGGCTTCTTGGTCAAAAAAGACTCCTTTCAAATTCCAACTTTGGAACAAGTTGGGGAGACATTCAAACCCGAGATCAGATGGAATGAGCAGAGATGGAAAGAGGCAGATCTTTGCCTTCACTGGCCTTAAGTCCTCTATCCTAGGACAGCTGGGGCAAATCCAAGAGACTGATGTTTTGTGGAAGTGGAAGTTGTACCCGTTCCAAACTCCCTTCAGCTCAGTCATGTGACCTAGCAACACAGAAGTTACACCAGGACAAAAAAGGTGGAAGTCGTCAAACTTTGTTTTAATAGCTTCCCCCCACCCTTCTGCTAGGCTTGGGCCAGCTTGGCTGCCAGTAGCTCCACTCCTGAACAGAATTTGGAACAGGCATAAAATAGACCAGCATAATTTACCTTGATGCAGATTACACTGGCTTCCTATTGTTTGGCTTGCTCTCTGTTACTAGTCCTCAAGGTGCACTTGGGGCCAGGTTTCAAGATTTATTGATTTTGTACTACAATTTCTCTGTTGGCGATTAGAACAAATTGCCCCACCTGCAGTACTGGCAGCCAAGAAAAATGGGGAAAAAACCCTTTAAAGCATGCTTGAATTCAGCAACGCAAAACTGCCAAGGAGTAGGAGCAGTGAAAGTAAGTCAACAAACAAAAAAAGAAGGATGTGGAGTCAAAAGCGCTTTTTGAAAAGGTGTATGGCTAAGGAGCCCTTTATTTTTCAAAACTTGGCAGTTCAAGTAGTGTTTACAACAATGATAAGTGTGTGACTAAACAACGAGGCACAGTTATGCTACATAAAATGAGATTTTTAAAAAGCTTAGTAGTAGTAATAATAATAATAATAATAATAATAATAATAATAATAATAATAATAATAAATAAAGACACATCAAGTTGATCATGGGACAGTGTACAGTGCAGAGGTATATGCTATGTGCTCACATATCTTCTGGGTTTGCAGAGGAAGGGGAGAAAAGGACAGCTAAACTCACACCGAAGCGGATGCATGCACCTTGAGGCACAAATCAGTGTGGGCAGCAGAATTGCACCTTTTTCGCCCAAAGGGAATCCGGACCAAATTGAGAAAAGGGAAGGAAGAAGAGAAAGACCACCCCCAGCACCTGACCGAGGTGTGGAAACTTTGGATGAATGTAAGTATTGTGAGTTTATCTCCCCATTCCAAATCATGCAAAAAATGTCTCTGGATCACAGGTGACGCAGGAACACTCCAATACCACTCATCCGGAGTCTTCATTAAGTCACTGGTGTAACACGGAGAGTGTCCATTTTACATTTTCTCATGTGCAAGCCTGCTCACTCTTCCCTTTGTGCAAGCCACAATTTGATCAGTCAGGTGTGCAGAACCTTTGGTCCTCCAAATATTGTTGTGACTATAGATGTAGTTAGGAACTACAACTCCCCATTCTTCAGGCCACTGACCATACTTGCTGGTCCAGCTGATGGGGAGTTGGGAGTCCAGCTACATCTGGAGGGCCTAAGGAGAAAACCCCACACCTGACCTTTGCCCATAGTTATCTGGGCGAGATAACTATGTACCTTTGAAGCAAACCGAGCTGTGAAAAACAACTTCAAGCCATGGCTTAAAATATCCTTGGCTTGTGTTGAAGTGGGTAACCATGGTTTCCCGGTTCAAAAGGAAAAAGAAAACTAGGAAACTATGGCTAGTAAGAGGCTTCCAACTGTGGTTTTGCAGCAAAAGAGAGGAGTGAAGGGGAAGAGAGCCTGGTCAAAAAGCTTTGGCATATCTTGACTTAATAAGCTGAGATATGGAGTGTTTGACCGCTGCCACCTTCTCGGTCAGGACCACCATGCAGCAGGTTGCCATGCCCTTCCCAGCAGCCACCAGGAAATCAGAACCTTCCAGTGCGATGGCTCAGGTCCACTTGGCGAGTATAACGCAAGGAAGCCTGTTTTTCAGTTGTTTTCCTGCAACATCCACAATATATTAAAGAGCAACTTTTAATGCGCGCGCACACGCACACGCACACACACACACACAGGTTTTAGGGATGGGGAACCTGTGGCCCTCTTGATGTTGTTAGACTCCAACTCCCATCAGCCCCAGCAAGCACAGCCAATGGTTGAAAGCGATGTGAGCTGAAGTCCAACAACATCTGGTAGGTCTACAGCTTTCCCATAACCTCTTTTAGGGTCAAACACCACATTGCAGCAGAGGTTCATGGATGCATTCTTATTTTTAAAAAGAGAATCTGATCACAGCAGTGAAGGGCTCCAATCCAGAATCATGTGGCACAGGAGGAGGAGAGTATTAATTCTTTCTCCTTGTGCTGTTCTCCTGATGAAACTGTCTGCTGCCCCCTCCCCAGCTGCTGCTTGCCCTGGTAACAAAGGCACATTTATGTCTTTGCTACTGCAGAATGTCTTTCTTTGGTGTGGGGTAAGGCTGAGGGACAGATAAATAGCTCCCTCACTCCGTGCCACAGTCCCAAGTCCATATCAGAACCCCACTCGCCTACCGGAAAGGAATTTCGAAAGAGGCTGAGATGCATTCACACATACAGTGGTGCCCCGCAAGACGAATGCCTTGCAAGACGGAAAACCCGCTAGACGAAAGGGTTTTCCATTTTTGAGCTGCTTCGCAAGACGATTTTCCCTATGGGCTTGCTTTGCAAGACGAAAACATCTTGCGAGTGTTCCGATTTTTTTCCGCTTCCCCCCCCTTTTTCTAAGCCGCTAATAGCCTTTTAGCCGCTAATAGCCTTTTAGCCACTAATCCGCTAAGCCTTTAATAGCCGCTAAACCGCTAATAGCGCTAATCCGCTAAGAGGGTTGCTTCGCAAGACGAAAAAACCGCTAGACGAAGAGACTCGCGGAACGGATTATTTTCGTCTTGCGAGGCACCACTGTATCCACCACAAGGTGTCATTTGGTATTGCTTTGATAGTGTTCCTAGTGATAGGGCTAGCACTCCTCCAAACCAGGCAGAGCCATTTTTCTGAATGCATACGCTCCTGTAAATATATCCTCAAAATACAAGGGTGACAGGTGCCTTCTGTCACTCAGCCTGCACTGGGGAGCCAGGCAGGAAGGAGCTGGAGTGATGTTGCTGTCCTACGTGAGGGGATGACACCTAATTTGCATAAGGACCTGCCCAGTGGAGCAAGTGGGAGAGGCAACCCATTCAAGGATCCCCTCCTCTCTTTAGGCAAAGTGACAGAATTGTAGAGTTGGGAGGAATCCCCAAGGGTCATCTAGTCCAACCCCCCGCAATGCATGTTCAGCAGCAAGAACACATTAAGACCACACAGAGCATGTGGCTAGCATGCCCTTTTCAGCCTTAGGTCTTCTCATCTTAGTGATGGATTGCAGGGTGCTCTTTGTAGGATCTGTTTGGGCACTGTGCCAGTCATAGGCCAGGGAGCTTGATGATGGTTTAGCGGGACTCTGAATAGACACTTTGCAATGTCCTGGCAGCCCAGAACTGAAAACCCATGATTTGCCATAGCTCAGTGGTAGAGAATCTGCTTTGCATGCAGAAGGTCCCATGTTCAATCCCTGGCATTCTCAGGCAGGGCTGGGAAGATTCTCTGTCTGAAACCCTGGAGAGCTGCTGCCAGTCAGTGTAGACAAAACCAAGCTAGATGGACTATGGGATTGCGTGCTCATCTTGCTTTACTGGCCGAGGGAGCCGGCATACAGCTTCTGGGTCATGTGGCCAGCATGACTAAGCCACTTCTGGCGAACCAGAGCAGTACACAGAAACACTGTTTACCTTCCTGCCAGAGCAGAACCTATTTATCTACTTGCACTTTGATGTGCTTTTGAACTGCTAGGTTGGCAGGAGCAGGGACCGAGCAACGGGAGCACACGTTGTGGGGATTCGAACCGCCAACCTTCTGATCAGCAAGTCCTAGGCTCTGTGGTTTAGACTATAGCACCACCCGCATCCATCATAGAACCTAGCAAATTTCACAGAAGACAGACTGATATTCACACATATACACCCTTCAGAACTAGACACTGTTCCTTCAAAGGAAGGTTTTATCAAACATTATTTTTTTCAGGGAGAACAAGGCAATAATGGCTACACTTTTCCTTACCGTAAGTAGTACGTACAGAAGGAAAAACTCTTTATATGACACGCCCCCCCATTCCCCTTTAACCTACTTTCTATTTTTGTGACTTTAAAAAAGAGCTTTTAAAAGGAAGGAAGCTATTTGCCTCTGTTAAATACGCTTTTAATATAATAATATTAGAGAATAAATAATCACGTTGGCTAATGAGGCTAAATTCAATCGCCAGCCTTCATGCAATGGCAAAAGAAATAAAAAAATGTTTAGTGTTTGCAAAAGCAGGCTATTAAAAAAAAACACCAACAACAACCAAAGTTAAAGCAGTTTTTAAAAAGCAAAAAGCAAAGGGAAGCACCATCAGTCCATTGAGCCACACACACACACTTTTGGAAAGAAGGGAGAGAAAGAGGGTAGAGATAGAGGATAACGTGTTTAGGGTAAAGTATAATAGCAGCCCCCTACCCCAACCACACACATGGAAAAAAAAGGAACATGCAAAGGTTTAGTGAACAGCAATAAAGAATAAAATTCATCATGCTAGGGATAATAGCTTGAGCTATTCAGGCTACCTGAAAGATCTATTTCCCTATACAAACCTGCCCAGTGCTAAGATACTCAGGTGAGCGCCTTCTCTCAGACCCATCAGCATCAGAAGGGGGGGGGGGGAGCCTTTTCTGTGGCTGCTTCCACAATGCGGAATTCCCTCCCAAGAGAGGTTAGCCTGGTTCCTTCTTTGTTATCCTTCTGCTGTCAGGCTAAGACCTTCCTGTTCAAACAGGCCTTTGGAAGCTAAGTGCAGAGGATGCTGACCTCTATGCTGCTGTCAGGGCAAACTAGATTTTAGTGCATGGTTCTAAGAGTGTTCTGATGTATTTTGATTAATGTTTTTCAATAGTGAAAGACAAGCTTCCCTCTAGGATGGCCACTCCAACCTATTACCCCTTCTTCCCTTGCAACATGAAGCCAAGGAGAATGGTGTTAGGTCTCATGCAATCACAGCACAGCTGGCGTGAAGAAGCCCTAACCGTCTCCTGCCTCAATGAATTGTGTGCGTATATCACAGAATATTTTCTATAATCCCCCGCAGCCAGCCACAGACAAACAAGATTGCTCAGAAGACAAATTTCAGATTCGGAACAAGTCTGGAAATCTCTGCCTTAAGCGTGTTCTTGTGGCAGGTAAACAACACAGCTGAGTTCTGTGGCAGATAAAAAGGGGAAAGCTGCGTGAGTGTTCCTTCAAGGGAGAAAGCTAAAATATTATAAACAGAAAGACTATAAAAGGTGTGCAGAGCCTTCCCACTCAAGCTGTGAACCAATCTGGTAATAAACAATCACGAATACGACATTAAAGGTCATCAGTCTATCGAGGGCGTGGGAAAAGGCAACAGCCGGTCCACAATTAAAAATAAGAACCCTGGAAGGTCTTCGGAACAAGCACTGCAGCAACTTCATACAGAGTTGCAATGGGCACCTTCCTAGCTTTCAACATAGGCTGACGATGCACCTCTTCACCCTGGCCTCTGACATCAGATACTATTTAGAAGAAATATAGCAATTGAAGCATCAAATGGGACTTCAGACAAGTTTGTCCTGGTGGGATGCAGCTGAAACTACGCATCTATTATAGTGACAGAGCAAACCAGAAACCTTGCATTCTAATAGCAAATGAAGGCCTTCTGAGCATTCTATCCTCAAAGCTCTGTAGCCACTACCTTTAGGAATAGCATCACTTATCAGAGCAACTGATGGGAAGGAGGAAGCTGAAGTAGTCTGCTGTAAGAATTTAAAACTTCTGTTCTGTAAGTTGCTGCAACAAATATATATTTAGGGTCCACACTATCTTTCCAACTGTAAATTATTTCAACCAACTTCAATCTCTTTTTTTTTTAAACTGTTTTAACTTCACCTGGGACCTTACGGTGAAGAAATCAAAAAACAATGATAATAAACAGTGATCCTTCTTCGTTGTCTTACAGGATTAGGAACATCACTACTTTAGCAGGAAAAGCTGCCAAGAGACAATTCAGAGGGTCACAGGAGTGCTTGATGATGTAGCTTTGCTAAAGGCAAACAGCAGAGGGCTGATCGAGCCCTTGGATTGGGTGGGTGCCACAGAGACTCTGCCCCGGGTGTTTGATGTGTGCTGCAAAGTATAGTTTTTTAAAAGCAAGGTTATGTTTAAAAATGCCAGTGCAGAACTGGCACTGCTCCAGGTCCCACATAATACCTGTTCTGTATTTGCAAGAAACTCATCTTTTAGTGTAGCAGCACCCACTTTGGAATTCCTTGCCTACTGACACCAAAGAAATGCCTTCGCTGCAGTCTTTTCGGCACCTGTTAAACACGTTTCTGTTTAGAGAAGCCTACCTAGACATGTAGATTGCTGACAGGTGTTTAATCTGTTTTTAGCTTATCACTGATTATTTCGTAGGAGGTTTTAAATAGTTTTAACTCTTTTTACCTTTTTGTAAACTGTTTTGAGCCTTTTTAATTTTTTTACAATCAAGGGGTGTATAAATGTTATGAAATAAAAATATATATATTTTAAAAAAGAATGACGTTCAACTCCATACCAGCAAATAAGGCAAAGATATGTTCAATAAAGAGACGCAGGGGGAGAGCTGAGACTGATAGGGCTTCCAGTGAATGGAAGAGACTCGGCCAGGCGCCCTATTGTTTGAGCACTGAATTCTTGGCAGACATCATTATAGACGGGACTGAGAAGCAGAAAGGAAGGGTTCTTGGCTCATTTTGGCTGGCTCAGTGTAGAGGAAGCTGCCAACATCACTGCGCCCTTTCCCCTTTTAAAAATCAGCATCAGAGTGTGGCTGATGCCACTATCTTTGACGGAACGACAATCATCCTGATCCACTTTGGATCCCAGGATGGCTGGAACTAAGGCTTAAGGGCGGGGATTGGGGGGGGGAGACCGGGGGGGGGGGGAAGGCTAAAGTGGCCATACATTAAACAAAGGTTAGCACAACACAACTTGAGCTGAAATCAAGTGAGGGTGTTTTTTGCTGTTGCTAATTAAGTCACCCCCCCCCCCATTATTTCAGAAATTTAAAAGACACAAGCAGCAACATGCTGTTAACAGAGGATAAACTGAGAATAAGGAAGTTAGGGGGAGTCCAGCTTAGAGCCACTTCAAGTCCACTCCACTATTTATGTAGTATTGTTATAAAAAAATGTACGTCAGTATAAAAATTAGAAACTCCAGAACACACACACACACACAAAATGTAAGCAGACCTAATCCCTTAAAGCACTCCTACACTATACATTTAAACTAGTTTCAATCAAGTTGGAACCATCACAGCTCCCAACTAAAGAAGGAATCCTGGGAAATACAGTTCAGTTCTAAAAGGTCGCCAACTACTGATTCTCAACACTCGCAAAATCTTTAAAAAGAAAATGCATGTGCACACAAAATTCTTGGGAGTACTGAGGGAAGAAGCGACAGCAAAACCCATTTCAAACTGGTTTAGAGTCTGCAGCATCGATGGCAAGTTGAGATAACACACGGGGATTCTCACTGTGAATAACTGGTGGTACACACACCACAAAAAAGGAAAAAAAGAAAGAGCCTTCCCATCGCCAAACGAAAACAAAAACCAAGATGGACGACATGTTATGGGACAATTCACAGAGAGCGGGGCAATTCACGGAGTGTGATTTGTTTTGGAAGATGCAGCTTTAGCGTCTGGGGTTTAGATGGAGGAGGATGAAGGAGTACTGGAGCAACTGGGAGAGGTCTGCAATTGTGCTACAGCCAGCTAGGAGAAGGAAGATGCTTCACAGTTTCTTAAAGGTATAATAAGAAAGGAGGGAAGAAAGTGTGTGGGGGAGGGGAGCAACCTAAAACAAAATTAAAAGGGGTCAGGGAGGAAGAGGGAGAGAAAAGAGAAGCGCCAGCGAATTTGAAGGCTTGGATTTTTCAGGGTATTTGTCCCACCCCCGACAGTCACTGTTCTGGCTCTGACCTTCGGGGCCGGGGTCTCCGCTGGCCCGTTGGTTTCCGGGTGGCCACAGCAGCCGCAAAGCCCACCAGGCAGCACAGCGAGGTGGTGCCGAACTTGGCTGTGTCGAGCCAGCTGGGGGTGTCTGCCTGCAGGTAGCGCTCCACCAAGTGGAAGCCCATCACCAGGAGCCACAGGACAGAGGCGAAGGCGTCAATCCGGCGAAGCCTGAAACATGGGGGGGGGGGGGGAGTTAAAAACCAGCCTCTGTTGGCTACACTGTGCAGTAAGAAGGAGGGGGAAGAGACCATTCAGGCCTGCTCCACAGCAACTCACAGCAGGACCTTCTGGGTGGCTGCCCCAATCTGTAGAACAGCACCTCTTTTGAGATACAGCAGGCACCCCCTTATTTGTACTTCCCAGAAACAATAACACTTCTGTTTCAACAAGCCTTTCCAGCTGCACGCAGTGTTCAAAATTAGCCAAGAGCCAAGCACATTTTGCACCTGGCTTTTGACCACTTGAAGATGATTGGGTGCCAGGATGGCACCTGAAATCTCCACTATCTGGAGGTGCATGTCTGGGGATCATTGGATCTGGACTGTTTTCACACATTAATGCCCCATCCGGTAGAATTCTATCAGTTACATTTTATCTGTACAATCAGAATGAATTTCTGGAACCAAAATGCATTTTCTGTGCAGCCTGAGCAGGAGCAGTCACCATTAAGAAAGAGGTTGGAACAGGCCAATATATACGTGGGCTGTCCCTGGATCAAGTGACTTCTATTTATGTTCTCAAAGCTCCTAATCTAGCTCAAGGTTGCCATCTGAACCAGCCAGATGTTTAACTGAGAAACAATCACAGTCAGTTCATTGTTTGAAAAATAAGACCTCAGAGCCGTCTTGCCCCAAAATGGAAATAGACATTCCGTTTTGGCGACTGTAACTATGGTTTAAAGAGCTATTTGGCGCCTAGCTTATATATCTTAGTTTCGTACCCAAGCTGTTTTTTTTAGCTGTTCCTTTAGCTGTTTTTGGTTTAAGTCAACTTGAAACATATGTGAAAGGCAGCACGTAAATTAATACATCCTATAATACATACATATATTGAACAGAAACACTCACAGGGAGGTGCTGGGATGTATCCAACACTAGTCCTACTCAAAGACCCACTGAAATCAACGGCTGTGGCTAAGTTCAATGGGTCCAAATGCAGTTCAATGGGTCCACTCTGAGTCGGTATAGTGCTGGCCACAATCCTAAGACTCCACCATCCTATTAGAAGTGGGGTGGGAAACCTGTGCCCCCTAGATGTTGCTGGTCTCCCAATTCCCACAGTGGGGGAAGGATGGGTGAAGGGTTCCTTTAACCAGCAGCCCCCTTTCTTTCGCTTTCTAAATCCCCAGTGTTTGATTTACAGATACGTTTCCTTTTTTGAACGTAAGTAACATGCCAACGGACTTTGCAAAAGTCAGTTTTGACTGCAGCTGCAAAGACACACAGCCAGGTAGAAAATCTAGTAAAAAAAAGACTGCACAAGCTGCAATGCAGAGAAGAAAACAAAACCTGTTTCCATTTTAAAAAGTTAACAAGGAACTTCAGGTATGTGACTGTCTGACTCCAGCAGGGATTTTAAAAGGTGAGCATTTTATGGTTTTACGGTGATTTTGTTATTGCTGCTTTCTTCTCTGTATGGCTTCTACATACAATGCTTAGAAACGTTAATAATTTATTTATTTCATAAAGTTTAAACACATGGCTTACAAAACCGTCAAAGTGGTTTACGAAGAGAATAAAGCAGTAAAATTATCAATAAAGACAACAATTTGAAAATATTAAATAGATAAAAACTGGCAATAAACTTTAAAAAAAGATTAAAACACACATCAACATTCTACATGTCTGGGAACCTTATTTCATAAAATGTATAATTTATAATTAAGTAGTACATAGATGCCATGAATAAAATAATTAACACCCACCCAAAAATCCCCCATACCTAATTCGTCCCGCCAGCAGCATGGCTAAGGAGCACGTCAGAAGACCAAGGACGACCACCGCAATCTGGTGGTTCTTCCCGTAAGACCAAGCCACTCTCAGAGTCTCCACGACTTGCTCTGGCAACAGCCGGATCACTTCCTGCCAGCTGAGGACTTCCAGGAGAGTGCCATTGCCTGGTGGTGGCACTGCTGGTGGCGATGAGCCTGTGTCGTTCCTCGCTGGCCCAGGGCTTGCCGGAGAAGGAGGAGTTGCATGCTCAGGGGAGAACGGGTTGCCCGACCCGTACAAGGCCATCGTGACGAGAACAACGCAGCTGAGGAAGGCCAGGAACCGGAGAGCAATCACTTGGGCTGGTGTGGTTGTGGCTGTGGTGGTGGACGAAGCCGCAGCATAAAAACTCTGCAGGGGAAGAGAAGAACCTTCAGAATCACAAGATTACAGCGCGGGCTGTGTGAGTCGTCTTTATACCTACATGGAAGGGAACACAACTGTGCGGGATCAAGCTGGTTCTCTTGGCAACTTCTGAGCCAACAGGCAAGAAATGCTTGCATTCTAGGTAGGCTTCTAAACCACTGGAAAGGTTACGTGGCCCACAAGTCGCATGTAATGCTAAACTGTGATGTAATAATAATAAATAATAATAAATTTTATTTATAACCCGCCCTCCCCAGCCAAGACCGGGCTCAGGGCGGCTAACACCAAGTATAAAAACAAATGATTAAAATACAACTTAAAAACAAGCTTAAAGTACAACATTAAAATGCAGCCTCATTTCAGTAGAAACTCAAATCAAAAACTTTTTGGGGATGAAAACATCAAATCTTCACCAAGGCCAACTATCCAGACTGTTCCTACGTGGGCCAGAAAAAAGCCAGGAAAGTCACCATCACAGAAGGAGAAAGGAAAAAGGAAAGGCCAGGCGGAACAACTCTGTCTTACAGGCCCTGCGGAAAGAAATCAGATCCTGCAGGGCCCTGGTCTCATGAAATAGAGCGTTCCACCAGGCCGGAGCCCGTGTTGAAAAGGTGCCGGCTCTGGTTGAGGCTAATCTGACTTCCTTAGGGCCCAGGACCTCTAGGGTGTTGCAATTTACGGATAAGGTTCTCTGCGGGGCATACCAGGAGAGGAGGTCCCATAGGTACGAGGGTCCTAGGCCATGAAGGGCTTATGTAGCATATGACCCAGATCCCATGTAACACTAAACTGTGGCATAGCATAGGAAACAGGTCACATATGGTACTAAACTGTGATGCAGCGTAATGGATGGCAACTTGCAGCCTCACACCTAATTTCATGCAGCCCTAGGTCCAATTTTCACATGGGTGGCAAAATAAGCACAAGAGAAAATTCAGTGGCAGAAAAACGGGGAGAAGAGAGAAGGCCTGGTGTAAAGAAACAGAGAATGAGAGAAGCGTGCTGGATGGGAAAGCCCTACTTAAGAGAAAATATATGGCAATTTAAAAATAAATGCATGATTCAGATTCCACCATCGCTGTGTGTCCATCCTCTTCTGGGTTCAGCACTTGTTGCTCCCACAGCCCATCCAAACATGATGCCCTGCCCAATGAACAGCTGTCACTTCCTGCCCAAGTGCTATGCCCCGCCCACCCCCAATCAACAGCCGTTCCTTCCTGTTCCTTCTCCCTCACCTGCATGTAGGTCTTGTCTGTCTTCCGGTGGCTGAAGTGGTGCCGAAGCAGCAGGGCACGGAGCTGCCGGTTCTGGTGCTTGATGTAGTACTCCACTGCGGCCTGGCAAGGGCGGCAGAGCTTGTAGGTCTGCTCCAGGTGATGCTTGTACACCTCAATCTCCTCGTCGTACTTGCCCTGCCCGGAAGAAGGAGCAGAAGTTTGGCCGGGAGAGGAGGAGTTCTGCATGCAGAGACACTTCTGGCTTCAATCCCCACCAGAAAAAGAGCACCAGACACATGCTCCCATTTCATGAGTATCTCTGCTACTTCATTGTTAGAGACAAAGCAGAAGAGAGGAACATCGGTACCAGGCAGAAAACATCCTCACCAGTGCTATTTTTCTAGAACAAGGTGCCAGAACTCACCATGAATGCATCCCTTGTTCTCTTATAATGGCAATGGCGCCCACCTGGGAGGTGCTGGAACTGAGTTCTGGTGAGTTCCGACTGGAAAATAAAGCCTTGATCCTCACCCTCTCAGGCTTTTTAAACTCCTAGGCCAGTGGTTCTCAAAAGGTGTGGCACACCACATTGGTGTGGCAGAGAGATTCAAAGACACTCAAGGAAACATTTGAATATTTCAGTGTAGTGAAGTATGGTATAGTATAAAAATATTATTTTCTTGCAGAAAAGGGACAGCTATCTTTTCAAGAAGAAAGCAAGAGTATCAAGTGAAACTTGAGGACATTCCTAGTTGTGATCCAGAACATGACTAAATAAGTATGAATTTCATGTATACATTATTATGATACATACGTGTCAGAGCTGCTCCAAGATCCTAGCTCACAGAGGATCACGCTAGCCAGCGGTCATTAAGTAAAAGTCTTTATTGAATTACAGTTTCCATTCTCACGCTGCTGTCTGCAACTCTACGTCTACTAGCTAGATCGGCGAGGCTCCGTCTGAGTCTCCGCCCCGTGCGCACCAACTTAATATCCTAGCCTTGCTCCACCTTTTCCTCCTGACTGTCCTCCTCTGGGTCCCTCTACCCCCCGGGGCTTCTTCCTTCCGGGATTCTTCTGACGCTGACCCGGACCCTTCTGCCTCCTTGCGCCGGGCTTTAGGACCTGGTTCCCTTTCGGGGCTGCTCACTGCGCCGCCTTCCTCGGCATTTGAACTTGGCGCGCGCGCCCAACCTTCCACTTTCCTCTTAACCGTTTCTTCGCTCTCCGATGGAGGTGTGGCCACTCCTGACTCCTGCCCTCCCTCCTGTGGTGAGCTGCCAGCGCTTCCCCCCTGGCTCCTTTCCTCTTCCCTGCTTCCTGGCGGTGACGCTGGTCCCGATTTCCAGCTGCTCCCCCCTGAGTCTCCTCTGGCTCTATCTTCCTGGGGTGCCTCCCTAGACTCCCCCCTTGCCCTGGCCACTGGTGCTCCTTTCTGTGAATCCTCTGATTCACTGGAAAGACTGGGAGATCTCGGGTCGTCGTCATCACTCATCCTTTCCTCTGTCTCCTCTCCTTCGCTCTCTGTTTCCTCCCTTGCCCGTGCCTCTGCACCTAAACCCCTGACAATACGTAAGAGGCTCGTTTATAATTATATTCTGGGAATAATCTATATTCTTATGTAGCTGCATTGATTTATATTTTCTGGATGTCCTATAGTCATTTTATGAAGTAGTTGTGTTCCATGTTATAAATCAATCAGGGCTAGGAGTTGTTTCTTTTTGTTTTCCAATGTATTTCTTATCAATAAAAAAATTCAGGGTGGTACGAGCAAATTTTTATTCTGAAAGTGTGGCCCAGAGAAAATGTTTGTGAACCACTGTCCTGGGCCATTTTAAATTTCACTGACGGATCAATATTCTTCTGCTGGGTCTTATTGTATACAACACAGGGAGCAACATTCTACCAAGTTACAAGCATGACCCCATTCAGACCACACATTTAAAGCACTATGATACCACTTGAAACAGCCATGGTTTCTCCCAAAGAATTATGGGAGCTGTTACTTGTTAAAGAGTTCTAAGTCCTGTTAAGAGGCTCCTATTCCCCTCCCAGAGGGACAATTCCCAGAATGGCTTAACCATAAAACCCTCTTCCCGAGGAACTCTGGGAATTTTTGCTCTGTGAGGGGAACGGGGGTCTCCTAACAACTCTCAACTCCCTTAACAAATAGATCCTTGGGGGGAAGCTACAGCTGTTTAAAGCAGTAGTGGCGCCTGCCCTGTGGAACGCCCTCCCAGCAGATGTCAAGGAAATAAACAACTATTTTACTTTTAAAATACAACTGAAGGCGGCCCTGTTTAGGGAAGTTTTTAATGTCTGATGCTGTACAGTGGTGCCTCGCAAGACGAAATTAATTTGTTCCGCAAGTCTCTTCGTCTTGCGGTTTTTTCGTCTTGCGATGCACGGTTTCCCATAGGAATGCATTGAAAATCAATTAATGCGTTCCTAGGGAAACCGACTTCAGACCAGGTCCGGGGACAGTCTGTCCCCCGACCTCTTCTGAAGGCTGGGGGGGGGGGGACACAAGGGCTTTTCTTCCCACCCCCAGCATTTTAAAAAACCCTGGGACAGCGGAGGACTTCTCCGCTGTCCGGGGCGATCTTAAAATGCTGGCGGGCGGCATTTTAAAATCGCCCCGGACAGCGGAGGACTTCTCCGCTGTCCGGGGCGATTTAAAAGCCCCTGGGAAGGCAGGCAGGGGGGACAAAGACTTTCGCCCCCTGCCCGCCTTCAGAAGGTGTTCCCGCCCCCCGCCCCGCTTCGGAACAGCTTTCCGAAGTGGGGCAGCTGGGGCAGGTGTCCCCGCCCCCCCTCCCCGCTTCGGAACAGCTTTCCGAAGTGGGGCGGCTGGGGCAGGTGTCCCCGCCCCCCCTCCCCGCTTCGGAACAGCTTTCCGAAGTGGGGCGGCTGGGGCAGGTGTCCCCGCCCCCCTCCCCCCTTCGGAACAGCTTTCCGAAGTGGGGCGGCTGGGGCAGGTGTCCCCGCCCCCCCTCCCCGCTTCGGAACAGCTTTCCGAAGTGGGGCGGCTGGGGCAGGTGTCCCCGCCCCCCCTCCCCGCTTCGGAACAGCTTTCCGAAGTGGGGCGGCTGGGGCAGGTGTCCCCGCCCCCCCTCCCCGCTTCGGAACAGCTTTCCGAAGTGGGGCGGCTGGGGCAGGTGTCCCCGCCCCCCCTCCCCGCTTCGGAACAACGTTCTGAAGTGGGGCGGCTGGGGAAGGTGTCCCCGCCCCCCCTCCCCGCTTCGGAACAGCTTTCCGAAGTGGGGCGGCTGGGGCAGGTGTCCCCGCCCCCCCGCCCCGCTTCGGAACAGCTTTCCGAAGTGGGGCGGCTGGGGCAGGTGTCCCCGCCCCCCCTCCCCACTTCGGAACAACGTTCTGAAGTGGGGCGGCTGGGGCAGGTGTCCCCGCCCCCCCTGCCCGCTTCGGAACAGCTTTCCGAAGTGGGGCGGCTGGGGAAGGTGTCCCCGCCCCCCCTCCCCACTTCGGAACAACGTTCTGAAGTGGGGCGGCTGGGGCAGGTGTCCCCGCCCCCCCTCGGAACAACGTTCTGAAGTGGGGCGGCTGGGGCAGGTGTCCCCGCCCCCTCCCCACTTCGGAACAGCTTTCCGAAGTGGGGCGGCTGGGGCAGGTGTCCCCGCCCCCCGCCCCACTTCGGAACAGCTTTCCGAAGTGGGGCGGCTGGGGCAGGTGTCCCCGCCCCCCCTCCCCACTTCGGAACAACGTTCCGAAGTGGGGCGGCTGGGGCAGGTGTCCCCTCCCCCCCTCCCCACTTCGGAACAACGTTCTGAAGTGGGGCGGCTGGGGCAGGTGTCCCCGCCCCCCCTCCCCACTTCGGAACAACGTTCTGAAGTGGGGCGGCTGGGGCAGGTGTCCCCGCCCCCCCTCCCCGCTTCGGAACAGCTTTCCGAAGTGGGGCGGCTGGGGCAGGTGTCCCCGCCCCCCCTCCCCGCTTCGGAACAGCTTTCCGAAGTGGGGCGGCTGGGGCAGGTGTCCCCGCCCCCCCCCGCCCCGCTTCGGAACAGCTTTCCGAAGTGGGGCGGCTGGGGCAGGTGTCCCCGCCCCCCCTCGCAACAGCGTTTTAAAATGCCGGGGGTCGGGAGCGAAGCGCTGCCGACCCCCAGCATTTTAAAATCTCCCCGTGTCCCGGGAAGATTTTAAAATGCTGGCGGTCGGGCTGCCGACCCCCAGCATTTTAAAACCTTCCCGGGACACGGGGAGATTTTAAAATGCTGGGGTTCGGCAGCGCTTCGCTCCCGACCCCCAGCATTTTAAAACCTTCCCGGGACACGGGGAGACTTTAAAATGCTGGGGGTCGGCAGCGAACGCTTCGCTCCCGACCCCCAGCATTTTAAAATCTCCCCGGGACAGAGACTTCTCTGCTGTCCCTTGGAGATTTCAAAATGCTGGGGGTCAGCAGCGAACGCTTCGCTCCCGCCCGCCAGCATTTTAAGATCGCCCGGGGCAGGGGGGAAAGGCAGGCGGGGGGGAGCAAAGACTTTTGCCCCCCGCCGGCCTTCAGAAGAGGTCCTCTTCTGAAGGCCGGCTGTGGGCGAAAGTCTTTGCTCCCGACCGCCAGCATTTCCCTATGGGCTTTCGTCTTGCGAAGCAAGCCCATAGGGAAATTCGTCTTGCGAAGCGCCTCCAAAACAGAAAACCCTTTCGTCTTGCGGGTTTTCCGTCTTGCGAGGCATTCGTCTTGCGGGGTACCACTGTATTGTTTTTATTATTCGGTTGGAAGCCGCCCAGAGTGGCTGGGGAAACCCAGCCAGATGGGCGGGGTATAAATAATATATTATATTATTATTATTATCATCATAGTGCTTTAAAATGTGTTGTGTGAACGTGGCCTAAGAACTACCAGCATTAGATTCAGTTCCCTCTCAATCATACGTCCCCCAGAAACTCAACTAAGGGGGAAAAGATTCCCCATGTGCTTAGCCATGCAAGCTCACTTTTCCCTCAAGGCACCCTCCAACCAGACAAAAAGCTTCTTGTGTTAAGTCATGGATGGGGAAAGCCGGCCTGTGTCTTGCCATTGCTATCCTGGTTGCCATGACACCTGAAATAAGTGGGGCAGGCATTTTCAAAGATGTCACCACCTGGAGTGGGGAAGGCAGTAACACATGAAAAAGCAGGGGGGGGGGGAGGTAATAGAGACCAAGGGGGTAGGACGACAAGGCAGCAGCAGAAGACACTTGCAGGGCATTGCAAATTCAGACTGTGGCTGTATACACATCATGCATTTAAAGAACATGGCTTTCTCCCTCCCCAAGAGTCCTGGGAACTGTAGTTCAAGTGTGCGGAGAATTGCAGCGCTGACAGGAAGAACACATTCCCTAAGATTTTTTTATTTTATTTTTTTGGTAGGGGGAGCTCAAAATGTATGGTGCAGATGTATGCAGTCAGAGTTTAGATTCATAAACTAAAATTCATTTTAGACAAAATGATAACAATATTCAAAAGCCTCCTGTGAAATGCGCTACTCTTTGTGGAGTTCTTAGAAACTTTTCAACTGTAAGACATTGAGGAAGAACTTCTTGATAAGTTATTAACAAAGCAAATATTTAGGAAAAAAAAAAAGCAAGGAAAGGTCATGTTGCTACCTCCACCCCAATATCAATAATAATTATTTTTCCGAGGGAGTGTGAATGCAGCAATGTAAAGCTGCACCCTTTTGTGTGTAATTTTAATGCAATTGTGTTGTTTCCTCTTTATTTTAATCGGTCTCTGAATTATAAGTTTTCCATGAAAGTAATCACACACAAACTACAGCTCCCACAATTTTTGGCGGGGACGTTAAATGTATACATTTAAAAGTATGGTGTGTACATGAAATAGAACGATGTAAACAACCACAAAAGGTTCGTTTCCTAAGATCCAGAGGGTCGCATTTGCCTCCTGGGTCGAGCTTCCCCTTCTGTGGGTTTATGGCCCTAGGGAAGGTTAAGTACCAGAACCTTAAAATGAAGGGCTGCTCTGAGTCCCGAGATCAGTTCATACCTCCTCCCGGGGAGTGAAGGACGCCAGCTGCTTAATCTTCGTGGTCTGATGGTTGTTGCACTTCCTACAGAGAAGGACCTGGCTGCTCACCCACTGCTGGGGCTTGGTGGGGTCGTAGAAGGCGCCGGCCCCAGAGACAACGTGGTTCAGATGCTCCATGTACTGAGCTGGGATTGGCTTGTTGTAATCTCCATTCTGCCAAGAGGGATCAAAAGGGGAGGCATTGGTTACTCCAGTCTCCTTCCTGCTGCTCTACATTTTAATTTTATTTATTCATAAAAATATCTATACACTGCTAATCATTTTTTTTTTAATTGGAGCAGTTCACAACAATTGTACACTGCTTAAATTTTTATTACCTGCAGCCTGTGGTCCCAGGGCAGGTTACATTAACACACAACATTAGAGCACAATATTACAAACACTTTAAAACTACAGTTACAGAAATAAGGACGGTCCTAAAAATTTACACCTCAAATGTCAAAAGCTGTATAATGAAGGTGACAGATGCACCTCTGTGGGGAGGGAGCTCCACAGTTTAGGGGCTGCCACAGAGAAGGCCCTTTTGTGGGCCACCATACAATAAAAAAACACATTAAAGAGTTAAAATCAGAAATCAGCTACCTAAAATGAAAAGATGGATTCTTAACTGCCTGCATAAGCCTAATAGAATATAAGTTTTCGGCAGGCATTTAAAAGTTGTGACAGAAGGCACCTGCTGAATCTCTACCGGCAGAGCATTCCACAATACTGAGATGAAGATACTGTTTCTTGCTGTTGTCAAATGGAACTCCAGCCCCAACAACATCTGGAGGGCCAGAGTTTTCCCCTGGTCCTATGGTTAGGGACCTTCCCATGGGCACCAAGCTCTTAAGAAGACCCAGAAATCTGTATAATTGGGTTAAAAATTGGAAAATCAATAAAAATAATTGGGGGGGGGGGATAAAAAAAATACAAAATATTATGAATGCAAAACAAAGCTGTATTTCATTGGGACTTGTCATTCCCGTGATTGGCCAGCCACGAAAGTAACAAATGGCGGCAAAATCCATAGATTTATCTGCACCCTGAGATACTCTTCATTTTTAATGGCCAACAAAAGCAACCTTGGGAAGTTATTTATTACCATTTCAAATTATTGTTTTAAGTTTATAACCCGCCCTTCTTCTTTGCTCCTCTTGCTATTGTGAGCCAAGAAACAGTTGGGTTTAGCATCACGGCCAAACCCAGGCTCGTGGTTTGGAAAACCCACAAGTGGTATGCCACAAAACAAACCTTAATTAAAGTCCTAGCAACTCTCACTGCTAGGGTTATTGGTGGTTACTTGCCATGACAGCTGTGTACTACCCTCCAGGGCTAGAGGCGGTAAACTTCTGAAAACCAGTTGCTGTGGTTCTCAAGTGGGGAGTGCACCACTGCACTGCTTATGGGCTTTCCATAGGCACCTGGTTGGCCACTTTGAGGATGCTGGACTAGATGGGCCTTCTGATCTGATGATCCAGTAGGGATCTTTCAAAGTCAATTCATAAGAGTAACTGGGGCATTTGGTTTCATGAGTCTCGCCAACCGGACGACCTACGGGAAAACTGGCGAGATCCAATTAAGGCAGAACCGAGTGAGAGGGCAACAGTCCGCTTCTCTTGTATGGAAGATGGATAAAAATTGTACCAGAGATTATTTGAGGAACCAATTCACAGTAATGTGTGAAGTACAGATGGATTTAACTTCATAAAATGTATACAGTATTATACCTCTTGATTGTAAAAAAACACCCAGAGAGATTCAAAGTGGTTTACAAAATGAATTAACACAATGAAATGATCCATCAAAAGCAACTATTTAAAATCTTCAAAAATAATTATCTTGTGCCTCCTCCTTGAGAGGTCCGGAGCGTGGCAACAAGAGAACGGGCCTTCTCTGCAGTGGCTCCCCGTCTGTGGAATGCTCTCCCCAGGGAAGTTTGCCTGGCGCCTTCATTATACACCTTTAGGCACCAGGCAAAAACATTCCTTTTTAACCAGGCCTTTGGTTGATCTGATTTACACCCTATGCCCTTTTAAAATGTGCTGTTGTTGTTTTGTGGGGAGGGGCTATTGGGTTGTTGTTTTTATTTTTATTATGTATTTTGTGGTTTTAGATCTTGATTTTGTTCTGCAAACCGCTCTGAGACCCCCAGGTATAAGGAGGTATGTAAATTAAATAAAGAATAATGATTAAAATCAATGATAACCTAAAATCCAGATTTTAGGAAGGTAAAATCATGTATGGGTAGGCTGGCCTAAACAAAAACAAAAAGAGTGCAGTGAAGGCGCCTCCCTGGTTTCAATAGGCAGGGAGTTCCAAAGTGTGGGTGTTGCCACGCTAAAGGATGGATTCCTTATAAATGCAGAATGACTATTACGTGGCGCCTTGTAACATTCTGCAGAATGAAGAGGCGGAGCGAGCATATACGGATGGGGTCAGGTGAACTCACAGGTAAACTGATCTGAAGCTGTTAAGTTACCTACTACGCCCACTGCCATCTGATTCTCATTCAATGCTCACTCCAAATGTACCCCACTTACCTTAACATTCCACACCCCAAAACTATCCCCTCCCTTCAATCCCAAAGGTGGTTCACTCGTTACACCAACTTTTGCTTTTAAGCTGCCACCCTCGACCTCTGCCAGTAAATTCTACCAACGGGGACATACACCCAAAAAATCAGAAGCCCACACCATAACAACTCGGAAGCAGGGCCTTTGTTGTGGTTGCCCCTGTTTCTGTGGAACAGCAGCCCTGCTGCAATACAGCAGGCACCCACAATCTGTACTTCCCAGAAACAACCCAATTACATTTTTGCTTTGACAAGCTTTTGCAGCTGGGTGAAAAGGTCTCTTGCCTTAAGGTGTTCAAACTGTACTGCGTATCTTCAGTGCCAGTCGCTACCCGCCAGCCTTGCCTATCTCACAGGGATGCTGTGAGGATGAAACGGAGATGGGGAGAAGTGTGTGTGCACTATCTTGAGCTCCTCTCGGGAGAAAAAAGGTGGGATATAAATGTAATGAAATTAATGGAAATGTAAAGAGACTGAAGGTACCTTCTATCACCTTTGGTGGACATGCCCGAAGATTAAGGCCTTCTGGGAAATGATTTATAATGAAATAAAAAAGGTACTTAAATGTACTTTCCTTAAAAAACCAGAGGCCTTTCTCTTGGGCATTGTCGGCCAATTGGTGCCAAAGAAGGACAGAACTTTCTTTATGTATGCTACAACAGCAGCAAGAATACTCATCGCAAAGTATTGGAAGACACAAGATCTACCCACTCTGGAAGAATGGCAGATGAAGGTGATGGACTATATGACATTGGCTGAGATGACAGGCAGAATCCGTGATCAGGGAAAAGAGATGGCGGAAGAAGAATGGAGAAAATTTAAAAGCTATCTTAAGGACTATTATAAACTTGATGAATGCTAGAATGTTGAGGTTTTCCGGAAAAAAGGGATACAGCGATATAAGACCAGATTATAGAAAAGATTAAGACGACAGAGGTTGGAAAGGAACATTTAGAAGTTGCTAAAAAATTATGGACATTGGGATGCAGAAAGGGGGGGTATGGGGGAGTCCCGGAAAAGAGGTTTATGAAAAAATGTTATGAAACTATACGTGTTTGTATGTCTTTTTAGGTGTTTGTCTTTAAAAAATTCTGTAAAACCAATAAAAATTAAAAAAAAAAGAAATTAAGATCGATAGATAGATAGATAGATAGATGTAAAAGGGGATTCATAAATTAATGCACACCAATATCGAACAGACAGACGCACATGAGTTGGCACCAGGTTTGTACCCAAGGCTAGCCCCACTCAAGAGCACACCCACTGAAAGCAATGACCATGACTAACTTACGGACATTAATTTCCATGGGTCTACTCTGGAGCAAAACTTAAGCCACATTCACACCATATATTTAAAGCGCTATTACTGCACTTTAACAGTCATGCCCCCCTAGGCAAAAAATCCTGGGAACTGTAGTTTGTTAAGGGTAAAGGGTGCTTAAGAGACCCTTTTTTCTCACAGTTATAATTCCCAGAATGCTGGGAATTGTAGCTCCATGAGGGGAACAGGAGACCTCCCAACAGCTCTCAGCACATTTAACAAACTATATAAAAAAATTGGGGGTGGGAAACCATGACGGTTTAAAGTGGTATCATAGCGCTTTGAACACATGATGTGAATGTGGCCTCAGTTGGAGGCAACCCAGCTGGCTTTGGCCCTTGACCGCCATTTCATCTCGTCATAGAGGCTTTACGAGGTGCCACTCTTGAAACATACCTCTTGGAAACCATTGTACTGCTCGCAGTTGGGGCAATCCCAGCAGTTCCGGTTCCCGTACGGAACCACGGTGTCCTGGTTGCAGAACCAGCAATTCACGGTCATGTGGGTGGGTTTCTTCCTGTGGGGAACAGCATAAAAAAAAAGTATACATCACACTGGGCCCTGGGAGGAGGAGGCCCAATGTGACACATTTCAGTCAGGCAAAAACATAGCAAGGAAGTTATGAAGCAGGGCCGGGGAAGGTTCTGGAGAGATTTCCGAGGGCCAGACAAGAGCAGCCTCGAGGGCCACATTAGTCTCATTTGCCTGAGATTCCCCACCCTTGGCTTAGAGAATCATATAATAATACCCACAGTTTGATATACTCTTTTTATACGCTTGTTTATATGCAAATTAGGCCAAACCCAACTACATTCTCCTCAAACGGACCTAATGTTACTCATGGCCATTAACCAAAAGCTAGTCCTCCTCAGAGTAGACCCATCTTAAAGTTAACAGGCATGACTAACTTGGGTTCCTTATTTTCAAATGGGCCTACTCTGAGTAGGACCTAGTTAAGATACAAACTTTTAATTCCTGCTCAAAGGTATGCTGTTGATGTTTTGCTTTTTTGACAGCGGGAATTGCTTTAGGCCCACCTAGTGGGGGAAGAAAATGAGATTAAAGATTTTATTATTAATAATAATAATAATAGTTGTTGTCTAGCAACCACAAGACACTGCCTTCTAATCACTTCCTGCAGGCTTTCAAAGGTCATGTCCTGTGGTTGCTAGGCAACCTCAATTTGCTTCAACCTCCACCGTGGTACACAGCAAACACAGGGCATCCCTTTGAGCATCAGCAAGCAGTTAGAAGACCTCAACTTCTAGGGTTACCGAAGCAAGCACCTTGCGGTTGCTTGGCATACCCCCAGAAACGCTTGCAGGTTGACCTGGAAGCAATTCGGGACAGTACTGCAACCACAAGATCCTCCCACCTCTCTTTACCAGGCAACAGACCAAATTTCCCCCTTTCCCGCCAAAAAAGAAAAGATGGAGACCCTGAAAATGGAAAAGCCGGAGATGTCCAATCCAGGGAGGCCTGGGCCCATGGCTGGGATTTCCCCATCATATTTTTCTGGGAAGGGAAGAATTTGCTGCCCAAAGCCAGAGAGCTTAACGGGGCAGCTGTAAACATTAAATGTGCAGAGCCACAAGTGAAAAGCAGAACTTCAATAGAAAAGGATTGCCTGTCTATGCACTGGAATGAAACACTTGCCATCAAAATGAGCAGCTGTTTGGGCTTAACCCTTTTGGACAGAGGGAGAGTCATTTGCTTTGTTTTTTTTTAAAAAAAGATAAGCAAAAGTCTAAGAACAGGCTTTTGAAGACAGACTTGTTCACACAGACATCCCCTTGCTCACTCAACCTGTTTTAATTGCTGTGTTGTTTCAAAATGACTTTTCTACTGCATAATTTTACCTTGGATTGTTATATATTATAATGGATTTTTTAAATTGCATATCTTAACTGTGAGTGTTTATATTTTCGATGGGACTGTTTTAGTGTTCGTTTTAATTAGGTGCATTTATATTTTCATGTTTTAATGGGATTTCTTTTATTAAACTTTGGGCCATGGTGCCATGGTGCTTGAAAAGTGCGCTTAGAAGCCTAGCTTGTGTGTGTATATAATAATGATAAAGGTCTTTTATTTCACAGCAGCTACAGAAGTGGGTGACTTGTTCATGTGAACAAGCCATCTCAGACAGGAGCACAAGAAATTGTATTACATTGAATTAGACAAGCTCTGTACTGTCTGCACTGACTGGCAGCAACTCCCAAGGATTTCACCATGCCTACCTGAAGACGCCAAGGTATGAACCTGGGGACTTTTTGCATGCAAAGGAGATACTCTACCACTGACGACCAACTAACCATCAAAGACCTGACCTGGAATGAAAGCTACCTCCCCCCCCCCATTTAAGTAGGGGGCATGTGTTTTGTATTTGGGTCTGTGCATATGCAGAGACAAGCTGTGCAAAATAAAAATAAAAATTATGGGTGACCCAAATGCCAGTTAAGTTATTCCATGAGCACAGCTTTCCTCTCTATAAACGCAAAGTGCTGCTCATGACTTATAAAGCCCAACACAGTTTAGGCCCAGTCTATTAGGACGGCCATATTCTCCCATATGAACCTGCCTGGGCTGTGTGATCTTCAGTGCCACCACCCTTATGTGCAGACTTGGTGTTGATGTGAAAAAGGGCCTTCTCGGTGGCTGCTCCCAGACTCTGGAACTCCCTTCCTAAAGAAGCTTGACTGGCTCCCTCCTTGTTGTCCTTCGACTGGCAGGTGAAGACTGTCTCATTCCGAAAGGCCTTTGGGAATTGACTGGTTTTTAAGGAAAGGGCTTTTAATAGTGCTGTGCTGTTTTAATTGTACTTTAATAGATTTGTTTTCTTTATATATTTTTAAAATTTTATTAGAGATCAATTACTTTTATCTTTTATATGCTTCTAGCTTTCTATTTTGACCTCTCATGAGGAGGAGCTTCAGATTATAATTGCAAGGTCCAGGTCAGTTCATAATCTTGTGTTTAAAGTGTATTACATTTTCTAAAAAGCTGCCATCTAGTTGCTCCCACCCAAAGTGTGTCAGCGGCCAAGGTATTCCCCAAGGCATCTTTGCTACGTTTCTTTAGCCGCCAGGCAAAAACATTCCTTTTTCTCCTAGGCCTTTGGCTAATTAAACAGTCTATGGCCTTTTAAACTGTGTGTGCAGGATGGGATGGTATTGTTTGTTACTACGTTATATATTTTTGTGTTTTTACATTGTAAAGCACCCTGTGATCCTCAGATGAAGGGCGGTGCAGAATTAATTAATTAATTAATTAATTAATTATTATTATTATTATCATCATCATCATCATCAGCTCCATGTTGTTTTATTCTGTGTTAGTCACCTTGAGTCCCGATCTGGGTGGAAAGCAGGATATAAATAAATACAACAACAGTAGTAGCAATAATATAGTGCCAGGTATTGCTCCAGGCAAAACAAGACTTCAAATTCCGCCATGCACAGCTGCCCAAGATGGGAATTCCGCTCCCCTTACCCAACACACCTCTCCACCATCTGTTTCCACATGACTTCAGCACAAGGGCTCCTTTGAACTACAGCTGTCGGAAGCACCACAGAGCACAAAGGCCCAGCTGATGCAAACAGGGGCCAAAGGAACGCTTGGGACATCCATCTGCTGCAATGCAAGCCAAGCATACCTCCTGCCTGGTCTCATGTCCTCAACCAGCAGGCTTGGAGGTCACACAGACCCTTCTTTCTTGGAATTAATTAACAAACTATTTTCATTAGGGCGCACAGAATTGTGGAGTTGGGAGGGATCCCAAGGGTCATCTAGTCCCAACTCCCAGCATTGCAGGAATCACAAATAACAGATCCCTTTTTGCCACAGGCGACATTGTTTTAGAAGAGGTATTCTTCCTCCTCTCCCTGAGACTCAAAGGAGAGAACACCTGTGTGTGTGGGGGGGGCACACTCGCTCTCTTAACTTTTCTTTAAAACCTGACAACCAATCTATCAGAAGGGGGCACATTTTAGCATCAGTAACAATAATCAACTTAATTTACTTGAACTATTTTAAAAACTTATTTTAAGAAGGGCTAAACAGTGTATGTATATGTGTATAAATTCACACCTCTTAACCCTGAGCTTTTGACACTCGTGATGTCCACTTTTAGGACCCACCTTATTTTTGCAATAGCAGGTTGTTTTTAACTGTTTTTAACACTGTGTTTAAATTGGGACCTTAGGGCACTTAATGAATATTATATATTCATGGTACCTCGGGTTATAGATGCTTCAGGTTACAGACTCCGCTAACTCAGAAACAGTACCTCGGGTTAAGAACTTTGCTTCAGGATGAGAACAGAAATCGTGCGGCGGCAGCAGGAGGTCCCATTAGCTAAAGTGGTACCTCAGGTTAAGAACAATTTCAGGTTAAGAACGGACCTCCAGAACGAATTAAGTTCTTAACCCGAGGTACCACTATATACTGCTGGACTCCAATGCTCATCAGCTCCAGCCAGAATGGATAATGGTCAGGGCCGGCAATCTAAATTCACCCAGCACACTTTGCACCTGGCTACCAGGTGCCCGGGTGCCAGGATGGAACTTGATGTCTCCCCCACCTGGAGGTACATGCCTGGGGATCCTTGCAGCATGACCATTTTCAGACACATCCTGTGGAATTCTAGCCATTATATTTTATCTGCACAGTCAGAATGAATTTCAGGAACCCCAAAGTCGCATGGGGAAAAAATGACCTTTGAGCAGTCTAGCCCAAAAAGGACAACTAGGTGTTCCATTTTGGTTGACTGTAACCCTGGTTTAAGAAGCCACTTGGTGCCTAGCTTATATATCTGAGTTTCTAACACTGCTCAGGGCTGATGCAAAGGAGTCTGACAACATCTAGAAGGCACCACAACAGCAAAATCCAGGACAGCGGTAGCCAATCTTACTGGATTCTACATGAAAGCTGTCCGGGAGATGGCTTTTCTTCCTCATAAATAGCAGAAAGCAACAAACAGGCCCAATCAAGAGTTTCCACGGAGGTCAAGCCTTATCAGCCATTCTGGCTCCAGATGCCCCTACTCAGCTCTCTTGTGCCTTCTGCTTCCTCAAATGAAGGGTGTATGGCAATCCTTTCATTTCAGGCAAACTGGGAGAAGCGTGGAGATTTCATCAGCTTGTGCCTTTCTCAGACGAAGAAGCGATAATCTCGTGGCACCATTTCCGTGATCCTACTCTATCTGGGGCCACAGACGCATTAAGAACAAAAACAATGCTGTTTTAGATCAAGAAAACGCAGAAGGGGGTGGCTGGTCTGAACAAGATGGAGATTATCAGGCAAATCACAGGCCCTGCAAATCTGTCTGCTCAAGCATGGTGTCCAGGAGAGGGCAAGAAATTCAGGAGCACTGCATAACGTTTGCTACGCTCCTGCATCTGTTACCAGCACATGGGGTTCTGAGGTATGCTGCCTTTGTATATGGAGGATCTGTTTCATCAATATAAGCAATAGCCATTGATAGACAGATGCCTCACATTATTATTCTTTGAAGCTGAAGTCAGCACCCCCTCCCCACGTGCAATGAACCCCCAGCGAACCACATATCTTAGAACAAGGAAGGGGGAACTTTTTTCCAGCCTGAGGGCCACATTCCCTTGTTAGTAACCTTCTGGGGGCCACATGCCAGAGGCAGAGGTGAGCAGTTAAGGGATGCGACTCTTCCCGTTGCAAAGTAAGCTTATATTCCAGTCATGCAAAAGCCAGAGAGCTACACCCATTTTTATAACCAGAAAAGCAATGAGTTTTATCACAATTCAAGGACACTCTGCAGAAAGGCAAAGGCGCTGATAAAAGACACATTAAACTCTTATCTGGGGAAAGCTGCTTGCCCCACAAACGGCATTCCAAAGTTACTCAAAACTACGAAGGTTGGGCCTGATTCCTGGGCCACAAAGCTCAAGCAGGGAGCCAAACTTTAAGGGCCAGAACACAGAAGCTCAACGAAAACCCTACTAACTTGCAGGCAGCGTAGATGATGAGTAACAAGGTCAGACATATCCTGGATAAGGGAAATACACTGCACAGCCATGAAGCTCAATGGGGGTCCTTGGACAAATCAGGCTGTCACTTAGCCTATCTGAAAAGGCTGTTAGGAGGGTAACCTTTCCTTGCCAGAATCAGCTACACTCAGCGGAGAGCATCCACTGCACCTCTGCGTGTCCAAAATAACGATTCATGGAGAAATACACGGAAACCTATTTTTCCAGATTTAATCCAAGACCAGGGAGAAGAGTCGGTGGAAGAAGACTGGAAGAAATTTAAAGACTATCTACAGAAATATTGTAAAATTAATGAATGTTAGAATGATGTTGGATAGAAATTAAGTGGTTTCCAGCTGTAATGCTTTAAGGGAATATGAAAAATGGGTTGTTAATAGGGAAAAATCTAATGTTATTATTTTTAAGACCAAAGATTAGGATAAACAAAGAGGGTAAGGATTTGCTGAGCCAACAAATTGAACTGGAATACAAAAAAGGGAGGTATGAGGAGGTCCGGGAAACAAGCTAAGGAAAATAAGTAACAGAAAAATGGAGTGGTTTTTAATCATTTTTATTTTGTATTTTTTTTTCATTTTGTAATGTAATATTTTTTTTAAAATCTTAATAAATATCTTATATAAAAAAAATATTTTCCCAGATTTAAGAGGCAACAGTAACATGATTCCAGAAGTGGTGTTTTTTTAAAAAAAAAAAACGGGGGTGGGGTGCATTTTAAGAATTAAAACTTTGGGGGCCACTGTTGCAGTGCAAGAAAGCAGTCATTAACTTGCCACAAAAAAGGGGCAGTGGACATTTTAAAATGTTCTTCCTAAATTCTGCTCAGGCCGTGTCCGGTCATCATGACCCCTGGAGGAAGATGGAGAAAAGCGGCTGTACAAGACCTCCTCCCCAAACGAAAGGCATTCCTCACATTCCACCAGAGAGACATTCTCAAGGCTGATCCTTTGCCTGCAATTGATGAAAAAAACCATTCACTTGTGTGTTTTTTGCCTGCCTCCTCTAATCATTCTCCTAGTCAACCAACAGGAATGTTAATGCTCACCTGCAGCATCTGCTTCAGACTGAAAACAAAATAAGCTCTGCTTTGCTAGAATTTTTTGAAATTTCCATTCTGAGCCCAGGTTGGTGGCTAGTCCAGCATCATGTTCTCACAGCGGCCTACCAGATGCCTGTGAGAAACCAGCAAAAGCAGGACCCTAGCACAAAAGCCCTCTCCCCTCCAGTTTCCAGCAGCTGGCATTCAAAAACATTATTACCCCGACTGTGGAGGCACAGCCCAGCCATCATGACTAACAATCAATGGACCTCCTTTTGAGTAGACAGAAGGGGAACCTCATTCAAAGTCACCGCTCTCCCTTTCAGCCTCCAACCTACCTATGCTACCATCCCACCTTACAGGGCTGTTGTAAAGCTTGTAATCTATCATGTATGCAAAGGGTGGCCCTCTAGGTGGCATGATCTGGTCCTCAGAACCCCCCTCTCCAAAGTCAAGAATCCTCATGAGCCTTGCTCTGCACCCTCCTTGAGCGTTCTTGCCTGGCTGGAATGTGGCCTTGAACTCTGATTTTGCCTGCCTGGATGGAGGATCGGGAAAGGTGTGTTTAGAGAAACAAGCCCACTGGATGAAACGGGAGGAAACTACATCAGCTGCCCTGCCCACTTTTGCCTCTAGCCCCACCCATACTAGGATGCGGCCCTCAGAAGGGAATATGGCCCTTGGGAACGTGAGGAAATAATTATTATCTTATGATTGACTAGCTTCCTCGAGTCCTGACACCTCCACCATGGGAAGCAATGACAGCTGAATTAGCACAGGACCAACACAGGTTCGCAACAATAAAATTTTTAAAATGCACAGACCCAAACTGTTCTCAGGGGGCACTTTATTCAATTAGAAATGAAGGGAGAGGGAAGGGTTGCTTTCTATACCTTGTACCTTGTACCTAAGAAGGATCTTCTATATTCTCTGTACCTTGAATCTAAGTCAATTTCTGAGCTAGAAATAGCCAGACCTGCAGAAAGGGCCCCTCGCTTTCCTACTTTAGGAATGCAAGGTAAGAAAGACACATATGAAGGAGACTGTAAGCTAGAAATAGCCAGACCTGCAGAAAGGGCCCCTCGCTTTCCTACTTTAGGAATGCAAGATAAGAAAGACACATACGAAGGAGACGGGAGGAGGGGATGCAGGACGCTAAGAAAGACACGTATAGGGAAAGTAGGGAGGGCTGCTTAGTAGCAATATAGACATGCCATGCTATTTTAAAAAATAAGTTGAAAACTTTCCAGTTGATTGGGGAAGTTTCTGGAGGGCGTTTGGGGGAGGAGGGAGAGAGCTTTCTCAAGGTATAAGAAAGTCTGCAGAGGCGTATTTCTGGGCAGCCAGTCTTCCAGAAATTATTCTGCTGGCTGTCTCTGAGCTCAGAGAATAAACTGCTTTTCTCCAAAGAAGGATCTTTCCTGGTGCTTTCTTTTGCTCTCTCTCTGGATCTGAGGACGCGGGCCAACGATTCCCTGGCATGGACTAGGCTCAGCCTACAGAAACATGCAACAGCAGAGGACGTAGCTTTCAATAATGTGTTTCCACACAGAGAGAGAAGGGACGCGGGTGGCACTGTGGGTTAAACCACAGAGCCTAGGACTTGCTGATCAGAAGGTTGGCGGTTCGAATCCCCGCAACGGGGTGAGCTCCCGTTGCTCGGTCCCTGCTCCTGCCAACCTAGCAGTTCAAAAGCACGTCAAAGTGCAAGTAGATAAATAGGTACCGCTCCGGCGGGAAGGTAAACGGCGTTTCCGTGCACTGTTCTGGTTCGCCAGAAGCGGCTCAGTCATGCTGGCCACATGACCCGGAAGCTGTACGCCGGCTCCCTCGGCCAATAAAGCAAGATGAGCACCGCAACCCCAGAGTCGGCCACGACTGGACCTAATGGTCAGGGGTCCCTTTGCCTTTACACAGAGAGAATGCAAACCAGTGGAAGAGACTCCCTTGGAACGTGGTGGACTCTCCTTCAATGGAGGCTTTTAAACAGGGGTTGGATAGATTCTTTAGCTGTGATTTTTGCATTGCTAGGGGCTGACCTAGATGAACCTTGGGGTACACCTTCCAACTCTACAATCTATAAAAACCAAACCTGACTTCCATTGAGAACATCTTACTCTTCCTAAACCTCTGGCAACAAAGGAACTATTATAACTGGAAAGCACATTTCAATCTTACACCACATCTTTATTACGGGTGTGTGTGAGAGAAAGTGTTCTACAGTGGTACCTCAGGTTAAGTACTTAATTCGTTCTGGAGGTCCGTACTTAACCTGAAACTGTTCTTAACCTGAAGCACCACTTTAGCTAATGGGGCCTCCTGCTGCTGCCGCGCCGTCGGAGCACAATTTCTGTTCTCATCCTGAAGCAAAGTTCTTAACCTGAAGCAGTATTTCTGGGTTAGCGGAGTCTGTAACCTGAAGCGTATGTAACCTGAGGTACCACTGTACTTTCCTCCTACCACCCCATGCTTCTGTATACATTGCTCACCTTGGGATTCTAGGACTGGAAGGAGGCAAGCCCAGAACAGCAACTCATACAGAAACACAACCCTTGACAGCAAGGTCACTTTGCCATGGCTCTGCAACTGGGAGTGACTGACTGACGCCTACCTAGTTCAGAAACAGCAGAATTACCAAGTCAGCTTTCACTGGAGTTCAAAGCAGGCCACTCTCTAGACTGTTTTATTTATTTACAACATTTGTATGTCACCCCATAACATGAAGTTCTTTAGGAAACTTTCAAGGGCATATTACTCATTTCAGACTCATCAACTTCTTTCTCAAGGCACACAGTTTGAGAATCAAAGTCCTTATGGGATAAGCAAGCTTGTGTCCACCTGGGTAGTCTTATGTCCACAGTGATCCACAGAAGCAAAATGTTACCCAAAGCATCCAATGGTTGGGCCGGGCTTTCGCCAACCCGACACCCTCCAGTGTTAGAAATCAACCCTGTGAGGTAGGTTAAGAGCCTATGACTGGCCCAAGGTCACCCAGCGAGCTTCATGACTGAGGAGGGATTTGAACCTGATCTCCCAGGTCCTAGTCTGACACTCTAACCACTACACCACACTGGCTTCCTAGAGTCCTGCTGCTATGCAACAGCTCTAAAAATTATGTAGGTAAGTAAATATGGGGAAAGCAAAATGTCACCTGGAGAAGGATCTGAAATATTTTCCTTAAAGCTTGAATTTGTTTTAGTTTGGATTGTTTGATTTGATGTTTTAATGTGTTGTAATCCACCTTGAGATTTTTTTAAAGATATAAAGTGGCATAGAAATGAAATTAATAAATAATAACAATTCACTTGAAAAAGATGCCCAGACATTCCATTGTGGTGACCACAACCCAAGTTTAAGGTGCTATTTGGCGATTAGCTTATATATCTGAGTTTCCACAACTGCCTCCAGCCTCAGCCAGCATTGCCAACAGGCTGGGATGATGTGAGTTGTAGTCCCAAGCATCGCAAGGACCACAGACGGCTGGATTAGACCCAACTTTTAAGCAGGCTTTCAAGATGCACATCCAAGCTTGTATATGAGAGTTTCTAACACTGTACTGGATATGGAACAAAGCTGAGAGAACAGGGATACTGTAAGGTCACTTCTTGTGCACAACCACCAATATTTGGGCAGGATTCCCTATATCACAACCTCAGTAACAAAACCGCTCCTTATATGCTTATCCGTTCATAACTCCGGTTCAAATCCACTGAGCAACACGGGTCCGTGTAAATTTTAATATACAGTACAATCAGTATGGCTAGGAAGGGCTGAAACCCTAGAAAGCTGCTCGGAATCACAGTAGAAGAATACTGAGCGAGACGGACAAAAGGTCTGACTCAAGGCAGCTTTTATGCAGCTCCATGAAGACTAGAATCTGCCTTGCACGCAGAAGATCCCACGTTAAATCCCCAACGGAGCCTCCAGGTAGGGCGTGGAGAAGCACCCGCCAGTCCGTGCTGACAACACTGAGATAGGTAGGTTGTCAGTTCCGCCTCAATTAAAAGACAGCTTTCGCCTTTCATCCCTGTAAAACTTTTGTCGTCGTTTTTTTAATAAAGCTAACTCGACATTCATTGAAACCCGTTCGGATGGCACGCTTCTCTACAAGCGGTTCCTGACTCCGGAAGGGGGCGGGACTTCACCCCCGCTCCCCGAAAAAAGCCCGGACATTTAAAAAAATATTCCTCTCTCCCAAAAAGAAACAAGAGAAGCAAAGAGGCGGGAGGAAAAACTCGCCCTCCCGCAGGAAGATCCCGGCAGTTCAAATCGAAGGGAGGCGAGTCTCAAGCATGGTCGCTCCCCTTCCGAAGGCTTAAGGCGGCAACCCCGCCCAGTTTGCCTGGCTGGGCCTCCCAAAGCATGCTCGCCTCCTGGAGGCAGCTTAATCCGCGCGGCGGATCTTTTATATTACATTATCATTTGTATTACTGCCTCGATCGCAATTCCATGGGATATGTAGGCATTTAAAATAAAGCACGGCTTACCTCCGGGCGATTTTGTACAGCAGGACTCCGCCGGCAGCGGCGCACACAGTCACCCCCAGGCCCCCGGCCAGGCCGGCGGTGGGGCAGCCGGCCAGCAGCGCGCCGACTCCCTCCATGGCCGCTGGGCTCTGCGGAAGAAAAGGCTCAGGGGGGGAGGAGGAGGAGGAGGGAAGGGGAACTGAAAAGGGAGCGGGGGGGGGGGAGTAAACGGAATTGCAACGACCGCTGCTCGGATTCCTCGTGCGAGGGGGCGGTGGCGAAAAGAGAAGGGGGAAAAAAATAATAAAAGGCTGTTTCCACCGCGCGCTCAGCAAAGAAAGAACGGCGCCTCCTCTTAGAACGCGTCGAGGTGGAGCGTTCTTAGAACGTTCAGTTGCAGCTTTCGGAGCGCGAGGAGGAGGAGAGAAGCGCCGGATGCGGATTGGAATGCTCGGCCGAGCCTTTCGGAACGCTGAGTAACGAGCAGCCTCTTTAGAACGCGGAGTGTCCAATCGCGCGCCCGGCTCCCTTTCTCACCTCCACGCCTCACTCCCCCGCCCCCCGCGGCGCCCTCTGCTCCAACGCTTTGAAGAATTAGAAGAAAGCGCGCCCGCGCGTGGCAGTGCAAATCCAGAAAAAGCGCCAAAGGCGGAACGGGTTGATCAAGAGCGTTACCCCCCGCCCGGTTCAGTAGAAACAGCGGGTAATTGGAGCGGTTCCTTTTCTCCTCCCCTCTTTCTATAAAGCGGTATGACCTTCCCTCCACTGCCGCACAGCTCCTCCTCTTCCAGGAGGCACCGATCCGCCCCCTTCTCGCATATACCCGCTGCTGGCTGCCTCGCCTTCCAATCACCGGCACGAGGCGTGGGTAAGCATGGCTGGAGGCGGCGCGGGGAAGGAAAAAAGAATCCGAGGCGGCGATCCTTTTACGCACGCTTTCCACCTTTGGGAGTAAGCGCTGCTGAACGCAGCACGTGGCTGTGGAAGTGGGAGCTTTGCACACGCGCACACCCAAACGATTCAGGGTACGGAGCGCCGTGCATACTGAAGCACTGTTCACCCCATTGTGGAATAATGACGAAAATAAGCGATCCTTTTATGTGTGTTCACGCAGAGTGGCGTCAAAAATCAAGCGGATCGCCCTTTATTTATCTTAAAAAAAGAAAAAAGCTTGAGCGGCTCAGTCTAATAAATTTTAAAAGGAAGCAAGAGACTTCCACGCCCCCGGCTGGCAAATCGAAAATATCCGTCACGACTCACGCCTTTGAAATGCTTGATCCGTGCTTGTGGCAGGACCTTGGAGGAAGCGAGACCCCGTTTTTAAAGCTGGCTTTTCGTGCTTGGAAAAACCCCTCCTCTCAAAAGCTGATTCACGCGCGCAGGCTGGCACGATGCTGGCCTTTCACGCGGCGGCGGCGAGCACGAACACCCCCCCCCCCAAGTCGCCCACCTTTTCAGTCCACGACTCCCTCGCTGTAACGCGGAGTGGAGGCAACCGGGAAGGAGAGAAAAAAGTAGATCGTGGGAATGACTCATAGGGGTTGTAGGCTCCCCGCACACTCAGAAGTTAGGAAGTGGTGTGGGCTGCATCCATCCAACTCCTACTCAGATGAGACCCATTGAAATGAACGGACCCAAGTTAGTCATGTGCATTAACTTTAGTGGGTCTACTTCCGAGTAGGACTAGCATTGGCTTATAAGGCTTCGCTGAAAGGTTCCTAGGACAAGACTAACCTGTCAAATTAACAAATTTCATTGGGTCTACTTTGAGAAAAAGTTAGCTGGGCCGTTTTGTATACATATTTACTTTATTTTCCCTGCTTATAATGAACTGAAACGGGGCTGGATTTCCACATGGGGAAGCTTTCAAGGGCTGGCACACCAGGCATGAGGTAGAGCAACTGCACAGAGGGAGGGAGGGTGGGTCAAGAAAAATTAGATGCCCTTGCCACAACCAGACCCCCACACAATTGACTAATTCATTCAGATTGTGTGTCTAGGACCTGGACTAGTGGATTCAAATAACAAGAAAAGAGATTCTGACTGGACATCACAGTAAGAGCTGTTTGACAGTGGAACAGACTCCCATAAGATGTGGTGGACTCTCCTTCCTTGGATGTTTTTAAGCAGAGATTGGATGGTCATCTGTCATGTATGATCTAGTTGAGATTTCTGCATTGAAGGGCGCTGGACTAGAATGATTCTTAGGATGTACACTTGTTCACCCACCCAGAGACCCATCTTGTCTAGCACCTTGTTCCCAATGGCACACATCTGGGTGGCCACTGGGAGAAGCCCCGCAAGCAGGACCTCACCCCATCTAGCAGCTCTTCCCACCTGTGGTTCTCAGCCACTGGTATTCAGAAGCATTTACTGCCTCTGGCAAAGGAGGTGAAACATAGCTACCAGGGTGAGTAGCCATTGAGATCTTCCCTGAATTCATTCAATCTTCTTTCAAAGCCGTCCAAGTGAGGCATCTAGAAAACCCATAAGAAGGGGATGGAGGCAACAATCTGCTGTATGCTCTTAGGCAAGGTTTTATGCATTCTCCCCAACCCCAAACAGAATATATACCGTATTTTTTGCTCCATAAGGCGCATCTAGTTTTTTTCTTGATTCCCCCCCCCCAGCCCCAAAGAGCAAAGAAGCCAAGACAGTGAGCGGGATCCATCCCGCTGGCTGTCTTGGCTTCCTCTTTAGCCACGCGCAACATCTCCAGCCGGGAGAGGCTGCGCGCGGTCTTGGCTTCGTTTTTAGCTGCGGGGCTGGGGAAGCCCAAGCTTCCCCAGACCCCAGAACAGGTCCAGGAGCGGCGGCAAGGTTGCGAAGCCTTTGGAGCGCAGCGCGAGGTCCCGCTGTACTCCAAAGGCTTCAGACGGCTATCCCTGAAGCCTGGAGAGCGAGAGGGGTCGGTGTGCACCGACCCCTCTCGCTCTCCAGGCTTCAGCGAAAGCAATGTGTAGCCTCCGGAGCGCCGAGGCTTCGCGTTGCTATCGCTGAAGCCAAGGACCCTGCATTTGCTCCATAGGACACACACACATTTCCCCTTAATTTTTGGAGGGTGGAAAAGTGTGTCCTATAGAGCGAAAAATACGGTATTCCATGCAGTTTGGAATAACTGAATAAAAACTTAGTTGCGGGGAACCTTTGGCTCTTCCAGAGTTGCTGAGCGACAACTCCCATCAACCCTGGCCAGCAAGGATGATGGGATTTTCAGTTCTGCGACACCCAGAGGGGTATATATTCTACCTGTTAAGTGATTGGTGGGCCACTGAGCTCGCTCAGTCGTCGGTGAGCCATTTCTCTACGCTTTTGAGTCCTCCACCTCCATTTTTTTTTTGGACTTTTGCAAACTAATGTCTTGTTTCCCAGCCAGCCCTGTTTTGACTATAATCCAGTCCAGCTGAATTTGCTATTAGATGGGAGTGATGATGAGAATAACCCTGAACATGGGAGGGTTCCATCTAGCCATTACAAACACTATGGTGTGATAAAACATTTCCTCCAGATGTTTCAAGGATTCCAGATCCCATCAATCCTCAGATAGCAAAGCCAATGGTCAGGGATGATGGGAATTGTATTCCAGCAACACTCACAGATTCCCCATCTCTGCTCAAAATGTTGGACTACAATGGCCAGAGATGACCTGGAGTTCCTGGTCTAGGCCAGCAATATCTGGAGGGCCCCAGGGTCCCCATATTGGCTTAAAGCTAATTTTATTAATCATCGGGTCTAGAGACTTGATTTTTGTTTTTAAAAAGCAAAACCAAGAATCACCGTGTGAAATCATACTAGGCACCAATTTCTATGTTTGTGAAGCCTCGTATCTTCTGAGATTACAAAATACTATTCTTCCAAACATCCCATCCAACGGTTTTTGCTTCATTGGGTTGGGGGTAATAGATGAAAGACCCAAGGTGTGTTATGTAAATTAAATAGTGATTTTAATTTAGTTTTGTCGTTTTTAATTTCTGAACCTCGTCTCTTTCAAGTTAAAAAAAGGTAATAATTAACTATTAACATTTAAACATCAACACCTTTCAGAAAGCATGAATCCCCTAAGGAAGTAAATAACGAAAAAGAGAGCAGAAAATAAACTTTTTAAAAGAGAGCGCGTTATCAAGCAAAATGATCCATGATTTTTCCAACTCTCCAGTCCTGTCCGACTGTTTGAAACGGCTCTTTGCGAAGAAACTGGCCTGTGGAAGTTTTAACAGTTTTTTGTTTGTTTGTCTGAGTGCGTTTTTGATTCAAGTCTTGGTTGGCTACTTAACTCGGTCTTCTAACAGGTACACTATTAACTCGTAGGTAGACAGGACAATAGCCGTGTTTGGGATCTGCCGCATGAGCTGGGCAAAGAGTCCTCTGTAGAAGGCCAAGTAGCCCTCTTCCCGAAACACCAGCCGCGCCGTCTGGACAAACGTCTTGTACTTGGTGCCTTCCTCCCGTAGTCTTGTCCGTATAACCTCTAGGGTAGGAAAAAGAGACAAATTAAAGGTGTTGGAATAATAGATCTGTAGAGTTGGAAGGGACCTCTAGGGTCATCTAGACCAAACCCCTGCAACACCCATTTTAAGTTTTCCTCAGCGAGTTAGCTGGCGGCATAGTGTAGTGGCAAACTGTTTTGCTTGCAAGAAAGAATTTTAGAACATGAAGTTTCTGTATTTGCATAGGCTGCTGTTTTGCTGAATTCTGGTTTGCAAGAGGGGACAAGGGCACACCTGCCAAACAACCAGGTACCACCCATCCTCTTTTCAAGCATACCTCCCAGCAGGGGCTGGGAACCATTTTAGCTCCACGGGCTAGATCCTTATCAAAACTGGCAATTCCACAATGACATCAGGTGCAAGGTGCTTTCAAGTCCTGAACACGGGTCTTCAAAGCACCTTTCAAGGCAATGCTAAAACCGAGTTGGCCCCCATTGCTTTTAGGAGGGGGTTCCATGCAAACCACTTCCCAAATCAGGAAGGGTTTGCAAGAAATTCAGCCGAACCAGAAAGGATTTAAGGCCCACCCCCCAATCAGTAAATAAGTGTGTGTGTGGGGGGGTGTTAAATCCCACTCCGTTTTGTCAGCATGTCCCTGTTCCCTGCTGCGGTTTAAATCCTGCTTAAATCGTAAGGTTAAATCCTGCTCAGTTGGATGCCAGCCCACCCACTCTCTGGGTGTTCACAGCAAATGCAGGATTCAACCCTGCCCGCCCTCCCACCCACCAGATGTCACGAGAAACATCAGATGACAGGCAGATGGGCGTGGTTTGGGGGAAATGGCCCTGCAGTCAGATTTGGACCCCCTGGCAGGCACCAGATTTCTCATCCCTGTTGTACAACCAACCATGAGGGCTAGCAACTTGATTATGAATGAATGAATGAGAATAAATAAATAGCTAAGGGAATCTCAGGAAGATGAACTGAAGGAGGTCAGTGCCTGGACGGAAGCCAGTCCAGCAAAGGGTGTAGCTCACGTACCATGTGGGTAAGCAATGCATGACGCACAGCCTTTAGAAATGGCAGCAGCGACCATCAATCCGAAGAAACTTGTGGAGTTCCGCTCTGTCCCGCCAGCGGGAGAAGGGGCCAACCGGACCTCGCTCACGTGCTTCTTCAGGCTCTCATAAATAGCAAAGCAGATAATGGTCTCAGAGATCCCAGCATAGGAGGCAGTCAGCCCCCGATAGAAGCCGCGGACTCCTTCTGTCTGGTAGACATAGCGAGCACATTGCAGCGCGTTCATCTGCTTCGAACCTCTGACTCTGGAATGCAAAAAGGCGGGTGGGGGTGGAGAGAGACAGCGATCAGTACCTTACTTGAATCAAGATACGTGACCGGTGGTCTATAGCTGTTCTAGTCCTACTCCAGGAGTAGATCTACTGAAGCCAGCCATGAATTTACTATTGTAGAACTAGCATTAGCTGCAACCCAGAATTTCTCCCACCACCCTCCATCCCCAAAAATGAATAACCATCCATTTATTCCAATTTTTAAAGGCACTTTATATTTCTTTATTTATTTAGAGGATTTGCACCCTACTCTTTGGTCAAAACGGTTCCCAGGGTGGCTGATGCACCGTTGAAACAAGACAGTCCCCTTACTTGCAGGTTTACAAACTTAAGAAACACACACACACACACAGCACACAAGGGAGAGTGGACAGGGAGGGAAGAGGAAAACCAAAATCAAAGCACACACCATTTTCTAAACCAGGCTTCCCCAAACTCGACCCTCCAGATGCTTTGGGACTACAACTCCCATCACCCCTGACCACTGGTCCTGCTAGCTAGGGATCATGGGAGTTGTAGGCCAAAAAACATCTGGAGGGCCAAGTTTGAGGAAGCCTGTTCTAAAGAGTTGTTCCCATAAAGACCAGCTGACACCGTTCAAAGGCAAGGAGGTAATGAAAGAAGCCATCTCCTGCCTATCTCTCCTGCTGAGGCAGCTTGGTGGAGGTGACACAGCTGAGGGAGACAGTGGCCCAGAATAGGATGCAGCCCCCAAGCGGAAGAGCTACCCCCCCCCCGTTACAGCCCCCTCTAGAGCATCCTTTGCAAATACACCTTCCTTTCCCTTAGGTGCTGTTTCACCAGCTCAGCCCCTGGGATTACCTCCTTTCCAGCTGCATCCTGGTTTTCACCATCCATATGGGGTTCATCAGCGAGTTTGTGATAAAGGCTGCGAAACAGATGAGGGAGAAGGAAATTGGTTAGCTTGTCAAAGCACTGAGAAAAGGAAAGGACAGCCGGGAAAAAGGCAGCCTGGTGACAGGGCACATTTGGGCGCTTGCAGAAGGTCCCGGGCACATTGTCAGTTAAAGCAGATTGGTTAGCAATGATTGGAAAGATCTCTCCCTGTCCTTTAGGTGCCCGTTGAAAATGTTCCTCTTTGATCTGATTGACATCCGATGCCCTTTTAAATGTGTCGTGGGAGGAGGGATTATTGGTTTGTTTTTGTTCTTAATTTTATTATGCATTTTGTGTGTTTTATCTACAAATAAAGGGAAGTATACAAATTTTAACAACACCACCTGCAAGAAGTTTGCAAATGGATAAGAAGCATCAAGGAAAAGAGATCCTTGTTTTGGTTTTCAAGATGTGTGCACCCCCCTCCTGTATTTCATGTATTTATTAAATATGGATACTGCCCTTCAAAGATCTCAGGGTGGTTCACAGCATAAAAATATAAGATAAAAACACAAAATACATAGTAAGAACAAAGCAAACCAATAAGCCCCACTCTCACAAAGATTTAGAAAGGTTTTTATTCTGCTTAATCACAAAGCACTCTATGCAGTGCCCGTAATAAAATTGTAGATAATATACAGCTATAAACTTGAGAAGAAGCATCTCTTGCACATCCCATGGAACATCACTTACAAGTAGCTCAGTGGCAGAGCCCTGACATCTCCAGGTAGGGCTCGGAAAGACTCCCTGCCTGAAGCCCTGGAGAGGTGCTGCAAGCCAGTGTAGACAGCACTGAGTTAGATGGAGCAAGAGCTTGACAGCAGCTTCCATTTTTCAAAGACAAAGAACCTCCGGCAGCCCTCATATGGAAAATAGTTTAATGTTTCTTTCATCTCTGCTGGGGACAGTTTGACTGAAAAGCTTTTTTGAAAACCAGTCTAAAAGTAGGTATCCAAATGTCTTTGTGCGTGTGTGCTCAGCACTAAACACAAATCTAAATCCACCCTTCCACTTTTTTAAAGAGCCCATTGGCATTTCCTGCAGTTGTGTCCAGGACAGGTGGAACATCTCAAGCTGCCCTTACAAATTCAGTAAACGTCTATGCATGAAAGTGTGTGTACCACCTATGCAGGAGCTCTAGGTGGCATTGTTGAGTCATCTGTCCACTTCTGGATATGATCAACAGAGGTGGCTTGGGGGCAGAGGAAAAAGGGTGGGCAATACTACCTTAGATCACCTCTGTCCATTGGCCCACCTGGTATAACATTATCAACATTGACTTTAGTGTTTTTCTACAGTCTTATACAAGTGATCTCTCCCATCACCTGTTACCTGAACTTTTTTTTGGGGGGGGGGAACAGATCCCAGGGATTGACAGGAAGGTGCCTTACACCAAATCAGGCCCTTAATTCCATCTAGCTCAGTACTGTTTACACGGGCTGGCAGCTGCTCTGTGGACTTGTACCCCAGCCTTTATCTGGAGATGCTGGGAGTTGGAAATGGGACCTTCTGCATGCAATGCAGGTGTTCCACAGCGGAGCTAAAGGCCCTCCTGCTAAAAAGTAAATAAGATTCTAGTCCTCATGGTTCTGCATAAAGGACTGATTTGAATGGGAAGCTGCCTTATACAGAGTCAGACCACTGGGTCCCTAAAGTTCAGTGTTGTCTACACTGACTGGCAGTGGCTCTCCAGGGTCGCAGGTAAAAAGTCCTTTCTGACCTGGAGATGCCAGGGATTGAACCTGGGACCTCCTGCATGTACAACAAGTGCTCCCCCTCTGAGCCGCAGCCCTCAGCTGTTAACAGGAAGGCAGGCAATTATTTGCATTAGCCACTGCAAATTTGCATACACATGGTAGAAACATGTAAAAACCAACTGAGCAGGTAAAATGGCCAGATCAAATTAATGGAGACGCATAGCCACATTTCCCGGTAGCTTTCTGCAGAAAGGCACACGTCTCCAAAGTTATGTAAGCGGCCCATGTAACACTTGGTTTATTTCAAGCTCTGCTCTGGCTCGAGCTGGATAGCAGCTTGTGTAACTGGAGAGCAGCTGCAATACACACACAGCTGCTCTGTGCCTGGAGATCGGCACTTCTGATCCAATGCAAAAAAAAAAGGGGAAGACAAAAAGAAAGGAAATGCACACAGGTGAGCTGGTCTCAGAAGGGAGGCAGCTCCCTTATTTGAGAGACGGAAGGAAACTGAGCAGTCCTCCTTGTTTGATTCTTGTTGCTCCCTTTGTCACACACTGTTGTTTTCGCAAAGAGGAAGTCAGTAGCTGGGAATCACATGTGGGGAGAACCCTGCTGTTGCACTCAGTTCCTGCTTCCTGGCTTCCCACAGACATCTAGTTGGGAACAGGATGCTGGAATAGATGGGCCACTGGACTGATCATGCAACGTTCAAACATACATACAATGTTCAAACAAGACTTCACTTGTTACATATAATGTTCAAACAAGACTTCACTTCTCTTAAGTCACTCTCACACCAGGCAAAATTAAGGAAATGTGGCTTCAATTAGGCAAAGACAAACGTGGTGCAATATTTAATGTACACTGCTTAGAGATTTATTTTTTTAAGCAGTTTGTTTAAAATCCTTAAATAAATAAACCTGGATGTGATAACTAGGGAAATTAACCTCATTCGTTTCAGCACGCCTTTCCTGTTTGGAAAGGCCGATCCAGACACATGACTTGGTTACATCTGTTCATAAATGTTTCAAAAGTTTTAACCCTTTTTTTAAATACACTTTTATTTTTAATTGCATTTTTTCATTACGCAAGTGTCTACCATCCTGGGCTCCTTTGGGAGGACGGGCGGGATATAAATTTAAGAAATGAAATACACAGCCACCAACACCAAGCATGATCTCATGGCTCCATGTGGCAGAGCGTGAGACTCGTGTTGATCTCAGGGTTGTGGGTTCGAGCCCCGTGTTAGGCAAAAGATTCCTGCATTGTAGTGGGATAGACTAGATGACCCTTGCGGTCCCTTCCAACTCTACAATTGTATCTTGAATTTGGCCTTGTGTTTATTCACTCCTGGTTTAAAGGTGTGCCTGGCTTCACTCCTGTACAGCGTCCAGCGAATGCTGAAGATCCACCTCTTTACCCTGGCTTTTGACACCCGAGACACGAGTTTTCAGAGCCCACCTTGTACCGGTGATTTGTCGTCTATTTTAACTGTTTTAAATGTTAAATCAGTGTAATCTGCCCTGGGATCTGCTGGTGAAGAGTGAGTAATAAATTTAATGATAACAATGGACTTGCAGCCAGGCTGCTTGCCAGTCAAGTCTACCTGCCTCGGCTAGCATTCTGACGTCAGATGATTGCAAGGTGGATGGTCCCACCCACTTGTCAAAGTTAGCCTGTTGCGGGGAGGGGGAGGAGATTAAGATCCAGCCTGTTGGGCCAAAAAAGGTCTTCCCACCCACACCGGAGGCTGCCAGGCTGCCAACCCCTTAGGCTTGTTGGCCCCAATAGAGGCACAGTTACTTTTGCTCAATGCATCTTCATAAAAAGCACTAGCTGGTAAACTACATTCCCTTCGATTAGGGTTACAAACCTGCAGAACCTGCTGAGCAGACATGGACGATGTTGCTGTTCGGCACAAAGATGTTATTGAACTGCTGCTTGGCCTTGGAGTAGCAGGCAAAATAGACGGCCCTGTGGGAGAGGTAAGAGGAGGGGTGGGGGAAAGGGCTCTGAGTTCTAATCATGAATTGAAGAGGCAAAGTCAGGTTGACTGAGAGTGGGTGTCCTTGTAAAGCGATGGCCTCTGACCTTTAAAACCCCATTAAAAACAAAAACCTTGTGCAGCCTCTTAATAATGATGATGATGATGATGATGATGATGATGCAAACAAAAATAGGCAGAATGTTAGAATGATCATTTTTATTCAAACACTTTCCACTTGTCTGATCATCTGAGCACAGACTTCGCTTTGTGGTTTGGGACTACAACTCCCAACAGCCCCACAGGATGCATTTTCCACAACAGCTCAGAAAAATAAAACAAGTCAGCTGTAGCTTCGAGAAACGCTGTACATTGTGGAGAAAAGAGGCTTTAAACCCACAGCCAGAGATGTTCTGGACTCGCCAGATCTGGAAGATGGCTTGCACTGCTCTGATTACTTGCTGTGCCCTTCTTAGTTAAAAAAAGTAGCAATATATGCCCCCCCCCCCGCTTTTTTCTTATACAGCACACACATGAAAAATCCAAACTAAGCTAATACTTTATGTATTTTATTAACATCTCATTTTTCCTTCAAGGAGCTCTAGGGCTCTTAGCATAGAGTTCTTAGCCTCCAATCCCATTTTGTGCTCACAACCACCCTGCAAAGTAGGCAGGGGTGGAATGTCTCATTTCACCACTTAGGGCAAAACAGGAAATTCCGCCTTACCCTGCGGCCCGTCCCGCTGGTGGTGGAGAAGTGGCGTTGGAACTGGTGCCGATTTCCGGCAAGATGTTGCAGAAATCTCGTGAGATCCCGCATGCATCTCAAGATCTTGCGAGATTTCAGTGTTGGCGCTGGAGGCAGCGGGGAGCCTGTGGGTACACCTTGGCCTTGAGGACTTCTGCCACCTGAGGCAATGGCTTCACCCCACCTCATGAGTGGGCTGGGCCTGGAAGTAGTTTAAAAACTAGACCATTAGGTCCAGTTGTGACCGACTCTGGGGTTGCAGCGCTCATCTCCCTTTATTGTCCGAGGGAGCCAGCGTACAGCTTCTAGGTCATGTGGCTAGCATGACTAAGCCGCTTCTGGCGAACCAGAGCAGCGCATGGAAACGATGTTTACCTTCCTGCTGGAGCGGTACCTATTTATCTACTTGCACTTTGACATGCTTTCGAACTGCTAGGTTGGCAGGAACAGGGACCGAGCAATGGGAGCTCACCCAGTCACAGGGATTCGAACCACCGACCTTCTGATCGGCAAGCCCTAGGCTCTATGGTTTAGACCACAGCGCCACCCGCGTCCCGGAGGTAGTTTAGGCCTAGATAAATAGTGACTGGATATCAATAGTGCCTTAGGGCCTTGCAAGCAAACAGAAGGTCAGCGTTTTATTTCTGCGGAGGGACAGACACCTCTCCTATCCTTTCTCCCCAGTTCTGGCCCCAAAGAAGGATCCCAGAGCCAGAGCCATTAGCAAAGCGCTCCAGCTTTAGAACAAGGCTGCTATTCTCGTCCGAAAGGCTTTTTTTAAAAAATGAAACAAAACCTACAAATGTATCTTTCAGCTGGGATCTCAGTATTGTTGTCAAGGAGAAAGGCTCCTTTGGCCAGGGCTAAGCCGTCGGCCTTTGCAGGAGAAGGGGAGAAATTCCCTTTCCCAATTAAATCATTACCCTAGACTGGAGAATAAAAGAGTGTGCAAGCTTGTCCAGCGAGCTGGAAGACAACAAGATGTTGCCAGAGTGGGGCATGTACAAGGAGGAGAAAAATGAGAAACTGGGAAGTCGTTTTTAAGACACTGAGAAGCCACTGCAAATGCACACATATTATGCAAAATCTCGCCTGCTTCAGGAGCTGTGAAGGATTCTAAAGCAGTACCTCAGCCAACCCTGACTGCTGATAATCCTGTTCAGGGCTCCCTTCCGGCTGAGATGTTAACCACACATTCCATGTACACTTTTCAAGCCTACCTTGGCAACCTTGAGGACTAGAAACCTTGCTTTTATTTTTTTAAAAAAGGAAAAGAGCTGAGACTATGCAGATACAGTGGTACCTCGGGTTACAGACACTTCAGGTTACAAACTCCGCTAACCCAGAAATAGTACCTCAGGTTAAGAACTTTGCTTCAGGATGAGAACAGAAATCGCGCGGCAGCAGCACAGCGGCAGCAGGAGGCCCCATTAGCTAAAGCGGTACCTCAGGCTAAGAATAGTTTCAGGTTAGGAACAGACCTCCGGAACGAATTAAGTTCTTAACCCGAGGTACCACTGTACTGAATTTCATATCTAGGATCAACACGATCTGGAGACATGTATATCACTGGTCTGGGTCTGGTTTGTGCCTGGGAACCCCACGAATGGTGGGGTTCCATGGTGGAATGAAGGCAGGATATACATCTAAGAAAATAAATATAAAACCCTGGGAAAGGGCATGGACTCAGAAGGTTTTTCCAAATTTATGCCTTCAATATGCACAGAACCTCTCCAAGATTCCCTGTGCACATATACCACTTCAGAGGTTGTGCCCGACATTAACCCTACTCACAGTAGACCCCTTAGAATTTACAGACCTAACTTTGTAATTTTCCTTAATTTCAATGGATCTCTCTGAGCAACGTGAATGTTGGTTACGTCTCTGTCTTGAATACGATTTCCAACACACACACCCCGCAAAGACTGAGCAGATGAAATAATCCACTGCATATTTTTTAAAGCCCTGGTTTTGGCTCCTGGCAACCTTGAGCAGGTGCCCTCTGTGCCCTGTCAGGGTCTACCAACACCTGTCCCAGAATCCTCAGCAGTAGATTTACCTGCTGGCAGGACTGTTGAGAAGCTGACTTCTCCCACAGTGCTCCTGGGCCAATGATGCTATGAAGGACTGTGGGAAATGGAAGCCGTTGCCTGTTGTCGCTACCAGGTAAGTCTCTGGTGAGTTATATAACCAAAGTTATAAGCCAAGTACATTAAATGCTTCTGAAAGATTAAAAAGCAAGATGAGAACCTGTATGGTGCTGTGGCTTGAGTGCCAGACTAGGACCTGGGAGAGCAGGGTTCAAATCCCTACTTAGCCATGAAGCTCCCTTGGGCCAGTCACTCACTCAGCCTACCCTAACTCACAGGGTTGTTGTTGTTGTTGTTGTTGTTGTTGTTGTTGTTGTGAGGATTAAAAAAAAGGAGAAGTATATGCGCCACTTTGAGCTCCTTGCAGGAAAGATGGCAGGATAGGAATGAAATAAATAGATTCGTACCTTGACGGCGCAACTCCAACCAGGTTGGGCCCCAGCCCACGAAACAGCGACCGTGGCCCCTCCTTTTCCAAAATGGATCTGCAGTTTGGGGGGGGGGGTGAGAGAAGGGAGAGAAGATGAAGCAAAACATATCTGGAAAGTCTGGGATTAAGAATAGAGAGCAAGGACACAGTGAACAGAGGGGGGCCCCATTTAGCACCGTGTGGAGCTGCTTAATATTTCTAGATGGCCAAGCCCGTTATACTCACTTCAGGACCCGGATGAGGCCCGGGGAGACAGACGTCTGACGGACCACTCCTTCGCCACTGATCGTGCCCAGCTGGACTTGCGGGTAGTAGACTGTGCGGAAAGCCAGTTTCGAAGACTGGAGCCTCGTCTTGATGACTTCCAGCGGACAGGTGAAGATGGCGCCCACTGTCCCACCACACCTGGGAGGAAAAAATGTAGAAGACATCAGATGAAAGGGAAGAAACCACACGGACCTCAGTCCTGAGCATGTGATCCACCACACTGGCATGCTTATATGTGCCGCATTTAATGGTCAGTCTTTCAGCGTGGCAGCAACTACTCTCTGGAACTGTTAGGTAGGCACTTTCACTGTACACTTTTTTGCACCTCCTAAGAACATTTTTTGTTTAGCCTCTCCAAACACCTAAAGTTTAATACACAGTTTTATTTTCTAAATGCATATTACCAACTGTCAATTCATTTTATATACTGATTTTTTTGGTAGGCCAACTTATTTTTAACTTCCGACTCCCATGAAATAATTACACTGCCAATTTTCAATTTTATAGAAACCAGTTAGAGGTTTTTACGATTAAGTGGTATACAGATTCAGTTAAATAAATAATAATGTGCCTCCAGAATTCTTGGCAATGCAGAAGAGGTTCCACAACAGATTTGAGGATGCGCTCTTGGCGAGGAAGAAAGGTCCCTTGAACTTTTGAAAACCCAGATTTTAAAATACCACATACATATAATACGCCTTTGAGGCTTACACTATCAAACAAAAGCTGCTTATCCATGGCCTTGACACAGAAAAAAAGAAACTGTCCCTTCTAAACTAACTCTTTAAGAGATAAGAGCAAGAATTTATTTAGTTGCACTTTATACAACTGAATACAAATCACAGCCACTTGCCCTAGGAAGCTGCCTTGTATACCAACCCAGACCACTGGTCCACCCAGCTCAGTGCTGTCCATGCCACAAGTGGGGACCCTGTGGCCCTCCAGATGTTGATGGACTGCAGCTCCCATCATCCCTGATCATTGACTGTGTTGGCTGGGGCTGCTGGGAGCTGGAGTTCAACAGGTTCCCCATTCCCAAACTAGAGCATCACTTGCTTTTCTTGCCCCTGTGACTCTGCTCTGAGCCATGGCACTCAACCACCACTGGCAAAGCAGCTTCAGAAATCACTCCACAATCAAAAGGGCCACTTTCCAGATAAACAAGACAGGAGCCATGAAGGTCAGGTCACAGGCGAGGGGCAGAACATTTTGCCCTTTGTGCTCCAAAAGGAACTTCTTGCATGTTCCCCGGAGCCAAGGCCACAAATGGGAAGCCCCATTTTGAACAAATCAACTACCTGATTTGGTTACCTCCAAAAAGCATGGAGAGGGCAAGGCCTGCATCTAAAGCAGGTGTGGGAAGCCTTTGGCCTTGCCTACAACTCCCACCATCCCTGGCCATTGGTCATGCTTGCTGGGGCTGATGGGAGTTGTAGTTCGGCAAAAGTGGACTACAGCGCACATCAGTCACAGACAGGATGGCCAATGGTGAAGGATAAAGGGACTCATAGTGAAACATCTGGAGAGCTGAAGGCTCCCAATCCCTGGCTACTGTGTCACACCTGTAACCTGGGCACCAGGTCTATGTGTGAGAGAGGGAGAGCAGAGTCCATTGAATGACAGACAGCAGGGCCTTTGAAGACCAGCTGTTATCTGAGCTTCTCTCTGCTCTGTGTACAGAACCAGAGGTTTGACATTGGCTTTCAAGCTCTGCAAATACAGCCACGGCCAACGCAATCAGGTTGCATTCCTTCCCCTCATGGTACACAAGCCCTGTGCTGTTCACATGTCCATGGAACCTAAAAGAGGATCAGAACGGGGAGATGAGGAGAGGGAGAGACAGTTCATTGCAACCAGCCTGAATGTGTTCTGACAGTCTAAAGATTTTAAAAACGGAGCACCTCAAAAATGCAAACAATGGTTGGCGGTCAACATGCACCCACCCCACTACCTTGCAAATACCCTACAGCAAGCAACTGATGGACACACATCTGGTTGAAGGAAGGAGGGACTAGGTGCAACAAACATGTCTACCTAGGAATGAACGCTGGTTACTGAAATAACACTATGCATGGCTTGCGTGTTCTAAAGCATCTCTGTGCATCAAAGAGACTAGAACCTTGGCTAAGCGGCAGGAAAAAAATCCAATTCTTGGGCTGCCAAGAATGACAATTAAAACCTTGTGTGCGTGACAGGAGTGGCCTGATCCCCTGGCCACTCCATTTAATCCAGTGATCACTGCGTGCTGGCATCCAATGGATGTCAGGCCATGGTATGGGGTCCTGGGTGGGCACAGGAGCACCTTCAAAAAAAGCAAGTAACATGAAGGCAGTGTATAAAATGGGCTACTCCCTCCAACGGTGCCGTCACTGTGCCCCAGTTATACAATTTTAGAAAAGGAACAAAGATGCTATCGGTGGCTAAGCTTTTTCTCCGCGGGCTTTTTATAGAGCTTCTTAGCAGCTACGCCTGCTGCCAAAGGAGGCCAAGAGAGGGTCATGTGAAAATTATACGGAAAAGCCAAGAGGGAGAGAAGGGGACTGACAGCCGGATGAACCCCCCCCCAAGTCACTGGCTGGCAGGTGAAGGATTTGAGACCCCTCTTTGCTCTTGTTCCTGCCCCCCCCAATCATTTATTGCAGGTCTGGGGAACATTTGGATCTCCATATGCTGCTGAATTTTAACTATGGAGAGGGATGATAGGAGCTGTAGTTCAGCAACAGTTTAATAATTGGTGCACAAGTTTGATTTCCCCACTTTTCCCTCCCTGTCTTTTTCCCCTTGTGTGTCATGGTTGTTTAAAAAAAAGATTGCAAGCCTGTGGACAGAGACGGTTTTGATGGTGTGTAAGCCCCTCTAGGAGCCTTTTTGGCTGAAGAGCAGGGTGCAAAAGGTCCAGATCAGCCTTTCTCAACCTTGGGTCCCCAGATGCTGGTGGGACTACAGCTCCCATCATTCCTGATCACTGGTCCCGGTAGCTATGGATGATGGGAGTTGTAGTCCAACAGCACCTGGGGGCCCAAGGTTGAGAAAGGCTGGTCTAAATAAATAATAAACACAAGATCCAGAGGGCCACATGTTCACCACACCTGGTTTACTGCATACAAAAGTTTCCAGTTAGGCAGGAAACATAAAGAGCCCTGCTGAATCAGGCCAAAGGCCTATCTTGTTCAACATCCTGTTCTCACAGTGGCCACCCAGATGCCCCATGGGAAGCTCAGAATCAGGACCTGTTTGCAACATTGCTCTCCCCATTAGCAATCCCAAGAAACTGGTATCCAGAAGCAGTGTTCAAAATTAGCCAGGTGCCAGGCGCATTTTGCACCTAGCTATCAGCTACTTGCGGCCAAGGGAAGATGCCCAGGTGCCAGGATGATGACACCTGTCGTCTCCACCATCTGGAGGTGCATGCCTGGGGATCCTTGGCTCTTGACTATTTTCACACACCAGCAAAACATCCTGTAGAATTCTATCCAGTATATTTTATCTGCACAATCAGAATAAATTTCAGGGACCAAACAGTTTTATTGAAAAACAATTTTAGAGCTGTCTGGCCCCAAAATGGCAGCTAGGTATTCTGTTTTGGCGACTAACTCTAGTTTAAGGAGCCATTTGGCATGTACCTTAAATATCTGAGTTTCTAGCATTGTCCACAAACATACAGTGCTGACCAGAGGATAGAGGCAGAACATAGTCATTGTGGCTAGTAGTCACTGAGAGCTTTTTCCATGAACTTGTCTAATCCTTTTGACAAAGCCATCCCAACTGGTGGCCCTCAGTGCCTCTTATAGGATTGGATTCCATTGTTTTGAACGGACGCTTTGCAGAAATGCTATAACTTTTGTCTGCCCTGAGCCTTCCCTTCCATTACAGTATTTATTAATGCAGTAGTAAATTGCAAAACAAACTGAGCCCAGCAGCAGGTTAGCAAATGACAGCAAGCCAGACGGCTCCACAAGACAGGGCATGAAAGCAACAGGTGTCTCCCCGTTATTTATCCTAAGCACCCTGAAAGATGGACTTCCTCTGTAAACTGGCTCCCAGTACTTTTCTGAGCACAATTCAAAGTGTTAGTGCTGACCTTTAAAGCCCTAAACAGCCTCGGTGCAATATACCTGAAGGAGCGTCTCCACCCCCATCGTTCTGCCCGGACACTGAGGTCCAGCAACGAGGGCCTTCTGGCGGTTCCCTCGCTGCGAGAAGCCAAGTTACAGGGAACCAGGCAGAGGGCCTTCTTGGTAGTGGCACCCGCCCTGTGGAACGCCCTCCCACCAGATGTCAAAGAGAAAAATAACTACCAAACTTTTAGAAGACTTCTGAAGGCAGCCCTGTTTAGGGAAGCTTTTAATGTTTAATAGGTTATTGTATTTTAGTGTTTTGTTGGAAGCCACCCAGAGTGGCTGGGGAAACCCAGCCAGATGGGCGGGTATAAATATTTTATTATTATTATTATTATTATTATTATTATTATTATTATTATTATTATTAACGGAGGCTCCATGAAGCTAAGCTGTTCAAATAAGCTCCTGCTGCTAAGCTTCCCACCTTCCACAAACTAGCTGAACTGCATCTTAATAGATATTTTAAAAAATCAGCATTCTGAAATTCCGCAATGTAGGATCTATAATGGCTTGTTTTTTTGTATATATGTATTATGTACACAGAAATATGACAGGACACAAGCGTATCAGATGACACTTAAAACAAAACAAACTGAAAACACCCACTGATTACTGTACAATTCAAGCCATCTACTGTAAACACCCACACTAATATTTTCAGGTATTGCATTACTCGTTTTCTTTCCTCTTTCCGCAGGAACACTGTCAATCAAAAGCACGGCACTCAGATACGGTAAATCCCAGTGCAGATGAGATCAGGCATATTAAACAAAAAGGAAGTGAGGGCTACCTTTGGCAGATGAAGCAACAGCAGATGACAAGTTCCATAACTCAACATGACCGGAGGAGGAGTACAATTGTGGCCTTATATTTGTATGCACCATACTAGGGTCTGTGCCCCAACTTGCTCCATTTGCCAACCCCACTGCCATTCCCCAACCTTCACTCCCTAGAGTGCCCCCTTCTCACCCCATGCAACCGCTAAGCTTTCTTTTCTTGACTTCTTGGATTGTTCTTCATGCAATTCCCAGTTTGTGATACGGCTCTGCAAATCCTCTGAGTGACGACAGCCTTACATTTTTATGTATAGAGGAAGAAATTCAAACCCTTCCCCAGCAAAAATCAGCAACGGATCATTCACACACGCTCACACAGAGACGGTATCATGGTGCGTCAACCAGTAAGTTGGCCTTCTGTGGGCTTCCTTCTAAAAGTAAGGCGCAAGGTTACCAGGCGCGATGGCATGCTCCTCCAGCCGCCCCGTTTAGTGCGAAGAATGTTTTGATTGCACGCACACCCACACGCCCTCCGACGAGCCCCCTGCGAGTGATATCACATGTTTTGCAAAACATTCCGACTTCTCTCCAAGACTTGGCAGACATCCTCAGAGCACCAGCTGTTTACCTCTTCTGCCAGGCTCAAACTCTTTTTAACCTTCTCCACAGAGACTGCTCCCCATGCCTAGCTTATATATCGAAAGGGAGCATTGCAGATGGATGGCCTCATAGTTCAATGGAAGCAGCATAAGCTGTACATTCAGCAGGTGCCAGGTTTGATCCCTGGCATCTACAAGTAGAGATGATAAAAGTGGTGGGGTTTGGGAGAGACTTAGTCCCCAAGCATCTCGGAGGTCTGCTCACATCCTGAGCAAAATTGGTCGCAGAATCATAGAATTGTAGAGTTGGAAGGGGTCCTAAGGGTAATCCAATCCCCTGTAGGTAAGTTCCAAGAAGCGTGGGTATAGTTCAATAAACCGTGCGTACCTTTTCGTGCACTCAAATCTGTTTCCATGCTGTGGGAGGTGGGGAGAAGGGTTGTGGCTCATTGTGGCTTTGGGCAAGCTGCTGGCTTTCAGTCTCAATTTACCCCATCTGTAAAATGGGGCAAGTGGACCTCAGTAACCACACAAAAGCTTTTCAAGTGCTTTGTGAAAGAGAAGTATAGACTACAAGACCAATTTGAAGCAGTCCTTGACAACCTGGTGCCCTCCAGATGTTTTGGACAAAGCCTCCCGTAGCCACAGCTCAGTGACAGAGTGTCAGCTCTGCACACCAAAGTTTCCAGCCTCAATCCCAAAATGCATCTCCAGGCAGTGATGGGAATACAGAGTTAGATGGACCCAATGGCTTGCCTCTCTATAAAGCACCTTACTATGCTTCTAGATTAAGCTAACAGTTACCCAATAGAACCATTTAAAAATAAAATAAACAAATTTGGCAACCAAGACTCACACCATTCACTCAACCAAGGAATAACCAATGTATTAAATCAAAGAGCTGTCCTGGGTGCGCAAGCCGTTCCCTCTGCTGTACACCTGCAACCCCATGCGCCGCCACATTAATAGCTGCACCGTCAGCATGAACGGTTCACAGATGTCACTGTGGATTTCAACAAAGCACATTGAGCAACTCTGGAGGCCTGGAACAGCCGGTGCAAACCGGCTCTGCAGAATAATTAATTATCCTTTGCAGCAACCAATTCTGCAGGCACTGGGGGTGGGGTTGTTCCTTTATCCACATTCATGCCCCCAAAACCAGGAAAGCTACTGAAAAGCAGCCTGCTGTGGATCCAAGGGAAACATTTTGCATCATTCCCAAGAAGAGCCAAACATCTCAGATGTGCAGAGGAACGAAGGAAAAGCAAAACAGTGAGGGGGGTGGGTTAAAAAAGAGGATTTGCAGCAGGTACGGGGAGACATCCATCACAAGCTGACATCTCGTGTCACTGACAATCACTGTAAGCAATACTGAGCTACATGGACCAATGGCGTAATCAGTATAAGGCAGCTTCCTTTGTTCATATATTTTAAGGGAACAGCTGTAGCTCAGTGGTAGAGCATCTGCTTTGCACACAGAACCCCCCAGGTTCCATTCCTAGGTACGGCTGGGAATTGTCCCCTACCTGAAACCCTGGAAAGCTGATGCCAACCGGTAGGCATCTAGGCTGAGCTAGATGGACCAATGGTCCAACTTGCTGTAAGGCAGTCTTCTATGTTCCTATTTGTCCCAGGTGTTGTTGGAGGGGATGGATGCCTTTACTACTGGGGTGGGCAGCCTGTGGGTCTCAGCCTCCTTTCAGAAGCCATCCACAAGCAATAAGTATTGAACTCTTGGTTTCGAGATCATCAAGGAAACCCAGCCTTATGAGGGATGGTTGAGGGAGCTGGGTATGTTTAACCTGGGAAAGAGGATGCAGAGATAAGATATGATAGCCATCTTAAAATATCTAAAGGGCTGTCAAATGGAGGATGGAGCAAGCTTGTTTTGTCCTGCTCCAGAGGGTAGGACCAGAACTAATGGATTCAAGTTACAAGAAAGGAGATTGCGACTAAACATCAGGAAGAGCTTTCTGACAGCAAGAGCTGTTTGACAGTGGAACAGTCTCCTAGGAGACGCAGTGGATTCTCCTTCATTGGAGACTTTTGAGAAGAGGTTGGATGGACATCTGTCATGGATGCACTAGTGGAGATTCCAACATTGCGGGGAGATAGGACTAGATGACCCTCACTGTGCCTTCCAGCTCTACAATTCTTTGATTCTACGATCTCCTGAGCATGGGATGGGAGAAAGAAAAAGGAAGTGGGGAGAGCCAGAGATAAAGAAAAGGGGGTGACCCAGAGAGAGGAGGGGGCAAAATTAAGGACGGCAGGACAGGGGGTGACCCAAGGAAATGAAAAAGGGGGCCACTGATTCTGGCCCCATCCATCACTCATGAAGGAATGTGGCTCTCAAGAAGATAAAAGAGGCTGCTGACACCCCCCCCCATTTTAAACATTCAATAAAACAATAAAGAGTAAAATAAAACAAACTCTTTGCCACTCAGGTTGATTAATGTTTAAGTTGGGCCAAGCGAGGCCCAGACAGGTCTCCCTCTTGCCCCACAAGCTCAAATTGAAGGGTGGGGGGGAGCTGACTTTTTTCCTGCTGCTTTGTTTCCTGCCAGATATATATTAAAGCAAAGGGAAACAGCTAACACCAGCTCCCTCCAGCACTACAATGCAGGCAACGCCAGGAACTTAGCAAAGACAATGGCCTGCAGTCAACGTTACTCCTACTCATGAGTAGTCCAACTGAAATTAGCGAGCCTAAGTTCACCCATGTGGGACTAACCCGTTCATTTCAGTGGGCCACCTCTGAGCAGAACCTAGCAGGACACAAGCCAGTGCTTTTTGCACAAATAATGCACAAGCAGCTCATGGAACTTGTTGCAAATGACTGCTGGCTTTTGACAGCATTTTGAGAGGGGAGAGGTCCCATAACAACCAGCAGTCATGCTAACTGAATGGATCACCCTGGCTCAGAGGCAGTCTACCTTTAAATGATAGGCACCAAGGACAAATGGCAGGGAAGAAGCATTTGCATCAGAAGGACCACTGCTGGGCAAGAGGGTGGTGGGCTGGAGAAAAGAGGAAGCCTGGCTTAGCCCAAGGGTCAGGTACAAGTGATGGTTGGTTTGTGTGTGTGTGTAAAGATTGGCGGAACAACAATACCCTCCATCCACCATTAATAGACCCTATCTTTAAGGCAATGTCAGAAATTAGCCAAGTGAGTTTTGTGACAGGTGTGGGTCCAATTGCAACCACACGGAGGTCTCTGGGTGCCAGGTTGGCAACTCACATCTCCATCTGGCTGTCCCCTCCAGCTTTCGTAAGCAGAACAGCTTATTTATTGAATGTATATATCACCTTTTCCTGCAAGGAGTACATGGTTCACCCCGCTTCCTCAGTTAATCCTTACAACAGCCCTGTGAGGTAGGTTAAGGGGCTGTGACTGGCCCAAGGTCACCCAGTGAGCTTCATGACCGAGTGGGGATTTGAACCCTGATCTCCCAGGTCCTAGTCTGACACTCTAACCGCTACACCACACTGGTTTCCTAGAGTCCTTTTGCTATGGGGCAGCTATATAAATAAGTAGATATATATGGGGAAAGCAAAATGTCACTTAGAGAAGGATCTGAAATGTTTTCCTTGAAGTCTGAATTTGTTTTATTCTGGATTGTTTGATCTGATGTTTTCGTGTGTTGTCAACTGCTTTGAGATTTTTTTCTTTAAAATATAAAGTGGTATAGAAATGAATAATAAGTCTTATTGTAAAAAATCATAATAATATGGTGCCTAGACATTCTATTGTGGCGCTTGTAACCTAGGTATAAGGTGCCATTTGGTGATTAGCTAATATATCTGAGTTCCTAACACTGCTTTAAGGAACTTTGCCCAAGGATCTTCTCTGCTTAAGTGAAGGAGAAACCATTTAGCTTGGAACAGCAATTATTGACTATACTGCAGAGCTAGAAAATCCCATGTGCCTGGTTGCCTAGACATCTTAAAATAATGTTGGCACCTAGAGAACTATTTTTTTATTTATTCCCTCAGCAGATTCCCATGGCTAAGGAAAGGAAGGAATCACTTCAGGGAAGGAGCACACTTTCCAGCATTTATTTAGAACAGGCATAGGCAAACTTGACCCTCCAGATGTTTTGGGACTACAACTCCCATCATCCCTAGCTAACAGGACCAGTGGTCAGGGATGATGGGAGTTGTAGTCCCAAAACATCTGGCGGGTTGAGTTTGCCTATGCCTGATTTAGAACATTAAAAGACTGCCTTTCAACATGAATGCATTATTATGATCGTCTGATTTTTTAAAACACTGCATGAAGCCCATAAAAAATAACTGAACAAACACAAAAGAAATAAAGATGGTGAGGATTTGCAAATGCTTTGATGGAACGGAACAGTTTTCACCCACAAATGAGAGGTGATGCAGTAAAGATGCAGACGTCCTCTGAGAGGAGGAGCCACCACAACAAAAGGCCCTGCACTGAGGCAATTACGACCAAGCCTACCCCAAAGGACAAAAATCAGGGTGACATTCATGCCATACACTTAAAGCACTATGTCACCACTTTAAACAGTCATGGCTTCCCCACAAAGAATTATGGGAACTGTAATTTGTTCAAGGTGCTGGGAGTTCCTTAGGAGACCCCTGCCTGCTCTCAGAGCTGCGACTCCCAGTGTTCCCTGTGAAGAGGGACCGATTGTCCAACCATTCTGAGAATTGTAGACCTGGAAGGATAGAGACACCATGTCTAGTAGCTGTCGATAGCCATATCCTCCACAGATTTGTTTAATCCTCTTTTATAGCCATCCAAGCTGGTGGTCATCATTGGCTTGTCCTGCAGGAGCGAGTTCCATAGTTTAACTATGTCCTGCATGAGCAAAGACTTTCTCTCACCTGACCTGAATCGTTCAACATTCAGCTTCATGGGATGCTCACGGGTCCCAGTGTTATGAGAGAGGGAGAAAACCTTTCCCTCTATCCACTTTCTCCAGACCATGTATCACTTTAGACACCTGTCACCTCTTGCCTTGCCTTTTCTCTAGCCTAAAAAGCCCCAAATGCTGCAACCTTTCCTCTCATAAGGGAGTTTCTCCACCCCCTCAATCATTCTGGTTACCCTTTTTCGAACCTTTCAAAACTCTGCAGCACCCTTGCTGAGGTGGGGCGATTCACTTCCAAAATCGATCTTGGCAACTCACGCCAGCCAGTGAGCCAAGCTGCATATTCAGGATCGAGCGCTTAATTTTGGGGGGCAGGGTCCAGACCCAATACAACTCCCTCAAATGCTGGCTCTGAAGATACATACAGAATACACACAGATCTATGAATATATGCAAGCAGAATAGCAAATGGGGGGGACCTAATTGTTTTAACAACCACACCCTATTAAGGGTTTCCACATGCAGGTCCAAATCTCAGGGCCACACCAGGGAGAAAGTGCTGCTATACTGGCATTCCGCCTTGAAGGGACAGCTTTATATAAAGGTAGGCAGGAAGCCCTTAAGCTAATTAAGTATCTTTCATCCTGGATTCCATCATCTTGCGGTGGAGAGAATCTAAGCCCTAAGTAATTATTTATACAGATTTGGAAAGGAGGGAGCGAGTGGGAAAATAAAAGCTTGCAAAGGAATGCAGATACAGTGGTGCCTTGCAAGACGAAAAGAATCCGTTCCGCGAGTCTCTTCGTCTTGCGGTTTTTTCGTCTTGCGAAGCAAGCCCATTAGCGGCTTAGCGCTATTAGCGGCTTAGCGGATCAGCTGTTAAGCGGCTTAGCGGATCAGCTGATAAGCGGCTTAGCGGATCAGCTGATAAGCGGCTTAGCGGATCAGCTGATAAGCGGCTTAGCGGCTTGGGAAAAAGGGGGGGGGAGAGGGAAAAACCCCCGCAGGAACTTGCAAGACATTTTGGTCTTGTGAAGCAAGCCCATAGGAAATTCGTTTTGCGAAGCACCTCCAAAACGGAAAACCCTTTCGTCTAGCGGGTTTTCCGTCTTGCGAGGCATTCGTCTTGCGGGGCACCACTGTACAGTACTGAGAAAACCGCCTCCTGTATTTCAAAAGTGTGATCCTAAGCACACTTCCCAGGAAGTAAGGTCTATTGAACTCACAGAATCATAGAACTGCACAGCTGGAACGGACCTCAGGGTCCTTGCAATGCAGCAATCTCAACTCAGTGGACCCTCCGTAGATGCAATGATGCCTTGGATTAAACTAAAATAAAAGAGTCTTTGTTACAAAGGCTTCGTCCCTGTGGGTCCCCTGAAACCAAATCCAAACCTCTGGGGGTTGCATCCAATGTCCGTCCTACACTGAGTAGACACAATGAAATTAAAGAACATGGCTAGCACAAGTCCATCAATTCAGTGGGTCTACTCTGAGTAATAGTATATTTTATTACATTTATATCCCACCTCAAGGGTAAGTACATAGTTCTCCTTCATATTTTATCCTCACAACAATCCTGTGAGGTAGGCTAGACTGAGAGGCAGAAGGTTACACCTAAGGCCAAGTGGGGATTTGAACCCTGGTCTCCCCCAGGTCTTAGTCTATAACACTCTCCAGGGTTTCTCAAACTTGGGTTTCCAAGTTGTTGGACTACAACTCCCATCATCCATAGCTAGCAGTGGCAAGGGAGGACAATGTTTGAGAAACTAAACACTATGCCGCACTAGCTCCACATTTTATAAAGCATCACACACATTATATGAAAGAATAACATGACTAAGGAATCACTTAGTTGTGATTCCTGCAATGCAAGGGGTTGGACTAGATGACCCTTGAGGTCCTGTACAAATCTATGCTTCTATGAATTTCAGAAGGCCATGTTCATTGATGTCACAGCTTTGAAGGCATGGTATGACTATGTATACTTGGTCAGGTGGGAGGAGCGTAAAAAGTGAAGTCAGAGGGAGATGAAACACAGGAAGTTACAGAAAGTGCTAATTACGGTATGTACTGAAAGCTGACAATTCACAAAACAGTTTCTGATGACACAGACAGATAACCTGTCATTAGAAAGCCAGTCAAGGCATACAATGCGGGGAAATAATCCTCTGTCTTGGTTCAGTCTGCAAGTAACAGCACTGAAACTCTTGAGGCACTGATGTAATAACGAAGAAAGTTACCATTTTAAGAAAACAGTCATTGCACACAAGAGAAAACAAGCATTTACACACACACACACACACAGAGAGAGAGAGAGAGAGAGAGAGAGAGAGAGAGAGTAGGGATTACAAGTCAGTCTGCAATTCCCTCCCCATATACAGTGGTACCTCGGGTTACATACGCTTCAGGTTACATACACTTCAGGTTACAGACTCCGCTAACCCAGAAATATTACCTCGGGTTAAGAACTTTGCTTCAGGATGAGAACAGAAATCGTGCTCCGGCGGCACAGCAGCAACGGGAGGCCCCATTAGCTAAAGTGGTGCTTCAGGTTAACAACGGACCTCCGGAACGAATTAAGTACTTAATCTGAGGTACCATTGTAGAGGGCACATTTTCTAAAAACACAGCACAGATCCATCCCCAAATGATATTGAGGCTGGCATGGAATCCTGTGTGCATCTATATGGGAGAAAGCACTAATGACCCCAGAGTAGACTTCCTTCTGTGTAGACACAGGAAAGTTCCCTTATTCAGAGTCAGACAATTGCCCCATCTAACGCAGTACAGTACTGCCTACACTGACAGGCAGCCACTCTCCAGTGTTTAAGGCAGGGTATCTCTGAGCCCTACCTGGAGATGCTGGGGATCAAACCAGGCACCTTCTGAGCTACATCCCTTCCTTATAAACATGCATGGGAATGTGCTCTGCTTACTTAGAAGTCGGTTCTATTTTTAAAAGCTGAGTTTACTTCCCATGTAAGAAGAGACCTAGATCTGAGATCCAGGGTCCTTCCTCCGTCACCATGGATCAAAACACCACACACACAGCGTGCTGCACAAAAAAGATACCCAGACAGCACTCTTGCTTACAAAACACAAAGCTGCCTCAGTTCTACTCTGGCCTGGTATGATGCAACGCTTGGACAGATATATCCGTATAACATCCCTCTTTGCCCAAGAACCAGCGCAGAGCAGACAAGGCAGCGTGAGACTTGCAGCCAGGAAGCAACAATTTATAATGCAGTATTTGCCTAAAGCATGACAAATGAAAAGGGGGAGCCGAAAGCCAAGAGTAAGCTAGCTAGCTAGCTGGGTTGGGTGTTTTTTTAGTAGTGATGGAGGGGAGAGCAGGATTTCCCTACACTTTGCTAACCACAAATAAGCAGATGCATGAAGCAGACTTTGGAGGGAGGGACGGATCACACACAATTTAGTGTCTCTGCACTCCCAGATTAGTTGTCTATAAAAAGCAAGCCGGGGAAACCCACATCCTCAGAACGTGGAAGTCCTTTCTGAATAGAACAAGGACTTAAAATAATAATAATAGAAATGCTTTTATTTTCACTTTCAAGACAATTAAAAAAGAGGCTATGGTACAGTACTTCCAAACAAACAAACAAACCACAGACACATTCTAAAGTCTCCCCAGATTCCTGCCTAAGATCTGGTCATGCCTGTTCAGGTATCCATTAGGCCCAGGATGGCAAGAGGAACGGGTCTGCCCCAACCTTTCAATGCATGCAATAAACCTGCCTTGGGATATAATAGAAACAGACTTCGCCAACCTGGCGCCCCCCAGAAGTCTTAGACTACAACTACATTGGGAGTTGTAGTCCATAGGAAGCTGCCTTATACAGAGTAATACAACTGTCCCATTTAGCTCTGAATTGTCTGCACTGACTGGCAGCAGCTCTCCAGGGCTTCAGGCACAAATTCTCTTCCAGTCCTACCTCCACTGGGGATTGAACCAGGAGGCTTCTGCATGCAAAGCAAGACACCCCACCAGTGAGCTGTGGCTGCAGGTGTAGCCCAAACCACTTTAGACCATTGCTCTTGTAATGTACACTTTTCATCTGTAAAGCACTTGAAAAGCTCTACTGTTCACTGAGATATGTTAGTCCCATTTTACAGACAGGGTGGTGTTGGCTGAGAGAGCCAGCAGCTTGCTCAAAGCCACACAATGAGTTCACGCCTGAGCACAGGTCTGATCTTGCTCTGCTGGGAAAGTAAAGGACCAAAAATAAAAGGGCCTAGTCCAGTGTCCAATCACAACCTTCTGGAAAGCTCACAAAAGGACAGAGTCCTGCATTTATACATGGATGCAATGAAATGGCACACCCTGCATAATTATTTCCAACCTTCTGAAAAGCCATTTAAGGCACTAGCCATGAGGGAATAAGTAAACTGGCCTACCTCACAGGGCTGCTGTAAGTGCATTATTATTTTTATTACATTTACAGCCTGTCTTTCCTTCAAGGAGCTCAACACAGTGCTGATTCTCACTGACACATGTGCATATTTTACCCTTACAATAATCCTGAGAGATAGATCAAGTTGATGGAGGGCAAACTGGCTCAAGGGCACCTGGTGAGGTTCATGGTTCAATTGGGGGATTTGAACCCAGATCTCCCTGTTTCCAGTCTGACACTCAAACCCAAGAAAGGGGAACCTGCAGGCTTCCAGATGCCCCGACTACTGGACCATGGGAGATGGAACCCAAACGCGCCTGGAGGGCTGCAGGCTCCTACACCCCTGGCCTAACCACTATGCCACATGTGTACAAACACAACAGACATTCTAAAGCACTAAATGAATGCCACAAGCTATCACCAGCAAGGGGTTATGAAGTGTGTGGGGAGCACATGTGTATGTTTGTGTTTCCTTATAAATAAACAAGGCCTACTAGGTTGGATGGAAGGTTCATTTATCCAAGCATTTTGCTTCCAATAGAATGTGCACTGCTGGGCACTCCTTAGCAGGTATTCTCAGGACCTCAGAGGTAGGCTGTGCCTGTATATGGATGTACCATTTTGAAGTCACGGAAGAGAAAAGCAAAGAAGAGGGAAGGTAGGAAGAAAGAAGAGGAGAATGTGGAAAGGGGTGAATGGAGGAAAACATAAGAAAAGCCTTGCTGGATTAGGCCAGTGGCCCATCTAGTCCATCATCCTATTTTCACAGTGGTCAATCAGGTGCCCGTTATGGGAAGCCTGCAAGCAGGAACACAAGAGCCCTCTACCCTTCTGTGGTTTCTGGCAAGTGATATTCAGAAGCATTAGCTTTTTACTGCCTCTGACCCTGGAAGCACAGCATAACCATCATGGGCAGTTGCCATTAACAGCGTTATTTTCTCCCCACCCCCTTGAAAGAGGAGGCTGAGAAAATGGGTAAGATGAGGATAATGACATAAAACAAAGCAGGGTGATATATAAAGAGAGACAGAATGAAGATTTGAGACAACAAATAAATGGAAATTCAGAGAGGGAGAGGAAGGGTAGTGGTCAAAAGGGAAGGCAAGAAAGAAGAGATGAATGGAGAGAAGGCGTTCATGTGAGAGAAAAATAAATAGAGGGAATAATTTATTTATTATATATTTCATAAAAATCAAAACACCGCTTGATTGTAAAAAACAAATAAATTCAAAGCGGTTTACAGAAGACTGATGAATGGAGGAAGAAGGGGATGGATGGGGGAGATTAATGAATAAAGTGTGGGAGGGGGGATAATGAATGAGGATGGGGGATAAGGATGAATGGGGAGAAAACCTAACGCTTTAAGGATGAGCCCAGAAGGATGAATGAAATGAGGGAGAAGGACTCACCCTCCAGCGAAGAGATGCAGCAGCGTGCTCTTCTCCTGCGTGGGTCCGGCCATGCCTGCTTAATTGCCTGCCTGCCGGCCCGGCCCCGTCCGGTCACCACAATCCCCGCAGTTTCTACTGCTGCTTCCAATGCCGAGGACGGCCAGGCAGAACTGGGCCTGCGCCAACACAGCCAGCCAGGTCACGCGACGCCGGCCGCCAGCTCCACGTGCATAACGAGCCAACCACGAGGCAGCCTGGCCGGCTGCGAGGTTAAAACTAAAAAAAAAAAAAGTAGGCGTGGCGCCGGCTCTGACGTCGTCCCGTTCCGGAGGCGGCGATAGGCTCCCCGCGACGCAGGCAAGGGGGCGCGGCGGCCGGCGCAATAGAGTTCAGCCCACGATGACTTAAGAAAGGGAGGTGGGGCCAGCGTACAGTTTCCTTCAATTTTAATTTTATGAATGGAGCGCGAAGGGAGGGGGCGCAGGGGATTGGCGCATTCTGAGAGGGGTGGGTGGGGCGATGAGGGGGTTTGTAAGTGGTTTGAAGGTTGTGGTCCATGGCGCGTTTACTTGCGAGTAAGAAGCCCCCTCCATCTCTCATGGTTAAGCACAGGATCTGTCTGCGACTCTGCAGAGTCCGATGCAGTAAAAAGACAACAAAGGGTTGTATCCAACTAAGTTTTACTCAAACGCAGGCCTATTGAGTGATATCCAATTGCCAATGGCTAGTTCGATTTAGAGTAGACCCACTGAAGTTAATGGTCATAACTCACTTAGGGTTCATTCTCTTCAATGGATGTACTCTAAGCAGGACTTGGCGGGGCATTACCGATTTTTAAAATTATTATTTATTTTCCACCTTTCTCCAAAGGCACCTCAAAACATAAATTAAAAACTGATACAGTTAAAAGCACAACAATCAGTTATAAACATATTTATAAAGCATATTAATAAGTTACCATATTGAAAAACAACACTGAATCAAAACAGTGTAATTTAAGAGCACAAGAGGAGAAGAAAATATACAACACTACGGCACTCGCTCCCACAAGATGCAGTGCTGGCTGGCTTTGGATGGCTTTAAGAGGGGATTAGACAAAAAGAGGCAGTGGTGAATGTGAATGTACATCTAGGGAGGGTTAAGGACATTGCAGTTGTTTTATTTCATTTTATTGTTGTTTGTTAGCCACTTTGAGTCTCTTAGGAGAAATGGGTGGGGTAGAATTCTATAAAACAAACAGCAACAACAACAACAACTGGGGCACATATTGCTTTGGATGCTATTCCGGGCCTCCTCCAAGCCTGTGGTGGAGCCAGTCTCCTTGTTCAGCACATGGCCCTAGCCAAGTCTGTTAAGCATCTCTCTGCATGACTAAAGACAAAATAAAAAAATTCCTTCCAGTAGCACCTTAAAGACCAACTAAGTTAGTTCTTGGTATGAGCTTTCGTGTGCATGCACACTTCTTCTGCATGCACACGAAAGCTCATACCAAGAACTAACTTAGTTGGTCTTTAAGGTGCTACTGGAAGGAATTTTTTTATTTTGACTATGGCAGACCAACACGGCTACCTATCTACTACATGACTAAAGAGTTAGTCTTTAGTACAGGTGCATTGCCATAGAAATGCCGCCCTCCCCAGACTGGGGGTAAGGATTGGTGGGTATGGGAGAGCAATAGCCCAGGGGTCAGTTTTATCTTGGCTTATGGCCAACTGGAGAGAGCTTTACTTGGGGGAAGTGCCATAGCTCAGCAGCAGAGCATCTCTTTCACATGCAGAAGCTCCCAGTTTCAGTCTCTGGCAACTCCAGGTAAGGCTTGGAAAAGATCCTGCCTATAACCAGAGAGCTGCTGCCAGCCAGTGTTGACAAGACTGAGCCAAGACTTGGGATATGGTAGCTTCCTATGTTTCTGTGATACCCTCCCCCCAAAAAAAATCTAATGGGAGAGCAAGGTCTGCTGGAGTGTTAATGCTCTGGCTGGAAGAGTTTCCCCACCCCTGCGCTGAACAAAGCCCTACTTTTTAAATTGTTGCTGCTGTCTGGGAAACTCCTTCAAAACCTCCCTCTGTGTATTTCCAGAAAGCGACAAGCGCATGGACTCTGATTCCAGAGGGCAGCCTTCTGAAGCCGGGTCTGTTTTGTGAAAAGCTGAGCAAACATGCCCCCCCCCTTGCACCCGTCTCATAGGAGCCTTGCAGAAGAGGCAGCTGTCAGTCCCAGGACACGCTGGGATAATTTTGGAAGGGGTTACATTTGAAAAGCGAGAGGCTGAGGGAGAAGGCTGTGGTCTGAGGGATTAGATGCATTAGATGCTTTGCATGCAGAAGGTCCTAGGTTCAATCCCCAGTGGACTGTCCAGGGAGGGCTTGGAGAGACAACCCCTGCTTGAGTCTGAGACCCTGGAGAGCTGCTGCCAGCCAGTGTAGACAATACTGAGCTAGATGGGCCTGCACTGACTGGCAGCAGCTCTACAGGATTTCAGGCTGCGGTTTCTTCCAAAACCGAGAGAGAAAGAGAGAGAGACCCCTTTCTGAAACCCTGGAGAGCTGCTGCTGGTCAGTGTAGTAGATAGTATTCACCTAGACAGACCAATGGCTTGACTCTGTTCTAAGGCAGCTTCCTATGTTCCTATTCGACAGTGGTATGGGGGGAAATCAATAGAAATGATTGATTCAAAGAAGAATGAGATGGTTTTTCAAGCCCAGGGGAGGCAATGAGAACTGTCTGAATCTAACCGCACCCCATAACACCCATCATTATATACACAGCCGCCTTCTTCTGCCTGCAGGAGGGAGGGAATGGCCCCTGCATGCTGCATGACTTTCCTGATTTGCTTTGTTTTATTTCATTTTCCGCATCCCTCCAGCCTTCCGCTCAACTTTACCCTCAAAGCAGCAGATGGAAAGAGACAGATCATAGACAAACAAGACCTGCAACCTTTTGCAATCCAAAGAAAAACCCGTGAGGCGATGCACTAGGAAATTGGTCGATAAGAAAACAGCAGCAGCCAGCAGCCTGCTTATAAAAAAACCATCTCTCAGAACTGGGACGAGGCTGCATTATTGATCCATCTAGCTGTTGTCAATGGCCTAGTGTTAGCAGCTCTCCAAGAAAGAGCACGTGTCTGGCATGCAGAAGGTCCCTGATTCAGTCCCTGATGGCATCTCCAGGTAGGGCTGAGAAAGACTCCCTGTCTCTGAAACCCTGGAGTTACTGCCAGTCAGTGTAGGGAATACTGAGTGAGATGGGTCAGTGGTCTGAGTTGGTAGAAAGCCGTTTGCTGTATATATCGCTTAAAATAATAGCTTCTGTTAATTATTCCATGTGTGTGTATGTGTGTTTGTGTGTAAACTGGTTGCTTCATGCAATTTCAGTATTGACCTTTTGCTCCTGGGAAGTTCATCAGAGTTTACACTTGATAAGACATTCCCTGTCTTGTTTGCAGACATAGTGGCCCAACAACCATGTGATTTATATGGGTTTTGAGGGCCCAGCAGCAGGTAAACAATCCTCTGTCCTGGTGATTAACCTTTACCTTTCTCCCTGTTGCAACATCTTTCCTTTATCATTTTCTTTATTAAATTTGTATACCACTGCCATCCAAAGATCACAGAACAGTTCACAACACAAAAATACAAAATGAGAACACAAAATGCACAAAACCCAAAGACAAGTCAATAACCCTGTTCCAACAAGCACATTTCCCCCAAACCTTGAGTTTAAAACTATCACAATACCAGGCCTTCGCACTCTACCCGCAAGGCAATGCATGCCCAACATTTTTTGCATTCCTAATTTGCAAATTTAGAAATTTCCCTGGACAGTCAGTTCTTGTTGTGTCTAGGGCAGGTAAAAGGCGGGGACCTGGTTCGTTTAGGTCAGGGCCAGGGCACCTGTGACCCTCCAGGTATCACTTAACCACAACTGCCACCATCCCTGACCATTGGGCATGCTGGCTGGAGCTGACAGGTGTCCAACAAAAGGTTCTATTTTCCTTGATCTAGAAATACCACTCACATGCTATGATGTCATTTTGCTCGCTAACCTTTACGCACCCACGTAAGAAGCAGCCCAATGAAGTGAAATGGGGGAACTCAGTGACATTACAGCCTGTAATACCTGTTTAACTGTATAAATTAAAACTGTACAGATCATTGTATGAAACTGCAATGTTCTTCATCGCAAGACATTCTGAGTGGTGTTTTTATGCTTAGAATAGCAGGATACTGTATAAGTAAGTTAAAAAGATCAGATTGTGGGATCAATGCTGAACTGAAGGCAAAAAAACAAAAACAAAAAACCAAAAAGCACCAACAGGTCTATGAAGTGACAGTCAATAACAACTGTGGAACTTGATTTGTATAATCAGATGGTATTATACTCCAGCAACAATCCTTTTGAATTATTGAATTATTGAATTATTGAATTGTCCTGGAGCAAATTAAAAAGCCCAGAATTCCACTACCTGAGAATCCCCATTGAAAACAAAACTTAACAAATTTCTAGTCTTTACAACTGAGAAAGATTTCTTGAAAGTAGATTGGTAGTGCCTGTTGAAATTTCAGAAGCCAGAGAGAATTGATTTGGAGAGGGAGGGGGAACAATGGCATTATCAATAAACAAAACGTTTATATTAATCATTCCGAAAACAATTAAAATTGATGATGGGCTAAAAACCATATTACAACACATGCCATGTTAACAGTTACGGCTTCCCCCAGAGACTTCTGGGAACTGTAGTTTGTTTCAGGTGCTGAAAGTTGGGCTAGAATTCCCAGCACCCTTGATGAAATAGAGTTTCCAGGATTCCTCAGGGGTAGAGTGGTACAAAGTGGTTCAAGAGTGCTTTCTGTGTCTCCCTCCTTTCACCTACAGGCCTCCCACATCATCTCAGGGGACGGGGACGTCGTATCAGGAGCAAATGCTAAGCCTTAAGCAACTGGCACGTCACATTGCCAAAGGATTATTTATAGCCGACGTGCAGCTCTGGGGACAGAACTGGTTTGCTCAGCCCGCAGGCCTGCCAAATAACCTTTTAACAAGTTGGAGAAGGGAAATTGGATCTGCTGCAGCTCAGTCTGAGAAGGTGACTTGGTGGAGGAGGCCAAGTGGGGGGCCTGTAAGATGCCCCAGGGAACATCATATCGATGGGCGGTCTTAGAATTCACAAAAGGCATGTAATGGAGAAAAGGGGATGTGGGCGTAGGGGGGGGGAGACGGGAGGAACCCCAGGAGGATAATTCTGCATGTTTGCGCATTGTCAGGAATTGATTAGGAACGCAGGAAGTGCAAGTCAAATAATTGATCCTCCTAGCTCAGCATTGTCAATACAGACTGGCAGCAGCTGTCCAGGATCTCAGACAGGAAGCCTTTTCCCTGTCCCTTCCGGGAGATGTTTAGGATTGAACCTGGGAACTCCTGCATATTCTCTTAAAGCACAGGAATATAGGAGGGTACTGCATATCGAGTCAGACCATTGACGCATCTAGCACATGACAGGGGTGGACTTTTGTAATCTTTCGTAATATGACACCCTGTGCGAGGCCAATTATTTGGAACCCCCAAATGGATCTCCTTGACCCACTTTAAAGCCTGCTTCTGATTTGGTATTGCAGTCACGATGGTCTGAATGTGAGAATCTTCTTGACATGGTCTGGCGCACAGTAACCAGGCAACACTCATCCTACCGTGCAGGCAAGCAGCCAGAGGACCAAAGAAGAATGAGGACAAATGGATGATGACCCATCTCAGGCTGCTGGAGGGGAGGGGGAAACGGGAGCCAGGGCAGGCAGCAAGTGGCTCCAAGTGACCAAGAAACCAGATCGCCTCCAGGTGCATCTGCAGCCAACGCACCCTGTTCAATACATTATATATAACGGAAACAGATTGCTGCCTTATACTGAGTCAGACCGTTGGCCCCTCTAGCTCAGTATTGTTTACACGGACTGGCAGCTGCCCTCCAGGCTTTCAAGCAGGGTACATTCCCAACCTTTCCAGGATGCCACTGCGGATCAAACCTGGCTTCTACCTGCAAAGCAAATGCTTTACCAATGAGCTACGACCCTTCCTGTAAAGAAGGGGAAAAGCCCTGAGGTGCATTTAATCATTCCCCTTCCTCTTTCAGAGGCTGCATTGCAGAGGACAGCTAAAGTGTGTGCATGTGTTGTGGGACTGAGCCTTGGACCTTCGCATGCAAAGCAGACGCCCTGGCACTGACCTGCAGCTACAGGAGGTCCAGTCCAAAACACCCAGAGGACCATGGCCCTTCCAAAATGTATGCAAGGAACGATTCCACTTGACGAAGTTTGTGGAGTTTGGGGATCTAGAGAAAATGATCCAACAGCCAGGCTCATCATCATTTTATCGGTGTTGTTTTAATTTGTGTGAGCCACACTGAATTATAGAATTGTAGAGTTAGAAGAGACGCTCAAGGGTCATCTAGTTCAACCCCCTGGAATCCTGACCCATTTGTGCCACAGAGAGCATCTATTTAGCCTTGGTCGGGGGGAAAGGAAGCATATAAATCAGTAGAATAACATCATCATCATCATCATCATCGTCATCATTATTATTATTTACCACTTACATGTCCAAATGGCTTCTAAGAGGTCACAGCTATAAAATCCATTACAAAAACCATACATAATTAAAAAGCGCAACAAAACAGTTCCATGTCTTATCAGGATTAGCCACCTCTAATATTCTCCAAGAATCTAACTAATCCCTTTTTAAAGATATCTGTGTTGGTGGCCATCTTGTGGCTGTGAGTTCCACATGTTAAGCACAACAGATCTTTGCAGCTGTGGGGGCAGCTGGATACACTTGCCCTGGGCATCTCAGAGAGCTAAGCTATTGTTTGAGTTTATAACTTTATTCTTACAAGACTTTATTCTATCCTGCCCCAGGCCTCAGACAAGCTCCGCACAGGCCTGAATGGTTATAACAGCTGCGGCACTCTTACAAACCAAGGAATGGGGAAGATTCTCCCTTCACATGAGCAGACCAGCTTCAGATTGGGAACAATTTATAGCAGCTGCCTGGAACGCACGTATGTTTGGAGAAGGCAGGCTGGATTTATATGCGGCAAATGTGCATGTTTTGGTGTTCAGCGAAACAAGAGCAGCAGTCGGTCAGGAAGTAGAGGTTGAAAGGTTGGCAAAAAATTGCTCACACTTCAGCAGCCACCAGGGGGCAGCGAAAGCCTACAATCTGCCGCCCAGATTTCACATCCTTGGAGAGATAGTACAGGATCTACTGTTGCTGTCCACAACACAAACTTTTCAGGGCCAAAGAGGGGCTTGGTGGTCAAGGGGGGGGGAGGCAGGTCTTTGGAAAGCTCGGGTTGCTGGTCCCACCCTTGCATGCACACCCATCTGTGAGGCTGATGCGTATTTTCCCCTCAGCAACATGGTGTGATGTAGAGTTACTCCATGAGCCAGCGATATGGCACTCATTCAGGAATGTGCTGCTCTGGATGAAGTATTTTGCAAACGGGGAGCGAAAAAGGGAGGGGATCGGGGTGTGCATGTCAAGGGGCCGAGAGGGCTGGAGTACACCCTTCTGGGGCAGCAGGACTGTTGAGCTGGCCCAGATTGGGAGGGACAGTTTTCTGAAATCCATTTTAACAGCAATAAACTCCAGTATTTTGCAGATAGACTGTGGGGATATTCAGCGATGCAGCTATTATTCTCACTGCCTGCCCCACGGAGCAAAAAAAACAACAGTACCTAGCTCTTACTTTTCCACCTCCTGTATATGGTGCCCTGGACTGGAGTCAGCAATCAAAACTGTTTTGGGCAATTAATGGGATTAGCCTGCCTGCTTCTGGAAAAAAGGGGGAGAAGGAAAATGCACCACACACAAAAAGGACACAGATTTGCATAAAATTGGCATATGCTAATTTATATGCATAGGCTCAGATTTGGAAATACAGTGGTACCTTGGATTACATACGCTTCAGGTTACAGACTCCGCTAACCCAGAAATAGTACCCCGGGTTAAGAACTTTGCTTCAGGATGAGAACAGAAATCATGCTTCAGCGGTGCGGCTGCAGCAGGAGGCCCCATTAGCTAAAGTGGTGCTTCAGGTTAAGAACAGACCTCTGGAACGAATTAAGTTCTTAACCCGAGGTACCACTGTAATTACTATCCAGTCTTCATTCATCCTGATTTGCTTGCAGGGTTGTCATATATCTGGGGGTTAGCTGATGCAGAAATACATTGAAAAGTGTGGGGTGAATGAACGAGAATACGTATAAACACCTTACAAGTAAACCAGGGTGAATGCTCATAGTTGCATAACTACCCCGTAAAATATTCTGATTAACAATCGATAAAGACATGGCATAGTCAAATGCCCATGTCAGCTTTGTGTGAGGAAATCAGGATGAATGCTCAACAAACAGGGTGTCTAGGGCAGCAGCTAGGTAGCAAGTTGATGAGGGAAAGCCTCCGCCCCAGACCATCGGGAGCACAGAAGTAGGCAGTACTGGATGAGATGGAGAAGTGGATGAGGTTCAATGTAAGGCAGCATCACACATTGAGAGTTTGAGTCTGCTTATTCCAGAATTAAGGCTGATGCAGACAGATGGTGGGTGATAGAGTTGACAGAGGAGGCTCCTTCCAGATAGAGTGGTACCTCGGGTTACAGACGCTTCAGGTTACAGACTCCGCTAACCCAGAAATAGTGCTTCAGGTTAAGAACTCTGCTTCAGGATAAGAACAGAAATTGTGCTCCGGTGGCGTGGCGGCAGTGGGAGGCCCCATTAGCTAAAGTGGTACCTCAGGTTAAGAACAGTTTCAGGTTAAGAACAGACCTCTGGAACAAATTAAGTTCTTAACCTGAGGTACCACTGTACAGTTTGGCCCCCTCCTTGACTGATTGTTTGAAGGCAGCCTATATTTACAAAACCTTGCATTCTGAAACAGTTTCCGCAGCCACAATGCAGGGCCAGCACCAGACTTTAGTGTGTCCGCAACACACATGCCCAACAGCCAGGACCTTACAGCATTTCCCCTCTTTTTCTGCTGCCACAACAGCTCAGTAGTCTCTACACTGACTGGCAGCAGCTGAAGGCCCAAGGCTTCAGGCATAGTTTAAAGGCCGGCCCCTGGATAGATTGAAGGGATAAAAGATGCTTTAAACCCAGGACTTTGAGGCTCGATGGGCAACTGTCGGCCATCACTCCCCCCTGCTCTCAGCGCAAAGTTATCCCACCATTTATGCTATGCAGGGAGTGTTTGGCTGTTGCCCAGGCAACCACTCAAACACACCTTGCCTCCTGGGCCTCATGAAGGCTTCACGCGACTGCTGGGACCAGGCCGGGGAGGCCCAAGCGCTGAGGAAACAGATTCCTGTCAGCTTGCCGCTAACACCCCGAGATGCCTGAGCAGGGGCCATGAAAGGGGCTGCGGGCTGCGGGGAAGCAGGGTGGCATGTTTCACTCATGGCCTGCAAAAAAGCGAGAGTTGTGTTTGGGCCTTAGGCTTGGCGTGAGGCATCAGAGGATTTGAAGTGCACAAAGGAGCCATGGGCCACCCTGCTACCGTGCCACTGCCCCACCAGCCTCCGCTTACCTGCCTTCTTATTTACAAGCAGTCTAGGGGGTGCCACAACCTGTCAGCTTCCTCCTTCCTCAGTCTCAGTGTTGCGCCTTGTAGAAGTCCGCTGGGAGGAGGAAGATGGAGATGAAACCAGAACCAGCTGCTGCCACCTACTGGTGATCTCCCTGCCTTCTGCCCTACCAGTCCCAATTGGCACCTGCCACCTCTAGGGTGTATGGAGGAGACTCCAGGGTTGAGTTGCCCTCAGGCGCCTCTGATGTTAGGGACTGGCAAGACTCCAAAGGGGGGCAAGAGGAGGCAAGGGGGCAGGAGGGTGATCCAGGGGAAGGGGGCCATGATTTGTGGGAGTCTGTGCCGCCCATGAGAGAGGGGGAAGAGCAAGAGTCCGGGCAATCAGAGGTGGGGGAAAAGGTTCAGGAAGGTGCAGAGGCGGAAGAGACAGTCCCAGAGAGAGAGAGTCTGGCCCTCCTCCACTGTCTCCAAGGACAAAGAATGGCTTAAAGCGACAGAAGCAGCTGGAGACGCAGTTCAGGAGAAGTTGCCAGTTGCTTGAGAGCACCATGTTGCAAGAGGTGGCTCAAATGCACTGAGGCTTGGCACACTGTTGCTCCAACATTTGGGGCAGAGCGCAAATCTGAAGGAGGAGATGCTCAGCTAGCTATTTAGCAGGAGTGGTGCAAGTGATTCTTGCACCTTAGGAGCCGATGCATCTGAGTGCTTTGCCAATAAAGAACTAAACTTTCGTTTCATGTGTCCTCCTTGTGGAGGCTGGGTGTGTTTGGGGATTCGCCAGCAGGGGTGAGCGGCGATGGAGACAGCTGGAGTGTAAGGGGCAGAATGTGAGTGTCAGGCATCAGGGGGGTGGGCTCCTTCTCTAACAGCCCACTGTGCCCCTCCCTGCTGGGCCCTTTCCCTGGACCTGACTCAGCACCTTTGGCATCATCGCCAGACAACTCAGAGACCTCTCTGTCTCTCCTTTCTGGTAACACTAGAACTCATAGCCACCCAATGAAGCTGAATGTTGGACGATGCATGTCCTATAAAAGAAAGTCCTTCGTGCAGCGCATTGTTAAACTATGGAACTCACTCCCACAGGAAGCAATGATGCCCACCAACCTGGATGGCTTTAAATGAGAATGGGGCAGATTCATGGGCTATCAATGGCTACTAGCTGGAGGCAGTAACGCCTCTGAATGCGAGTTGCTGGAAACTGCAGAAGGGGAGTTTGCTCTTATGCTCATGTCCTGCTTGCAGGTTTCCCATTGGGGCATCTGGTTGGCCAATACAAGACCAGGATGCTGGACAGGATGTGCCATTGATCTGATCCAGCAGGACTAGTCAGATGTTCCTTAAGCCCAGACACCATTTGACACAGCCTGCTAGTCCCTCACTGGAGTCATCAGACGCCAGCTCCTCCCTCCTCTCCAACCAGCTCCTCCAAGATGTCTCCATGAGGCTCGTGACCAGGGGCAGTACATCCCATTTTGCCACCTGTGGCAAAATGCGAAGGTGTCACCCCTCTCTGCTGTCACCGCACTGCCCCACCAACAGAAACCTCTTTTACCCGGGTTGTGTGGTGGTGACTGTGAAGTGGCAGCAATTACGGCGGGTTCCAGCGAGGTCTGATAGAGTGTTGCCAGAAACCACTGGCTGCTTCTCCATGGGTAATGGAGGCAGCGGGGCAGATGGGATGTCTGAAGTTATTTTGCGGGCAGGCAAGCCCAGCTCATGGCAGGCAGCAAAATATCTAAAGAGCTCCTGCACAGAAGCTGGCACAGAGGCGGTAATTTGACAGTGGAACTGTCTGCCTCTAGAGGGGCTGTGCTCTCCTCCACCAAGGGCATTTGGAAGCAGAGACTGGGCAGTCATCTGTCAGGGCAGAGGCAGATATAGGGCAGCGGATATGGGGGCACTGGGCATGGTGCCAAGGATGGCACCTTCCCAAAGCTTGGAAATGCTTATCGTGTGCTTAAGCCAGCATCACAAGGGGCTGGAAAGAGGGCATCAAATGTTGGCCTCAGACAGGGTGGAATATTGCCAAGGTCAACCCTTGCTCAGGGGTGCCATAGCTGCAGGTCCCTGCAATGAGCAGGGATTGACTAGATGATCATCAAGGTCAACTTTAAGTCTCAACTTAAAACGCTTTGTCTGAGCCAGGGCCTCCCCCCATCACCGTGTGGCTTCCCCCAATGAATCCTGGAAACTGTAGGTTACCCCTCCCAGAGCAACAATTTCTAGCATGCTTAGCAAACCACAGTTCCCTGGATTCTTTGGGAAAGCCATGGCTTTAAATGAATGGTGTGCATGTAGCCTTTCTCTGTCTTGGATTTCTTATGAGATGGAGTAGGGTGGTTGTTGTTGCTTTGTGTACCCAAAAAACCCGTAAATATTTTCCTAGAAACTCAAATGTTCTGTACACAAGGAGCCTGATCCTGGCAGCAAGAAAATGCATCCCACATTCTCAACTTACGGTAGTTACAACCTCCCAAGTCAATGTGCCATTTTATAAAAGGTGGGGGTCATAGTTACCGACAGCCTTGCAACAGCTCTATTTATCAACCTGACTCCCTTTGCAAGGATGTCCAAAATTGCAAAATGCAAGCCTTTTGTCGGGGAAACAAAGGTGGTGGTTTTGTGTTGCTTTTTCATCAGGCTATGACTAATACTCCAGAGTCCAAGAGAATGTCAACAGGAGATAGAGAGTAAGGGCAGATTGTTCAGTGGCCGAGTTGGTTATGCGTTTGGCTTTGAACAACTGGAGCAAAGGGTGGATTCTTAAAACTCCTTGCTAGCTTGCGTTGGCTTAAAAGACCAGAGGAATACACAAAAGACTCGCCAGTGGGGCACAGTTTACATCACACTCACAGTGAGAACTGGTGTGGTACAGAGGCCTGGGACCAGGGTTCAAATCCCTAATCAGTCATAAAGCTCTCTAGATGACTTTGGGCCAGCCACTGGTAATACTAACCCAAACCATGCTGGCTTAGCGTGAAAGAGCAAAAGTACAGGCTCCCAGAGAGGAGATTGAGGCCACTTTGTTCCTTCTCAGTCATTTGGCTGAGCCTTGGGACTCAGCTATACAGCTGCAAATAGAACGTTTTAAGTGTGTTGTAAAGTGCAATATACAAACCTGCCACTAGATGGCGATGGTGAGCTATGGAAAATTAAATATATTTTTCAAAATGTTTTTATATGTGTGCAGAGTCCACCTTGGTTTGGCATAGCATGCTGTCCAAACCCATGCTGCAGAAAAGTTCAGCTGTCTCCAGAAAAGCCATGAGCTGTAAGCAATGCGTGTCCTACATTTGAAAATAATCAAGCAAAGATTGGATGCATCTGAACGTAAGACCATAATGAGCCTCTTGAATCAAGCTGTTGGCCCCTCTAGTCCAGCATCCTCTTTTCACGGTGGCCAAGCAGATGCCTGTGGGAAGTCCACAAGCAGGACCCGAGCCCAAGAGCCTTCTCCTCTCCTGTGGTTTCCAGCTACCGGCATTCATAAGCATTGCTGCCTCCAGCTGCGGAGGCAGAGAATAGTCATCACACTAATGGCTAATAGCCCTCTCCTCCATGAATGTGAGTAATCCCCTTTTAATCCTCTGTCCTCTGAAGGGGTCCCTGCTAGCAGTTTAAACCTTTGCAAGGTGACTTACATTTCTAAATAAAAAGCTTTCAGGTTGCATTGCAGTTGCCTCGAGGCTGTTTGTAAAAAGCTCTGCATGTTTCTATAAGCTGAACCATTGCAGCGGGAAGTATGAGCAGCAAGTTTGATAGAGCTTACTGCCAGGAAGCAATGTACAGGATTGCAGTTATAAATTGGGTTTTATGGGTATGTATGTCTATGAACTAAAACCTGGGAGGCCAAGGTTATATAATCTCTACTCAGCCGTGAATCTCACTGGGTAATACAGAGGTCAGTCACTGCCTCTCAGGCTAAGCTACCTCACAGGGTTGTTGTAAGGACCGAGGAGGGGGAGAACCATGTATACCACCTTGAGCAAATTGCAGAAAAAGGTGGGATAGAAATGGAAGAAATAAATTTTGTCCTAGATGTAATTTGAGTCCACTTTCAAAGGCAGCCCCATGGATAATGCCCTGCAGTAGTCCAACTAGGAGGCCATTAGATAACATCGATAATAACTGCTAGCCAGACTTCCCCTAGATGTGTACGTTCTGCACTAAGACAACCTCTGTTTTTGTGATAACAGGCCATTCCTGGACAACAGCGGACTCCTTTCACTTCCCGCTGGCTCCCGAGATTCCCAGTGGAGTCAGCAGACTCTGAGCGAGACCCTTTAAGTTCACCACCCCAAAGCTAAAAAAAGCTCCTTTTCTGAATGCTGGCCATTCACCTCCCGTATCACACCCCCTCCTTGCACCAAGGTTATAAATACACTGAATGTGTCTAGACTGCATCTAAACTTGGCCATGGTCACACCTTTTGATATTAGGAAGCTAAAAAAAAGGGGGGGGTTCTTTATGGACACGTGTGAGATGGAGAGAGAGAATTGACCTAGCCCCTGTTCTGCCCCCTCCATGTCTCTTTTTCCTTCGAAACAGAGACTGACAACCTTTGCTAAGGGGACCCTGGAGATCCTCTGCCCCTCAAAAGGCAGCCAGGCACCTTGCCCAGGAGGAAATGCCTTACCCCAAATCCCTTCCTGTAGTGTGTTCAATGCTCCATTGAAGGAGAGACCCTGTTCATGCTAGCTCTCTGGTTAGTGGTCTCCAGTTTTGCTTTGCACATCAGAGGATCCTTGCCACCAGCTGCTTTGCGGTCTCCAGGGCGAGCTTTCTTTTGAGATGCACAATGGCTTTGCACAGGTACATAGGAACATGACTTATACTGAATAAGACCACTGGTCCACCTGGCTCAGTGTTGTCTACACTGACTGGTAGAAGCTCTCCAGTGCTTCAGAGACAAGAAGACTACCTAATGCTGGGACTGAACCTGGGACCTTCTGCCTGAAAAGCTGGTGCTCTGCATCTGAGCTACAGCTCCCCTCTATCCCTGATCCAGGTCAAGCAGATATGGCAGGGGATGCTGAAGCAAGCACCATGTTCCTAGCAGCATCAGCCCAGAGCCACAAAATCTGAATCCTAAAATGTCTCTCTCCCGGTCCCACAACTCCAGCTCTCCTTCAACCCATTTCAAGGAAGTGTCACAGTTCAGTGGTAAAGCACATGTTTTGCATGTAAATTCCGGGTGGCAAACCTGTGCCCAACCCCAGGTGTTGTGGTAATAACAACTCCCATATTCCCTGACCACTGGCTATGTTGGGTGGAGTTGATGAGAGTCCAACATCATCAGAAAGGGCACATTCCCCATCTAAGACAACTGTGGCCCTCCAGATACAGCTGAACTACAACTCCCATTGTGCCAGATCATTCGCAATGCTGGCTGGGGCTGATGGGAGCCTGAGAGTCAAGAGAGATGCTGCTGGGGAGAGGAGATAGCGCTGTCGGCTCAGAAGGACCAATGGCCTGACTCAGCATATGACAGCTTTGGATGCTCAGTATCATGTGCCCTCTGTTGGCAGCTACTAGAATGGCACTCTGATCAATGACTTGTGGAAAACTCCTCATGAGATAAGAGTTTACAATGTGCTTCACAAATTTTGAATTTCTACAATGTGCTGATAAGCAACCTTTTAGGCAAGGGAGGCTGGTCCAGTTAGGGCAAAAGCACCACTGCCCCACCAACCTCATTTAGTGCCCTCAGCCAGCCCTCCAGCTGCCCTGCCATCTCATCGATAACCAGTCCAGAGAGTGGCCATATCAGATTCCTCCTCCTCTTCCTTAGTCTCAGTGTTGCTGCACTAAAGAACTCAGCAGAGAGGAGGATGGGGACAAAACTAGAACTAGTTGGCTTTGGCTAATATTGGCTCTGGCTCAGCCACTCATTGGCTTTGGGCTCTCTGCCTTCTGCCCCAACAGTCTCAATGGGCACCAGTCACCACTGCTTTTAGGTGCCTGGTAGAGATCAGATGCAGGAAGCAACTCTCAGTGTATTTTTTTTAATGATGGGAACAAGCGCCATGGGAGGGAAATTGGACACCAGGTTTCATGGCTCTGCTGCCCATTTGGGGTTTGTTCCAGAGCACTTCCACTCTCACCCATATACAGTGGTACCTCGGGTTAAGAACTTAATTCATTCTGGAGGTCCATTCTTAACCTGAAACTGTTCTTAACCTGAGGTACCACTTTAGCTAATGGGGCCTCCCGCTGCCACCGCGCCACCGCTGCACAATTTCTGTTCTCATCCTGAAGCAAAGTTCTTAACCCCAGGTACTATTTCTGGGTTAGCAGAGTCTGCAACCTGAAGCGTCTGTCACCTGAAGCATCTGTAACCCGAGGTACCACTGTATCAGGTTGTATATATGTGTAAATCAATGGCTACCGGGTGCCACAATCGCTCAGTGGAGCCTGCATGTGCAAAAGCAGTCTAGCTTCAAAACACAAACGCTGGAAAACAGCAAGGCTGGAAACATTCCCAGGGGATTGTGGCCCAACTTTGCCACTCCTAATAGAACCCCGCACCTGCCACTTCACTTTGCTTTGACGGACTGTTAAATACAAAGCATGAGACTAGGTTGCATCCAGCATTGATTGTAATCAGAGTATACCAACTAAAATGAATGGACATGATTAAGTTAGATCTGTTCATTTCAAGGGCTGTCCTCCAAGCAGGGCTTAGCTGAATACAACTTACTGTGTCCAGCACCTAATACTAACATTCAATAAATGTTAAAGTTCAGAGAGGCATAGGAAGTTGCCTTATAGCAAGTCAGACCATTGGCAATTTAGCTCAGTATTGTCTACAAGGACTGGCAGCAGCTCTCCAGAGTTTCAGAAAGGAATCTCTCACAGTCCTACCCGGAGATGCTGAGAGGGGAACCTGGAGCCTTCTGCATGCCAACCAGGTGCTTTACCACTGAGCTACAGCCTTTCCTTTAAGACATAGACCACGAGTTATACCACTGGTCCATCTAGCTCAGTATTGTCTACACTAACTGGCAGCAGTTCTCCAGATTTTCAGAAAGTGGTCTCTCCCAGCCCTACTTGGAGATTCCACAATCTTCTGCATGCAAAGTGCAGATGTTCTGCCGCTGAGCTAGGACCCTTCCCTCATATTCATGGGCCTGGGACGAGACAGAAGATACTGCAACATTCCCAGGCACCCTCCTCTGTCTTTCTTTTTTCTTTTTACTGCCTTCTTCACACAGCTGTAGGAGTTTATTAGTGAGAGGAGAAGCCGTCAGTTCCAGACACAAGAAGCGTTATTTAGTCTAGAGACTCTCAAAGGAAGTATCCGTTTGCACGTGAAAAATCTCTGGAATTTCTCCCTTGCTGGCCTGTGTCTTCGACACAGAAGTGCTGCTTTCTGTTCAGCCTCCCTTTGCACCCTGGATTGGACTGGTATCTCCGCAAATCGTCCCACTTGATCCTGCTCAGTGTGTGTAAGAACATAAGAAGAGCCTGCTGGATCAGGCCCATGGCCGATCTTACCCAGCATCCTGTTCTCACAGGGGCCAACCATCAAGAGGAGCAGTGGGCAGAGAGAGCTAGGGATGCAGACAAAATTTGATTCAGTTTGCATTGAAAGGCAAACCTAATTTTTACCTTTTTTAAAAAATACACAAGGTGAAACACAGCCATCATTTGAAATACATACTTCTCTTAATTTTGCATTTTGGTTCTCCAACCAAGAGATGTGTATAAAAATGCATTATATTAAGGTGTGCATAAATCCGAATATACTTGTGAAAATATCCTACAAAAATACATTATTATTAGAGGAATATATTGCATACAGAAATGAGTATATTTGGAGATGCTGATGAGGATGTTTTAATTTTTTTTAAAAAAATAAAACACCTGATGTGATAATGTGGAGAACTGAACTTAAAGTTGGAAAAATGACTAATATTGACAGATTCATCATTCCCTGGCATTGTCCTATATTACTTGATCTTGCTTTCACTGATTCCCAAATACATGACACTCAAAGAAAGAACGGAAAAGAAATAACTTTGCCTCCCCCCGCCGGCAAAAAAAGGTTTGTTTCTTTTCCTGATGAATTCCTAGGAAGCATCTCCAAGCAATTTAACAATATAAATGTCAATGATAAAACCATGCATAAAACAAAGCCTGTTTGGTGCAGTGATTAGAGTGTTGACTAAGACCTGGGAGACCAGGGTTCAAATCCCCATTCAGTCAAGAGAAGCTTACTGGGTGACATTGGGCCAGTTGCTTACTCTCAGCTGAACCTGCCTTCACAGGGTTGCTGAGAGGATACAATGCGAAGGAAGAAGAAACATGTGTAACACTTTGAGCAACTTTGTGGGAAGATGGGATATTAATGTAAAGAATTAACAATATTTTAGCTAGGTCTGTTTGAAGACGGGTACACACCCATTTCCTTCATGCACACCTGGTTTTGACACAAAACTTTCGCCCGCCTACTCCACCCAAATTCTTTGTGTGTGCTCTCCTTTCCTCCTCCTCAGTTGAATATATAAGGCACAGCTTTCCAAACTTTTCATGTTGGCGACACACTTTTTAGACACGCATCATTTTGCGGCACAGTAATTCAGTTTTACTAGCAAACCAGAGGTTCAACTAACGCCTTTCCAGCCCCGGGAGGAGAGCAGGGAGTCCTACGCACTGCAGCCGGCACACTAACATGTCGTGACACACACTTTGGGAAGCTCTGACATAAGGGATGAAATGATCTTTTAGATATCGTTAGACATCTAAGTTTGACCAAACTGCGGGAGGCAGTGGAGGACAGGAGTGCCTGGCGTGCTCTGGTCCATGGGGTCACGAAGAGTCGGACACGAATAAACGACTAAACAACAACAGACATCTAAAGTTAACTAAACAGGAACATTGAATATAGCAGCTTCCTATACAGTGGCACCTTGGGTTTACAAACTTAATCTGTTCCGGAAGTCCATTCTTAAACCAAAACTGTTCCTAAACCAAGGCGCGCTTTTCCTAATGAGACCTCCCGCCGCCGGTGCCCTTCCACCGTTCAGATTCCATTCTTAGACTGAGGTAAAGTTATCAAACCGGAACACTATTTCTGGTTTTGTGGAGTTTGTGAAGCGAGCCGTTCTTAAACCGGACTGTTCTTAAACCGAGGTACCCCTGTACTCTGAGGCAGACAGTTGGTCTGCCTAGTTATGTAAACTATCCACTGACTGGCAGCTGCTCTCATGTGAACATATGAAGTGCCTGCTGCAACAGGCCAATGGCCCATCTGATCCCGTATCCTGTTCTCACAGTGGCTAACCAGATGCCTGAGGGAAACCCATAAGCAGGACCCAAGCACAAAAGCACTCTCCTATCCTGTGGCTTAAAGAAACTGGTACAGGGGTACCTCAGGTTACATACGCTTCAGGTTACAGACTCCACTAACCCAGAAATAGGGCTTCAGGTTAAGAACTTTGCTTCGGGATGAGAACAGAAATCGTGCTCTGGCGGCCCGGCAGCAGCAGGAGGCCCCATTAGCTAAAGTGGTGCTTCAGGTTAAGAACAGTTTCAGTTTAAGAACAGACCTCTGGAACAAATTAAGTTCTTAACCTGAGGTACCACTGTATTCAGTGGAGGCAGAGCAGTGTCATTATAGCTGGTACCCATTGATAGCTTTGTCCTCCATGAATTTGTCCAGTCCTCTTTGAAAGCCATCCAAGTTGGTGGCCATCACTGACCTCCTGTTACTTGTGAGTTTGTTTGTTTTTTTTTTTTTTTAAAAAATCAGATTCTTCTATTGTGGCATAGCCTGACCTTTGTATTATAGCAGGAAGACATCTGAAGGAAGGAGTTGGCCTGCACAGGGTTAAGGAACGCAGACAGAAGAGGATGGGAAAAGCTGAACTAGCCAAACTCCAGGTGCTGATTATTCAAAAATTTCCATCCAGACAGTTGGCTCCAGTCTATCCTCTTTCCCCTATGACTTGGGCATTCAAGTCCACAAGCTTTTATCCGGAAACCCTGAGTAACAGACACCTGCTTGGATGCTTCATTTTCCATCCTTAGTCAACCTGGTGCCATCCAGATATTTTGGACCACAATTCCCACCAGTCCCAGCCAGCATAGTTAGGGGAGCTGATGGGAGCTATAGTCCAAAACAACTGGAGGGCCCCAGGTTGGGGAAGGCTGCTCAGTTGCCACTCTCTGACATCCTTGCCAGTTGAGCAAGTCCTTAGGAAAGGATTGGGCATTGCAGAAAATCTGACTTTCTGGATTCACTTCCTAAGCATGAGGACATAAGAAGAGTCAGCTGGACCAGACCCAGTCCAGCAGCCTGTTCTCACAGGGGCCAGCCAGACCCCCCAATGGGGAATCAGCAAGCAAGGCCTGAGAACAAGAGCACGCTCGGCTCTTGAAGTTTCGAGCAACTGGTATTCAGGAGAATACCGCCTCTGTCTGTGGAGTTAGAGCACCGCCATCCCTTGTGGAAGTGAAGTTTAGCTAGGCAGCTGTGTGAAAAACTCCTTCCTTTCGTCTGTCCTGAAACACCCAACCATGGAGGTTCATTCGTCAGCCCCAAGTTTAGTGTTATATGAGAGAGGGAGTGGGGGGAAACTTTTATCTTTCCACTTTCTCTAGGCCATGCATAATTTTATGCATCTCTTTTCATGTTGCCTGTAACTCACTTTGCAAGTCACCATGACCTGCTGATTGTCAGGGTTTCGTTAATAGTGCTGTTTTGTTTTGTTTTTAAAAAGGGTGGCATTGCGAAATCAAGTGAATGATAGGGAGTCTACCACAATATCATTCATTACTGGAACCAGGGTGCAGAATAGTAAAACTCTGCAGAATAATGCATACTACCTCAGTTCAATTTTGCAAAAATTTATACAGGTTGCAGAATTTTGATTGCCTGGGTGCAGAATTAATATACTTGTTCTGAGGCATAACCTTCCCAACAGATGTCTGAGTCCATCTCAGCAGGAAGAATGAGCTGGGGAATACCTCTGAGATGTGCAGAGAGCCTTTCCTTCATACCTAGATCAACCCCAGCCTAAATGGCAAGCCGGAGAACAATGGCACACCTCCTATTTTACATATGGGGCACTGCTAGTGCCTCTGAGCATGTGCAAAGGGCATTTCCCCATATTACCAACTCTCTTTTAATAGCTCCTGTACACTGCAGGAGAAATAGGAATGAGAGATGATCCTTCAACAGCATTTCAGTATGTCTCAATTGGAGAACAACCCAAAGTCTATTATTCTACAAATGAAGACCTTGTGTCTCTGGTCATGTGCAAAAAACATTTCCCATATCACCAAGGTACCTGTGAGCTGCTCTTGTGCATTGGGGGGGGGGATAGAAGTAAGAGACGACCTTTCAAGGGCATCCTAGCTTGGAGAACAATTCAACCCCTCTCATTCTACAAAGGTGCCATTGGTACCTCTGAGCACGTGCAAAGAACATTTCGCATCTCACCAAGCTTTCGTTCATTGAGGGGTGGGGATAAGAGACAAGGTTGATCTTTCAAGGGCATCTGGCATGTCTCATTTTACAAATCAGGTGCTCTTCACCCGCTGAGGACCACCCCCACTCTAACAAGGATCCTGGTCAGATGGCCTTGCCTTAAGCGAACAGCTTCTTGGAGGGCCTTCTTTTCCTGTCTGCTCCAGCGACATTGACCATAGCCTTGCTCGCTAGGCGATTAAACAGGGGGATCATTTGCCGGCAAGCTATAAATAGGCCACCAGGCCGGTGTCACTGAGTCTGTGTGTGTTACTCACAGCTGGTGTGTCAGCCAAAGTTCTCCAGTCAGGAAACGAAAGTCCCTCCCGGCTCTCGTCTCTTCCGCGGCCCTCTTCCCCTTCCCGCCTCCTTCCTCAGCAACCCTTTTCCTCTGTACCTTGAGTCCAGAAATGCAAACATCTGCCAGGTGATGGCCTAGGCCAGACCGCTTCTTCTCTTGCAGTGGGCTGGCAGGATTCCATAGGAAGCACATGAGGAGACTAGATGGTGCTTGTGACTGAAGGGACAACCCTGAGAAAAAGGGGAGACAGAACATCATGAAGAGTCCTGCAGGATCAAGCCAAAGGTCTGTCTAATCAAGTATCCTGTTTCCCACAGTGGTCAGTCAGGTGTCCAACAGGCAGGGTATGAAGGCAACAGTCCTCCCTTACTGCTACATAGGAAACGGCATTGGTCCATCTAGCTCAATATTTTCTACACTGACTGGCAGCAGCTCCCTGGGTAATCAGACAGGGGCCACAGCAAGCCCAACCTGGAGATGCCGGAAATGGAACCTGGGACCTTCTACATGTAAAGCAGGGGGAGGAGGTAGCGACATTGCTCAGTGATGGTCATTGTTGTGCCACACCAAAACCACTGGTGTGAATGAAATTTAGGGTGACATGCCAACATATTGGTAAAAAAGCCACAGTTCCATAATTCCACCGTGAAAGGAACAGAAGGGCTAGCATTTGTTAATCCATTGCTCCAATCAACATGGTCAGCGCAAACTGTGGCAAATCCTGGCCAATTCATTGGACCGCAGTCAAGGTTCAATTTTGCTGAGGTTCAATGAATGCTGGTTCACTGGCCAAGATTTGCCATGGTGTGCACTGATGTTAACTGAACCAACAGCATTATAATCAGGAAAACTGATGCCATATTCCCCATATACACCCTTAGTTGCCTCTGCCTGTCACTGTCTTTGCCTGTCTTTGGGCTCTCTGCCTTACGCCCTACCATTCCCAACAAGCACCAACCACTACTGCATGAGGTGAATTGTAGGCCAAAACATCTGGAGGGCACCAGGTTATGGGAGAGAAGCTGAGGTAGATCTCTGGTAATCTGACCCAAGATCATGTGCTTGTAATGTCATCAGTCAGTCTAAAGGATGACATTGTCAGAGTCAGGTTGTGTTGACCTTGGCAGCCAGCCATCTTCCTCATCACTTTGTGGGCAGGCGGCTTCCAGCCCCATCTGCCTGCACCGTTCTGCTGAAACCACATGCACACACATGCGGAAAAAAGCCAGGAGAAACACACACACACACACACACACACACACACACACACAACCACCCCAAAGAAAACCAAGGGCAGATGTTCTTTCTTCCCTTTCAGAGCCTGCCACACAGCTGCTGCAGCTTGTGGTTGGGGTGGGTTAGTCAGTCTGTCTGTCTCGGAGTCAACGTGTGAGACGCTGAGGTTGCATTTACTGGAAATGATGGCCAATTTGTGGCTGATTGACTCGGCTGATACTTAAGTGTTTTGCAGGAAGGATTCACAACTCAGTGGCAGAGAATATCCTTTCTGTACAGGAAGTGTCCTAGGTTTGATCCCCAGCATTTCCAGGGTCTGAGTTTTTTAAAGGATTTTGGGGTGCATCCTGGTTGGCATCCATCTGTCTCAGGGGACAATGGAGGAGTAGACCTAGAGGGGGTGAAGTCAAACCATTGGAGAGTTACAGCGCCTGCTGTGGCTGTAGACACTGATACAGGGGAGATATGTTTTGTTGCAGGTAGGGCAGATGAAGGTGTCAGGTTGTGCTGATGCAGGTGTACTATGCCGTTTCTTATTTCTGTGGTCCTTCTTCCTCTGATCACTGTTATGGTTAAACGTCCTGTCTGTCTGTCTCCAGGCAAGGGATTCCCACAGAGTGGGGGTTAATGTTGTCAGCTTTCATGTCACATTTGCAGACATATTTGTATCGCAGAGTTGGTCTGCCAATGGGCCTGGTGCCTGAAGCCAGTTCCTCATAAAGCAGGGTGCATCCACACTGCAACTATTTTGTGGGAGGGTTTAAAGCAGATACTGGAAATTAAAGTTTGCACAGTTAAAAGGCTCAGTTTCCTTTCTCCTCCTGTGATGAAGCTGCATTTGAATGTTTTAATGTTGTGTTTTTAAGTTGTATTCATTCAACTTGTTTTTATTATTGGTTGTTAGCCGCCCTGAGCCCGGCCTTGGCTGGGGAGGGCGGGGTATAAATAAAATTTATACTTTATTATTATTATTAGGGTGCTTAAGAGCATAAGAACATAAGAATGACTCACCTAGTCCAGCATCCTGTTCTCACAGTGGACAATCAGATGCCTCAGTGGGAATCCCTCATGCAGAATCCAAACACAATAGCACTCTCCCCTCCCATGTTTTCTGCACCTGGTATTCAGAAGCACCAGTTGTGGAGCCAGAGCACACACACATATGCCCTACAGTCATGACCACACACTATTTTCTTTTCTTTTCCTGTTGCCACAATTGTTCAGTACTATCTGCACTGCCTGGCAGCAGCTCTCCAGAGATTCAGACAGGGGACACTGCCAGTAGTGCCTGGAGATGCTGGGCATTGAAGCTGAGACCTTCAGCAGGCAAAGAAGATGCCCTTGCAATGAGATACAGCCCTTACCTTCAGATAGACAAATGTAGGAAACTGCCCTATACCAAGCCAGGCTCTTGGCCCATCTAGTTCAGTATTGTCTACACCGACTGGCAGAGGCTCATCAGACTTTCAGAGATAGCAAGTGTTTCCCAGCTCTGCCTGGAGATGCCACAGATTGATCCTGCAACCTTCAAACCAGAGACTGAACTGAAACACAGCCATCCTTAGAAATGCGTGCTTCTCTGAATTCTGCAGTGCAGTTCTGCAGCCAAGTAATGTGCATGTGGGGAACGGAACTTAGGCATGAAGAAGTGGATCAATTTGCTCGTCCGTAAAGGTAAAGGGACCCCTGACCATTAGGTCCAGTCGTGACCGACTCTGGGGTTGCGGCGCTCATCTCGCTTTATTGGCTGAGGGAGCCGGCGCACAGCTTCCAGGTCATGTGGCCAGCATGACTAAGCCGCTTCTGGGAAACCAGAGCAGTACACGGAAACGCCGTTTACCTTCCCGCCGGAGTGGTACTTATTTATGTACTTGCACTCCTGCTAGGTTGGCAGGAGCAGGAACCAAGCAACGGGAGCTCACCCTGTCGCCGGGATTTGAACCGCCGACCTTCTGATCGGCAAGCCCTAGGCTCTGTGGTTTAACCCACAGAGTCCCTTACTCGTCCCTACATTCCACCAAATATAATTTTTGTTATAGTACAGCTTAGATTAGAATCATTAGATAGAAATACAGCACCCTGCCCAAGGTCTTACAGCAAGCCAGTGGCAGAGTTCAAAGGAAGGGGGAGGAAAGCACTCAGACACTTCAGGCTCCAAAAAATTCCTTCCTTGTCTGAAGCACTCCTTCCTTGTCCTACAAACCAGGCCGTGAGATCAACCACGGGGAAAGCGCCAGACCAGTAGGCTGCAATGAGTACAGTGTGATCGCTATCAGTGCCTGTAGCAATTAACAAGTCCCTTTGCCCTTGTCGGGAAGCAGCAAATCCAGAGACGCCTGAGGGAAGTGCCAGGAATGGACACCGGCCCCTCAGCACCGAGCCTCCTCCCCACCCCGCTTCATGCCAGGATTGTACAAGCTCTTTGCAAAGGTGTCATAAATCTGGCAAACGACTCTGGCTGGCTCGGGCAGCTCCCATTCCCATGCACAGAGAGCCCTGCTTCAACAACACAGGTCAGGGCCTTGTCCTGTGCCAAGAAGCCAGAGCACATGGGGGTTGCATAGCAACTCCTAGGCACATTGGGCCTAGCGGCTTCTAAGTCAAGTGGGAAGAGACCAGTGGCAATTTTAGATGGGTGGAAGGAAGGGAGGCAAAGTAGAACATTATAGGAGATGGGGAACTTTTTTCCTCTTGAGGAATTGTGTGTGTGTGTGTGTGTGTGTGTGTGTGTGTGTGTGTGTGTGTATTTTAGTGTGGGGAAATAGAAGGGAAGTGAGAAAAAGCTTTCCCTCCTTAGGAACATATGAAGTTATCCTATATTGAGTGAGTCAGTCAGTTTGTACACCTAGGCCAGTATTGTCCACTCATAGCTGTCAACTTAGAGATTTGAAAATAAGGGACCAGCAGCCTCGAAAATAAGGGATCAGCAGCCAAAATAAGGGATTTTCAGAGCACACGTATGTTCAAGGCAGAAAGCCCAGCCAGCAGCCAAATGAAGCCTCAAGTGGTAGTTCCCACAGCGCAGCAACCCAGCAAAGGGGATGCAGCAAGGAAAACCACTGTCACCTCTCCCCTGGGAAGCGCTGAGCAAAGGCGAGTCCCCAGGCAATGCAGCCGATTTGATTGGCACAAGGCATGCAAGCTCCACCCCCCAGTCATTCTTAGATTCCTTATTGGGTGAGCAACGCAGCCAAGCAACACAGTTGGAGCCTCCCTCCTCCCTGGCCGGCAGGGAGGGAGAGGAGCTGCTTCCTTTGAAACCCGGGAAATTTAAGGGACATCATCAATAAGGGACAGCAGCGGGACACGGCGCTGGGATAAGGGACTTTCCCGCCAAATAAGGGACGGTTGACAGCTATGTGTCCACTCCAGGGATGGGGAATGTCAAGTCCGAGGGCCAGACGTAGGCCTCTCTATGTGGCTTTCACTACTCTCCTCAGGTCACACCCTCTCCATTAGCCAAACCCCTCACTGCCATCCTTTGCAGCTCCTTTAAGTGTTTTTGCCAGACTCCTCCCGGGGTCCTAGATCATCATACTTCAACCCACTAGGACCTTCCCCTATGTCAGAATTCTCCAGCTCCCGTGTTTCTTCCAACTCCTCTTCCAAACACACTCTCCACAATGTCTCCGCAGGACTCGTGACAGAGCCGAGCCTGACAAAGCTTCCTCTGGTTTTCATCTACCTGCAGTGTGGTCCTGATTAACTGCGGCCAGCTCTGCCGTCTCCACAAAACCATCTGGGCAACACTGCTGGCAAAGCCACCGTCTGCCTCGGCTTTGTGACAATGGGCCACAAAGACGTCTGTCCGTGCCTCTGACAGGAAGCCTGCAAAGCTTGCTCCGTGGTGTCTGCGAAATGACGCCTCTGTGGTCTCTCAACACGGGGAGGCTGTTGGAGGAGGAGGAGGAGGCAGAGATCTGCAAAATGGAGGAAGTTGGTTAGGTTGGAGGAAGGAAAGAAGAGGCCAGGAAAGCAAGGAAGCAGAGAAGGTGGAGGCAGGAAGTAGGGGAGGCAGAAAACCTCTCTCTCTGCTAGGGACCGTTGGCTGATAGGATTATATGGCCACCAACCTAGATGGCTTGGACAAACTCAGAAGGATAAGGCTATCAATGATGGCTCTGCTCTGCTTCCGTGCTTCTAAATACCAGCTGCTGGAAGCCACAGGACGAGAGAGTGCTCTTGTGTTTGGGTCCTGCTTGCGGGTCTGCCACAGGCATCTGTGAGGAAAAGGATGCTGGTCTAGGTGGGCCATTGGCCTGATCCTGCAATACTTCTCCCATCATCAATGACCATCCGCCATGTTCGGCAGAGATTATGGGGACTTTTAGATCACTGACATCTGGAGGGCCACACACTTCCCACCCTTGCTTCAGAATAGCCCAGTGGAGAGTGAAGACCCTCCAAGTGTCCCTAGTTCCCAGGGATTTGATTTTCCCGATTTCTGATTTGATCCTGGAATGTTCCACTTTTCCTTAGGATGTCCCTATTCTCGTTGGAAAAATGTTGGAGGGTATGGAGTTATCTGACCCTCCGAGCCGTCTGAAGGGAATCCTGTATAGGGAAGTTTTTAAAAAATGTTTATGTTTTTATTATGTTGGAAGCTGGCCAGTAAAATTATCATTATAGAATGGGACGTCCCTATTTCCATCAGAGAAATGTTGGAGGGTATGAGAGTGGGCAGTAGGTTGACTAGTGAGGGGCCCCTCCTGAGTCCTGGGGCCCTCGGGACTGGACTTGCTACTACTAGCTGAACAACCGCTGGGAACCAGTTCTCTAAGAATAACTTTTTAATGTATATTTTCCAACCTGTGCAGCCTACTAAAACAGCACAAACTGTTTTCTTTTCATGTGGTTTCAGCTCCAATTTGTTGCCGTTAGAGGGATTTTCCATGCCTGCATTCCTTTGCTTTTAAGAAAGTGGGAATTCCCTCCACCTCTTCCTCTAACACTACACACACAAACACACACACAACCCTCCACTTTTTAGCTTGGATGGACTTTGGTGACCGCATGGGGTGGGCAGTACCAGAAACCAGGCTCCCAATGCAGAGGTCTGGCCTAACTCCTCTCTTGGTAGCTTAAGTGAAAACCTCCTGGAATTCTCCCAGATTCCCCAAACAGGTTTCATCTCAGTAAAAGAAATCACATACCTGGAGCGATTCTGCAGTCATTACGCCAGAACGAAAAAGCTGGGCCAGTTCAAACAATTTCAAGTTCTTCTAGGCACAGAAGTGGGTCTTGCTTTCTTCACAGCATCTTCTTGGTCCGTCTAGCTCAGTACTCTTGACCCTGACTTGCTACAGCTCTCCAGCATTTCAGATAGGATACATTCCTATCCCTACTTGGAGATGCTGAAGATTGAACCTGGGACCTTCTGTATGCAAAACAGATGCTCTACCACTGAACTACAACCTTTCCCTTGAGATGTCCTTTGGTAATATGCCCTCTGGTGAGCTGTAGCACAAAATCAGCTGCTTGAGGCAATTGCCTGGTGCATTGTGGGAAATTAAAATGGGAGCTTGTCAGGTTCCAGCTGCCCAGCACTGACATGGCCAGGGAGGCTGTGTTATTTAATTTATTATGATTGCATTTTTATCACCAGAGAGAAGAACATTTGTGGCTTTTTTATGTTCTTTTTTGTCTAAAATAACTCTGCTGGCTTTGGAAACTGCCATACCATTTATTGGGCCACTGAGCCTCAGGCAGCAAAATGTATTGGGCCAGTCCCATACTCGATGTAGCATCAGCCCGAGGCATTGTGGGAAATTAAAATGGCAGCCCAAGGCGCTCACTTGGAGTTGCCTTATATGGATGGAGCTGGAAAGGCAAAAGTGGGTGAAATAATGAATACAAATTTTATTCTTTGCAGACTAGTTTTGACAGACACTCAGCCGCCTTCTCAATCCTCCATCCAGGCATGTGAGAGGCATTACTGGCTTTCAAGAACACATTCCCAACTAGGCAAAAACATTAAGGCTTAAACTGCACTATATATTTAAAGCAATATCATGCCACTTAAAAAAGTAATGGCCTTCCCCAAAGAATGATGGGAATGATGATTTGTTAGGAGACTGCAATTCCCCTCCCAGAACTGCAATTCCCAGAGTTCCCTAGGAAGAGAGATTGACTGTTAAATAACAGTTATGTACTGAGTTGAATAGGATTCAGAATGCAGAAATCTGATTGGTCCTAGAACAATAGGATCCAGAATGCAGCAGTTTGATCGGTCCACAGGAGCCACCCAATCCAGCTCTGGTGGAAGAGAATCCACAACCTGATTGGCCTACAGGAGAATCCCAGAATTAGCCAATCACGTGGGGCCCATTGTGTAAAGAATGTATATAAGGCAGACATTCTGAGGGAACTTCCATTCATCCTCACCACTATGCGCTGAATAAAGAGCTTGAAATCCACTCTCGACTCTGAGTATATTTCAATAACTCTGACAATTGTTGCTCTATGAGGGGAATAGGGATCTAACAATGCTCAGCGCCCTTGACAAATTACAGTTTCTATAATTTTGGGGGGAAAGGCATGAGGGGTTTGGAGTAGATGACCCCTTAGGTTCCCTTCCAACTCTACCGTTCAATGATTCTATGGCTGTTTAAAGTTGTATGATACTGCAGATGAGGTCTAAAAGATGGTGCAGAACACGGACAATGAGATGTGTGGCCTGGGAGAGTCCTGAGGGCCAGATAGGGGGGACTTGGAGGGTTGCCTCCGGCTCCCCGGACTTGAGGCCCCGCATTCCAGAATGACACAACATTCAACTACCGTAAGAAATTCAAATGGTGACCTTCCTACACCCAGGAGTCAAACAGAGGTTTTGAAATGTTAAAAGGTGGTGCTTGCTAAACTGAAGTAATATCAACGTGCTTTCACATGCCATTTTGGGAGTTGCACACCTGGCTGTAGAACAATCTAGGGTCTGCCCAAGGGCTAGTAGGCCTCTGACAACATGGGACTTGGCCAAGCCCTGTGAGGAATAGGAATCTAATCTCTTTCACACTTGCTCGGTGGTACGTGCGTGTTTTTTTGTTTTATTATTTTTTTTAAAAAAAGAAGAAGGAAAAGAGGCTCCAGCGTGGTTGAAATAACTCTGCTTACTGTCGGCCGTCCAAGAACAGCGAGGCCCGCTCATAAAACAGTCTCTCACATCAGTGTGGTTTTGGCGTCGCTAGGCAACGAGATATACAAAACACACCATCTCACAAGGGGCACTGTAAAACCTTATATCCCCCTCAGAGCTGGGTTTCATCTGAAGAAATTGTATCACCTAATTAGAATGGAGTTTGGTTCGCTAAAGCAAAAGTTTAGAAAGATCTCTTCACCCAAACTCTTCCGCTAATGCTGGTTATAATTTTAAATCACAGCAAGATTTGGTGCGGGGCTGGGAAAGGGGAAGAGATGACTGAGGGTTTTCCTTAACATGAGGGTAGCGTCCCATGCAGAACCATCACAGGTGATTTCCACTCACCTCACACACAAAAACCAACAACCACGGTTTGGAAGGCAAAGTTATTTCCTCACACTGCTCAAAGGAAGCAGGTGTGGGTCCATTTTCCTTGGCTTCATAACTGGCGAGAGTAGCCAACCCCCAGGAGGGAATGTGAGGAGAAAAATCTGTTCAAAATGGTTTTGCCATTGATCTTGCTGACCCTGCCTGTTTTTCCTACAAAGAGAAAAGTGTTTTGTTTTTTTCCACGAACTGCTTTTCATGTTTTTTTTGGTCCTTTTTGTCCTCACCAAGGCATATTTAAGGCAAGCACTATCGCAGCTTGCCCCAGGATAGTCTAAGGTGACAGCTCGATTCAAACTCTATAATATTCCAGGAGTGGGAAACTCGATCTGGTCAGTGGGGCAGATTGGAATCTCTTCTAACCATTCAGCAGGTTTGGCAGGACCTGTCAATCACTAAGCACCACAGTTATATCAGTTTGCCTGCACAGTTTGAAAGCAAACCATGTGGCCAAAAGCAAAGCCCACAAACTGCCAATGACCAGCTGCCAGCTGACTGGCCGTCACTGCTTCTTGTGGAAGCGAGTTCCATAGTTCAACCATTTATTGCAGACCAAGATGAATGCAAGATGTATGCTCACTGTGGCATAACCTCACCAACAATTCAGAACAAATGCTCAGTACAGACCAGATATAACCTAACCCCTGTGTACACTTTGTGCAAGCAAATCAGGATGATTTCTTCAATAAATTGCTTGTCTGGTGAAGCGCTATTAAGCAGCCAGGTTGGCACAGAGGAGTCTTTGCTCCAGCAAAGGCTTCCACATCTAAATGAGAATGGGAAGGGATTACTCACCGTTTGTTCCAAATTCCGTCACCATTTGGTCTGGGTGATTATGATGGCTCGGTGCCACCTGGGCAGAGTCTCTCTTCAACCATATGGGCTCCTTTCCCTGGCACACCTGCCTGCCAATGCACACTGGGCACCTGTCATTCCAGAGTTCCCAGAGCTTCAGTGTGGGTACAGTGAAAAAGCTTCCTTGAGACCCCTGCATTCACCTGGATCATCTGCCTCTAAATCTGGTCCTTCTCCTCCTTTCCTTCACATCAGGCCAATGGCACATCCAACCAGATACCTGTGAGAAATTCTTGAGGAGGATCTGATCACAAGAGCACGCTCTCCTCCTCTGGTTTCCAGGAACTGGTACTCAGAAGCATTGCTGCTTCCCGCTGTGGAGGCAGAGCATAACCCTCATGTGTGGTAGCCCTCAGCCATCTCCTCCATAGAGCTGCCTAACCCTCTATTAAAGCCATCCAAGCTAGTGGCCATGACTGCCTTCTGTGAGAATGAGTTTCATCGTTTAACCATACATTGCACAAAGAAGTACTTTCTTTTAACTATACTGAATCTTCCAACTTTCAGGTTCATTGGCTGACCACGAGTTCTAGTGTTAGAGGAAGAAAATGGGTTGTATCCAGCTAAGTTCCACTCAGAATAGACCCATTGAAATGAGTGGGTTAGCAATTAATTTCAGCAGGTCTACTCTTCAGTAGACCTAAGATTGGATAAATCCCTTAGGGGCAAATTCATAGAATCTCAAACACACAATGAAGCAAAATTGAAAGGGGCGGGGGAAATCCTCTAAACAGGACTAGGAGACAGACAAGGAAGTCTCTTCCGGATGACAGAACAAGGAAGGTTAAAGTCCAGACAGGGAGTGTAACAGCAGTATCGCAGACTATTGTTCGGAGCTGGACAGCAGTCCCTTTCCTCCTGCCAGGTGTAACCTGGATAATTCATAAAATTCATTACAATAACACACACACAGCCCAGCCTCCTTTCCTCAGCTGACACATGCCAAAGCAATTCTCCTCCATGTCGCCAGCAAGGGAGGGAAATTATTGCATCGGCTGGAGCTGAGCTGTCTTCCTGCCCAGACTTGACCTCAGCTGGGACAAGACAACTTAAGAGAGACCCAACCAAGCCCTTAGAGCAGCCTCCAGCAATCTAGGGTGTCCTCCGGATGTTTCGGACTACAACTCCCAGCAGCCTCATCCAGCCGCCAGTGAAATCAATGGAGGTAGACTACGTATTTTGTGGCTACTAAGATCTATAATGGCTGCCAATCTCCTACTGGGCCAGGTTCAAGGGTACTAACATATAAAGACCCATGCAACACGGGACCAGGAGGCCCAGCAGATCACTGCATTCTGCAGGAAAGTTTCTCCTTCAAATGTCTTAACATATCAGAAGCCTGTCTCACAGTAAATCAGAAGCAGGGCCTTCACTGTCTCTGCTCCTGCTCTGCGGAACAGCATCCCTACTGAGATATGACAGAAGCCCAATTACCTGTACTTTCCAGGAACATTTTTGTTTTGACAAACTGGTTAGTGTTTTCTTTAAAAGTCTTGGGTGTTTTTAAACCCATCTTTAGTTGTTTTCATTGTATGCTTGTAAATTGCCTTGTGTGAAAGGCAGTTCACGTATTATTATTATTATTATTAATATTAATAATAGGTCGTCTCCAACTAAATCCTGCTGGCAGCAGGTCTCCAGGGTTTCAGACAGGGCTCTTGCCAAGCTCTAGCTAAGGGTGTTGGGGATTGAATCTGGGGCCTTCTGCATGCAAAGCAAATGCTCTTATGACTGAACTTCAGGCCTCCTTCTGCCCCCTGTCCCTTTGCACCCTATCACAACCAAAGAACATTTCAAATTTCGGGACTGTTTCAGAGGCCTTTGGTTCGTCTTATGTTTTCAAACCATAATGCCTATGTTCTAGCATAACATAATGCCTATGTTCTAGCAACACCAGTTGCTAGAAACTGCAGGCAGGGAGAGTACGGCTTGCAGGGCTTCCTATAGGCATCCAGCTGACCACTCTGAGAACAGGGTGCTGGACTAGGTGGACTAGGTGGGACTTTTGTCCGATCCAGCAGGGCTCTTATGAGCCCAGGCTTGCATACACACAAGTACTTGGCTTCCCTCAAAGAATCCTGGGAACTGTAGTTTGTTAAGGGTGCTGGAAATTGTATTCATATTAGGGGCAAACTACAGTTCCCATGATACTTCTGAGGGGAGCCGTGTGTTTTAAATGTATGGTGTCTTGGCAGCCTTTGATTCTATATGAATGGGCTATAAGCTACCTTATATCCAGTTGTCAATCACACAGTTTAGCACTAACCATTTCTAGCAAACCACACTCTCTTGTGAGTAAGGACCCTTAACTTTGGAAATGCCTTGTGTTCTATTTTTAAAAGTAAACCTTTGGAACATCTCCCAAATCAGCACACACTCACACCAAAAACTTTTACTATGTGCATGTCTTCTTAGAAAGCCCTGGTCAGATTTCTCCCGGGGGAGATCACTGGAGTTTGGTGTGGCTACAAGGCAGGGCCGCGGTCCTAGGATCAAGGCCAACTGACTTCCTTAAAAAAAAGAAAAAAGCACAACACCCTGTTCTCAGGACATCAGATGTCAGAGTTCAGCGCTAACAGGCAACCGGAGGCTCGTTGGAAACAAAGGCGGAGAGGCTGGTGAGAACATAAAGGCAGACAAGGCTTCGTTATATAAATATCACATGGCAGTCCTCTCCAGAAATGGCGTCCAATCCATTTTCTCAAGGTTTCAAAGAGGACTGCAGGTGGTTTTCACATTACAAAAGAAACAAGGCACGGCCTTCTCCCGTTTGGTTTCCTAAACTTCCGAGAGTTGAAGGACGCTTTCATCCACATTAGAAAACGCCTGTACATTAAGGCTTGTGTCCAACTAAGGCCAGATTCACACACACACACATTTAATGCACAATGCTTCCCCTAAATAATTTTGGGAGCTGTAGTTTGCTCAGGGCAGGGCCGGCCCAGAATATTTTGCCGCTTCCGGCAAAACAGAAATTGCCATCCATGGTCCCCTCCTTTTGCACAGCCCCCATCACTTCTCTCCTCTGCATCTGCCTGCTGCAACAGACACCGCCTCTGGACCTGCATGCCACTGCTGGACACACATGGAAGCGGATATGGCAATGTCTTGTGGCCATGGAGGCAGGAGGCAGCGGATGGCCACAGAGAAAGCCAGATCTGCCACCTGAGGCAACTGCCTCTCCTTGCCTCATGGGCGGGCCAACCGCAATTCACAGTGCTAAGAGTGATTAAGGTAAAGGTAAAGGGACCCCTGACCGTTAGGTCCAGTTGTGACCGACTCTGGGGTTGCGGCGCTCATCTCGCTTTATTGGCCGAGGGAGCCAGCGTACAGCTTCTGGGTCAGGTGGCCAGCATGACTAAGCCGCTTCTGGCGAACCAGAGCAGCGCACGGAAACACCGTTTACCTTCCCGCCGGAGCGGTACCTATTTATCTACTTGCACTTTGACGTGCTTTTGAACTGCTAGGTTGGCAGGAGCTGGGACCGAGCAACGGGAGCCCACCCCGTCACAGGGATTCGAACCACCGACCTTCTGATCGACAAGTCCTAGGCTCTGTGGCTTAACCCACAGCGCCACCCGCTAAGTGTGATTAGGAGGCCTCTATCCCCCCCTCAGACAGCTAGCATTTCCAGAGCAGTTTCAATCCCTTTCCCCAGGGCACTCTTGGAATTGTAGCTCTGTGAGGGGAATAGGAGCCTCCTAATAATAATAATAATAATAATAATAATAATAATAATAATAATAATAATAATAATAATAATTTATTTATACCCTGCCCATCTGGCTGAGTTTCCTCAGCCACTCTGGGTGGCTCCCAATCAAGTATTAAAAACAATACAGCCTTAAATATTGAAAAACTTCCCTGAACAGGGCTGCCTTCAGATGTCTTTTAAAGATAGGATAGCTGCTAATTTCCTTCACATCTGAAGGGAGGGTGTTCCACAGGGTGGGCGCCACTACCGAGAAAGGTGCTAACAATTCTTAGCACCCTTAATAAACTACAGCTCCCATGACTGTTCAAAGTGGCGCCCTAGAGCTTCGAAAGTATGGTGCGAATGTGTCTTCCGCCTTCATTTTTGTCAGAATGACACACACTGCTCTGCTATCGGAGCACTTTGCAGAAGAGGACCCCCAACACAAGTCAGGGACAGATTCCTCCAAACCATCCCTGAACTTGCTGATCTTTAGCAAGCTGTTCCACTCAAAAGATTACAATGTGACTTGCAACATTACCGGGAAAGAGCAGGCGAGGGAAACAGGAACAGTCTGAGCCAAGGCACCAGGAATTCCAAAGCTTGAGGAGAGGGTTGTGTTTTTGTTTTGTTTTAAAAATGTGTGCATGGTTCCCCCCCCCCTTTTTACTAAACAGTAAGCAAGCTGTAAAACACACAAGTCAGACAAAACAGTTGGCTGCGGCTTCAAATAGTTCTCTGTCTGAAGGGCGTCCCAGGCAGCGAGAGACTTGTAAATCAAAATGGGAGCATAGACAGGTCCAAAACTCAATCGCCGTAGATGGGGCAATTTCTTCTTCCCCATCTCCCTACACAGTGGAAGAAGGGCAGGATAAGAATATAAGAAAATAGATAATAAATCAATCCCCACTCTAAGTAGATCGTCAATCCTCTCTGCGCTATTTCTGTGAATCGGCTCTTCCAAATCCAGATCTACTCATCTCACTGTTCATCATAACAGCATCCAGCAAAGACTCCACCAAAAAGTATTCCTAGACTGTCTTTCCTATTTCTACAATTCAGAAATTGCTTCTTGTGTAATTTTGTCCTGCCCCTAAATAACCAGCTTCGTAGGGAGGAGAACAGCCTAGCACACAACTTCCTGAAGTGCTAGGTTTCCAACGATCGGGGAGTTTCAAATACATGATGCTCCACTGGCACTCCAAAATGATACCATTCTGAAGTATCTGTAACGTAAAGAGACCCCTGACCATTAGGTCCAGTCATGACCGACTCTGGGGTTGCGGTGCTCATCTCGCTTTATTGGCCGAGGGAGCCAGCGTACAGCTTCCGGGTCATGTGGCCAGCATGACTAAGCCGCTTCTGGCGAACCAGAGCAGCGCACGGAAACACCGTTTACCTTCCCGCCGGAGCGGTACCTATTTATCTACTTGCACTTTGATGTGCTTTTGAACTGCTAGGTTGGCAGGAGCAGGGACCGAGCAACGGGAGCTCACCCCGTCATGGGGATTCGAACTGCCGACCTTCTGATCAGCAAGTCCTAGGCTCGAACTTAATCCATTCCTGGAGTCGGTTTGACTCCCAAAACCATTCGAAAACCATGGTGTGGCTTCCGATTGGCTGCGGCAGGTTCCTGGCCTCAATTGGAAGCCACGGAAGCCGCATCAGACGTTCGGCTTCCGAAAAACGTTCGCAAACCGGAACACTCACTGCCAGGTTTGCGGCATTCGGGAGCCGATTTGTTCAGGAGCCAAGCTGTTTGAGTACCAAGGTACCACGGTATGTACTTTGACTTTAGAGATAAATTACATAGGACTGGGGCTATGGTTGATAAGGGCCTGAAGGATCATAAACACTACTAGCTGCCTTTGTTTAAATGAGGGTTGTGTGTGTCATAGAAGGTGTTAGTGCAGGGTGGGAAACACTTGTGGCCTGGTGGGCCAAATCTTTATCTCCCCCCCCCAGTCAACTTTGACAGGTGGTCAGTGTCAGACACCTGTCAATCATCTGACATAATGGCAAAGTCAGGTGACTGGTAAGCAGGCGGCCTCACCCACCTGTCATAGTTGACCCGGAATAGGTCCGATGATGATGTCAGCTAATTAACAGGTGTGGTTGAGAGAGAAAATGGTTTAATGGGCCATATTGGGTCTACAGAGATCCCCCAACCCTGCTACAGCTCACTGAATAAAATGTGAAAACCTCACAGTAGTGCGAGCTTGCGATGCAAAAAGGGTAAAAGGTCACATCGAAGCCCCCTCTCCACCTGTTCCTTAACCTGATCTTCCCTCCCTATTTTATTATCTTTTTTTATTCTGGTGGTGTAATAATTTGTTTGCCCTTGATAAGCAGGCAATCTGTTGCAGGGCAACACATCCACACTTGGGGCCAATACAAACAAACAGTTATCGGAAGGGGAAGATTGGCTAGGTTGAACTAATATTGGCTTTCTGATCTGCAGCACAAACGGCAATGAAGACGCTTTAAAGAATTCTAATGCAGCTGATTGGATACCTCCCCCTAACTACAGTGTTACCCATAATCTTCGTTACATAATTGAACGGTTAAGTCGCCTATGCAACTAGGGTTTCCGGTTTGGGCCCTGAAATCTCAGAGTCTGGGATGCTCCTTGTGACAATAACATATGAGAGTGCTGGAGGTGAATTAGTTAAACAAGTTACCCAATCAGAACCCAGGGGGTGGAGTCAGAGGGACTATAAAACCAACTCTGGGAGGGGTGAAAGGGGAGTTCGTTGGGAGTTGGGTGGTTGGTTGGAGTGGGAGTGAACTGAGATGGAGTCTGTGGGTACGTTGAGTTAGTGTAGTGAAATAAGCTGAGTCAGGAACAGTTAGGGGCTAGGAAGACAAGTAAATATCTGAGAGGTGGTTTAGTGAGTGAGAGCAGGTAGTGGAAGTTATAGGTCTGGATAGGCACCCCATGATTGTAATTGACCAATACCATTTATGAAACCACACGCTTGTTAAACTGCAATAAACAAACAAAAGTTTATGTTCCAATTTAACCCTGACTGGACTCAGTATTGTACCAGGTTGGGCCTGGGTGGTGGCAGCAAGAAATAAAGTGGTTGCACAGGGATCAATAGACAGTGAAACGTCCGGGGACCCTGTGTGATCGCCAGACTCACCTAGTAACCCTAGTGAAGGGATCGAAGAGGGATTCGCCCACCCATCTCTGTAGCCAGGCCCCTTGAACTTAAGTGCATCAACTGACAGAAAGGAAGGAGAACGCTGCCAAGGGTAAATTCCATGCACATGACTACGGGGAAAGTATTGAACACCACATAAATGGGGGGGGGGGGAGAGAAGAGAGGAAAAGGCGGGGGGAGACTCGGCCCATCAGGAGACCCATAATTCATGCCTGCCTTGTCATGTTTCAGGCTCATGAGGCGTTGCAAGGATATTCATGTACACACACACACACACACACACACACACACACACACACACACACATATCCCCGCTGGCAGATCCATCCGGCCTAGCTAATACGCAACAGCCCTTTTGCGAGAGCATCAGGCCAGGCTGCGCAGTCCCCATGACGGGTCTGCAGGGTTGCCATGGCGACGTACATAAACACCAAACTGCAAGGAGGTCATTTATTTCAGCTGCTGGCTACAGCTGGCTGTTTGGGTGTCTGGAAGCCAGCACGGACAAAATATTCTCCTTTCTCTCTTCGACTTCCCCCCACCCCAAAATAATAAAAATTATATATATATATATATATAAAACTTTTCTCCTGAGGCAGTTTATGGCCTAGGAAAACCCGCATTCCAGCAGCAGCCGTGAAAGAGCATGGAATGGATGCAGGAACTGATTTTTTTGCCCACATATGGTCCGAGATGGTGGGTTTCTTTTTTTTTGAAAAAATAATTCTTTATCCCCTTCCAAGGTACCTGCTCCAACAGGAACCGAGTCTGATTGATACCACCTGCAAAGCTTAAATATGCAAGCTTTGCAGTACTTTTTTTTGTGTGGTTTCCTAGAGCTTTTATTTTTTTTTAAAAAAAAAGACCAATGCAGACAAGCCGCAAGGTAACATTGGAATATGTAGGGAATTTTTAATACAATCATCAATTGCCAAATTAGGGCACTTTGTTTTTATTTTTTAAAAGCCACCCCAAAGTCCCCACTGTTTGCTGGTACCATTTTGAGGCTCACCTTTTTGCTATAATTATTGAATGCATTTTATTATTCAACTAAGTTTTAGAGCAGACCTATTCAAATGAACCCCTTTTTATTTCATTTATACACTACTTTTTCCTCCAAGGAGGTCAAGATGGGACACATGTTCCTCTCCTCCCTGTTTTATCCTCACAACAACCCTAAGAGGTAGCTTAGGCTGAGAGATCGTGAACTGGCCCAACGTCACCCAGTGAAGTTCATGGGTGTGGATGGTTTTGAACCCTGGTCTCCCAGCTCATTTTCCACCACCCTGTTACAACACACTGGCTCTCATGTTAGTTAATTTAACGCAGGGGTGTCTAACTCAAATTCATCGGGGGCCGCATCAGCAGTTTGGTCACCCTCAAAGGGCCGGTTGTATCTGTAGGACTTACAGTACAGGAGAGAAGGGTTCAGGCAGCCGTTGGATCTGTCACATCACAGGATGGCATGTGCTCAATATAAAAACAAGTGGAGGTTTCCTGAATGCATGTAAAGTGGAGGTTTCCTGTGTAGAACGGCCGGCGCTGCTAGAGGGCAGACGTTCTCTGGCTTGTAGGCTGCTGCGCATGCGCTGAAGAGGTGGCTTTCTTGTGTCAAAAAAAAAAAAAGCGAGAATAAAAGGTGAAGGCTGGTGGCCGGCGGCGGCTACACGGGCTACATGACGAGGTCTGGCGGGCCGGATTCGGCCCGCGGGCCTTATGTTTGACACCCATGATTTAACGAGTCTGTTCTGAGGAGGATTAGCATTGGATACAACCATTTCAGTGGTGGTTCCCTGGTTGTGGAATGCCCTCCCTAGGAAGGTATGCCTATACCTCCATCATTATCCTTACTAGCTTTCAGGAGGAATTCGGAAACATTCCTGTTTCCCCAGGCAGGTGGCTGAAGAACTGATGCCGGCAACCTTGAGTTCATTGTGTGGAAGAATGACCTGTATCTGCTTTTCGGCTTTTAAAAATTGTAATGGGACGCGGGTGGCGCTGTGGGTTAAACCACAGAGTCTAGGACTTGCCGATCAGAAGGTCGGTGGTTCGAATCCCTGTGATGGGATGAGCTCCCGTTGCTCAGTCCCAGCTCCTGCCCACCTTGCATTTCGAAAGCATGTCAAAGTGCAAGTAGATAAATAGGTACCGCTCCGGCAGGAAGGTAAACGGCGTTTCCGTGTGCTGCTCTGGTTCGCCAGAAGCGGCTTAATTATGCTGGCCACATGACCTGGAAGCTGTACGCCGGCGCTCTCGGCCAATAAAGCGAGATTAGCGCCGCAACCCGAGTCGGCCATGACTGGACCTAATGGTCAGGGGTACCTTTACCTTTAATGGTTTTTAGAATATTCTTATTTGATTTTGAATGTTTTTGCTTTGCTTTTGTTTAAATTGTGTATCTGTTGGCCACTCTAGGTTCTTTGGGGAGGAAAGGTGGAATGCAAAATTCATTCATTCAATCCATTCAATTCAGTCAGTCCAGAGGTCACAATATCCACTGCAGGATCGCAGAACACACAGAAAACTCCCCTTAATTGCAGGGCCCGTTTGAAATGACAACTGCTATTGTCTCAATATTTAATAAATTTTTATTTCTAAATTTGGTTATTGATTATCTACAGTCAATGGGGGACGGAGCGGGTGGGACTAGTGAGATATTTTAAAAACCGTACAAGCCAAATACACCAAGAGGTATAAAGAGGAGATGGGAAGGGTGGTAGAAGATTACAGAGAAACAAAAATGGGAGAAATGAAAAAAACACACCAAAGAGGTGATGGGGACAATTCCCAGTGTCAGTGGAAAAGACACAAGTAGGATTGGTTTAAAAATCCTCGGCTCTGTACACATTAAAATCCTCTGTGCAATTTGAAAAAGTGTCCCACTTATAACAGTTGACTTTAAAAAAGGAGGCACGTCAAGGTCTCCTCCCAAATCCAAACTTGGCACCAGTTCTGTGCTTCTTAAAAACTAGGCTATTTTCATTTTTAAAAAACCCTACAGCAGCATTTCTTTAAAAAAACAAACAAACAAAAACCCCGAACAGTTCTCTTCTATACAAAGGGGGGAACCCCCCCCCACAAAAATATATTAACATTTTCTAACAAATAAGCTCATTTGTACCTAAACAGAACACACCTGACACAAGTATGGTGAGGGTGGGAAAGTGAGAGGCAGATTTATCTTCCTCCCCCATAATGGGAAAAAGAAATTGTGCAAATAAACCCCTCTGTGATGGCAGTTCAGAAGCTTTTTGGGGAAGGCTTTCAGGTTGCTCGGAATAAAGGAGAACATTTGCTCTTCTAGATGAAAACCTTGTGTGCCTTGCATACGAAGGATGTACTCTTGAGTCTTCAAGGACTGTAGTGTTCACATTGACACTTCCTGCCCTGCACCAAACTGGGGCATGTTTTCTCTCAACAAGATTCAGCTCTCTTTCTGTGCTAAGGTCAATCCATAGCTGGTACTCTAGGGCCACATTCAAAACACTCACTTTGACCACTAGAATACAACTTTCAACAGTCACGGCTTCCCATGTCCCCCACCAGAATTTTGGGAACTGTAGTTTATTGAGGGTGCTGCAAGTTGTTAGAAGACCCCTATTTCTCTCCCAGAATGAATTAACCATCATTCCTTCTTCACAAGGAACTCTGGGAATTTTAGCTCTGTAACGGGAATGAGGTGAGCGGGTCTTCTAACAACTCTCAGACCCCTGAACAAACCACAGCTCCCAGAATTCTTTGACGGGAGAGCTATGACTGTTAAACATGGTAGCATCGTGCTTTAAATGCGCGGTAAGAATGTAGCCTGACAAGATAGCTGTGTTCAGGGACAGGGTGAGGCCAAGATGGAGAATTCTCTTTTGACGAAAAAATAAAATCTGATAGGAGCAGACACTACAAAGAAAACTATAGTCATTGGCTTGGCCAAATCTTTCTCCATATCCCACCAACAGGACTGGAATGACAATGGTTGTGACCAACATAATGTGATGGGAAGGAGGGCTGGCTTAAGAAAGCAAGAGATAAACCCAGGCATCACCAGGATTTTAAAGCAGGGATGGCTAAACTGCGGTCCTTCAGATGCTGCTGGATGACAACTCCATGCCTATTTTAAACCCATTTCACAGGTCAACTAAACTAAAACCAAGATTTGGCTAAAGAGGGGGAGCTGTTGGGAGTATTGCTAAGGAACTCAAGGCAAAGCCAGTCTAGGAGAGCAAATTCTTGAGACTTCATCACTCACAACCACATCCTAACCCAAGGTGGGCTCTCTAGCTGTTTCACAAGCAGGTATGGGGAACCAGTGGCCCTGCAGATGATGGTCGACTCCCAACGCCCATCAGCCCCAGCCACCGAGGCCAGTGGTCAGGCATGATGGGAGCTGCAGCACAACAACATCCAGATGACCCACAGGGTCTCCAACCCTGAGCTACTGGAGCTTCATCCCATGGTAACCCCCCATATCTCCAACTCCCAAGCTACAGGTTCAAGTGAATTCCCAGAAAAAGAAAAGAAAGGCAAGCAATTTGAGTGGTCTGAAGGCAGAGGCCAACACAGAACCAAAATTAAAGAGGAGCAGGATTCGAATACAGGGCATAAGACATTTCTTTGACACCCACAACGGCTGCCTATTCCAGTATCGTTTAAAAACACACTGTCCACACGGAGCAATATTTTTGGTGTCATCATCTTCTCCTTTAAGCGTTGCTGGGCAGGTTTTTTTAAATAAAAAAAATTAATCCTCAGGTCTGTGGCAAACCATCTTGTACCCCCATCTGAGCACCTGGTACCTTTAATTCCATCATGTCGACTTCTTGCAACAGAGATCTCTGGAGGGCAGAACATGGCTTTTAAGTAGGTTGGGCTCTTTGAAAGGCATGTATTGTAGGTTTCTCTCCCCGACCCCCTAAATTTGGCATAGGGAGAGGGACTGGATCCAAGCTGGGATTGACTGAAGCAGATTAGGAGAGTGAAAGTTTGATGTATGTCTATATATATATATAATATCCAAGAATACTGTAGTCCACTCAATCCATCTCTCTCTTTTGCTTCTTGCGAGAGTGTCTGTCCATCCCGCCCCAAAATGAGGGGGGTCACTGATAGAGAAGGTAGCTCTTCAGGGATTCTGGCAGTGGCAGTGCGTGGATCTCGTTCAAGCGGTCCTTGCCCAGGGCAAGGCGGACGGAGCGCCGGCAAAGGTCCATCAGAGGCAGAGGTTCAGCTGCAGGAGAGGGGAAAAAGAGCGACAAAGAGCATTAAGCGTAGTGCTAAGAATTAAGAATGTACGGTACAAAGCACCCCTTTGCGGCATGCAGAAGACTGAAAGGGGATGTTTATCAGTATAGAATCCAGGGCTGCCTGCGCACCATCCATTTAAAGCACATGTCTTTCTCAAGAATCCTGGGAACCGTAATTTACCCTTCACAGAGGTGCAGTTCCCAGCACTCTTCAACTACAATTGTCATAAGCAGCAGTACTGATCTAGTTGGTCCAACCGTCTGACTACAAACGCAGCTCCCTTAGAGTCTTGGTACAGGACTACATGTCTTGTTTAATACAGACACACTGTGCGCGCCTGTCTCTTACAAACATTCCACGACAATAATGTTCTCCAAATGTTAATAAAATGAAGAGGATTTCTTCAAGCAGTCTGAAATCTGGCACGGAGCACTCCACACACTGAATGCCAGAAGTTGTCCAAACTTCAGACAAATCTGTTTTGTTTTTTAAAAGAACCCAGCCAAGATACAGCAGTTTAAGAAAACCACATCCACCCTTCTGCACCCAACACCATACACAATTGCGCTCCTGTGGATGTGGAGCGCATGCATAGGCCCCAGGTTTTGCCACATCTGCCTTCCACTAGCCTGGCTCAATCTCTCTTGAATGAAAAGATACTTCCTGCCAGAACTTGTTCTAACTAACAGCCCTGGCCTTCATAAACACTGATACCCTAAGCTCGATCTTCAAAATCACTTGCACTTTCAGTTCAGCATGAAGCAAAGCCTCTGGTGTCATTCGTCCAGTGTTGCAGAATCTTCTCACAGAGATGGAACAGGTGCCCTCAGCAACTTTTACACCAGAGGTAGCCAATGTGGTACACTTCCAGGTGCGGTTGGACTCTGACTCCCATCAGTCTCAGCCAGCATGGTCAATGGTCAGGGATGATGGGAGATCATCAATATCTGGAGGGACACCAGCCTGGGTTTTCAGCCTTAGATGGCTGAAAACTCTTCTCATGCAAACAGCTAATGAAAAAACTTTTAAAAGAACACTTAGCTGGCTAATTAATTCTGGTTGTGTGTGTGTGTGTGTGTGTGTGTGTGTGTGTGTCTATACTGCTTTGATTTTTCTAAAGAAATTGCAGTACATATTATAAGTATTTTTATAAATAAGAAGATAAATAAAACTACTCAGGATCTCACAGGGGACTGCTTTAAACTGAGTCAGACCATTGGGTCCATCTAGCCAAGCTGTGTCTACACTGACTGGCAGGGTTTTCAGACAGGGTTCTACCTGGAGATAGCAGGGGCTGAACCACCTGGATGCAAAGCAGGTGCTCTACCACTGAGCTATGGCCATTTCCTTGCAACACAGGAAACTGCCTTATTCTGAATCGGATAGTTGATCCATCTAGCTCAGTACCGTCTACACTGACTGGCAGTGGCTCTCCAGGGTTTTCAGAGAAGAGGCATTCCCAGCTGGCACTACCTGGTAATGCTGCTGTGGACTTCTGCATGCCAGGCAAACACCACCACAGAGCTACTGCCTTTCTCAAGACAGGCCCTGGAAAAACATCCCACAACTTTGCAACACATCTTCCCAGCTGGGAGCACTGGCCGATCTCAATCCAGGTAGCATCTTTCTCTCCTGGCAAGGATCTGAGGAAATTTGTTGACTTAAGATTTCCTGAAAAGGAGCCCCACCCTGCTCACTGACCGACTCTGCAGGCAGGACACCTGCATAGGCCCCCCGCGCAGAGCCGACGTCACAGATACGGGCAACAAAAACTCCCTTTTTGTTTGGGCAGAGCCTCAGCGCGGTGACTTACTCCCAGCTGCAATTTCCTCCCCAGACACATTTTCCACTGAGGTAGTTGAAGACGTGAGCCTTGATCACAAGGAAGACCGCCGGCTGGCTTGGAAAAGTGGGGGCGGGGGCAGCAGGCAGAGGAAGAGAGAAATATAACTTCAAACTTCTGGAACACGAAGTCATTGGTGAAGTCCAAGTGCATTCTGCATCCACCAGGGAAGTTGGAAAGCTCAGCTCGGTGTTCCTTGTCCAGACTATTGAGATCAGTACTGCTTACACCAGGGTTTCCCAAACTTGGCCCTCCAGCTGTTTTTGGACTACAATTCCCATCTTCCCTGACTACTGCTAGCTAAGGATGATGGGAGTTGTAGTCCCCAAACAGTTGGAGGACCAAGTGGCTCCCTAGGACAGGCCTAGGCAAACTTGGCCCTCCAGATATTTTGAGACTACAATTCCCATCATCCCTGACCACTGGTCAGGGGTGATGGGAGTTTTCAGCTAGGGGCGATGGGAGTTTTAGTTCCAAAACATCTGGAGGGCCAAGTCTGCCTATGCCTGCCCTAGGATTTCAGACAGGGAGTCTCTCCCAGCCCTACCTGGAGATGTCATTGCGGACTGGACCTTCTTCATGCAAAACAGATGCTCTACCATCCAGCCAGTCAGAGGACCCTCTGAATGGGTCCTGAGTGCCTCTCCTTTGTAGGACCACCAGGTTGGCAAAGGTTGCTCTAAGTTTTGAAAAGAAACAGCCCACACCTCCACAAGAGGCTACCTTTGAAGGTGACCCGGAACTACAATTAATCCAGAATGCGGCAGCTAGACTGGTGACTGGGACAGCCAAGACCATATAAAACCGGTCTTGAAAGACCTACATTGGATCCCAGTACGTTTCCAAGCACAATTCAAAGTGTTGGTGCTGACCTTTAAAGCCCTAAACGGCCTCAGTCCAGTATACCTGAAGGAGCGTCTCCACCCCCATCGTTCTACCCGGACACTGAGGTCCTGCGCTGAGGGTCTTTTGGCGGTTCCCTCGCTCCGAGAAGCCAAGTTACAGGGAACCAGGCAGAGGGCCTTCTTGGTAGTGGCACCCGCCCTGTGGAATGCCCTCCCACCAGATGTCAAAAGAGAAAAATAACTACCAAACTTTTAGAAGACATCTAAAGGCAGCCCTGTTTAGGGAAGCTTTTAATGTTTAATAGGTTATTGTATTTTAGTGCTTTGTTGGAAGCCGCCCAGAGTGGCTGGGGGGACCCAGCCAGATGGGCAGGGTATAAATAATAAATTATTATTATTATTATTATTATTATTATTATTATTATTATTAAGCTTCCTAATTTCTGCTTGCAGATTGATGCAAGCGTAACTCAAAACACACTTGTGTGCTGACTGCATGGCCATCTCTATTGCACAACTATTGGCATGCAACAAACCGCTACACGGAGCCTCTCAGTTTGGAAGGCACAGAGCAAAAACAGGTAATGCCTTGGGCTCAGGTGTTGCATAGGCCATGATACAACCAAATGTTAAAAGGGTCTGTGACAGCCATGACCTGCCAAACCTGTAGCTTGAATGTTATTTTGCCAAGAAGCCCCCATTCTAGGCTGCAGCAGGAGAATCCTTCAGTCTAAAGGCTACGGCGATGTAACCTGCAGGCAAATGAATAGATTCAGCTAGATCCAGCCATACATGTTCCCTGCCCCCCCCCCAAGCAGCTGCCTCTTCTAGATCGAGAAGGCCAGTGTTGCAATTCTAGTCAACTGCAGAACAGGCCGTCCTGATAACCTCGACTTCATGGAAGAAGAGAAACAACTTACTAGCCCTGAAGGCTGCAGAGAGCTGCTGGCGCAATACTGGGAGCCAGGAGAACAAACTCAGTAAATAGAATTTCCAGGGGCAGGAATTCAGCGCCCGGTTTAGGCCTGGGGCAGCTCTTCATAGTCAGAAAGACTCTGCACAAACACTCAGACTTGCGCAAACTGGGTTAAATACAAAGAGAAGGTTTTCCCCACAAAACCCAGGTTTTCCTAGTGCAGAATATGGACTACTTTCTCTTCCAATACAGTGGTACCTCAGGTTACATACGCTTCAGGTTACATACGCTTCAGGTTACAGACTCCGCTAACCCAGAAATATTGCTTTGGGTTAAGAACTTTGCTTCAGGATGAGAACAGAAATTGGGCTCCGGCGGCGCAGAAGCAGCAGGAGGCCCCATTAGCTAAAGTGGTGCTTCAGGTTAAGAACAGTTTCAGGTTAAGTATGGACCTCTGGAACAAATTAAGTACTTAACCCAAGGTACTGTGGCATCTGAATATAGACTGCATTTTTAATCAAGGCATATATTGGCTTATATCTTGATCAGGTAAATGGGCTTAGATTTTCAAAAGTTTCATGCCAGGCAAGAAGGCTAGCTGCTTAAGAAAACACTGACAGTGTTTTCTTCCTAGGCAAGGGGCCCCTTGATTGATAGCAGAAAACAATTCTCAAAGTCGTAAAAGCTGGAATTACAGGCTGACATAGACCCAACATAATTAGGAATGGGTAAATAGTAAAATAAAACCGTTAAACTTGAGCCACAGGACAAAAGGCCAAGGGCACATGGAAAACAAAGGCAACTGGCTTGGCTGGGGAAAAAGAAGCTTCTTCCTATTTTATTTTGAGGCTGGAAAGGAGGGTGAAAGGGGGAGGTGTAAACTAAAGAGGCTTCTTTAAAAACTGTTTTTTACTGAGTTCCTTCCTTTCTACTTTGAGAAAGCTTATTCTTCTTAAAAGGCTACCTATGCTAATGTATTAAATATATTTGCTTAAATGTAATTATACAAAGGATCTAGAAAGAAAGAAATGTTAAATTCTTATTTCATAGAGTCATATTGCTGTAGGAGACCAGGGGGGCAGATGAGCCTAGCCCCCCTGCCAGAAATGAGACGCCATCCGAGCTATCCTGATATATTAGTTGTCAGACATTTGTTTAGAAACCTTCAAATGAAGGAGATCTTTCAATGTTGATGTGAAACTCAAGATCCTTGACATATGTTTAAGATAAAAATTTAAGATTAACCATTTGTTTTAGAAGGCAATAGGGCAAGGAAGGCAAGAGGTGAGCTGGTAATTAAGATTCCTTGTTGAGACACATGTAAGATATATTACTACTTATTTGTCATTTATAGATGTAACAATATATAGCTCTTTGTGTTCCATATAAGGACAGGAGGATATGAGTGTATCTTAAAATTGGTTATAGCAATCAGCCAATAGGAAATTCAAGCAGGCTGATTGAACAGAGGCAGCCACAGGAGGAGCAAAGGGGGGTGGATTAAGGAAATATAAGGGCTGGCCATAATGGCAGGAGGCCAGGCCAGAGCTTGGTAACCATATACCACTGTGCCTCTCATTTATTTGTCTGACAAATAAATTATTATTTTAATTTCTCTGTTGCTGCGTTGAATATTTCATTCCAGCTAAGCGTTAACCACAAGCAGGGTGCTACAGTACCACTGTACTTACATTTTATTTCTTTTTAACAGCCCTAAGTGGCATTATCTTTTTTTACAAAGCCATCCAAGTTGGTGGCAGTCTTTGCCTCCAGTGGGAGTGAGTTCCACAGTTTAACTATGTGCCACGTGAAGAAGGAGCCAGTTTGGTTTCTTAAGAGAGGGCAATAAGATCTGGGCTTAAGAAGGCGGGGACGCTTCGGGCATGTGCTCCATCAGGCTGCTAAGTCTACACTTTTCATCTGAAAGCCAGCTGTGTCGGCAAACCCATTTCTGGGGTGGGGGTGTTCTGGAGAAGACACCAAAACCAGGAATGTACAATGTGCAACATATGAAAAAGGGCTCTTGCGCCTGAGAGTGCCTTGCCGGTTGTCAAAATTGAGCTTACTTCAAGAATGTAAGAAGAGTCTGCTAGATGAGGCCAATGGCCCGTCTAGTCCAGCATCCTGTTCTCACAGCGGCCAATCAGATGGAAAGCTGCAAGTGAGACTCCAGCATAAGAGCAAACCCCCTCCTGTAGTTTCCAGCAACTGGTAGTCCCACCGATCACAGTTTCTTCCAACCTGGGGCCGCTCCAGATGCTTTGGATTCCAGTTGTCAATGTTCTGAGTGCCACCTCCTGGACCAGGCGCAAGGCATGCCCACTCATGCAGAGATGCGACAGGCAGCCTCTTCTGGGGGAATGGGCAGTCTTGCATGCTGCACTTCTGCGTCGGGGGTTACTGAATGAGTCAGGCACTGGTCAATCAGAGTGCCAAGCAGAAGCATCTACACTTGAACCCAGAAGTTGCTGAGCCACACAAAGTGAGGCCAGAACAGGTAATCACGCAGGGAGGCAGTGGGCCACCTCGCCTGCTGTTGGATACTCTGGGATCACAGAAACATCCTCCACTTGGAACCTCTGGGTAGTTCCCTAGTCCATATGAACTGTACTTCAGTCCTACCTGTCATTTTCACAAAGAGACGCTAAAGCAATGAACTGTGTGGGTTTCACTTAGCAAAAGGAAGTGAGCTGGTCTTTTAATCAATTTTCAGCGGGGCCTGCTTAGGTGTTCCTGGGATGCCTCTGCCTGCCATGTCTCCTCTGAACAAAGAGGCAAAGGAGGATGCTGGGATACCCCTGTAAAACTTCACTTAAAAGGGGGTCCCCACTGGGGGGGGGGTGGCTGGGGGGGGAGGAGGAAGCGAGGAACACCGCCCCTCCTGCAATCTGTGCCCACTTCTGTTTTGAGAAGCAGGTTCCCCTGCCAAGTACACACACATTTACAAATTGCATGGGGCTAATAAAACACAGGATGTGCCACTAAAGTGTTTGCAGCTGGGAGAAACCAGAGACAGACAACAGAAGGTGTCACACACCACAGGGAGAAGACAGGCTAAAAAGGACTAGAGGCGGCCAGGCCAGATATTTTTCACTGAGTCATTTTCGAAAGCTGTGACTCAGCACAAAGTCCCTCTTATCCTTAACAGGAATTTACTGTATGTAGATAAGCAGACAAGTGTCTGGCCTGTTGCACTTTTTTAAAAGCATATATGCATTCACAGAAACGTATGGAGGACCCAGAGAGGATAGCTCCATGGAAAACCTCGAGATCTGGAGTCCCCTAAGTTCTTGATTTTAATTTTGAGTCAGAATATGAGGCTTACTTACCCTCAACAGATTAATTTCTAAAGTGTTGAAGAGAAGGAGAAAGGGAATAACCTGCCCTCTGAAAAGCCACACACAATCACCTGGCTTACAGGTAGACCAGCCCAGAGTAATGCATCATTCAGAGATGCAACAGGCACCCTCCCGCTCCAAAGGCAGCATAAATGCCTACAACTGGGAGTAACTAGACGACCCAGGGCTACCTAATGCAGAAAGGTGACAAAATTACTCAGCATGTGGAAAGACCAAAAAGGGGCAACCCTAGAACAGTGACTCAGACAGAGGAGCCAATTCAGACTCTCAAGTCCAGGTAGGAAAAATGAAGAAGAGTGGATACGTACGGTCAAGCCCATTCAAGTAGCGCATCCTAATTTCACAGTGGCCCCACACGGCGCTGACGACCGGATACAGTTTTTTCCCTTTGAGTCCCCGGAAAGCAACCCCCATGTACTGTCCGTCCACGATGAAACTCAAGGTCCCATCGTCCATGTCCAGCACCACCAAAAACGAGTCTGGCACGATGAAAGTCTCGTCGGCCTCCAAGAAGGCCGGGTACGTCTTGCTGGGCTGGTTCTTCCCGTCGTGGTACAGCCTGTTCCGCCCGAGGTCCCACCCCCACGACTCGTGGTTGTTCCCGATGAGCGTCGTGTACCCCACCGAGTGCAGGGGGGCATCTGCCGTGGCCACGCCGACCACCGCGTGCGTGCCGCGCTGCCTCATTGCCCAGGTGATCTGCCAGACGTGGAGACCCCGCGTGTAGCCCACCTTGCCCCGGATCGCGTCCGTGCTCTGGGCCACCGGATGCCGGTGAAATATGAGCTTGTCGTCCTCCTTCACAAAGACGTTGAGTGAGCGGTCGTCGTTGTTCCATGAGTGCAGCAGCTGAATCTCATAGGAGACGGCGGGCATGTCTAGGAGGAGGTCCAAGCGGGCCGGCTTGCAGTAATCCAGCCCCTGGAGCTCGTGTTTCAGGGGCCTGTAGGCTGGGTCCCTCATATCCACAGTCTTTATCCCGCCGGTGACTTTCTGCCCCATCTTTACCGTCTATTAATAGGCACCCAAAGCAGGCTCATCAATCGCGCTGGCCGTGCACGGGTGTCATTCAAGCACTCACAGGTTGCTACGAGAGATCCCGTCAGAATCGCCTAATGGATGGAAAGGAGAAAAACAAGAAGCGGAGAAGAAGAGTTAAACATTAAAAATTCACACATGGGAGGCCGTGCGGTGGGAGGCTCCACAGAACCCGTTTGGCTTGCTGGAGGAGATAACGGACGCCGGCACAACACTAGAGGAAAAACAAGCACGGGACAGCCATCCTATGAGAAGGCCTGGCGGGTTCTAGGCCGGCAACTTGAATCCCGGTTCCTCAACACAGAAGGCTGGCGAGGTTCCACATTCTGAAAATAAGACTCCGATTGTCATACGGCCTTGTTGCCTGAGGGAAGCCTTGGAGTAGAGTTGCGTGTCGCCTAGCAACCTTAGGGTAGCTTGACCATCACTCTTCCCCCTGCCCCAGACTCCCAAGATTTATTATTTACTTATTTATTACATGGGCCAGTGTGGTGAAGTGGTTAGAGTGTCGGACGAGGACCTGGGAGACCAGAGTTCAAGTTGCCTAGTCAGCCATGAAGCTCATTTGATGTAATCCTGGGCCAGTCTCTTAGCCGAGCCAACCCTCAGAGAGTTGTTGCGAGGATAAAATGGGAGAGGAAAAACTATGTGCACCACTTTGAGCTCCTTGGAGGAAAGGGTTGATATAAATGAAATATTATTATTAATAATAACAGGGTCTGGAGCCATAAAAAGCTTTACTATTTCAAAACCAACGCTTTTAAAGTCCCTAATACCCCCCCAAATAATTTCATCACCATAACATGGACAGAGGCTGATGGGATTACAAACTTCAATGGATCACCTAGAAGGATCCTCGACCACTGGTCTCATTTGTAATATTTTGCAAATGCAGGAAAAGTTGGGTGGATATTAGAATTATTTCATCCCAGCCAGTAGCCCCTTGGAAGAATTCACAAGCAGCAAAATGGCAAAATTAGAAGGAAAACAAACACACTGGAGTGTTCGTAGTTTCACATTCCATCCGTGCTTGGCAAAAAGAATTCCAAAATGTTAGTGGAAATCCAAGGGGGGGGGGAAGAGTTTGTGTGGGGAAAAACACGGTAAGATAATCAAAATACACACACCCTGTTTTGCTTCTCCAGAATGATCAGAGTTAGATCAAGACAGATCAGAAGGGAGCCGCTCTATAAGAGTCATGAAACTCTTAAGCGAAGAAGTTCTGATTCCTTTAAGGAAAATGCAGAGGACAGGCACCAAGATATGACCGTCTTGTAGCAGTGGCTCAGGAGAGTCACCCTCACTCACACCCATCCTCAGAGAAGTACCACGAAATCTACATTCCAGTTTGCTTTATAACAAGGGATCTTCTGTAATACGGCAGAGAAGCTGGGTCCACTGTGGGTTGTGTTTTTTTTAAGAGGAGGGTAGGTGGGGGGAGGGGGAGGCAGAAGAGATGGCGAAAACATTTGAAAAAATAATAATAATAAGGGTGGGAACTCGCTTTCTAAGAAAAAAAATGTTTTAAACATTTCCTGGAATGAGGCAATCTCCCAGAAAGGCTGCCAGGTGCGGTCATAACCGTTACTCATGATCAGGATTTCGCTTGGCATGGGGAAAAAATGGTAGGGAGAGTGAATCAGACCTTGTGTCAAGCACACACACATATATATATTATACATATGTTATACATATATATATTATACACACAAACACTTTATAGGCAAACTGGCTTGAAAAAGGTATTTACACCACCAGCAACATAAAGAAGAGGCAAAGCTGATCCTTTGATTATTTTTGAGCCTGAGGGCCACATTAGTTTTTTGGCAACCTTCCGAGGGCCACGTCCCATTGGTGGGCGGAGCCAGAGGCAAAAGTGGGTGGAGCAAGAATGTGGATTCTACCTTTGCACAATAATCTAGTTTAAACACCCCCCCAAGCCTTCTCCATATACTGTACAGACAAGCAAGAGGCATGATCAGAGCTCAGGCAAAAACAAACAAACTCAAGGACAAGATGTATATCAGTGCCAGAAAGGCAGTGTGGCCCTGGGAGAGAAAAAGACAGCTGGAGGGCCGGATATGGCCCATGGGCCTGAAACAACTCACTCTGGCACTGTGAATAAAACAGGAAAAATACAGCATTACCTATTCCATTTTGCACAAGCCAAAAGCTGGCTCAACAGGCTTCCAGAAGAAGGCCTCAGATCATCACCCTCTTTTGTCCTCTCCATAGCTCCGGGAACCAGAAAGCAACATCTGAAGAATGAGATCATGCCAAGACAGGAAGGTGGCCTGCAGCTAAATGGACACCTCCGATGCCTCTTTCTCTCTTGGACAGAGGCGTAACCGCAGAGCAGCTGGGCTGGCAGCAGCTCAGACAGAGCTCTCTAATTAAAGGGGAAACTGAGCACACGCCATCCCCTGCCAAAAGAAGCCAGGTCTGGGCACAGTTCGGCCAAAAGGGGAAGCAATGCAGACGTGCGCTCCAAGGAGGCGCTCTTGCGCACTTCTGGGGATGACAAGTCTTACGCAGACAACCAGGTGCGTGTTTTAGCAACACACAAGGTCACAAATCGTTCCTCGTCTAGGGATCGTTCGATATTGCTTTTATTTCAGCTGCCAGTCGCTTGTTGTACAACAAGGTGTCCAAGAGACTAGCAACGTATTTTAAACGGTGCGCTTAATTTAGGAGTAGCTGACAAAAACTCGTGTAAAAACAACACAATGCATAAAGAAGGGCTGCAACTTAGTGGTAGTGTATCAGAGGTCCCAGGTTTGATCCTCAGCATCTCCAGGTAGTGCTGGGAGAGGCCCCTGTTTGAAAGACAGGAGAGCTGCTGCCAGCCAGTGTTGACAATACTGAACTAGGTGGACCAGCGGTCTGATAAGGCAGCTTCCTATGACACAACCACACCTGCATCACAGCATTACAAAGGTTTGGCAGCACACTATATACCTGGTTGCGAAAAGATGTTCACCCAGTTGAACCTCACTGGGAAGAGAGTTTCACACATGGGGGACACCACTAAGAAGGCCTGGTCCCTTGTCATCCTCCCCTACGGATGCACTTTGGGAGAGGGATTTCTGTTCCAGCAGTGCTTGATTTTGATGTTGGCTGCTTACAGGGCCCAGTGTATTGCTAAATTCTCTTTTCAGGATCTTTGGAGGATGAGAGAGACAGAGAGGGCCTCTCCAAGACATCTCTCCTGCAAGCAGCCATTACTCATTCTTGATTCAGAAGAGTCTGGCAAGACGAAGGGGAGAAGCATGATCTCTCCCCTCCCCGACACTGCCAACCCAGTAACGGAAGCAGCTCCACCGAGCTGGTTTTGGTGGTTAAGCCTGGCTGAGATGCTTCCTTTGAAAGCAAAAAAACCCCAAACCCCACCCCCACAACAACAACAAAACTCTCCAACACACCCTGAACTAAATCCTCGGTGACAGAGAAGCTCACACAGTCAGCCACAGAAATCAGCAACCTGATCGCTAATAGGTGTGCTGCAACTAAGGAACAATTTAAATCTTTCTTTAAAAACAAGAAGCACAATCAGACTGACAAGGCTGTCCATTGCATCTCTGCACGAATTGCTGTTCCTGGATATTGCACATCTTTCCAATCAGCATTCGCTGACGGTGCGACGGCAAATTCCATCCCCATAGCTCCGCACTGGGTCAACTGCAACCAATACCGTACATAAAGTTACCTGTGGAGAGGTGGCTGCCTGTTGCCCCTCAGTATGAGACACTGCTCTTACCTCTTACAGAGGCACGGTTTTACTTTTTGTCGCATGGGGCACCCACAATTTTGGTCAAAGCCCTTCTGCGACTATCAAAGGTAGTGGTGCTGCAGTATATCCTGTTATACTCTTGGGGGCCAGGAACACCCCACAGGAATGAAAGGAGGATCCAGGGTGGATAAGCCAGGCAGAAGTTTCAATTCAGGTTATTTTTATTGGGTCCCCATCGGGGTCGCCAGCCCATCGCCCGTGGAGGCTTCGAGGGGTGCCTAAGGAAAAGTGGGGCCTTAGTTTGACTTTTAGCCTTTCCCCCAGAATTCCTTTGTTGAAATGAGAACTTTTTGGGACAGTTCCGGGAATCTTATGAAGCGGATTAAGCAACGCTTGTCCAAACAGCAGACAAAAACCCTGCCCAGGCTAAGCCAGGAAACTTCAAAAAGGAAAGTCCCCTTCCAAATACAAACTTTAACAGCCAAGATATTTTTTTTGCAGGGTGGGTGGGCAGGGAGAGGAGCGATTGTGAGATTTGTTTGGCAAGGGGCAGTAGTCCTCATGGATCACTTCAAAGATTTCCAAACCTCGTAGCTCAGTTGGTTACAGCACGGCGCTGATAACACCAAAGTTGCAAGTTTGATCCCCGTATGGGACAGCTGCATATCCCTGCATTGCAGAGGGTTGGGCTAGATGACCCTCAGGGACCCATGGCACCTGGGGAATTTCAAAAACTGCCCACCAGGTGATGCTGGTGGGGATTGACCCTGGGACCTTCTGCATGCAAAGCAGATGCTCTACCATTAAGCTACAGCCCTTCTCTTATGATATAGGAGCATAGAAGCTGCCTTAATACCAAGTATTAATAGCTCAGTTTTGTCTGCACTGACTGGCAGGTGTACAATACCTTTAAAAAAAAAAAGGTGCAATGACAGAAGGGGACACAGCCATCCTGGGTGAGGCCTCACAACAGGTTCACATAACAGTGTCGTGTTATTTTCAATCCTGAACATGGAATTTGCTATGATTATTCTAGGAGAAGCCAGGAAGCAAGACTCAACCAAAGCAATGTGTCAGGGAACTTCCATCAGCTCAGAGGCGAGAGGTGGAAGGGCAGCTGTGTTACAGGGAGCCTCTGAAAATCTTGTGAAACAGTTCTTCCTCTGGCGAGGAGGGAAGCCCTGCCTCCAGTGGGGAAGGGGCGCAGGGATCAGAAGATGCTAGGGAGAGCCTCAACACCGAGCCTGAGGAAAGCAGAGGGGAGGCAAGTCCCCCTCTGCCAGCGCCCACTCTGCGCAGTAGGTTTGGGCACAGAGAGGGGAGGAGAAGGACGGGGGTCACACAACTGTTATGCTGGGGCAGATATAAGGACCACCCACTCCCAGATTCTGCTAGCGACTGAGCAGACATGGACTTGCGACGCTCTGCAATGTAAATAGTTAGTACAGACAATAAAGCCTGGAAAAGACAGGTTGGAGTCTTGCCTGTTTGCTCTCGAGCAACCATACCAGCACCTGACACAGTGGAATGGGTCGCCAACTGCAATTAAAAGGGCACCTCTTCAGGAATAGCTGCTTGAAAAATCCCAAATCATCCAGCATTCTAGTCCCTGGCAAGGACAAGCCTTGACAGCTGCTTAAATTTGATTTCAAGCTATCCAGCATTCTAGTCCCTGGTGAGGAAACGTCTTGTACCTTGCATCAAAATCAGCTTTGCAAAATCACAATTGTTTCTTTGCAGGCCATGAGTGGGGGGAGGGAATGCACATAAGCACAACTTTGGGTATGTTTTACATCACACAAAGTGACACCCCCATCCCCAAAGTTGGTAGGAAAAAAATCATCCCCCCACCCTCTCTCTCTCTCTCTCTCTCACACACACACATGCACATTCTCCAAAGCAGACTTGGGTTGGGGAACCACTCACCACGGAAGTCAGAACATAATGCCACAGTAATCAGATCACTTCCTGGTGCAACAGTGGTCAGATCACTTCCTGGTGCAACTGGACTTCTCTGCGACCCATCCCCTCTGCAGGGAGGTGGGACCAATTCGGATGGTCCGCCCCCGCCACTTAATGGATCCAAATGGTTTCCAGAGAGTGGTAGGGGATGCTTTATCCCATGTTGATGGCCTTTCAGCCGATTCCCTGGTGGCCCGCTGGAATGTGGAGTTAACCAGGGCTATTGACTGTTTGGCTCCGAAGCGCCCTCTCCGATTGCATGGAGCCCGGACAGCCCCGTGGTTTTCCACGGATCTGAGGGCAATGAAACAATCGTTGAGACGGCTAGAGCGCCGGTGGCGGATAACTCATTCCGAATCTGACCGGACACAGGTTAGAGCTCAACGTCGAGCCTACCAAGTGGCGATAGCGACGGCGAAGAAGAATTTCTTCACCGCCTCTATTGCATCTGCAGAAAACAGCAGCAGGAGACTTTTTCAGGTGGTTCACAATTTAGCGGAACCACCTGCAACATCGGGGCCCAGTACGGGCCACATGTTCTCCTGCAATGATTTTGCAAAGTTTTTTGCAGATAAAATCGCCCAGATTCGGGAAGAAGTAGACTCCACCGTGGGAGCAGGGCCGGGGCGGGAGAGTGCTAGAGTTCTGTCTAGTCAAGTTGAGTGGGATCAATTTCAATCTGTTACCTCCGAGGATGTGGACAGGCTGCTTGGACGAGTGAAACCAACCACCTGTCTCCTGGATCCTTGCCCATCCTGGCTTATAAAAGCTAGCCGGGAAGGACTGGGCGATGGGCTTCGTGGGGTGGTGAATGCTTCCCTCCGTGAGGGAGCCTTCCCAGACCCGCTGAAAGAGGCGGTTATTAAACCGCTTCTTAAAAAACCATCTTTAGATGCGGCCACGATGGCCAACTATCGCCCAGTCTCAAATCTTCCATTCCTGGGCAAGGTGATTGAGCGAGTGGTTGCTGAACAACTCCAGGCACGCCTGGAAGAAGCGGACCATTTGGATCCCTTCCAGTCGGGATTCAGGCCTCATCATGGGACTGAAACTGCCTTGGTCGCACTGGTTGATGATCTCCGGCGGGCTAGGGACAAAGGTGAGAGCTGTTTCCTAGTTCTGCTGGATCTCTCAGCGGCGTTTGATACCATCGACCATAGCATCCTTCTGGACCGTCTTGAGGGGCTGGGAGCTGGGGGCACTGTTATACAGTGGTTCCGCTCCTTCCTCCTGGGCCGTGTTCAGAAAGTGGTGGTGGGGGATGAGTGTTCAGACCCTTGGGCCCTCACTTGTGGGGTGCCTCAGGGTTCTGTCCTCTCCCCCATGCTTTTTAACATCTATATGAAGCCGCTGGGAGAGATCATCAGGAGGTTTGGGCTGGGTGTTCATCAGTATGCGGATGACACCCAGCTCTACCTCTCTTTTAAATCAGAACCAGTGAAGGCGGTGAAGGTCCTGTGTGAGTGTCTGGAGGCGGTTGGAGGATGGATGGCGGCTAACAGATTGAGGTTGAATCCTGACAAGACAGAAGTACTGTTTTTGGGGGACAGGAGGCGGGCAGGTGTGGAGGATTCCCTGGTCCTGAATGGGGTAACTGTGCCCCTGAAGGACCAGGTGCGCAGCCTGGGAGTCATTTTGGACTCACAGCTGTCCATGGAGGCACAGGTCAAATCTGTGTCCAGGGCAGCTGTTTACCAGCTCCATCTGGTACGTAGGCTGAGACCCTATCTGCTTGCGGACTGTCTCGCCAGAGTGGTGCATGCTCTGGTTATCTCCCGCTTGGACTACTGCAATGCGCTCTACGTGGGGCTACCTTTGAAGGTGACGCGGAAACTACAACTAATCCAGAATGCGGCAGCTAGACTGGTGACTGGGAGCGGCCGCCGAGACCATATAACACCGGTCTTGAAAGACCTGCATTGGCTCCCAGTACGTTTCCGAGCACAATTCAAAGTGTTGGTGCTGACCTTTAAAGCCCTAAACGGCCTCGGTCCAGTATACCTGAAGGAGCGTCTCCACCCCCATCAGTCTGCCCGGACGCTGAGGTCCAGCGCCGAGGGCCTTCTGGCGGTTCCCTCACTGCGAGAAGCAAAGCTACAGGGAACCAGGCAGAGGGCCTTCTCGGTAGTGGCGCCCGCCCTGTGGAACGCCCTTCCAGCAGATGTCAAAGCGATAAACAACTATCTGACATTCAGGAGACATCTTAAGGCAGCCCTGTTCAGGGAAGTTTTTAACGTGTGACATTTTACTGTATTTTTGGTTTTTATGGAAGCCGCCCAGAGTGGCTGGGGAGGCCCAGCCAGATGGGCGGGGTATAAATAATAAATTATTATTATTATTATTATCAGAAATTGTGCCTATACGGCTATGCTTCACAGATTAACTGCAAAACATCCCAAAATCTAGAGCTTTCGGCCCCTTTAGCAAAGCAGCAACAAATCCACAAGAACCACCACCTTCCTGTTTAAGGCAGCAAATGCCCGATTAAGTAAGAAGCTGGCGACTTCTGGCCCTCTGGAGCCGGGCAGCGAGAGCGAAAGGGAAACAGCGAGCCGACCTTTTTAAAACACTATAAAAGCTGTGTGGAAAAACCCTTCTACGCTCTAGCAACACAGGAAACAGAAGCAGGCAATGCATCTTCCAAGCCCTGCAGACACAGGCCAAGGTGAAAGATGGCTCTTTTGACACGGATCCGTCCGGAGAGAAAATAGAGCTGTTCTTCCCACCCACACCCATCCTCGGCAAGGCTGATGGCAGAGGTAGCAGTCCACTGACCTAGCCAGTAAACAGGGAAGGCAAGATTCTGGCCGTCTTCCTCTGCTAAGAACTTTTTTTAAAAAAGGAGGTCGGGAAAGATCGCCCTGGGGATGTTACATAACTTGTGTTCTTTGACCAGCGTTTTCCCCTAAGCTTCTGGCAGCGGCGAAGCGCCGCTCTCTCCGAATTGGAAGTGGAAAGGCCAGCTCACATGATACCCAGGAAATTGTGTGCGCTGCAAAGAAAGTGCAAAGCACTCACAGCCAGGTTTTAAGGCACTATCGGGTCCTTTCTTCCCGTTTGCTGCAGAACAGGGACTCACAAAGAGCTGCAATGGGCAGCCTCCCCCTTGATTGATTTACTCTAAGTAGTCTGTGGGTTGCCTCCAGCTAAGTCATGCTGCTGGAATAGCTAATTATCTCCAGTGCATCTACTCTGCAGCTATTTGCAACAAAACAAGTTCAGAAAACAGGGACCTGTACAGAGATGCAATGGGCAGCCTCCCCCTTTATGAATTTACTATTTGCAGCCCATGGGTTTCATTCAGAGTAGGCACACTGAAATTAATGGACTACTCGTGAGTAGGGCAAGCACTGGATTCAACCCTACAGACCAGAACTGCTAAACAGAAGTCTGCAGGGAGCGTGTGTGCAAGACGAAGGAAGTGTGAAGCACCAAGCCAGGATGTGGGCATTTATTCCAATTTTCGGCAAATTTGGCCCAGAGAACAGGGACTCACACAGCGGTACAATGGGCGGCCTCCCCTTGTATTATTTGCCAAGGCTTCTGCTCTCTGACTAAGCTCAATTTACCCAGTAGCTGTGGCTACTGTGGCACATGCCAGGGTTATGCCAACACATTATGTAAAGTGGGTGAGGATGGGTGGGGCTGAACTCTGCCGGGTTTGTAGCCAATTTGCTACTGCCAGTGGCTAATTTAGGACTCCTTAATTACACACATCCATCACAGGCAATCCCTTAAAATTATGCATATCTGGGTAATCAGATGCACATGTATATTAGGGAGTTTGTGGGTGGAGGGCATGTTCTCCTGGGAGGCAGCATCAACAGCCAAACAAAGAGTCAGAAAGCAGTGGGAGGAAGAGAACTGCACACCTTGTTTGGACTATTTGCTTCTTTACAGATTAAGAACTGGACAGAAAGAAAGCGTTTCTTGAGCATCTTTAGGCAAGACACAATCCAGGTGTGCTGATCCCTTAGGACCGTACCAAAGTCACAATTTTATCCCCACCCTATAGTATTTCTACTTTCTTGGCTTTTTTTAAAGAGGTAAGTTACTAGTCCACATGGAGGTAAGCTTGAAAGTGCTGCTGAAACTCAGCGCCCAGAAGGGTTGCTAAAGAGAAGGCTGGCCAAGGTTCCTGTGCCCTGTGTAGCTCATTCTGAGAACACAAGAAAGGCCTTAAAGAGATCAGGCCAAAGGCTCACCTAGCCATCAAAGTGTAAAAAGAGGCTGGATCAGGCTAATGGGCTATCTTGTATGGCATCCTGTTCTCACAGTGGCCAACCGGATGCCTCAAATGGGAGGACACAAGCGAAACTGATTCCAATTGGAGGCCTTATCCTTCAATAGCCTATGACTACTAGCATATACCAGAATTGTGCAAATTCACCCCTCCCTCCAGCCTCGAGACAAAACTGTGTTGTGCAACTGGAATTTGCAAGATTAATACATATATAGGCTGCATAATGTGTGTGTTGTGTCTGTCTGTGTGTGTGTGTGTGTGTGTGTGTGTGTGTAGAATTTCAAGCTGTGTTCCCAGTACCCATTACTGATCCTTTAACCCAGTGTTTCCCAAACTTGGGTCTCCAGCTGTTTTGGGACTACAACTCCCACCATCCCTAGCTAAGAGGAAAGGGATGATGGGAATTGTAGTCCAAAAACAGCTGGAGACTCAAGCTTGGGAAACAAAGGAACTCCGGTTAAAGCTGTGTTCCCCAAACGTGGGTCTCCAGCTATTTTAGTGTCCCTAACTGTGGGTTGGGGCAGAAGTGGATTTAGAGCAGTGCAATTGGTTCCCCCGCACTGGCGCTAAGCCGTGGGAGGTGCTGCAGGGCATCGCCACTATGGCGTAGCACATGTGCAGAATGGAAAGCGAGAAGCAGGGGGCACTGCATTTTGGCCTTGCACAGGGCACTGCTGAAATATGAAAGGCCAAATCCCACTACCGGTGGGTTAGGGCTGTAGCTTGGTGGTAGGACACCTGCCTTGCATGCAGAAGGTCCCAGGTTCCACACCTATCCCCCGCACCTCCAGACAAGGCTGGGAACGCCCCCCCCCCGTACAAAACTCCAGAGAGCAGCTGCCAGCCAGTGTGGACAGCGCTGAGGCAGACAGGCCAATGACCCGACTCTTCCTGAGACGGGTGAGATCCAGCCTGGACCTTTTTGCATTGGAGGCAAGCCGTCCGCTATCAGATCTCATGGGGAGAAACCCCAATCCACCCACGGTCAGTATCGTCCTCACCCTGCCCTTTCCAGGAAGCTGATAAGACTGTCCACCGAAAGTGGCCACTGCAGGCCTCGGTTTCCCCATTGGCATCACTCCCCTTGCTTGCATAAGAGAGGCAGCAGCAGCAGGCAAGCAACGATCACCGGCGTTGCCAAACAGGCTTGTGGGCGTCACACTCACAGCCACGGGTTTAAGCGCAGAGGGAACTTAATAGTACGCTCTGAGGTGCAGAGCTGGCTAAGTGCATTTGGGGAATGTCATTCGTATCTGCCTTCTCACACCAGACTGGAGACGCAGCCAAACAAACAACCGGTTTGCAGAACCAACTTGGCCACACAACTTTGGCACTGTGGTTGGAGTTTGCCCGGAAAATGTTTTGGCGCTGCAGCATCGGAGCCTGCTAGGACACTGTGGTTACATGCACAGTAACGATAAACCAGGCTTTCTGGCTACTTGTTAAAGTCTTGTGACACCTTAAAACCAAATACTACATTCAGGGGGAAGGAAAGTGGGGTGGCTCTGAGGAACTAAATCAGTCTAAATCTGTATAAGGCTGCTCCCAATGTTATTTATGGCGCGAGTTTTCATGGGCTTCATTGGATGTATTCACTTGCCTAACATGCAAAAGGTCCTGAGTTCAAATCCCGGCATCTTCCCTGCCTGAAACCTTAAGAGCTGCTGCCAGTTGGTGTAGACAATACTGAGCTAGAGGGTCTGTTTCAGACAGAAAAGGACAGAGTTGATTTAGGGGAGTTCTGAGCTAGGCGAAAAAAGTTCAGATGGGCCCTAGACTTTCTTCCTTGAACAAGGAAGTGACCAAGTCCCATTTGTGATTTTATCTTGCCAAACTCTTTTCTGTATTATTATTATTATTATTATTATTATTATTATTATTATTGTAAAACATACCCATGGGGGGGGAGGGGAGATGGCAAGTAGAAACTAATACAAGTTCTGGAAAGGTTTGGGGCCAGAATTTGTGCCTTAGCAACACCCAAAGTGTTGACATGGAATATCAGAAGCTGGGTGGAAGGCACACACATGAACAACATGACCCCCAAACTGCAAAGTTTTCTAGCTTAAAGCAAAAACGTGACCATTGTTAAAAGTTTAAAAAAGGAGGAGACAGTGTGGTGCAGCGGTTAGAGTGCTGGACAAAACACCTGGGAGACCGGGGTTCGAATTCCCTCTTGGCTATGAAGCTCAGTGAGTGACTTTGGGCCACTGTCTCTCACCCCAACCTACCTCACAAGGGTGTTGTGGGAATGAAATGAGAAGTGGGGAGAACCAGGTACCCCACCTTAGGTTCTTTGGAGGAAAAGGCGGGATTATATAAATGCAAATAAATAAAGTGTCTAGATTTCAGGGTTCTGGGAAAAGGCTGGGAAACTCCCCACAGCTGCTGGAAAAAAAATAATGCCATCTTAAAAGTGCCATCCAAACCCACAAAGTCTTTTGTTGTTGTTTTTATACAATAAGGAAGTGGCATTGTTAGGTAAGGTTGCAGCCCTGCCCTGACCAGTCCGGTCACATTTTTAAAAAAAATTCTGTGCAACACCTGGATGAGGAAAGGAGGGGAGGGGCGAAGGTGAAGCAGGGGGGAGGGAATGCTTCTGTCACCTGCAGGGCATCAGTCTAGAAAGGCAGGAAGCTAGAGAATAAACAAACACCCATTTGTAAAGAGCTTTTGTTAACACAGGATTTAAAATGCTAGCGGGATAATGCATTGTTTAAAGGAAGGCTGTGTATACACCCTACATCTCTAAAGCATATGGCTTGCCCCAAGGAATTCTGGGAAGTGTAATTTAAGAATGCTGGGAAGTGCTGCACTGCTAGGGATAAAACTACAACTCCTAGGACTCTTGGGGAGGAAGCCATGTGATTTAAGTGCATGAAGTATACACAGCATAGGGGCTTGGATCCATGCCTCTGGATCTGGGCTTGTGGGCACACATACAAACCTCTGGTATTTGCCCGGTTGGAAGGTAAAGGCAAAGGGACCCCTGACCATTAGGTCCAGTTGTAACCAACTCTGGGGTCGTGGTGCTCATCTCGCTTTATTGGCCGAGGGAGCTGGCATGCAGCTTCCGGGTCATGTGGCCAGCATGACTAAGCCGCTTCTGGCAAACCAGAGCAGCGCACGGAAACGCTGTTTACCTTCCCGCCGGAGGTATTTATCTACTTGCACTTTGACGTGCTTTCGAACTGCTAGGTGGGCAGGAGCAGGGACCGAGCAACGGGAGCTCACCCCATCGCGGGGATTCAAACCGCCAAACTTCTGATCGGCAAGTCCTAGGCTCTGTGGCTTAACCTACAGCGCCACCCGCGTCCCATGGTTGGAAGGCAACCTACCACAAAAAGCGTTAAGGCGTTATTATCTGTTGCTCTGCCCACTTTTGCCTCTTGCTCCACCCTCCTCCGACACGCAGAGCCCAGGAGGCTGCCCATGAAGAGACGTCCTTTCAGCCTAACCTGCTTCGCAGGGTTGTTGTGGGGACTGAACAAGTTATGTGCGGGGAGAACAATGTACGCCTCCCTTGAGAAAAAGGTGGGATAAAAATGTAGAAAGTAGACAAAACGAAGCCGCAATTCTCACAATTCTCAACCCTCCTGTGCAAGCAACTATGTAGTGCTGTCATGGGACCACTTTCAGTACCCATGATAATGAAGGAAGCCATGGATGCTTAAGGCAGCATGATCCTGTTTTTAAATGTACAGGACAGGTGGGGTCTCAAAACCTTCCAACATGGAGACATCATCCTCTGCTAAGAGAAGCTTCCTTGTTTAAAAGCGGGGGGGGGGGGGGTGCCAATCTAAGCAATGCCAATTAAGGGGGAGGGGAATCCCTCCTTGAAGTTGTTCAGGAAACTGACACGCAGATTAGTCACAACCAGGATAAGAGTGAGAAGAGGACTTAAAAATCATCCAAGAACAACAGGCCAAAGGGGATTCTTCCTTATCATGAGCTGGGAATGTGCAGAGGGGGGGTGGAGGTGGAATTCCTCCCCACTTCCGACAACCCGGCTGGTGAGGCAGCGTCCAGTAATGCGAGCACCCACTGATTTGGACAGACATACCCAGGTTTTAGACACCCATCAGCAACACTTCCTATTGTTAAAGAGTCTGGAATTCACATCCCTGGGGAACTTGCAGTTCCATGGAATGCACATCCCCACATGACAAGTATGTTCTGCTACAGACTGTCTCCTCAGGCATTTGCACAAGCCACCCGTGAGCTGCTGGCCGCCGCGGGGAAAAAATTAATCTGGGTGGGGTTTTTTTGTGGCACAATTTACAGAAGGTCCCGCTTTAGCCTGGTGTTCCTGAAGGAGCCTCCACAGATTGGCATGCACCTGGAATTCACATTCCAGAAATCTCAGCTTTCACCTAATTAAAAAAAGAGGAAAAGCCACCAAGTTCCTAACGATTGCAAAAGGAAAGTGAGGGGTCGGCGTGTGGCGACATGGCACCAATCGTGAGCTGCTGATTAAGAACTTCTGGGGTTAAAGGGTAGGGCTTGTAACCCGCTGACCTTCCCAGACAAGGAGGAGGAGGAAGATGTAGAAAAGATGCTCTGCTTGAGTGAATCATTAACATGCTCGATAAAGACTGTGGAACTGTGCTTTTCTAAAAACAAACAAAAAACAGTATGGGATATGCACATAATATATATTATTGACTCCATCCACTCTTGTTGTTTAGTCGTGTCTGACTCTTCGTGACCCCATGGACCAGAGCACGCCAGGCACTCCTGTCTTCCACTGCCTCCCACAGTTTGGTCAGACTCATGCTGGTTGCTTCGAGAACACTGTCCAACCATCTCATCCTCTGTTGTCCCCTTCTCCTTGTGCCCTCAATCTTTCCCAACAACAGGGTCTTTTCCAGGGAGTCTTCTCTTCTCATGAGGTGGCCAAAGTATTGGAGCCTCAGCTTCACGATCTGTCCTTCCAGTGAGCACTCAGGGCTGATTTCCTTCAGAATGGATAGGTTTGATCTTCTTGCAGTCCATGGGACTCTCAAGAATCTCCTCCAGCAACATAATTCAAAAGTATCAATTCTTCGGCAACCAGCCTTCTTTATGGTCCAGCTCTCACTTCCACACATTACTACTGGGAAAACTATAGCTTTAACTATACGGACCTTTGTTGGCAAGGTGATGTCTCTGCTTTTTAAGATGCTGTCTAGGTTTCTAGACAGCATCTAGGTTTCTCCCAAGAAGCAGGCGTCTTCTAATTTCATGACTGCTGTCACCATCTGCAGTGATCATGGAGCCCAAGAAAGTAAAATCTCTCACTGCCTCCATTTCTTTCCCTTCTATTTGCCAGGAGGTGATGGGACCAATGGCCAGTGGCCATGAGCTCTTAAGCGACAGCAAAGAACCATCAATTGCAGGCTACTGCAGTCAACCACTTAGGAGGTCTTAGTTAAGCTTAGTCCTGACATCACACCAAACCATGGCTAAGGAAAGGCTGCAGCTAAGCAGTCAAGCATCTGCTTTGCATGCGGAAAGTCCCAGGCTTGATCCCCATCATCTCCACGTAAAGCTTGGGAAAGCGTTTATCTGAAAGGCTGAAAAGTTGCTGCCATTCAAAACAGGCACTTCTGATCTAGATGGGCCAATGGTCTGGGCTCAGTACAGTGGTACCTCGGGTTACATACGCTTCAGGTTACATACGCTTCAGGTTACATACGCTTCAGGTTACAGACTCTGCTAACCCAGAAATAGTGCTTCAGGTTAAGAACTTTGCTTCAGGATGAGAACAGAAATCATGCTCCAGCAGCGCGGCAGCAGCAGGAGGCCCCATGAGCTAAAGTGGTGCTTCAGGTTAAGAACAGTTTCAGGTTAAGTATGGACCTCCGGAACAAATTAAGTACTTAACCCGAGGTACCACTGTATAAGGTTGCTTCCTGTTTTCCAAAGCTTTAGCCTGGCTTGGTGCAATGTCCACATGAAAAACCATTGCTCACATTCCACGTGAGCAAACCATTGCTTACATTCCACGTGAACAAACCATTGCTCACATTCCACATGAACAAACCATTCCTTTCAAACAGTAATTAAAAAAACCAGGGAATCAAAGGAATTTGGAACCCCAATTTGTGCACATGTGATGCCAACAGGGCGCAATCAATCTCCTCCAAATAATGCATGAAAGCCTATAACCTAGTTGGGGACGTGGCAAACCATTTGCCAATTTAAAATTAAGGCCAAGGAGGCCCTGAACACTCTAGAAGGAGGGAAGACCCCAATGCACCATCACCAGCCCTTCTTACCACACAATCTACGGACTACAGCATGTCACACCAAAGACAGAAGGCTACCAAAACAGCAGGCGAAGAGGCTGCCCCCAGGGGACTCAAGGCAAGAAGTCCAGGCAGAAGACTCACACTCCAAAAATGTTGCTTCATCAGCCTTCAATGTTACGCAACTCAATTACAGAAAATTAAGATGCTAGGTAGGCAGAGATAACAAAATTAGCTGTGTTGGCTCATTGCAGAGAGAAAGAGAAAAATCCAGACCCATCAAAGTAATACCTCTATTAGGAGGAGCTAAAAAGTATCCTAAAAGAAGATAGCAACGTTGCAATATAACAGACTTCCTCAACCTCGGCCCTTCAGATGTTTCTGGCCTACAACTCCCATCATCCCTAGCTAGCAGGACCAGTGGTCAGGGATGATGGGAATTGCAGTCTCAAAACATCTGGAGGGCAGAGGTTGAGGAAGCCTGCAATACAAGATATTTGGGATAAGTAATTTGTTCTGACACATATATTCCTTTGTTCTATCGTCCATTTCCTACAACTACCTGTCTGCTAGTTATTCTGTTTACCTTACTTAGCTGATAGTTGAAATAATATAATCCTAGTGAGAAATGAATAACTGATTATCTTTGTTTGCCAAGTTCAAAGTTTATCTTACTACAGTCTATGTGGAGCCCATTCTTCTTACAGGAAACACAAATTAAATTTTGCTAGTAACACAAGATCACTGTGCTCATCTTTACATAAAGTCTTAAGAGATCAGAAAGGCTTCCAGAATGCATTTTAGGATAAGGCCTGATACCAGGGTCAAGAAAGCTAACTGAGGGGGTATATGATACCAAATGAAACCAACTGCAATGATGCCACAATCTACAGTGATAAACCACTGAAAGAGTTCAGATTGACAGACACTATTATGGAGCCACACCTACACAGCTTCAGAAATCGCACTGCATCATGGGCCTAAGGATAGAATAATGCCTTACCTCACAGGGCTGTTGTAAAACTACCGCTGAGATAGAAATCAGTGTAGTGCCAGGGGGCAAGACCAAGGCTAGGGCATCCTGAGTGGGAGCCCCTGTCCCGAAACTAAGGGGCTTGTCACAACCACAGCCCCACACAGCACGAACTTGCCTGATCTTGTTTTCAAGCCGCCGCTGTGAGTGACCTTTTGCATTCTAGAGGGATGGCCTGTAAGCGGACACTGTTTACACAGCAGTGTGCTGCCCCCAGCCAAAGGAATAAAGCGCTCTGCTCAACACCTGTGCCTGTAGAACCAAAGAACGGAAATTCTGATGGCTGTAGCGATCGGGTTTATTTTTTTTAAGTGAGCATGGCGCACTGGAAAGGGGGGGGGGAATTAAGGCCGATTCGCATATGCATTGGCAACCCAGAACAATCACAACTGCAAGAAAAGATTCTTGCACAACGGTGAGACAAATCTGTGCCGGCAAGGTGGCAAAATCCAGCTTATTTTGCAGAAAGCAACAACATCCTTATTCTTGCTGACTGAAGGAGGAACGATCGCTGAGAGGAGTGCAGAGACAAACGCCATAGTGCATCTGCAGCAGCACAAGATGCTTTCATTTGTCCCGGCTGCAACAAAACATGTCTCTCCTGTCTCAATCTCTACATCCACAGCAGGTTGCAACCTTCCAACAGATTCACCCCCAAAAGGAGCACTCCTCCGTTGTCAAGACAGACAGATGCCAATAACCTCCAGGGCAAGGCATCAAAATCGTATCCAGCAGGAATTCAGCTTAGCATGCTTGCACACTCTCACATGCTTCCATAGGTCTTTGTTTTAATCCATAAAGGCTGGAATCTTGCATACTTTGAAAAGAAAAAGAAGAAAGGAGCTCAAAAGGTAATGTTCTCAGGAAGCTGACCGAGTGCTCCATGTGCAACCGCAGGAAAGCGCTCAGCTTTCAAGAGCTCTTAGCACCTCGCATCCATCACCTTGGAAATTCACTTTGCTCAGCAGTAAATGGGCTCCTTGCCCCAGCAGCAGCAAAGCACTTGCTTTGCATAGCAAAGGTTGAAGGTTCAGTCCTCTTGTCTCTAGTTAAGATGATCATATAACAGGTGCCAGGAAAGACTGTTTACCTGAGACTTTGGAGAGTCGCTGCCTGTCAGAGCAGACAGCACTGGGTTAGATGGCCCAAGGGTCAGACTCATGCAAGTTAATGTTCTGCTTCAGGGATACTTTAAACTATAAACATGCCTCTGATCCACAAACAGTGGGATCATTTATTCTTAAGGGGGAGACTTAAAATGGAAGTATGGTGAGCCTGCCAACCAATCAAGTTGCCTGGTTTGCATGCCACACTAAACAATTGTTTGTTAGACTACAGCTTAGTGCCATGCATGAACCCTGTGCAATAGCTTAGGCCCAGGGGTCAGCAAACTTTTTCAGCAGGGGGCTGGTCCACTGTCCCTCAGACCTTGTGGGGGGCCAGACTATATTTTTTTTGGGGGGGGGGGGAATGAACGAATTCCTATGCCCCACAAATAACCCAGAGATGCATTTTAAATAAAAGGACACATTCTGCTCATGTAAAAACACACTGATTCCCGGACCATCCACTAGCCGGATTTAGAAGGTGATTGGGCCTCATCCGGCCCCTGGGCCTTAGTTTGCCTACCCATGAGCTTAGCGATGGCTTGCTTACTGCTAACAAACCACAATCTCAAACCATGGCTTGTTGTCAGTTGATAAGCCTTGATTTGCCTAATTGTGGCCAAGTTGTTACATGTGAACCCAGTACCATCCCTTAACAATGGCCCTCCATCCTGCCACAGACTCACGCCAAGCTACAAAGGCATGAGGAGCTGGAAAACGACCCAAACCTTGGAGAAAGATGGTCTGTTAAAATAAACTACAGCTTAAACAAACCATGGTTTAGCAGGAGGCATTAACCAGAAGAAAAGCTGCTTGATGTAATTTGTTGCAAAGTCTAGCAGAAGGATCTGCAGAGCAGTCCATGCACCACACAAAAACTGACATTCATAGAGCTGAGGCACAATAGCCAATGGCTTCTTGGTGGTGGTGCCAGGACTGTCCCACACTGCTTGGGGCTGCTGATTCACCTGGCTTGCTGCTCTCTTTTAGTCTTTCAACACCATATTTATTAAGAACATAGGAAGGTGCCTTATGCAGAGTCAGATTGTCGGTCCACCTAACTCAGTGTTGCCTACACTGGCTGGCAGCAGCTCTCCAGGGTTTCACGCAGGAGATGTTCCAAGTTTTACCTGGAGATGCCAGGGATTGAACTTGGGACCTTCTGTCTGCAAAGCAGATGCTTTACCAACTGAGCTATGGCCCCTCCGGAATTCACATTAGCTTCTAATTAATATCCCTGACGCATCTGCAGATGTTTGCAATAGAACTCCATCACAACCACCTGTTGATGTTCCTTTTAAAAATATCTTGCTGCTTATTGTTATAAAAGACATACCATTTCATTGTTTTGTCTACAGTGGACTATTTTCTATTGTGCGAATGCCTCCCACGAAAAATCTTTGTAGAAAAGCAAAACCAAGGGGAGAGGACACTCAACTAACAATTTTTTTTTAAAAAAATGACCTAGCCTAGCAGTTCTCAAACTTTTCTGCGCCCACAAAGCACCTGAAAATTGCAGGTGGTCTTAGTGAACGACTTAACAATTTTGCCGCCTGCTATAATAGTTGTAACACCCTGTGCTAGGTACTGTATGATTTCTAACTGCATTTTTTATTGCTCCTTTTATTTCCCATATATTGCAGTCTTATCGCATTACGATGTGCATCCCGCAAATCAAATTGTGATGCAATAAAATTCAAGGTATAAGAAATCTAATACAAATATTTGATGCAGGCGTGCCACAGACCCCCTGAATGAAGCTTGTGGGTTATTGGTGGTCTCTGAACCACAGTTTTGGGAACTCCCAGCTTAGTTTGATAGTTATTCCAAGCCTGTTGCATCTCTAAGTAGATTCAAAGGCAAGTAAGAGATGACATCATAGAAGAGGTGGCAGCGCAGAGAAAGTGGATAGGGAGCAAGTTTTTATTTCTCTATCGTAACACAAACTGTAGACATCCAGTGAGGTTGAATAATGGAGGATTCAGGACAGATTTTAAAAAAATGACTTATTGTTCAACTGTGGAACTCCCTCTCACAAGGATGGCCACTAATCAGGGTGCCTTAGACAAATTCATGGAGAAAGCTATTGTCAGCTACTAGCCAGGATGGTTAAGCTTTGCCCTCCGTAGTTGGAGGCAGAAATGCTTCCGAATACAGTGGTACCTCAGGTTACATATGCTTCAGGTTACAGACTCCGCTAACCCAGAAATAGTGCTTCAGGTTAAGAACTTTGCTTCAGGATGAGAACAGAAATTGTGCTCCTGTGATGCAGCAGCAGTGAGTTAGCTAAAGTGGTGCTTCAGGTTAAGAACAGTTTCAGGTTAGGAACAGACCTCCAGAACAAATTAAGTACTTAACCCGAGATACCACTATACCAGATGCTGGAAAACAGGGGAGTGATATCTTCTGATCAGGTCCAGATGTTTCAGTGGGAAACCTGCACGGCCTTTGAAAGAACAGGATGCTGAACTGCAGGGTCCACTGGCCTGATCCAGAAGGCTCTTCTTGCGTTCTTCTGCAGGGATGCATTGAAGCAAGACTGAACAAACCTCCCCCTGCCAAAAAACAACACAAGAGCACACCCACAGCCAAAGTTGCAGGTGGCACAGCAGGGTCACTGTTCACGGCTGCTGCACTATTGAGTCTGGGATGCACGATTCCTTGCCATAAGTGTGCATTTAAGAAAGCAAGAAGAGACAAGACAGAAATTCGTTTGGACCGTGTCAGCCGCAGCCTCCAAACATTCCCCCCGCTTTTGCTTTTCCATGGAAGCGCGACTCTTCCTTTAAACCCCCTCCAGTTGCCCATCTGCACTCTATGCTTAAAACAATGTCATGTGACTTTAAGCAGCAATGGCTCCCCCCAAAGGATTCTGGGAGCTTGGAGTTTGTTTTGGTTTCCCCCCATAGGTTTTATTATCCGTTCTTAACCTGAAGCACCACTTTAGCTAATGGGGCCTCCTGCTGCTGCTTCGCCGGAGCACGATTTCTGTTCTCATCCTGAAGCAAAGTTCTTAACCTGAAGCACTATTTCTGGGTTAGTGGAGTCTAACCTGAAGCGTATGTAACCTGAAGCGTATGTAACCCGAGGTACCACTGTATTGGACTGGGACCAGGGAGACCAGGATTCAAATCCCCTAACTGGCCATGAAACTCCCTGAGAGTGACCTTGGGCCAATCCCTGCCTTACAGGGTTGTTGTGTGGGGATTAAATGAGGAGGGGGAGAACCATGCACGCTGCCTTTAACTCCTTGGAGAAAGAGATGGGTTTTAAATAAACAGGTCAGGACAGGCACACCCACACAATCAAAGTTTAGCAAAGATCAACATGAAAAATGGAGAGACGTGCTTCTCCCTCATAAGATTAGGATCACTCAATGAAGCTGAACTGTGGGAAATCCATGACAGGCTTTTGTTTTTTAGCACAGCGCATAGTTACGGAATTCACTCCATTGATATGTATGGTAAAGGTAAAGGGACCCCTGACCATTAGGTCCAGTCGTGACTGACTCTGGGGTTGCGGTGCTCATCTCTCTTTATTGGCCGAGGGAGCTGGCGTACAGCTTCTGGGTCATGTGGCCAGCATGACTAAGCTGCTTCTGGCAAACTAGAGCAGCGCACGGAAACGCCGTTTACCTTCCCGCCGGAGCAGTCCCTATTTATCTACTTGCACTTAGGGGTGCTTTCGAACTGCTAGGTTGGCAGGAGCTGGAACCGAGCAACGGGAGCTCACCCCGTCGCGGGGATTCGAACCGCCAACCTTCTGATCAGCAATCCTAGGCTCTGTGGTTTAACCCACAGCGCCACCCGCGTTCCTCCCTTGACATGTAGTGATGGCTTTAAAGGAGGATTACAGAGGTCCGTGGAGAAATCTACGGACCACAATGGCTATGTTTGATCAACCTGCACTCAGTGCCTCTGAACCCTGCTTGCTGAGAATCACAGGTGGGGAGAATTCTGATGCGCTCAGGTCGTGCTTCCCACTGGGGCATGTGGCTGGCGACTGAGGACAGGGTCCCTGGCTACATGGACCCCCTTCGGCCTGACACCTATGCCCCCCACCCCATCTGCTAATGTGAGCAGTTCATCCGACAGGTTTAAGAGCACCACTTGCACTGAGCATTGTACATGGTGCGCTGGAGGAGGGTGCACACCCCGCCCAGAGCCATGCATTGCACAAGACAGTATAGAGGAAGAGGGGGAACCAAGCTCAGAAGCAATTAGAGGCCCTGCAAGTCACATGAGGAAACCGGGGTCATCTGGGTTTGGGACAGGACAGGATAGGGAGAGAGAAAGAACGAACCGAAGATCGCATCTTGCTTCCTAGTAATAAATTAGCACACTTGTCTTGTTCCTCGGATAAGACATGCTGTTCTCCAATTCTAAGACAAAGGCCTTTTCAAGTTTTGTTTAAATGCGTCTACTGCCAGACCTGAAGTTACAGGAAGAGAAATTTCTCCCTGGATTCCCTCGCCCCCAATAGAGCTAGCTAGATGGACCAAGGGTCTAAGTCAAGCTTTTCCTAGGTTCCTATGGAGAGTGTGACGAGGGACGTGGCCTGGAGAGAACTCCAGGGGCCACACAGAAAGGCTTGGAGGGCCAGAGACGCCCCTGCGCTTTTAAGTGAACGTACAACACGCCAGCTTCCCAGGTAGCTCTCAGAATCAGGATTTCTCTGCCCCAGCTGAAAGGGCCGCTCCCGGTCAGTGTAGTTGACACTGAACTAGATGGACCAATCGCTTGACTCAATAGAAGGCAAGTTTCCTGTGCTGCTGTGACTTGGGCGCATTGCAAAATTGGCTGCATAGCATACTTTCTCCAGAAGATTTCTTAGATCTGTCACCGGGACCCCTCTGTGACTCAGCACACATACTAAATAAATACTGCTCTCCCTTCGAGGTCGGACTTTTGTTTGTTTCTGTTTTACTCTGAAAGCTGAAGCGATCTCACCTGCAGAACGCCCTGACCTCTGGCTGGGAAGTGTTTCTCTGCAACACGCTAATTGTCCCGGCCTGTCAATAAAACGAAGCATGCTGCTGCTCAACCCTGCAGCTAATCGTTGGGGACAATTACAGGGCGCCCTCCCAACCCTCAGCTGCAAATTTCTCACGAGAAGAATGGCCTCTGGCACCTTCATCAGGTCAGCACTGCAAGATGGGTGAGACAACCGGCTGTACTCACTGCTAGTCCTACTCACTAGCAGACCCCTCAAAATCAATGGCCAGGAACCACCTCTAGCCCCATTCATTTCAATGGGTCTACTTGGAGCAGGACTTAAAAGTTAGAGACAACCTAACAGCAGAACGGCAATTTTTTAAAAAATAAAACATTAGAAGCCACATTTTCACAAGAAGTCCCGTGTATAAGTTCTGTGTATAAGACTAGGTTTTTTTAATTTAAAAATTCTGTTCAAAATCATGGGCCGTCTTCTATACTGATACAATCTCCCTCCATTTTCTCAATTTGGAGTCCCCCAAAATGGGCGTCTTATACATGGGGGCGTGTTATACACAGAAAAATAGGGTATTAATTAATTAATAATAATAATAGAATTTATATACCACTTCTATACCTGGGGGTCTCAGGGCGGTTCAGAGAATAATGTTTGGAAGGCAGAGAGAAAGAGGTAGTGATTTGGGCAAAAGGTTTCAAGGAACATAGGAAACTGCCTTATACCAAGTCAGGCAAGTTGTCCATCTAGTTCAATATTGTCTACACTGGCTGGCAGCAGCTTACCAGGGTTTCAGGCAGGACTCTTTCCCATCCCTACCTGGAAACACTGGAGTTTGAACCTGGGACCTTCTGCATGCAAAGCAGATGCTCTGTCACCTTATTTTTCAAGTGGTTCGGACTCCTTCACATGCCATGGCTTCAATACCTACAAGGCTGTTGTACTGCCGAGAGCAACTGGCACAAATTCAGTTGACAAGGCAGCATGAACAGGACCTGAACAGGAAGCATCCTAGCAGACAGATCAGTCTTCCTTATACTACATGCAGGGCCAGCCCAGCCAGATGTGGTGCAGATGTTTTGGACCACAACTTCCATCAGCCTCAGATGACACAGCTGATGGACTCGCCTCTACATTGTTCCATTGAACCATGTTTAGCTGGTGATACATCATGATGCAGCAAACCAGATATCACCCACCCCTAATGGGTGCTCACCTCTGAAACATCTGGAGGGCACCAGGTTGGCAAAGGCACCACTGGCAAAGCACTGGGTCCTAGCAGAATACTTTCATTGGACACACACTTCAAGGGCAGAAGCTATGGTTTTCCATACTATGGTTTGTTTTTCTTTTTTACAAAACAAATGTATTTTCTATATCTATATGAGAAAGACAATATATATTCTCTCTAAATATGTAATATGGCGGGGGGGAGGGATAGGGCTGTGATGTTTTAAACCACTTCAGGTACTAGGTGAATAGAAAAAAACTTTCAAGAAGCTCCCCTAAAATCAGGCAGATTCCCTCCCCCCAATGCAATTCAAGGTATTGTCCTAGGAGAGGCATCCCTGCCTTCACATCTATAAAGGAATGCCTTTCCTCACCGTCTAAATTAGGAGTAGGGAACTCTGGATCTCCTAATGTTGGACTCCAATTCCCATCAGACCCAGTCAGCATGCTCAATGGTCAGGAATGGTGCGAGTTTTAGTTCAGCAGCACCCAGAGGGTCCACAGATTCTGGTCTAAAGGCTCCTTGGAGCTGGAAGCACCGTCCAGAAAAAGGAGGCTCACTGTTGTGTCTCTGCACGAGTGCCTGCTCTGACTTTTAATTTAATCAAACATGGCCGGGAATAATGATAATAATAATAATTTATTATTTATACCCTGCCCATCTGGCTGGGTTTCCCCAGCCACTCTGGGCGGCTTCCAACAGAATATTAAAATATAGTGGTACCTCAGGTTAAGAACTTAATTCGTTCTGGAGTCTGTTCTTAACCTGAAACTGTTCTTAACCTGAGGTACCACTTTAGCTAATGGGGCCTCCCGCTGCCACCACGCTGCCGCCGAGCAATTTCTGTTCTCATCCTGGAGCAAAGTACTTAACCCGAGGTACTATTTCTGTGTTAGCAGAGTCTGTAACCTGAGGTACCACTGTACAATAGTCTATTAAACATTAAAAGCTTCCCTAAACAGGGCTGCCTTCAGATGTCTTCTAAAAGCCTGGTAGTTGTTTTTCTCTTTGACATCTGGTAGGAGGGCGTTCCACAGGGCAGGTGCCACCACCGAGAAGGCCCTCTGCCTGGTTCCCTGTAACCTGGCTTCTCGCAGCGAGGGAATCTGCTACCTTTCCGATGGTGGTGGACTAACAACTCCCATGCACCCCAGTCAGCATGGCCAATAGTCAGGGGCAATGGGAGTTGTAGTCCTGCAACACCTCTAAGTCACCACATTGGCTATCTGTGATGTAAACACCTTTTTACGCTTTGTCCTTCTGACCTTCTTTGTAAAAAACAACCCTTACCTGCAGATCCAGTCAAACTGAATCAACTAAAAGCTAACCTGATTAATAGAAATAGGCATACAGGATAGGGATCCCGCCCCGAAACACTTCAAAGAAAGAAGCAAAGCCGGGGGGGGGGGTGTCATAAAGGGCGCAAGAGCAGGCAAATCGCTCACTGCAACCTCTCTGTCTCGCAGAACTGCTGGGAGAAGTCAGGACCTAGCTTAGCACTGCCTGCACTGACTGGCAGCAGCTTACCAGGATTTCCAACAGAGAGTCTCTCCCAGGCCTGCCTGGAGAGACAAGGGGTTGAAAGTGGGACTTTCTGCATGAAAAGCATGTGCTCTGCCACCAAGCTACACAGCTGCCCCATGAGCTCAATTTGGGACACAGGTAAAGGATGCAGAAGAACAGGCCCCAGGCTGATGGGAGCTGCGGTCTAAACAAAAACATCTGGTGCTCCTGGGTAACAGCAAACGCTTTTGCAAAAGCAATCAGGCAGGCTCCAACTTCTCAAATGCTGGTTCTTCTCCTCCCTTCACTCCACTCCTGCCCCAAACAAGCAAAGCCCACGGAGATATTTCCGAGCCCCTTTCTATAGGGATTCAGCAGCAGGGCACCTGGATCCCCAGCTCAGCCCAGTGGCTTGGTGGGTGGCCTGGGGCAAGTCATTCTCCAGATGTACAGAGAGAATGGAAAAGCATCCGAAGTTTGGAAGGTTCCCAGGGTCTGGGAAACATGACGATGGCACCAAATGCTTTTTCAGAAGTGTTTTCTCAAGGAGGCCAGTTCCAGATAGGATGCAGAAACCAGACACCGGTGCGAATGGTGGCTCCCCAGAGGCCTACCTTGCAAGGTTGATGGGAAGATCGAGCGGGCAGAAAGGGGGGAAAGTGCCCACATGAGCATCTGAGAGTCAAGTTTGCTTCTGTAAGAGCAACTGTTTTAAGAGACCTTGAGAATGCCTGAAATATCTGTGAAAGCGCTGCCACTTCTAGTCGTGCTAAGATCTAATAAAAACTACACGTCCAGCTGCCAGCCATGCCCTTTCTGATTACAATTTCAATGGGAGAGTTTATGATCAATGGGAATCAAAACTCCCAATGTGAAGAACTGTGGCTCAGCGGGAGAACACGGCTCTGCATGCCACAGGTACAATTCTCAGCCTCTCCAGGCGGGGATGGGAAGACAGAAGCCCTAGAGGAACAGCTGCCAGCCAGAGTAGACAATACTGAGCAAAGATCTGACTTAGAAGAAAGCAGCTGCTCCCAAGTTCCTAGAAGTGCTTTCAGGTATCGGTTATACAGGCAGCCATGAGTAGGAAGAAATAAATGTTTTTCCTGGCTTTTAACAAACACACACACACCAAATCGCCAATTTGCTCAACTTTTTGGAACATGCATAAGGCCATCCCAGGGTTTGTCAGCTCCAAAATCATCCCACACTTCTTTCTGCAAAATGATTCATACAACGATCCTTTACTTACTTAGTAAAAAAGACACACGGACAGGACTTTAAGAGTCCAGGAAGTGTGCCCAAGACTGCTGTCTCAACATTATGCCATTTGAAAAGCAAAGAAATAACCAAAAGGGCATTTTTATTTTGCTAAAGAGCTTTCAGACCCTTACAACAACATCAGGGCGAGTCAAACATTCAGCGAATCCATTGATCCGGAGAGGATCTGCATTCACACGCAGCTAAAGGGGCAGCGACTCCGAATCAAGAGACTCCAAGTTTACAGGAACAGGGAGGGGTAGGGGGGAAAACACAACTCCCTTTCGCGGATATATCCCACCACTTTCCGGTCTTACCTCCCAACAAATCCGGGGCACACCATTCCGAGGTAGATCTTTTTTTATTATTATTCCTCCCGAAGCCTGCTCATGGATCAGAGGTTTTGTTGGCGGGGGTTGCAAAATAAGGCTTCTCGTCAACTCTCTGGTTGCAGGACAGTTGGGTTCTTTTTCCTCCTCCTACCCTGAACAAAGCGGCCAAAGAGTCTTGCGAGCAATATTGCAAATCTCTCTCTGTGTGTGTGCTTGCATGCACACGAGCTCGGAGCATGTACCTCGGGGTGGGTTGCAAACTCCGTGGACGACGAAGGCGGCAGCGAAGCCCCGGGTCTCTCGGATCGCCTTCACTCCCAGCGCTCCCCGCCTTGAATCCGACGCCAGGCCAGAGTCTCCGCTACTAAGAAGCCGAGCAGCGTCGCGTCACATGGGCTCCAAATAACCACCCAGCTGCCCGGCCCAGCTCCTCCTCTTAAAGGAGACCAAGAGGGCAGGGCGCAGGAGGGGAGGGGCCGGGCGATTGCAAAGGACTGGATCCCAGCGATGCAATACACGCACGTTTCCTTCCCCGGGAGTAAAACTCCTATGGGAACCGCACGAGTTCATCTTTTCGCGTCAGCTGGGAATTGCAGCATATGTTGAAGCAATCCCGGCCTATGAAAGGCAGTGCGGTGCACTGGTTAGAGTCCGGGGTTCAAATCCGGCCCCCTCGGCCATGAGGCCCACTGGGTAAGACGCATATAGGCCAATTTGAGCTCCTTGGGAGGAAAAGGTGGGGCAGAAATGTGATAAATGAGTAAAATAAATCAAGGACACTGAAAGCACATGGCTCCCTTCCAAAAAAAAAAAAAAAACAACAACAACACCCACTGGGAACTGTAGTTTGTTAAGGGTGCTGTGAGTTGTAACTCCGAGGGAAACTACAGTTCCCAGGACTAGGAGCTGGGGGGGGGCTGGGTTCAAAATCCCCCACTTGGCCATGAAGCTTACTGGACCTTGGACCGGCCACTGCCTCTCTGCAGGGTTGTTGTGGAGATTAAATGGGGGGTTGGAGGAAGAGCCATGCCATCCTACTTTAGCACTTTGGGAGAAAAAGGTGGGATAGAATAAAGGACTAGGAGTGCATACTCCAGGGGTATATTGGGACCAGTGGCGTAGCGTGGGTTGTCAGCACCCGGGGCAAGGCGAGTAATTTGCGCCCCTTAACCCGTGGATTTGTGCCCCCTAACCCATGGATTTGCGGCCCCTAACCCTAATCCCCAGATGTTGCGCCCGGTGCGGCCGGCACCCCCTGCACCCCCCACGCTACGCCACTGATTGGGACTACAACTCCCACCGTCCCTGACTACTGGGCATGCAACCCGCTGGGGTACCGCTAGGCGTTCGGGGAACCGAGTAATATCGGGTGGGCGCCACGCTGTCCATCTCTGGCGTGGGCGATTGTTGCTGTTGTTTTCATTCTGTGCAAATAGTTCCAGTTTGTTTTTTTCAGAGATGCAATTGCCGTCGAGGTGTTTTTGTGGCGGAAACAACTGGTCTGAGATGTTCCGTGGGAAACGATTCACAGAGGAAATTGATAGTAATTAACTGTTTTCTGGATGGCATTCTTGCGTGGCGAGCTTAATTGCTTTGATGAGATGCTCCGTGGGAAACGATTTTTTAAATGAGATCGATAATAATAATCGCCGTAGTCACCGTCGAAGTCATCCGAAAGGGCACACCCTTACGTGGGAATAAAGGTTTTAGGAATGTAGGCGCTCAAGGTAGGTTCACAGAACTAAGCCGGTTTACTCGGGAGTAAGCCCCTCTGTCGCTTTTTCGTGGAACTTGCCTCCAAGTTACCAATGCAGATTGGGTTGCAGTCTTAAGATCGGATCCAAGTAACTTCTACTCAAGAGTATGCCCGTTGAAATTCATGGCATCGGCTTCTTTATTTACTGCATTTATAGCCTACCTTTTCCTCCAAGGAGCTCAAGGTGGTGTAGATGGTTGTGTGTCCCCCATTTCATCCCCACAATAATGCTGTGAGGTAGGTTAGGTTGTGAGGCAGCAGCTGGTCTTCGGTGTCCTAGTTCAACACTCTAACCACTACACAATGCTGCCTCAGCACCATTAATTTCAATGAGTCTACTCTGAGTATATCAGCTACTTAGCACAATTGCAAAGCATGCTTATCCGAGTGTAAGTGCCACTAAACTCGATGATGGGCAGTTGAGGATCGAACCCATAGGCAGCAAGGCTACAATGCAGTTCAGTGCATGCTTTTCTTGGGAGCAAATTCTTTATACAGTGGTACCTCGGGTTAAGTACTCAATTTGTTCCGGAGGTCTGTTCTTAACCTGAAACTGTTCTTAACCTGAAGCACCACTTTAGCTAATGAGGCCCCCTGCTGCTGCCGCGCCGCCAGAGCACAATTTCTGTTCTCATCCTGAAGCAACGTTCTTAACCCAAGGTAATATTTCTGGGTTAGCGGTGTGTGTAACCTGAAGCGTCTGTAACCCAAGGTACCACTGTAATCAATACAGCATTTATGTACAGGTCAGCTATATACAGTATAGACAAGGAGGTTGAGATCCAATGATGCACACTTCCCTGAGAGTAAATTCTATGGAAGTCAATGGCACTCGATGCTCAGGTAAGTTTACAACACACCCTTAGCCATGTTTACACGGGGGTAAAAGTATCTCTGCGTTCAAATGAGGTTTACTTCCAAGGGAAGACCTTAGCTCAGCATTAGCTTTGAACACAGAAAGTCCCAGGTTCAACAATTCTGTAGGCCAGGAGAAAAAACTGTGGTGATTCAGATGCATTCTGCATGTGCTCAGAGGTACGATAGTCTTTTTGCATTTGCTGGTGCTTAGCTCTGGTACCGAAAAGCAGACCAGGAGGCGGGTGAGGGAAGAGCACTCTTTTAGTTCTCCTTGGAAAAGACAGGGACAGTTGCTCTCAACATAAACCACCTCACAGGGTTGTGGTGAGGATAAAAAGTAGGAAAGGGGGAAGACACAAGTGTGCCACCTTGAGCTCATTGGAAGAAAGGGAATATAAATGTAATAAACAACTGCACAGCTCTGAAAGCTAAGCAAAGTCTATCTCAGTATATCTCAGTATATCTCAAAGAACCAGATGCTAGTGGAACACTAGGTTTAAAACTAGCTGTCAGACAGGGAGACTCAACTCCAGAACATAGAAAAGGAATAAGAGAGTGCCTCTAATTTCATGCATAGTACGGTAAATTTCAATCATGAATGAGAAATCAGAGGCAAGGCCTCTTGCATCTTGAGATTTAGGCTACAATCCATATCACACTGAAAGAAGGTGTCAGGCTCAGTAACACTTATTATTGAGTAAGCACGTTTAGGATTGATGGCTCCTTACAGGGCAGAGCATCCTGATCAGAAAGCATCATTTCCAGAGTGTGTCTTGATTTCCACCTTCCTCTGGTAATCGAACCTCTGGTTTTTCATAGACAGTTACATGGTGGCATACCATTTCCTTGCTACAAAGACTGGAGGTTAATAGCCGGGGTGGGGTTGACTGATGTTTCCATCAATAGGAGCTAGTGGGTGGGAGATGGTCTCCTGATAACTGGGGATCTCTCTGTTTTGGAATGAGCTGCCCATCAGAGTTTGGGGAAAGTGGCAACCCTGTCAGAGAGGAGGGTGCAAGGATATGTGACAATCAGCAGTTGAAGTGTGGGAGAGCCAAATACTCTGTGTGCAGGCTTTGGCGACTTGCAAAGTTGTATGTATAGCAAATTTTACAACAACAACAAAAGCTTTTAAAGCCTTGGCCAAAAGAAAGCAAACTTACATAGCACTGAATTACTTGACATGCAGGAAAGCAAGGAACAGGTGACATTATTCAGCTCATAAAATCCACCCAGCTGTCTGTGCATGTCGATTTGCACAAGCCTATGCAGGTACAGTGGTACCTCGGATTACAGACACTTCAGGTTACAGACTCCGCTAACCCAGAAATAGTACCTCAGGTTAAGAATTTTGCTTCAGGATGAGAACAGAAATTGTGTTCCAGCGGCGCGGCAGCAACAGGAGGCCTCATTAGCTAAAGTGGTGCTTCAGGTTAAGAACAGTTTCAGGTTAAGAATGGACCTCCAGAACGAATTAAGTTCTTAACCCAAGATACCACTGTATTGAGTTAAAATGTCTTTTTAAAGACTCTAGCCCTCTGCAATCTTGTTTATTCTTCATTCCTGTAAAAGCATGTTCTTTTCTGCTCTTCTGCTAGGGAAGGAAAAAGGCTCTCAGCGTGGTTTACAAATATCAGTAATGGCAGCCCGTGAAAAAGGCAAATTCCATGCTACGGATCATTAGGAAAGGAACAGAAAATAAAAATGACATTTCGCAAATCTGTGGTGCAACTGCATTTGGAATACTGTTCACAGTTCTGGTTGCCTCAACTCAAAATGGATATTGTAGAGTTGGAAAAGTTCAGAAATGGGCAAGCAGAATGATCATGGGGGTGACCCTCAACGCAGACAACACTGAGCCAGCAGGACCAATGGTCTCTCTTGAAGACCTTAGTTTTTTCAAGTGGCGCCACCTGGTGATCACAACCGGTAGCGCAGTGCCTCTTGCATCCTTCCCGCTGGGTCACGCTGGCCTGTTGACATCCCTTGACATCACAGTTGGGAGAACGCCCTTCTGCACATCAGCCTTGGACATTCTTTTCCCTTGGTTTATGTTGTCAGAAGAGTGGGTTGTGGGGAGAATATTTTGCTTTTATCTTTGGATGAAGCAGCTGGGGGGCTGACCAGGCCATTCTGTTCAAGGAGACAAGAGATTGATTGCTCTGGTTGCACCATAAAAAGGGGATGCATTTGCTGTTCTCCAGTCCGCTAGGGGCATGACATCAGAGAGCATTGCTGTGTTATTGTGCCCCTGTGGGTCCTCAGCGCATGGGCACAGATAAGAACAGCAGCTTGAGTGTGGAGGGGAGGAGGCCAGTCACTGGGCTGACGGGAAAACAAAAGCTCATTCGGCCCAGACTTTTCCTAGAATGCTATCTCAGAACAGCTGGGATCCCTCTGACCTTCCCAGTTGCTAGAATAGGGCTCCATCTGCACTATACATTTAAACATTTTAAACAACCATGGTTCCCGCCCCGCCCCCCCAAATTCTGGGAGGCTGTTAAAAGTGCTGAGAGTTGACCCCTTTCCCCACCCTCACAAATACAACTCTCAACGTGGTTTAACCATCAAGGAACTCTGGGAGGGGAATAGGGCTCTCCTAATAACTCCCATGGTTGGACAGTGTTCTCGAAACTACCAGCATGAGTTTGACCAAACTTCAGGAGGCAGTGGAAGACAGGAGGGCCTGGCATGCTCTGGTCCATGGGGTCACAAAGAGTCAGACATGACTAAACAACAACAATAACTCCCAGAATCCTTAGCAAACCACAGTTCCCAGGATTCTTTGAGGGAAGCTGTGACTTTGTAAGGCCTGAAAACCAGCTGACAGGTCACATGACTCAAGTTTTAAGCAGTCATGGCCTCCCCCAAAGAATCCTGGGAAGTGTCATTTACTAAGAGTGCCGAGAGTGGTTAGCAGAGGAGACCCGCTATTCCTCTTAACAGAGCTGCAATTCCCACAGTTCCCACAGGGACTGACTGTTAATACTCGGGGACTGTAGCACTTTGAGGGTTTAATAGCAGAACAAACTCCCTCAGAACTCTCCTTCACTGGAGGTTTTTAAGCAGAGGTTGGCTGGCCATCTGTCACCTGTGATCTCTGCACTGCAGGGGGCTAGATTGGATGACCTTTGGGCACCGCCCCATGAGGAAAAACAGGAAGGTGCTACACACCCCTTCCCAAGCCTTGCTTACTAGGGTTGCATGGTGGCAGCTTCCAGTGAGATCTCTCAGAGCTGTCACAAGATCTTGGTGGAAGCCGCTGCCTACAAATCTCTGAGTCTATGTTGGGGAATAGGGCTCTCTTTTCAACCCTCAGCACTCTGCACCCCTTTTTAAATGGTTTTTATCAATGCACACATAAAATGCATATATTTGCACAATCAGAAAAAAATTACATATTCAGTCAAAACCTCGGTGATGGAAAAAATACCCATAACAAAACACAATCAGAAAAAAATTACATATTCAGTCAAAACACCAGTGATGGAAAAAACACCCATAACAAAACACAACTCCCAGACGCCGTGGCTGTGGGAAAGCCATCAAAGTGAAAGCGCTGAGTGAGCTTTTTGTTAGTGGCTTGGGTTCCCCAGGCTGTTTCAACACCAGCATGGTTCCCTTAAGAGAGGGGCCTTCAGCCAGGTTACTCATAGAACAGAAGAATTCTAGAGCTGGAAGATACCACCAAGGGTCATCTAGTCCAACCCCCCGCAACTCCTACTGTCAGAAAGTTCTTCCCAATGTTTAGCCAGAATCTCTCTTTTTTGTCATTTGAATCTATAGGCTTATGCTAAAAACATTTTTGTTTAGGGGAGCCTCTCCAGACACGCGGAAGTTCTAATTGATTTTCATTATTTTCAGAATGTTTTAAATAGGCTAAAGTTTGCATTAAAATGCACATATTTAGTGAAAGTAACCCACAATGATGCATTAATTTGGGGAAAATCACTTTCCAAAAAAATGTACAGTTGTACCTTGGATCCCAAACACCTTGGTACTCGGACATTTTGGCTCCCGAATGCCGCAAACCCGGAAGTGAGTGTTCCAGTTTGTGAACGTTCTTTGGAACCCGAATGTCCAACGGGGCTTCCAATTGGCTGCAGGAGCAATACTTTGGTTTCTGAATGTTTTGGAAGTCGAACAAACTTCTGGAATGGATGCTGTCCGACTTCCTAGGTACGACTGTATATTGGGTGAAATTGCACACAAAAATATTTTTTAAGGAGAAATTCACACTAAAATGTTGATGGATTTTCTTGAGGATTTAAAAAAATTGCAAACTGCTGCAGAAATGTGAACTGAATTGATTGGAAAAATTGTAAATTGAGAGAACCAAAACAGACAGATACATCCCTGGTTAAGATGTAACCCACCCTATGATCAGTGGAACCGATGAAAGGCAGGATATTAACCAAGGAAACAGGCGAACAAACAAGCAAAGGAACAAATATCAAAATATAATTACATTTAAAACATTTTTCTCTACTTATTACAAGGGTGAGACTTTTATTTCTATTAAAAAAATCATTTATAAAATTAAAAAAGTTTTATTTCCAGTGTTCACTTACAAAAACAACTTTTTAAATGATACATAGTAAAAATTGTGTCATCTAAGCAATTGTAGAGGGCATTCCTACCCCGTAAATGTTTAAATACAGCAGTAGTAGTCAAAGCTGCAGCTGGCTTGCTGCAGGAAATCTGAAGAGCCTCTGTTCAAATCCCCACAGAGCTTGATAGTATTTATAGAAGACACATCTCTTATACTAAAGCAGTAATTCCCAAACTTTGACGTGGAAAAACTGAATTAATCAAAGAGTAATCCCAGAGCAGGTGGCTTCAGAGGAGGTTTCCTGCTGCATCTCTGTATGATATACTGTTCTGGGGGAGAGAAAAAAGGCCAGCCTGTGTAGGTAGGTACATCTGCCATGATGGGATTGCTTTATCCCATCACTGCTGCCACAGAGAGGGGCTTACAAGGGGGGCTGCCTGTCGCATCTCTGTATGAACCACTGCTCTGCCTCTTTTTCAACCAGACTCCTGAAGAAAGGGAGGGAACATGGGCTTCACTGAAAGTGGACAGTGGTTGCTTTTACATACTCAGGTCGTTTCCACATCACAGTTCTGAAGCACAATTCCTAGTGGTGCAGCAATAAAACTGCAGCACATTTGCAAAGCTGGTATGGTTTCAGATTGGATGGGGGACCGCATGTTGAGATTCCTGCCTTGCAAGGGATTGAGCTACGTGACTCTTGAAATCTCTTCCAACTCTATGATTCCATGGCTTCTCCTCAAAAATCCTGGGTACTGCCATTTGTTAAAGGTGCTGGGAATTGTAGTTCTGATATTTAACCTAGCGTTTCCAGGATTTTAGAGGGACCGTGTGCTGTGTAAATCATAGAGTTGCAGAGTTAGAGGGGACACTAAGGGTCATCTAGTACAACCCCCTGCGATGTAGGAATGTATGGTGTGGCTGCGGTTTACATTCATGCAGTCCTATGCCACATTTTATGGGAAAATCAGTAGGAACACAAAACAGACTTTGAAAACCACTGGGTTTTTTTAAGCCTAGTTTAAAAGAAACTCTTAACAAGAAAAAGTGGAAAACACATGTAACAGCACCACCTTGTGGCAGAATCTAGTCGTCTTTCCTCTTTTTGCCATTCTGCTTTGATGCTAGGAACTGGCTTTGACATCCACCACCCTGCAAAGGGATGAGAAAATCCCCTAGGCTAGCACCTCAATGCAGCATTGAGCTAGGCTCACCTAAGGACACTAAAATTATCAGGCGTAGGAAAGCTTTCCTCCTCCCTGGATCAGGCTGCAATCCAACTTTCACAGGTTTTTGGGACGGCTGGAGTTTTAATACTCTGCAGGAGGAGTTGCTCAGTGCAAATTGAGATCTCAGGTTGTGCAAAAGAAGTTCATGAATTTGCATATCGGTTCCCTTTGCATGAGTTATTCAGAAGAGGAGTTGTGGGTATGTGTGTATACCAGCGCAGTGTGTATTCTCACACCCACACGCGCGCGCGCGCGCGCACACACACACAAACACACACTATCTTTTGTATATTTATAAATTTTATATATTTATAAATTTCATATATTTATAAATTTATATATATGGAGAGAGGCACCTTGGAGCCATTTACCAGGAGCCAAAACCTACAAATTTCCAAAGGGCTTTTTAAGCAAAGACTTCCACTGTGGATGTTTTAGGGCATTTGTGAGAGGCAGATCATTTATAAGACCCCCCCTCCTTTTCCTCTAGAGGAGAGGGGAAAGTGAGGCACACAGCAGTGAAGAGACCTGAGCATGGCAGAAGAAAGAGCCAGGAGGACCTCTCGGCTCTTAAAGCCACCACTCATAAGCTCACAGGTCCCAATCGTTAACCGACGGAACTCACAGCCACAAGATGTGGGAACAGGCATCAGCACAGACAGCTTTAAAAATCCAAACAAAACAGGATTAGACAAATCCCATAGAGTAGAATGGGTCGATCAAGGGCTATGAGCCATGATGTCTAAATGGATCCTCTGTGCACGGTGGCAGTGTAGCACATTAGGGACATACCTGAAGGGCCTGTCACATCCTGCTTTTAAGTTTGCGGGCCAGTGGTGAAATAAGGCCAGCTGTTGTCAGAAGCAGCAGGTTATCAGACAGGCCTTGGTCTGCAGATCTTTCTTTAAAAAATAAAATAAAAATACAGTCTCATTAAAAGCCAGTGGAACTCCCTGCCACCAGACAGAAGAATTTTCCTGAAGACAGAAGTAGCTGCAACAGCTGTCCGATATCCTGAATGCCAAGACAGGCAAAGGGCGAGGAGGAGGAGGTGAAGGCAGCGCTACTGGGGCATCATCCAAGCAGTGCCTCATAGTCCACGTACCATGCTATCTGGCCAGAGCTGGGGCTGACTCCGGAGACGGGCCATTTCTTGGGTTCGTGCCCCACCCTGCTGACTACCGTCACAATGTCATGCTTGCCCTTCCCCATCACCAGCACCGACACCCGCTTGGCCTTGTTGATGAGCGGCAAGGTGAGGGTCATGCGCTGGTGCGGCTTGACCGGGCTCTCGGTGAACACCACGCCCTGGCTCCCCTCGAGGCCCACGGGCGAGTGCGGGAAGAGCGAGGCCGTGTGCCCGTCGGCACCCACCCCCAGCAGCACCAGGTCAAAGCTGGAGTTGGTCACCAGGGCGGCGATCTCGTTGGCGTACAGCTCGGGGCCCTTGTCCTCTTCCACGCAGAGCCTCCGGTTGAGGTGCACCGGCATGGGGTGGATGTTGAAGTAGGGGACTCGGACGTGGCGGAGCAGCTGCTCATGCAGGGTGCCGAAATTGGACTCCAGGTCGGTAAGAGGGACGCAGCGCTCATCCACCAGCCACAGGTGGGTCTGCCTCCATGGGAAGCTGTAGTGACGCGTAGCCAACTGCCGGAACAAAGCCAGGGGGCTCGACCCTCCCGAGAGCGCCATGTGGAACTCCCCGGACCTCAGGACGGCACTTGCCGCCGCCGCTTCTATGTCTGATGCCAGCCGGTTGATCAGGTCCTCCGACCAAGCGGTGATCAGCTGGCTTTGCCGAAACCTGGACTGGATCGTCTTGTACTTGTCCGGAGTTTGTTCGTCCCTCGCGTCCATCAGTTCAATGGTCTCTTTTGCCACGAAAGACACTTCCCTGCCCACCATCTCAAAATCCAGGAGCTGCTCGTTCTCCCGCCCCCCTGGGTACAAACGCGGGACCTGGCTAGACAACCCGTCCAGCAGAGGCGTCCAAAATGCCCAGGATGCCAGCAGGTTCTCCACAGTGATGAAGGACTCTTTCTTGCCAGAGTAGATCCTGGAGATCAGGACTGAGTAGGCGTCCCTCTCTGCTACAGGGACGTAGACGTAGTAATCAGAGAGGGGCTGTCCAAAGATGCGCAGCTGGGGGTGGTCGTGGACTTCCTTCCAGCCGCTGTCCGGCATGGTGGGCTTGAAGAGGTTGCGGCTGACCAGGATGGCGGGCGAGTTCAGCTCTCCCTGGCCGATGTGGAAGATGATCTGCCTGGGCTTGCACTGGCTGCTCTCAGGGTCCCACATCGTTTCGTTCTGGGTGCAGTAGGCCCGGTTCTTGAAGAGGATGCGTACATAGCTGATCCGTTCATCCAGGACTTTCCCGGAGGCGAGGATGAAAGGGACCCCTTCCCAGCGGAGGTTGTCCAGGTGAACCAGCACACCTGAAACAAAAGATGCAGAAGTGTTGTTATTATTGTTACATCACAACTGTCTTGGTTGTGAGTCCTGGAAGACCTGCTCCCTGACTCAGTGGGCTTTCCCCAACTGGCCTGACTGACTCCAGCTACAAAAGCTGAGGCTGCTGAACAGACTCTTGGACTGGCATATAGCTTAGGCCCGGGGGCTTTTGTTAGGGGGTGGGGTTGTTGCTGTTAATTGATATTAATTTTTTGTATCTTTTATTTTAGATACAAAAATTACTGGGGGGTGGAGAAGGGCTCGTGCACCTTTAACAGGGAATTCCACTAAGTGACGCTTAACAGGCAAGCAGCTATTAAAAGTACCAGAGCCCCGTCCTCTTTTGCACCTGGGGAAGGTGTTTTCCAACTTTTGCACTTGGCCACGCTTACCCCCACTGGACTTACCTGCGAAGGTTGGAGTCCTGCTGAAGTAGTCCTGCCCCTTTTGAAGCTCCTCCCTCACATGGCTGTTGTATGCCACGTACTGGCCAATGACGGCGCTGGTTATCTCTGGGCTCTGGAGCGACGTGAAAGCCTGCAACTTGCTCCGGATGACGTCTTCGGAGCTGCTGATATTTGCTGGGAGCTCCATGGCAAGGAACATTAAGATCTCAGTGAGGTGGTTCTGGTGGATGTCGCGGATGACCCCGTATTTTTCGTAGAAGCCAGTGCGATCTGAGCACCAGGGGTGGGAACAACAGTAACAACAACACATAAATGATGCCCAAATAGTGAGAGAAGCTTGGCAACCCACTGGTTTATTTATGGGAAGGGCTGTAGCTCAGTGGCAGAACTTCTGCTTGGCATGCAGAAAGTCCCAGGTTCAATCCCTGGTATCTCCAGGTAGTTCAACCCCCTGCAATGCAGGAATCTCAACTCAATGGACTCTCCTTGATGCAATGATGCCTCGGATTATACAACTCCGTGTAGACCAGTCTTCCTCAGCCTTGGCCCTCCAGATGTTTTTGGCCTACAACTCCCATGATCCCTAGCTAGCAGGACCAGTGGTCAGGGCTGATGGGAACTGTAGTCTCAAAACATCTGGAGAGCCGAGGTTGAGGAAGCCTGGCGTAGACAATACTGAGCTAGATGGATCTATGACTTCAAAAATCTTTACACCAGTGGGTATCTATCTTGGATTTGAACTGATTTTATTACGTGTTGCTGTTTTAAACTGTTTTTGTATTTATAATTGCTTTGCTAATTGTTTTTAGATACAATTGTTGTTAACTCTTTTCATACAAGCGACTGATGTACACATGGTGTTATATTTTAAATTGCATTGAGATGCCACAGTGGAAGTGATTCATAAATGAGATTTATAATAACAACAGCAACAGTTAGTAGATCTACAGAAATTTATGGACCCATTAATCATGCCCATTAATGTCAATGGGCCTACTCAGAGTAGGACTAACATTGGAGACAATCCATTGTGTGATATTCAACTAAGTTTTGGTCAAAGGAGGCCCACTCAAATCAACAAGCATGACTAAGTTAGGCCCACTAATTTCAGTGTGTCTTCTCTGAGTAAAACTTACTTGAATACCTTCCAATATTTCTATGCTGCCCAACAAGAAAAGTTTCCTGAGCAGCTAAGAATAGTTTTTTTTTTAAAAAAAAATGAATTAAATGCAAAAGCATTTAATTTAGAATTTAGGAGATTGGCTGCCTCTTAACATGGCCATCATGACTATATTATTATTATTATTATTATTATTATTATTATTACTCAATGAGTTTCATGGTTGTGTGGGGATTCGAACCCTAGTCTTCCAGGTCTTAGTCATACATTCAACCCACTACACTATGTTCACAAACCCATCCCCCATGAATTTATCCAATCCCTTTTTAGAAAAACTAAGTCATAAATGTGTTACTATAACAGTGCCTGTGGACATGCCATACATTCAAAGCACGCGCCCCTCAAAATAATCCTGGGAACTATAGATTGTTAAGGGTGTTGGGAATTGTAGCTCACTGAGGGCTTAACCACTGTTCCCAGGATTCTCTTTGGGGGGGGGGCGTTCTTGAAATATATGTTGTTTATGCAGCCAAAATTTCCCTACTCCAGCTGAGAACCTAAGAAGTTTTAAACTTCTGCTGTGCATGTTTGCAAAACATAGGCAAGAGCCCTGTTCACCCGTGGGCTGCTACTGAGCTCCTCGGGAGGAAGAGCCAAGCAGAAATGAAACGGAACAAGAATAAATTGAAATAAAATTAAAATGTCAGACTGCCTGGAAGGAGCGAGAGGTCCTGCTCAGCCTCATACTGCAGTGCCCTTGAGAGGTTACAGAAAAGGGTTAGCTGCAGGCCTTCCTTTCAACAGCCCTGGCTGGCTCATATCTTAGGCTGCACACATGCACCATCCCTTTAAAGCATCCCTTTAAAACACTATTCCTCCATAGAATTCTGGGAACTGTAGTTTACCCATTACAGAGCTACAGTTCCCATTATTTTAAAACTACGGCTCCCAGGACTCAGTGTGTGGTTGTGCTTCAAATGTAGGAAGTAGGAGCCATTCAACTTTACGCAGAGTAGATCCATTGATGTTAACAGACATAGCTGTTCATTTCAATGAGTCTACTCTGATTAAAACTGAGTGGGCAACCAGCCATGGTGTGTACACAACAACACCTGGAGATCAGGTGTGATGAATATGTTGGATGTGTGTGTGTGTGTGTGTGTGTGTGTGTGTGTGTGATGCATATGTTGGTGGGGGGAAGAAGTGGGAGGAAAGAAAGGCAATTTAACTCTAGGAGAACCCCCTCCCTCATTTCTCCTTGGTGCAGACGATCTCTCTGCAGATGACAGTGCGACTCTCTACCCTCTTAAAAACTTTGGAACCGAGAACACCCCATCTCCTTCCAACCCGGCGCACATTCATTAACGTAATCAATGCTGCACACACATTTTGGCACAGGACCTGGGCAATGCAGGCATCACTTGAGCATTTGGGATGGGGGTGGGGGCTGGTGGCAGTGGGCTGCCAGCAAATGAAAGATCACCCCTTGGAAGTCTTGCAAGGCGGAGAGAAATAAGGAGACAGCCTGATGGCATTGGGTTAAAGCCAATGCTAGACCTACTCAAGAGTAGACCCACTGAAATCAACTGCCACGGCTCGCTCAGGTCTGTTCATACTGAGTAGGTCTCAGCCGGCGACTATTCCCTTTTTTTCTCAACCAGGATGCAGGGAGCAAACGGGAGTTTGCCAAACCACAACAACTTTAAAAAGAAAAGAAAAATCACTCAAGTATTTTATTTTTTTTAATAAGGCAATGGCTAACTGGCACAGCACCCCCGCTGCAGGGAACGAAGGGTGGCCAAGCGGCTGTCCCCAGAACGGAGGCAGGCGGCAGGTGCAACCGGCGCTGCGGAAGTAATGCAGCAGCCACTGCAGGGAAATTGAGCACAGCTGTGTCCTTGAGTTCATGGGGACGTGAGGCCTGGCTTGTCCTGACGGAGCTGAGAATTGGGGTCGCAAGGAACAGGACCACAGCCAGCTTCCAGGGTGGGGAAAGCCCTGCAGCCTTCCCCACTCCTCAATAGTACTAGAATGGAAGGCGGGGAGGGGGCTTCATTCAATGAGGATTGATTTGCAGCCCAGGGAAAACCGCATTATACTGACTCTGGCGACTTGTGCATTGGGCATGAACACAATTATTACTACTACTACTACTACTACTACTACTATTATTATTATTATTATTATTATTATTATTATTATTATTATTATTATTATTTATTATCAGCACCACCCATGTATTAATTTCCCCCTAAACCGCCACCATCTCAAGGCAATTCACACGTGAGAGCGTTTTCCAGAGTGGTTAGAGCGCTGCACTAGGACCTGGGACACGAGGGTTCAAATCCTGCAGTGAAACTCACTGGGTGACCTTGGGCCCCTCACAGTCTCTCAGACCAGCCTACCTCACAGGGTTGCTGTGGGGATGAAACCACTGTCTTGAGGTGATGTACATATCAGGTAATTCAAAATACAGTGGTACTTCTTTTGTGTCTGTATCTTGTGCTTTATTCTTGGCCTTCCCCCCACCCCCCCCCCAATAAACTTAGAAATTTCCTTCTGCTATCTTTTGAGGCAATCATCTTTCACCATTACTGGGACTGACTGGAAAAGAAATAGCATTTTTGGCAAACATTCATTTTTACCGCTGCTATTTTTCCTAGCAAGGAGAGATTCATTCTGCTCCATGTTTCTAATTTTCTTTTTATCTCAAACCACACTTTTTCATAATTATCTTTGTAGATATTTTTGCTTCTTGATGTTAACAATTTAATGATCTTCATAATTTTACAATATGCAGAGAACAACATGTGCTGAAAAATCAGAGAGAGTAACTGAGGGAAGTCTTGGGGGGGAGGAAGGGAGGGTTATTTTGGGGGGAGGGTGAAAATGGGGGAAAATGAAGAAGATCATATGTTCTGATAATTTGTTATATTGAAATTATTAATAAAAATCTTTTTTTTTTAATAAAGAAGACGACACATTCCAGATCTGCAAAGGGTCCCCTTTCCCATGGCCATATCTGTATCAGATATTTAAAGCGCCAAAGCATCCTGGCAACTGTAGGGTTTTGGTTTTTTAAGGGTGCTGGGAACTGTAGTTCTGTGAGGGGTCTCCTAACAACTCCTAGAATCTTGAACAAATTGCAGTTCACAGGATTCTTTGGGAGAAGCCACGAAAAGTAGTATAAAAGTGCCTCCACACAACACATTTAAAGTACACGGCTTCTGCCAAAGGATTCTGGGAACTTTAGTTTGTTGAAGGTGTTGGGAACTGTAGCTTTGTCATGGGCAAACCATAGTTCCCAGGATTCAGAGAGGGCCCTGTTTTATTCAAATATGTGACTGTAACCTCTGGCTTTTGAGCTACCCCTCCAGCGGACTTCAAATCAAGACTCACGTACTCTTCACATCCACTGTCTCCTTCAGGACAATTTCCACCCTTTCAACGTGATGCCGGTTCCAGATCGGATCCAAATGATGTCGGTTCTGGTCTCGGAACGGTAAGATGTGAGCCACAGCCTTTGGGGAGGAAATAATTGAGATGAAAGGGTGGGAAGGGCAGGGGAAGACAGAAGAGATATTTTTTAAAAAATCAAAAGCAGAGGGATAAATGTTTAATTGCTTCTGGGGACTTGGCACAGAATATAAATAAATTACTGCGACAACTACGGAGATGACAGGAAATTCCACACCACGGGAAATTCCACACTGAGAGCCAGTGTGGTTTAGTAGTTAAGAGTGTCAGACTAGGACCAGGGTTCAAATCCTCACATTTGGCCACTGGGTGTGACCTTGGGCCAGTCACTGCCTCTCAGCCTACCTCACAGGGTTGGTTTAAGGACTAAATGAGGAGCAGGGGGAAAGCCATGTACGTCACCTTGAGCTCCTTGGAGGAAAAGGTGAGATATAAACGCAAAGAATAAAATGAACAGATAATAATTTCAAATAATAGTTTAAACAATGTGCTGCATGAAGAAAGTCCTTTCTTCCATTTGTCTTGAATATCCCAAAATCCACCTTCACTGGACGGCCCCAAATTCTAGGACGATGAGAGAGAGGATGAGAAAAACCTCTCTCTCCATTTTCTCTGCACCAGGCATCGTTTTTTGCATCTTACATTCTTATAAACCTCTACCGTGTCCTTAACAATTTTTCTAAGCTAAAAATGCCCAAACGTATTTCCTCATACGTGTGTGTGTTGCCCCTTAATATCTGATTCAGCATGGGGTGGGGTCCTGATATTTAGTCAACTAACAAAAAACAAGCTAACATTTTAATGCACTGTTGCCCTCCTATAGCCAAACACTGGTTGAACTGAAATATTTTATTTTTGGGGGTGGAGAGGTACTGAAACCCCCCCCCCAAAAAAAACACCCAAAATTAATTCAAAGCTGTATTTAGATTTTATTTTTACTTTGGTGGGAGGAATGCTGGTAGAGATTTTAAGTCACGACCCTTCCAATAGTATATAACTAACATTTAATTTGGATTTTGAGGGGGAGAGGAAACCAAGGTGCTGGAATTTAGTAGAGGAGGGGAGAGAGAAAATTGGCAAACGGACAAAACTCTGAAGGTTTCATCTGAAAAAGCCTTTACCTGCAAAAAATAAATAAAAATGTACACACACCACACACTTTTGAATTCCCTGTGGACTCAAAAGTGGCTGAATCAGACAGATGCTGTGAAGATCTAACCCCCTGCCTCCCCAGGGGGGTTGGAGTTGCTGAGGTAAATATTCAAAGGCCAATATTCACATTACCAATGCAATACAGTGGTACCTCAGGTTAAGAACTTAATTTGTTCTGGAGGTCTGTTCTTAACCTGAAGCACCACTTTAGCTAATGGGGCCTCCTGCTGCCGCCGCGCTGCCGGAGCACGATTTCTGTTCTCATCCTGAAGCAAAGTTCTTAACCTGAGGTACTATTTCTGGGTTAGTGGAGTCTGTAACCTGAAGCGTATGTAACCTGAAGCGTATGTAACCCGAGGTACCACTATATGGCTCTGGTTGGAGGATTTCTTTTTAAGCAGGGGGATATCTCTTTCTTAAAAACCGAAAGCACAGCTCATGGCCTCAGGGCCTTTCAAAATGGACACCTCAAGGCCCTTCTCAGACATCCAGGGTGCATTTCTTCCTCAAGTGATGGAGGCCTTGGCTCCATAGATGCTATTGGAAACAGTCCTGGCTTCCCTCAGGGAATCATAGGAATTGTAGTATTTAAGGTGCTGAAAGGAGGACCCCCCCACACACCATTCCCCTCACAGAACTAAAACCCCCAGTTCCTAGGAAGAAGGAATGGTTGTTAAACCATTCTGGGAAGTGTAGCTACGTGATGTGGGGAAAGAGGCCTCCTCTCAGCACCCTTAACAAGCCACAGTTCCCAGGACTCTTTGTGGGGAAGCCATGACAGTTTAAAGTGGCATAATAGTGCTTTAAATGTATGGTGTGGACGAGGCCTCAAAAAAAGGCAGTCAATCCGTGTTGGGACGATACCAGTTCAGACTGCAACTGGAGGGCTACATGATAAAATGCTCCCACAGAGTGATGTAGGCAGGTTGGGGGGGAGTCTCCCCCCATGTAGAAAGCTAGCATGTCAGGAGCTTGGCTCTCCTCGACATGTGAGATATCTGTGTGGAGAGAATACTGCATTTTGCCACGTGCTGGTCACCGCCGCGTAACAGTCGCACACCCCCTTTTTGGGAAAGGAAAAATCGGCACAAAAAGATGTGATCGCTATGAGGCAAAATGCTGTATGTTTGCCTGGAAAGTCCCCACCTGCAGTCCAGTCTAGACACTTCTGTGAGGATTATTCATTCAGACATACATTCAATTTATGGGAATGCCTGCGGCTTGAAACCCCAGGGAGCCACTGCCAGGTAGGCCTATGGTTTGGATGGCTGGCTAGGAGAACAAAACAAAAGGCCTGTGTTGTATTATCTGTTTGTGTGGAACATGGTTGACCCGTGAAAGGTTAAGATACACCTTAATGATCTTTGTGTGAAACTTGGGCTGCATACACAGAAGACATTTAAATCGCATTCCACCCCCTCAAAGAATTACGGGAACTGTAGTTTGCCTCTCACAGAACTACAATTCCCAGAACCCTTAACAGACAGATCCCAAGATTCTTTGTGGGGTGGGTGGGTGTGATACTTTTTAGATATATGGTATGAACGCAGCCTCAGAATAAGGCTATGTCCTTGCAGGAAAAAAAATACAAATAAAATTTATAATTGGGAATAAAATTAGAAAAATGCTGATACCACGTTTCAAATTTTGGGGTTTAACTGCATCAATACTAGCCTGCGTGACAATAACAAATACCCGATTACAACTATCCAGAATCTGCTTCCTGAACCAAGGAATAAAAAACCCTTATCCTTCACTGGCGCCACAGTGACATATTCCCCCCCCCCCACTGCCCATTTTGTTACTGCCTTGGAGCTAAAGACTTTGCCCCCTTGTAAAGCTGCCTGATCAAAAAACAAACAAGCAAATGTAAAAGAGAATTGTGCGTGCTCCACATTCCTTATCAAATTAAAAGCCTCGTTTGGAAAATCTGGCGCTTGGCTGACTCTCCGTTAGCGAGAGTGTGGAGGGCGGTCGGCGGGGGTTGATGACTCAGCGAAACTGAGGTTTCTGACCTTGGTTGGGAAATCAGGTGGATACAGCTTTGCTGGTGTGGCCAGTTTACAGCAGTGGTGGGAGCTAATAAAATAACGGGCCATTATTACTTGGGTGGGGAAACGCCTTCGTCAACAGCAGCAAACTTTTTCAGGCGACCTCCCCCTTGGCGAGTTAAAATAAAAACTAATCTCCAGTGCCCCCTACCCTACTCTATAAAAAACAATCTTCAGCATAGCAGTTTGCGCAACCCTCTAAACAAGATAATGGCGTAATAAAATTCAAAACAGCAACGATTAATTGCGCATTTGCTCAAAATCCAGGTAAAACTATTTCGTTTAATTAATTCAACAAAACAAATGGCACCAGCTTTTCAAAGTCTGAGAGTCATTTACACCTCCAGTGCCTCACTGCTTCCCTTTTGCCTCTTAGAACCCCCCAGGTAATTCCACCACAGACGCTGGGAGCACTGGTCTACAGCTTTATATCATCACGAACGCATAAGAACATAAGAAGAGGGTGAGGCCAGTGTCCCATGAAGTCCAGCATCCTGTTCTCACAGTGCCAGCCAGGTGCCCCTAGGTGAAGCCCTCAAGCAGGACCTGAGCACTAGAGCACTTTCCCCACCTGAGATTCCCAGCAACCGGCATTCAGAAGCATTGCCGCCCCTGGCAGTGGAGGGAGAACATGGCTATGGATAGCCCTATCCTTCAGGAATTTGTTTCATCCAAGTTGGTGGCCATCACTACATCTTACAACACTGAGCCCTGTGGGATCAGGCCAACGACCCATCCAGCTCAGCATCCTATTCCAACCAGATGCCCCCCAAAAGCCCACAAGCAGGAGCTGAGTGTGACAGCACTGGTCACTTCCAACAGCTGGTATTCAGAGGCACAACAAGTCCAGCATCCTGTTCTTTCGGTGAACAAACAGTTGCCCATGGGAAGCCCTATCCATTTGTATTCCTAGCAATTGGCATTCAGGGGCAACCTGCATCCAACAGTGGAGGTCAGGGTTAGTAGCCACAGATGCATGGAACTGAAGCCCACCTTAGCCCAGGGGATGGGGAATTTTGGCTCTCCAGGTGTTGGATTCCAACTCCCATCAGCCCTGACCAGCAAGGCCAAAGGTCAAGGACGATGGGAGTACAATGACATATGGAGGGCACCACATTGACTACCCCTGCAATTTCAATTTGTCACCTTCCTGTTCTAAAATTTCCCAATATTTTGGCCATCACTTTCTGTTATTGTACATGTTGATTCAGTCTTGCTTTTTTCCAGGGGGAATGTTCAGGGACGCGGACTTAGAAAAAATATTGGGGGGGCCCGGGAAAGCTCATGAATAATAAATAAGCTCATGAATATGCAAATAAAGTGGCTCCGGCCCTAAATAGGGCAAGCCACGCCCCCCAGCCAGCCGATTGGCTGGCTGGGAGGTGTGGCCAGTCGGGATTCCCCTGTTCTCGCGGGATTTCCGGCAGTGCCTCCGATTAGGGCGCGCGGCTGGCTGGCTGGCGAAGGAGCAGGCGGAGGGAGGAGGAGGCGGGGGACGGCGGCGGCGCTCTGCTGAAAGGGCGTCCGCCCGAGATTATTGGGGGGGCTGAGCCCCCCCAAAAAATTTTTTGAGGGGGCTCGAGCCCCCTCAAGCCCCATGGAGTCGGCGCCTATGGGAATGTTGCCAGCCTCTGCTCACCTGCCCCAACCACCCTGGGCATGTTTTCCAGAAGACGAAGTTAAGAAAGTCTGTTTTAGAATGCCTACTTTGCAAGTAGAAGGTCTAAGATTCAACCCCTGGCATCTCCAGGTAAGGCTGAGAATGTCCCCATCTGAAATCCTGGAAAACTGCTCCCAGTCAGTGTGGCCAATACTGAGCTAGATAGTCTAATTTGGGATAAGGCAGCTTCCTATGTTCCTATATCTTATGGGAAGAGCTGTAGCTCAGTGGTAGGGCATCTGCCTTGCACACAGAAGGTCCCAGGTTCTATTCCAAGTGTTTCCAGGTAGGGCTGGGAGAGAACCCTGTCCAAACCCTGTCCAATATTGCCTACACAGACTGCTGCCAGTCTGTGTAGGCAATATTGATCTAGATGGACCAATGGCTTTACTCATGTTTACTTACTATGTTTACCAGCAGCTTCCCATGTTTACCAGGTTATATCCCCTCCAGTTTTCACAAGGAGACTCACCTGTTTGCCAAGGTAGTGGTCCACCCTGTATATCTCCTCTTCCCGGAAGAAAGTCCTTAGCTCATCAGCCAACTCCTGGGCTGACCTGAGATCATGGCCAAAAGGCTTCTCCAGCACCACCCGTAGCCACAGCCCTGGCGGCGGCCTGCAGCTGCTGTTGATGTGGCGGGCAATCTCTGCGTAGGCAAACGGCGGCACGGAGAAGTAAAATATCCTGCCTGCTTCTTCCATGCCTTCCTGGCTGAGCGTGGTCGTAATCTGCCAGTTTAGGGTGGCGTAGTCCTCTGCTGTCTTGAGCTGGTGATAATCTGTCAGTTTGATGAACTGGTCCTTCAACACAGCACACCTGTTTGGGGGTACGTCTGAGGGACAGGCCAGCCTCTTCAGCCGTTCAAAGACCAGCCTCCGCCCTCGCTCAGGCTCTGTCTGAGCGGCCCCATGGAATGTGAAGGTATGCCCGTGGCTCACCTCGTCCAGGTACAGCTGGAAGAGTCCTTGCCACAAATACTTATTGGCAAGGTCTCCTGTGGCACCCAGGAGGACCACCGAGATGTGGCCATGGGACTCTCTGGTCTCAGAAGGGAGGACACCCCAGAGGAAGATGAGGGCGAAGAAGGCTCTGAAAAGCATCTTGGGAAACACAGAGAGCTGGAAGGAAAGTTTTAAAAGCTATGATCATTTCCTTTCATTTAAAAAAATCTCTAAGCGATTTACATAAAATAAAAGTTATCAGTAAAAGTCAGAAGTTAAAACAAGTTTGCCTAATGTCACCCCCAAAATAAATACATACATACATACAATCAGTTAAAAAATAACTGTCCTTGTCCATTCATAGAATCGGAAGGGACCCTGAGAATCTTCTAGTCCAACCCCCTGCGATGCAGGGATACGCAGCTGTCCCTTTTGGGGATCAAACCTGCAATCTTGGCATTATCAGCATCGTGCTCGAACCAACTGGGCTATCAATATAAAATTAAACTTTAAGGATTGTAGTAGCCAACTCAGTCCTATTCAGAGTAGACTCACTGACATTAATGGACATATGTGATTGTTTCCTTGCAGTGATATTCCACGGGGGCATACATGGTTCTCCCCCTCCTCATTTAACCCCCCAAACAACCCTGCAAGGTAGTTTAGGTTGAGAAGCAGTGATGGGCTCAAGGTCATCCAGCAAGCTCTATGGTCAATTGGGGGATTTGAACTCTGGTCTCCAAGGTTCTAGTTCCAATACTCTAACCACTACACCACACTGGCTCTGGTTTGAGGAATTTTTTTCAATGCGTTTACTCTGGGTAGGATTAGCTTTGCAAACAACCCTAATAATGTATCATCCTCTTGATATGTTGGGGTTTTTTTAATGCACATTCTCCATTCAGCTGTCAATAATACCTCAACATGTATTATGGCTTTGTAAGCCACGATTTTAAGATTTTAAAAACAAATACATCTGTAAATAAAACTAGTTATTACAAAAGCACCCTTATGACCCCAATTCAACCTCATTACAAGGAATCAGATCCCCCTAATCAGGGCACACTGAAATATCCTACAACTTAGGGAAGTGGGGTGAGCTCCTTTACCCTTTTTGGTAGCGGTATATAACAACCCAGGTAAGGTATGGAACGTGGGTGGTGCTGTGGTCTAAACCGCTAAGCCTCTTGGGCTTGCTGATCAGAAGGTTGGTGGTTTGAATCCATGCAATGAGTTGAGCTCCCATTGCTCTGTTCCAGCTTCTGCCAACCTAGCAGTTTGAAAGCACACCAGTGCAAGTAGATAAATAGGTACTGCTGTGACAGGAAGGTAAATGGCGTTTCTGTGTGCTCTGGTTTTTGTCATGGTGTTCCATTACACCAGAAGCGGTTTAGTCACGCTGGCCACATGACCTGGAAATCAGTCTGTGGACAAACGCTGGCTCCCTTGGCCTGAAAGCAAGATGAGCACTGTACCCCATAGTCACCTTTGACTGGACTTAACCATCCAGGGGTCCTTTACCTTTTACCTATAACAATCCAGGGCCTGTCAGATGTTATGCACTACAATTCCCATCAGCCCAATAGCAGGGGCTGATGGGAGTTGTAGTTCAAAACTTCTGGAGGGCACCAGTTTGGTAAATGCTGGTTTAGGACCAGAAGACCTACAACTAGCTGTGCTCATCCTCCTCTACCTTCTAAACAAATCCCAGTCTAATTTATTGCCTTTTGCTGATCCTGCCATATAGACTTACCTAAGCCGTGGAATAAGTCGCCTGCCGAGGAACCAGCTTCTTTCTAGTTCTGCTGCCTTTTTGCCTTCTAAACTTGTGAGAAAGAATCTGCAAAACCAGTCTGGCTGCCGTGTTCAGCTGTAAGGTAAACAAAAGACTACAGAGATAAGCAACTCCCAACTTTTCCTGGTAAAACTAGACCCCTCCTATTCCCAGCAAGGGGGGGGGGGAGAATAATAATGCATACATTCCTCTCTCCTTACACCACTGTTTTATGTTCACCTTGGCTAACATCTGTCCCTCTCAGGGTGCATGGGAATGATTGATTTGATTGATTGATTGATTGATTGATTGATTAATTGATTAATTACACTGCAATTCATTTGTACAAAAACAATACCCCCCCCCCCAGTTTAAAATACCATAGACTGTTTTATTAGCCAAAGACCTAGGAGAAGAGGAATGTTTTTGCCTGGCGCCTAAAGATATGTAATGAAGGTGTCAGGGGAGACTCCTTGGGGAGAGCATTCCACTGCAGAAAAGGCCTGTTCTCGTGTTGCCGCCCCCTGGACCTCTCATGGAGGAGGTACATGAAGATGGGTTTCAGGTGATGCTTGCAGGGTCTGAGCGGGTTTTGTGGTCCTGAGCTGGTTAAGGTACACAAGGGTTTTAAAGAGGCACACAAAAGTGCTTTAAAGAAATAATTTGGGTTCCTTTATAAAGACACAGTTTTTATTATGTAGTTTGTGTTCTCATTTTGTATTTTTATGTTGTGAACCTCTCTTTGGTCTTCAGATGAATGGCAGTATACAAATAAAATATACCATGTAAAGATAAAGATCTCAGTGGGAAGAAGATGGCAGCCCTAAACCCAGCCTTGTAAATAGCTCTGTACAAGGTTCTAGTCCACAGTACACCTAAACTAGTCCCTTGCAGCTTGAAAGAGTCAACTCTCAAAAAGCTTCCCTGACTGGTTGCCTAAAGCCAATTCTTACTTGCCAGAGAGGAGAGTAGTGATTTGAACCACACTTGAGCTTGTGGTGTCAAATTAATAGCTACAAATGTGCAAAGTATGCCCTGATAAGTGTGTGTGTGTGTGTGTGTGCGCGCACGCGCACGCACAAGAGCATTTTTCTTTTGCTGACGAGACCACAATACCAGAGATGGATCCATTCATCTCCTTGGAGCAGATTCAGCAGCTTGAAATGCTTCTAACACATTCCTCCTCCCACCAGAAAACTCCCTAGTTACACAACACCCATCCAATTGCACAAAATTCACCTAGCTGTTCCAACAATATTTCTTTATCTGTGCCCAGTTGTCATGCAAATAAACCCAGACTATTTGAGGGGAGGGGAAGCTGATAATTTGCTTAACCGCTTCCACGTCAGATTGATCAAACAAGGAAGTGTGTGAATAGCACTGGACTACTGATTTTCAACAATCATGTGAGCAAAAGCAACTGGAGCAGTCTTGTGGGTGTATTGCTTGGAATATTATTCCTTGGAATAAAATCCCAAGGATAGGGAATCTTAAGGCCTAATGTGGCTTTCCAAACCTCTGTATCACCTTTGAGGTTCTCCCCAGGCCATGCATCACCTCCCTAGTCTCAGGCCACACTCTTAACTAGTCCTGCACATTCTAGCTTTTGCCTGTTCTTGAACTGTGACTCTTGCTGGCCTGGATGGAGAGGGGTGTTTGTGTGTTTGCATGACTGGGATGTACCATTCTGTACAAAGGTGGTGCCCATGGGAGGCCTTGAGCCAAGCAAGGCTTTCCCTGGCACTCAAGTAAGACCTCAACCCACTGAAACAAATATAGAATGTCTGGAGTCTCCTCCATGTTCACAGCAGTTTATCATAACTGCCCAAGAAGAGTCTGATTGCTGGATAGGACAAAGGCCCATCTAGTCCACCATCCTGTTCTCTTAGCAGTCAACCAGATGCTCCAAGTGTGAATCCTGGAAGCAGGACCTCAGTGTCACAGCAACTCTCCCAACTTGCGATTCCCAGAATCTGGTACTCGGACTATGGAAGTAGGAGAAAGTCACCATAGTTAGTAGTCACTGATAGTCTTAACCCCCCATGAATTGGTCCAATTGTTTTTTTTAAGCTAGCCGAGAAAAATAGAGTGACTAAGAGCGTAAGAAAAGCCCTTCTGGATAGGACTAGAAGCTTGTCTTGTCCAGAATCCTGCTCTCCCAGTGGCCAACTGGAGGCCCCAATGGGAAGCCTGCAAGCAGGACCTGAGCGCAACAACACTCTCCCCACTTGCAATTCACAGCAACTGTGGTTTAACAACCAACCCCTCTTCCCAGGGAACTCTGGGAACTGTAGCTCAGCAAGGGGAAGAGGAGTCTCTAACCCACCCTTTACAGTTCCCAGGATTCTTTGGGAGAAGCCAGTGACTGTTTAAAATGGTATGATACTGCTTTGAATGTATGATGTGGCATTTGATAGTAATCAAAATACAGAATAGGACTAAGGAACATACTCTGGTTTCTCTTCAGATCGTATAAATCTTTCGCCTTTTACTAAAGATTTCCGTGGAGAGGAACATTTATGAGTTTAAGTGAGTGCCTGAGGGCCCTGCTCCTTCCTGCCACTTACCACCTGGCCCAGGGCGGGGCCTGACAGGCCTCACTAGGACAGTTGTTATTGCCGGAGAGACACAGAGTGTTTTTAAAATGTTTTTAAAAATTTTCTCTGGATTTTTTGTATGTGGGGGGTGGGGGTGGGATTGATGTTTGGTTGGGCTTGGGGAATTATTATTTTTTTATTTTGATGTTTTTGTAATTTTTACATTTTTTTGTTTGTATTGTTTTATTGGTTTTGTTTGTTTGTTTAAGGTGTTATTGTGTTTTTAGGGGGAGGGGTCAGGGCTGCCGGGGAGTGGGCCCCAGCCCACAAAATGGCTGGGGCATGTTCCACAGGGGGGGATGCACTGGGACAACCGATCTCAGTGATCACGGGTAGGAGGAGGAGCTACGCTAAGACCAGACCATGTCATTACAGAGGAGGCAGGTTTAGTCGTTGTCTGAGGACTATCCCTGCCTCCGGGTCTGGTCCTGACCGGATGGATACTAGAATCAGCAAGGGATACCCACATGACCTGAAGGTGCTGCTGTGCAATGCCAGGTCAATGATTCATAAGACCACTGCCATCCATGGCGTGATCATGGATGGAGGGTTTGACCTGGCATGTGTAACAGAGACTTGGTTGGATGAAGCAGGTGGGCCTGTCCTTGCCGCTGCTTGTCCACCAGGTTTCTCTTACGCACAGCAACCCAGGTCACGTGGGCGGGGAGGGGGGGTTGCAGTGATTTTTAGGAAGTCATTAGTTTGCACCAGGCGTCCTACTGGGAAGACCCAGTTTTCTGAGTGCATGTTCTGGAAGTTGGGCAATAGGGGCAGTACAGGATTCCTTTTGGTGTACCGACCTCCCCGCTGCACCAAGGATTCCCTGCCCGAGCTGCTTCAGGTCGTGGCGGATGTTCTCCTGGAGACACCTAGTTTGGTCGTCCTAGGGGATTTCAACATCCATGCCGACACAACCTTACAAGGGGCCGCTCGGGACTTCGTGGAAAGCATGGCCTCCATGGGGCTGTCCCTGAATAAGTCTGGCCCAACCCATAGCCGTGGACATGCCTTGGACCTGGTGTTTACCTCTATGGATGTTGGTGATCTGACACTAAGTAAAAGCGATACGAAAGAAGTGCCATGGTCAGATCACTTCCTGGTGCAACTGGACTTCTCTGCGACCCATCCCCTCTGCAGGGAGGTGGGACCAATTCGGATGGTCCGCCCCCGCCACTTAATGGATCCAAATGGTTTCCAGAGAGTGGTAGGGGATGCTTTATCCCATGTTGATGGCCTTTCAGCTGATTCCCTGGTGGCCCGCTGGAATGTGGAGTTAACCAGGGCTATTGACTGTTTGGCTCCGAAGCGCCCTCTCCGATTGCATGGAGCCCGGACAGCCCCGTGGTTTTCCAGGGATCTGAGGGCAATGAAACAATTGTTGAGACGGCTAGAGCGCCGGTGGCGGATAACTCATTCCGAATCTGACCGGACACAGGTTAGAGCTCAATGTCGAGCCTACCAAGTGGCGATAGCGACGGCGAAGAAGAATTTCTTCACCGCCTCTATTGCATCTGCAGAAAACAGCAGCAGGAGACTTTTTCAGGTGGTTCACAATTTAGCGGAACCACCTGCAACATCGGGGCCCAGTACGGGCCACATGTTCTCCTGCAATGATTTTGCAAAGTTTTTTGCAGATAAAATCGCTCAGATTCGGGAAGAAGTAGACTCCACCGTGGGAGCAGGGCCGGGGCGGGAGAGTGCTAGAGTTCTGTCTAGTCAAGTTGAGTGGGATCAATTCCAATCTGTTACCTCCGAGGATGTGGACAGGCTGCTTGGACGAGTGAAACCAACCACCTGTCTCCTGGATCCTTGCCCATCCTGGCTTATAAAAGCTAGCCGGGAAGGACTGGGCGATGGGCTTCGTGGGGTGGTGAATGCTTCCCTCCGTGAGGGAGTCTTCCCAGACCCGCTGAAAGAGGCGGTTATTAAACCGCTTCTTAAAAAACCATCTTTAGATGCGGCCACGATGGCCAACTATCGCCCAGTCTCAAATCTTCCATTCCTGGGCAAGTTGATTGAGCGAGCGGTTGCCGAACAACTCCAGGCACGCCTGGAAGAAGCGGACCATTTGGATCCCTTCCAGTCGGGATTCAGGCCTCATCATGGGACTGAAACTGCCTTGGTCGCACTGGTTGATGATCTCCGGCGGGCTAGGGACAAAGGTGAGAGCCGTTTCCTAGTTCTGCTGGATCTCTCAGCGGCGTTCGATACCATCGACCATAGCATCCTTCTGGACCGTCTTGAGGGGCTGGGAGCTGGGGGCACTGTTATACAGTGGTTCCGCTCCTTCCTCCTGGGCCGTGTTCAGAAAGTGGTGGGGGGGGATGAGTGTTCAGACCCCTGGGCTCTCACTTGTGGGGTGCCTCAGGGTTCTGTCCTCTCCCCCATGCTTTTCAACATCTACATGCGGCCGCTGGGAGAGATCATCAGGAGGTTTGGGCTGGGTGTTCATCAGTATGCGGATGATACCCAGCTCTACCTCTCTTTTAAATCAGAACCAGTGAAGGCGGTGAAGGTCCTGTGTGAGTGTCTGGAGGCGGTTGGAGGATGGATGGCGGCTAACAGATTGAGGTTGAATCCTGACAAGACAGAAGTACTGTTTTTGGGGGACAGGAGGCGGGCAGGTGTGGAGGATTCCCTGGTCCTGAATGGGGTAACTGTGCCCCTGAAGGACCAGGTGCGCAGCCTGGGAGTCATTTTGGACTCACAGCTGTCCATGGAGGCACAGGTCAAATCTGTGTCCAGGGCAGCTGTTTACCAGCTCCATCTGGTACGTAGGCTGAGACCCTATCTGCCTGCGGACTGTCTCGCCAGAGTGGTGCATGCTCTGGTTATCTCCCGCTTGGACTACTGCAATGCGCTCTACGTGGGGCTACCTTTGAAGGTGACTCGGAAACTACAACTAATCCAGAATGCAGCAGCTAGACTGGTGACTGGGAGCGGCCGCCGAGACCATATAACACTGGTCTTGAAAGACCTGCATTGGCTCCCAGTACGTTTCCGAGCACAATTCAAAGTGTTGGTGCTGACCTTTAAAGCCCTAAACGGCCTCGGTCCAGTATACCTGAAGGAGCGTCTCCACCCCCATCATTCTGCCCGGACGCTGAGGTCCAGCACCGAGGGCCTTCTGGCGGTTCCCTCATTGCGAGAAGCAAAGCTACAGGGAACCAGGCAGAGGGCCTTCTCGGTAGTGGCGCCCGCCCTGTGGAACGCCCTTCCAGCAGATGTCAAAGCAATAAACAACTACCTGACATTCAGGAGACATCTTAAGGCAGCCCTGTTCAGGGAAGTTTTTAACGTGTGATATTTTATTGTATTTTGGGTTTTTATGGAAGCCGCCCAGAGTGGCTGGGGAGGCCCAGCCAGATGGGCGGGGTATAAATAATAAATTATTATTATTATTATTATTATTATTATTATTATTATTATTATTATTATTTCCAAACCAAGGGTGTCATTCTCTCATGGGGCAGTTTCTGACGGCCACACCTGGGTGGTAGATGCAAACTTGGGCAGAACGATGGATGTGACTCTGTTTCTCCTTCTTGCAAACTATAGTTCATTTCTACACATTTCCTTATGAGTTTGCAATTTTTTTAAAAAAGATGAAAAATTGGCAGGCTTTTTTTTTTGTAAATTTCCCCTATGGTACACAAGTTTATATGCAATTTCCCCTAATTTTATGCATGTTTTGTATGCTACTCTCACTAATATATTTGTTCATATGTACACTCTCCCCTGGTGGACACATTCATTGGCTGCAGAGGGCTGTTTCAGTTTACTCTAACTGCAAATTAGGTAGGTTCCCATTGAAATGCATCCTGAGTCAAATTTTCCCCCACATCCCAATTGCAGTTGTGCAAAAAGTGAGAGGTTTCTACACGCCACACAAAAGGAAAGGCCTCTCCAAACCCTACCTGCAGAGAACCTGGGACCTTCTGCATGCAAAGCAAATGTTCTACTACCCAGCATACCAAATTTCTATTCTTTTTAATGTAGGCTAGAGGTGAGACCCTGTGGCCATCTGTATGCTGTTGGGACTCCATCTCCCATCAGCCCCAGCCACCGTAGGCAACAGTCAAGGATTATGGGAGTTGTAGGCCAGTTTTTTAAAAAAGCAAAAGCAAGCGAGGTAAAGCCACATGTTCCTCAGCCCTGATTCAGGTCACACCAACACCACAGGTTTAAAGCAGCCATATGCCACTTTTAACAGTCATGACTCCCCTCCCCTCAAAGAACCCTGGGAACTGCAGTTTGTTAAAGGTGCTGACCTCCCAGAACTGCAATTGCCAGCACCCTTAAGGAACTACAGTTCCCAGGACTCTCCGTGACCCTGTAGAATGACCCGGGCAATTCCAGCTCTGTCTTGATTAAATGGCTAGGAGTTTTATTAGAAGCAAACCCAGGCCGAGGCGAGAAAGCTTCCTGATTTGACCACGGTGCACCTTTTTTTTTTTGCCATGCTCCACTGCAAGATCAGCTGGTCTGGCGCGGCGGAAGGCCAGATCTGGAGGTGGCTGCCTTGCTTGCCTTTGCAAAGAAACAGTTAAAAATAAACTAAAATCTCGTCTCCTGGGTCTTCCTCCAGCAGGCTCAGAACGAACCTTTTTCTCCCAACGGCGCAACGCAACACTTTCAATTTGCAATGGTGCGACCAGGAACCTGTTTAGCAGGCGATGGGGGTGGAAGAGGAGTGGACCTGATTGACAGATCTGGACCGCTCCCCCCCCCCACTTCCCATTTTGCTGTAGGTCCAATGCTGATCCAGGGCACTCACCTCCCTCCCACTGGCGGCGTGGAGCCCCCAAAAGCGAATTTTGCAGCAAACGTGAAGCGCGCTCTTGATCTGGTTTCCTTGGAAGGGCAAGAAGGCTCCTCCTCTTCCAAATGACAAGCAGGGGTTTGTTTTTTATAAAAAAGAAAATATTTATGGTTCGCGTTGCACAAGCGCAGGTAGTTGTGATGCGGGAGGGAGAGTTTTAGATGCCTACTCGGAAGTCAGTCCCGTTAAGTTCAGTGGGGTTTGCTCCAAGGTAAATAGGCTTAGGCGTGCAGCCAAAACTGTAACTGGTAACCAAGTGGGGAGGAAGGCGCTTGGGGCTGGGGTGGGGGGAACTCTGCTGCCAAGGAACAGACTGCAACACTCCTCAATATTGTGCACGCATTTGCCTAAGAGAAAGTAGCAATGAACTCAACGGGGCTTACTTCTGAGTAGACATCCGTTGGGCTGCGTTGGTAAGGCTTTTTATAAAGCGTGGGGGAATTTTTTTTTTAAAAAAGCGTTTTTTGTTGCAAGGCAGTGTTGCCAATGGTTAGGTGCAATTTTTAATCGTGCTGTTTTTAGACCGCACTTGTGATGTTGTGGCCTTCAACACTGCAATCCCATACATACGTGCAGTGCTTTACTTGAGAGTAAGGACTATATCCAGTGTTGGTGGGTCCATTGGAATGAATAGACATGGTCCATTCATTCCAATAGGCCCTGCTCTTTCGAAAATATTAAAGCTTCAGAATACAGAAAACAATATTGCCCTTATTTTTTTAAAAAATTATGGCTTGCTTCCTCCAAAGTGTATTGAAGCGATTTCACAACACAATCTGCAAAAACAATGCAAAAGCACACCTGTGAAACAGGGCATTAATAATAATAATAATAATAATAATAATAATAATAATAATAATAATAATAATAATTCATTACCTGCCCTTCAACCAGCAGGTACCAGGACAGATTATGACAACTTAAAATTCAGAATTAAATAACAGATTACAGTCACAGCAATCAAGGTAGCCCCTGAAAACACACGGCTCTGTGGTTAAATGCCAGGATAAAAAGCTGTGTTTAATAATAATAATAATAATAATAATAATAATAATAAATTTTTATTTATATCCCTCCCTCCCCAGCCGAAGCTGGGCTCAGAGTGGCTAACAACAATAAAAGTAACACAATTTACATAAAATCACAATCAATTAATTGAAATGCATTCTAAAATCAATTCATTCTAAAATCAATTCAAAATCAAATTAATGGCAACCATTGGGCTAGAGTTCTGTGAGGATTACCAAAGGAGGGGGTCAGACTGTGCCTTGGCCAATATAACAACAAATAAAACAAGTATAGTATTTGTTTAAGGTATTTTTATACTGCTTAACTATTAACATTTCTAAGCTGCGGGGGCTGAAAATTACAGAAAGTAAAATCAGCCCTACAAAACAATTACATATAGAACTGGACCTACTCAGAATAGGCCCCATTGAAGTTAACAAACATGCCTAACTTAGGCTCATTCATTCTTTTATTTCATTTTTTTTGGGGGGGTAGTGAAGGCTTTTCTTTTCTTTTTTAAAAAAATCATACAAACAGAGAGAACAGTTTTAACAACAGATGAAAATTAAAAGGCAAAAACCAAAACCAAAAAACAGGCATGCACAATAAGCACAGTTGCATGTGGGTTAAAATAACGAAGTCCAAGTAAAGAACATTAGTGTTAACTGATGATCAAAGGCTTATTATTATTATTATTATTATTATTATTATTATTATTATTATTATTATCATCATCATCATCATCATCATTTCATTTATTAAATTTGTATGCCACCCTTCATCCGAAGATCACAGGGCAGTTTGCAGTGCCATTCATTTCAATGTGTTTACTCTGAGTAAAATAATGGCTGGCTGCAACCCTGGCTGCCACGAAGCATCCACTCTCCATATTGATCTGTGCAGGGTTTAAATCCCTTGCAGCTTTCACAGCTTAATGAGATGGGCTCCTTTCCATCCCAACCTTTCTTCTCTCTCTCTCTCTCTCTCTCTCTCTCTTTGGAAAAGACAAGGACATTGCACCTGCAATGTCTACCCTGGCTAGTGGAGTGGAGGAGCCAGCCGGCCTGGAACACTCTGCAGCCGGCTGCCAGTTGCTGCAGTGGAGCTGCAATGCTCACACGCGCAGCATGTCCAGAGGACACATATCCGATGAGTTAGGAGCTGCTGCAGTTACAGAAAGCTTGGGGAACTGCAGAGGTAGGTAGGAAGGAGGGGGCGTGGACAGAGCTCCCCCTCTCCGATTCCTGATCCTAAGTGAGGGGGGTTTAAATGCTGCTATAATCTCCCCTGCCCCATCTGGCTTCATTCTGCCTACCCTCACCCCAGCAAGAAGGCCTTAGATATACAAATCATTGCTACCAGCGGGACTGCAAATCAAACTTAATGCATGCCGCCAAATAATTAAGCTGAAAGTCGTCACACTCCATGCACGAATCCGTTTTGGGTTGCGGCAGAGCTTGGAGAGGTTGGTTTGGAAGGTGAATTTTCCTGCGCCTCCTAAATATTAATAAATAATAATACAACTGCTTAGAATAATTATAATGAAATAATGCATCGTAACCACAAACCTCCCTCCGCAACCCCCCTGCATTTGTGGCAGGCCTTAAAATTAGTCATAGGAATCAGAATCGAGCACGGCTGGATCAGGCCAATGGCCCATCTAGTCCCATTCCTACAGTGGTCAGCCAGATGCCCGTGGGAAATTCACAAGCAGGGTTTGAGCATGAGAACACCCTCCTGTCCCGTGGCTTCCAGTAGCTGGTATGCAGAATCATTGCTTCCTTCAATCATCAAGACAGGTCATAGCTATCATGTCTAGTACAGTGGTACCTCGGGTTACAGACGCTTCAGGTTACAGACTTTGCTAGCCCAGAAATAGTACCTCGGGTTAAGAACTTTGCTTCAGGATGAGAACAGAAATCCTGCTCTGGCAGCGTGGCAGCAGCAGGAGGCCACATTAGCTAAAGTGGTACCTCAGGTTAAGAATAGTTTCAGGTTAAGAACGGACCTCCGGAACAAATTAAGTTTTTAACCCGAGGTACCACTGTAGTAGCCATAGGTGGGGAATGGCCTGGCTTGCTACCACGTTTTTAAAGGCCTGGTCCGCAAACAGCAGGTGAAGAGTGTAGGCTTAGCTGGCTCTCCCTCACCCCAAACTCTTTTTATTTTTTAAGAACAAAATAATTGGAGGTTTTTTAGCTGGTAGAGACTCATTTGAATGGGTGAAAGTGCTAGCTAGCCAAAGAGGAGGAGGAAGGAAGGAAGGAAGGAAGGAAGGAAGGAAGGAAGGAAAGAAAGAAAGAAAGAAAGAAAGAAAGAAAGAAAGAAAGAAAGAAAGAAAGAAAGAAATGTCCATGGGGCATAGGGAGCTGCTGAATACTGAGTGAGACCATTGGTCTATTTAGCTCAGCATTGTCCTGGCACAAACTGCCAGCAGCTCTCCAGGATTTCAGGTTGAGGGCAATTCCCAGCCACACCTGGAAGTGCTGGAGATTGGATTTGGGGCAATGGGGCTTTCTGCATGCTAGGCAGCTGCTCTGCCCCATAGCTGTTGGCACTCCTACCGTATCTCTGTTTTACGGCCTCATTTCATCATTTGAATGTTGCATTTTTGTATAATACCATTCTGAGATTTTTCAAATATTAAGTGGCTTAGAAATGCTTTTAAGTAGATCAATGTGTGTACGAACTACTGCTGACACTTAATTTTATTCTACTCTGTTGACTTTTGGGGCACTGCTTTTAAATACACATTATGTATTTGGGATGTTGCCGTGGGCAAAGCCCTGTGAAAGCAGGAAAGATGGGTTATAAATGTTCCAAATTATTACTTGCTTCTCTGCACGCACAAAAGGTGTCTTTCAGGCGTAAAGGGTGTCTGGGTAGTAATCCTAACTTGCAGTCAAACTGATTAATTTGGAGGTGTAGCTAATGTTGATCCTACTCCTAGGAGACCCACTAAAATTGGTAGGCTGAAGTTACCCATGTCCATTAATTTCCATGAACTCATTCTCAGCAGGACTAACTTAGTAGAACTGCTGCATTAATTGACATGGGCAACTCAGCTCCACGAGTTCCAGTGGGCCTGCTCTGAGTAGGACTTAGTTGGAAACAATTGTTTGTGTTTTAGATGGGGACCACTAATGTACAGGACTGGGGTTGGTCTAGATGACCACTGAGGTCCCTTCCAACTCTAAAATGATAGGATTCTAAGTTTTGCAGAGTAACACAAGCAGACACGAGTGTGTGTGAGCACACACAACGTTCCCATGCCCCAAGAACCTTCCTGCGACACCTATCCATCAAAAAGAAGATGTTCAGAATAGCTATGATGCATTCATTGACTAACAACACTCTCTGGCTTCCACATTTGCAGAAAACTGATGGAGGCAGAATGCTGCCTCTGACGTGGGGGTGGTTTTTGCCTTTCCATAGGAAGATGCAATCTTGCAAAGTAAGTGATTTAATATATTTAATGTCCTCCCCATTGACACCCCCCCCTTTCTTGTCTCCTGTCCCTGCTTAAACAGCTTCTCTGAGCTTCCCTGGATGCTATCCGTGCAAGGACTCCTTCCCAGGTCCTGCCTCCTGAGCAGAAGCTTGTAACTTTTTAACAAGCATCATTCCACTGAGAGGAAGGCAGAGCTGCAGATCACAGGTCCGGGAGAAGGCAGGTAATGTGTGTGTGTGTGAAGAGTGTTTGATAACCTGACTCTGATGCAGCGTCAATTTATTTGAATTTATTTTTATTTTAAAATTATATTTCTGTAATATGCCCATGGTCTCCAGGAATCAAAACAGTTCCGTTGATTTGCAGAAATGACTTGGTTTCGGGGACCAGCCTTCCTACCCGACTCCCATGGAGAAGATTCCCAGCTGTTCCTTCAACTTTTGATTTGGAGCCGGTTGGAATTATCCTAGGGGATCCATAGACAGAACAGCTGAATTATATTCCCGTTTCCCTAAAACCACCCTCCAGGTTTCAATATTATTTCTGATTTAAGTTGCTGTGGGTGTGGGGTGGGGATTGCATGTGTCTGCTTGAGGTTAGAGGGTGATTTGATGCTTATAATTTTTCAAAATTTTTTTGCATGTGAAAGAAACCCGGGTCTTCCCTGGGAAGTTGCTTGCGGCATATCCATTGCATTTTCCCCTCCCCTCCCCCTTCTTTATTCTGATGCAGTCTCGCTGCAGTGGGAACTCTGGGGGGAGGAAGGAAAAAACTGCAGAGCTTTTCCCTCTCCCCCTTCCCTTCCCTGCTGCAGAAAGAGTATGCATCAGAGGGCATCCTCTTGCAGCAGAAATCATTTAGCGAGAAGCAGCAGCAGGAGGAGGAGGGATGGTCTTCCAAGAATAATCTCTGCCTTGAATTTCATTGCTTCGCCCTTCCTCCTGCATTAGCGTGTCTCTGCTGAAATGCTTGAGAGCAGCCTGTAACATTGCAGGTTGTGGGTTAGTGCAAAAAGGCCCCAACACTCTCCTTCAAATTATCTGTAGTTGGGTAGTAGGGCATCTTTCACTCTCTCTCTCTCTCTCTCTCTCTCTCTCTCTCTCTCTCACACACACACACACACACACACACACACACCTGCTATTCAACTCTCTAAACTTGGGAATGGATCCATTACAGAATGGGGCACAGCTCTGCTCAGCTGTCCGGTCTCAGATATTAACCAGGGTTATCTTTCGGTGTTAATTTAGCAGGAAAAGCTACAGTGTTTGGGACTTTATTATGAGCAGGGTAGGAGAACCAAGGGGAAAGTAATTGTGGTTTATAAAATTTGGATAGTGTGGCATCACTTGGGAATGTATCTATTATTATTATTATTATTATTATTATTATTATTAGTAGTAGTAGTAGTAGTAGTAGTAGTAATTGCATTTTTATCTCACCTTTACTCCAAGGAGCTCAAAGCGGCATCCATTGTTTTCCGCTCCTCATTTAATTCCCATAACTACCCTGTGAGGTAGGCAAGGCTGAGAGGCAGTGACTGGCCCAAGGTCACCCAGTGAGCTTCATGTCCATGGGGATTCGAACTCGTGTCTCCCAGGTACTTGTCTGACACTCTAACCACTACACCATGCCGGCTCTCATTGTAATGGCTCTCATTACAGATTCCTGAGTTTAATTCTGCTCAGCTGTTGAATCACATAAATTAGCCAGGATTATCCCCCAGGGTTATTTTAACTGGAAAGGCTGCTGTGTTTTGTTTTGTTTTGTTTTGTTGTTTTTAGTTGGGGGCAGATAACTTAGCAGGGGTTGATTGAGGTTTATAAAACCCTGCCTTTGGACTTCCTGGAACCATCTGATTGGCCACAGTCAGGATTCTCATAGAATCCTAGAATTGTGGAGTTGGAAGGGACCGCGAGGGTCATCTAGTCCAACCCCCTGCAATGCAGGAATCTTTTGCCCAACATGGGGCTTGAACCCACGACCCTGATGTTAAGAGTCTCATGCTCTATCAAGTAGGGAGCAGCAGGCTTTCTTATGTTTAGCCACAACAGGTTGTGGGTGGCAGGTCCTTGCTGAGAAATTCAAAGCTTCGTGCCTGCTCTAACTTCTCTTCCTCTTTCCTTGTGCCCCTTCTGCACAGATTAATGCATGCTTGGAAACTAATTCATTTTAGTTTTTGTTAATTCAGTTATATTTGAGGGAGGGGAGACATTCTCCAGTGACCCTTGAAGGTTCAGCCACTTTCCATTTTCCAATTTCCAATTTCCACTGACCCGACTGCAGCGCTGGGTTTAGGGTAGTGTGGGTGGTTCCCCTCCACAGGGCGCTGAGCTGAGGGGGCAAATAGCAATAATAATAATAATAATAATAATACCACCTATATTTATCTCAATGCATTGTTCTGGGCGCCATATTACCAAAGCCCACCCCCGCCTGATTGCTTTCAGAACAAGGAACCTGTAATTAAGAAGGCAGCAGATTCAGGCACCACAGGAAATTGTTGTCAAAGTGAAGCTGGAGTGATTTCTCCCAAAATACAGAGAATACTAAAGAAGGATTGTGTGCTGATGGCAGAGCAGAAAGTCCTAGATTCAACCCCCAGCATCTCCAGGTAGGGCTGGGATAAATACCACTGCCTAAAACTCCAGAGAACAGCTGCCGGTCAGTGTAGACAATACTGGCATACACAGACCAATGGTCTGACTTGGTATAAGACAGGTTTCCTGTGTCCTTGTGGCACTGGCATAGGTGATGTAAACTTTCTCTTCCAAATTCTTGCAGGTGTGTTTTTATCCCTTGATCAATGCAGAGGCTGCACCCCTGCTTGCTGCACTCACCAACCTCCATCATGCCATTCTCCCTACGTTCACCCACTCCCATGCCATGTTGTGGAACCTGCCCTCTCTTTTGCTCCCTTGTCCCACCCAGTCCAGGATTGCGATGACAAATCCTTCAGTGGGGCCTGCTTTCTGACTTCATACAAATCCTTCAGTTGGGGGCTGTGCGATGAAAGCCTTACGTTTTTTATGTACATAGGAGCACGTGTGTGTGTGTGTGTGTGTGTGTGTATTTTGGCCATTTTGCATTAGGAGCTGCTTTAGACCAGGTCAGACTGCTCGTCCATCAAGCTCAGTAATGTCTGCTCTGACTGGCAGCAGCTCTCTAGAGTCCTAGGGTATGTTTGCATTTGCAGCTTAAAACACAGCAAGGTCATTTTGCACAGTGTTCTTCACATCACACAGGGGATGGGGATGGCTTAACCCGACGCGCATGAACTTTTTGGTTCCCCACCCCCGGCCACCTTTCTCTGGGAATTCCTATTCCTGAAGCTGTCATCTGAGCAGGCCTACTCATTTGCGCATGCGCAACAGCTGTTGGAATATGTTCACATTACCACTTACTCCACATCCAGCTTTCTAGTCAACTTTTTTTTTTATAAAAATTTTTTATTAGTTTTCCAAATTTTATAAAGACATAACACACACTAATAGACAAAGACAGAAACATGCATAATTTCAAAAATCTTGTTTTCATAAACTTGTTCCTTGACTTCCCCCCACACCCCTTCAAGCATCCCAATTTCCATAATTATGTCAGCAAATTATTATATCTCTTCTTCACCATCTTAGTATAATCTTCTTATAAAAAATTTAAACTCTTTCCTAAGTTGGACTCAGGTTCCCTCCCATCGATTTCCCAGTTTATATTAGATAAAAATATTAATTAAACTGAAAATTCATGAGTGTTATTAAAATTCTATTCCCCCCCCCTTCCATCCCCGGTTTGCGTCCCTTCCCAAATATAAGTCCATAATAACAGTTCTTAGCCTGGGTTCCTCACGTCCGAGGCCTTCAAATCTCTTTCAGTCCCTCTCCGCCGGTCTTGTTGGTAGTCCTTTATGTTGATCAATAAAACTCGAGGAAGTTCTGTCTCATTCAAACCAAATCTTCTTTCCACAAGAAAGCTTGAAAGCCATTGCTGCAAAAGATTCACAAACCCTTCATCTTTGAAATGGAGGCCCCAGTCATATTTCTTCTTTATTTTAAGTTCCTGTATTCCAAATGCTCTAGGGGCCTCCTCCTTCATCTTTCTCATCTTTCGCAGATTTGTAATCCATGTTATCCAAAAGTCTTCTTGTTTATGCTCCACTAGTGTCGCTTCCTGGTTGGTACTTTCCATCTGAGTTTCCTCCTCTCCTTGTTTAGTCTTCAATTCTTGAGATATCTCTTCCAGTTCAGCTGTGGGTTCTTTCTTATTCAAATCCTCAGTACATTCAGCAGAGCTGTTTATTCCAGAAGTCAAGGTCATAAGCTGTTTGTTCATAGCCAGACTCTGCTCTTGTAAAATTCCAACCAGTTGAAATGTTTTTTCTAGCTCCGCTAGTAACTTTCCATCCACTGCCATTGTAATGTCTCAGAAATCCCCCTAGAGGGAATCTGATACTTAGTAATCCTTTTCCAACAGCCCTCTGCCTCGTTAGTTTCTTTGTTTCCAACAACTTTAGTTCAATTGTATCACTTTTAGTCCAGAGGGATCTTAGGTTAAAAGGATTTTTTACTTTAAATTGCCCGTTTGACAGTTTTGACAGCTGTCAAACTCCTTTCCTCTTCAGCAGACTTAGAGGCAGGACGCTCCCGGGCCCGGGAGGGGGGGTTACACACGACAAGAAGAAAATCTTCTAAAATTCCACTCTTGCACTCCAGCTCAAAACTTGTTTTGTCAAATCGTGAAAGTTAATGTCTTATTAACTCACCCCAAAAGGGTAGGCTCTCCAGCTTAGTTCTCTACCGTTGCTTTAAATCTTCTGCAGGAAGGGGGGTGCGGACTTCCTTTTGACACATCCCCCGGTCGTATCAAATTCAAAAATAATTTACTTTAAAGTCCAAATCCTCTACTCACGGGTTGCTTCTTTTCAAGTCCGAATTTAAGGAAACAAGTCAGCGCTTTTCAGCCATGGCACACGGCTTCGCTCCGCTGGGGTAGCGGTTTACTCTCAGCACCACGCCACTCTCCGTATCCTCTCCGTAGCCTTTAAAAAGGCTCTTCGTGGATCGGGGAGAGCGCTTTAGGTGCCCACCGAGTCACCAGGTCCTCAGGCATCCGCGCCTGAGGTTTTTGAGGGTCCCCGCGTCGCCGTCGCGGCAGGACCCGTCCCCAGCGGAGCCGATTCCCTCCGGAGCTCGGAGGGAATCCGCCATTAGCTGTCCGCGCCAACCCGGAAGTCTCTAGTCAACTTTTAATTTATTTTTTAAAATTGCATTTATATCCCACCTTTTTCTCCAGGTGAGCTCAAGGTGAAGTAAATGGCTCTCCCTTTCCTCGTTTAATTCCCACAACAACCCTGTGAGGCAGGTTAGGCTGAGAGGCAGTGACTGGCCCAAGGTCACCCAGTGAGTTTCATGGCTGAGTGGGGATTCGGACCCTGGTCTCCCAGGTTCTAATTCAACACTCTAACCGTTACACCACACTAGCTCTGTTTTTTTAAAAAATTAAAAAATGCACCAGTATTTTGTAAATAAACACCTTACCACATATGCATCCCCTCAACTGCTTCTACAGTGGTACCTCGGGTTACATTTTAATGCAAAATGACCTAATTTGTTCCCAAAACAATGTGTGAATTGCAATGAAGCCACCCTTTCCCATTCACTTTTTGTTGATTTTTGCAGTGTGGTTCTCCAACAACAACAAATGCATATACAGTGGTACCTCGGGTTACATACGCTTCAGGTTACAGACTCCACTAACCCAGAAATAGTGCTTCAGGTTAAGAACTTTGCTTCAGGATGAGAACAGAAATCACGCAGTAGCGGTGCGGCGGCAGCGGGAGGCCCCATTAGCTAAAGTGGTGCTTCAGGTTAAGAACAGTTTCAGGCTTTTTTTTACAGTCTAGTGGTGTATAAGAAACAAGTAAACAAACAAACAAACAAACAAACAAACAGGATTGATATGGATTGATACAAATTGAGTCAATGGGTCCCTTGGATGGTGCTGGACTCTCCTTCACTGAAGGTTTTTAAGCAGAGGTTGGATGGCCATCTGTCATGGATGCTTGAGTTGAGATTCTTGCATTGCAGGGGGTTGGACTGGATGACCTTCAGGGTCCCTCGTGGTCTATGATTCTATGATATGGATTGCCTTGAGTACATGCAGCTTCCAAAGGTAGCAGCAGTGGGAGCGCACTGGATGCAGAGCAAGCAGAAATGTGAACAGATACTCAAAGAATCTTCCCCATTACCTGCGCTGTAACCTTTTTAATTAGAGATGCTGAAGGATTGATCCTGGGGCCTTCTGTATGCAGAGCAGGTGTTCTCCCACTGAACTACAGTCCGTTCCCTGTTCCTTTGGCTTTCTAGGAATACAAATGCATGGAGGAAGGTTGTACAGGGATGTGCTTCAGCAACTGTGACTTTCATTCCAGTGCAATAGAAACCAAATTACCTGTGCTGCATACAGTTACAGAGAATGTATGTATGACTAGCTAACGCAGCCTGGGCAGCAATTTTATTTTTTAAAAAAATAGAAATGGTGGCAAGCTCATTTGCCTGCATCGTCCCACTCTCCTATTGCTGGCAAATGGAATAATTTCCCTGCCGTTTTCCAAATCATCGCCTCTCTTTTCTGACCTGATCACATGCATTGAAAGCTGCCTTTCAGGATTGTCTACCTCAGAGGTGGAGCTTTTCTAGCCTCTGGGCAATCCTTTGAGGGCCATGTGCCAGTGGTGGGCAGGGCCAGAGGGAAAAGTGGGCGGAGCAAGGTGTGTGAAACACCTGAGATGAGGGCAAAAACATCTGAGATGTGAATAAAGGCCTGGGGAGAGCTATGAGGGCCAGATAGAGAAGCCAGGAGGGCCACATTTAAACCCTGGCCTGGGCCTGAGATTCTGCCCTCCATGTCTCCAGGATTTCAGACAGTCTTTTCCCAGCCTGCCCTGGAGAAGCCAGGGATTGAACTTGGGGCCTTCTGCATGCAGAGCAGATGCTCTGCCACTGAGCTACAGCCATTCGCTTAAGATACAGGAACAGAGAAAGCTGCCTTATACAGAGTCAGAATTTCAGATGGGGAGTTTTCCCCATGAGGTTCCTGTCTCCCTACATTCCCCTCCCAGGGCTGGTTTAGCAGTCAGTCCCTCCTTCCCAGGAAACTCTGGGAACTGCAGCTCTGTCAAGGGAATAGGGGTTCCCCTACAACTCTCGGCAATCTTAACAAACTACAGCTCCCAGGATTCCTTGGGGGAAGCAGTGACTGCGTAAAGCAGCACCCCAGTGCTTTCAATGGACATGGCCTCAGTCGCATTCAGAGCAGGCCTCTTGAAATGGATGGACCTCTGCCAGCCATGCCCATTCATCTCAATGGGTTTTTGCACTGAGCTGTGCTGACGCTGGAGACCTCCTGAGGAATCCGCTGCTCCCTTAATCCTGGAGAGAGCAGAACTCCCTTCATTTTTTTTCTGCGGTTCCGCAGCATCCCTTGCAATAAACTTCTCGGCTCGTGTATCAATCCCCCCCTGCCCCCCCCGCCCACTTAGAGAGGGATTGCCCGTCACGCCACCATTGCCTTGCTCGGCCACTTCATTTATTTCTGAGTTTATTGATTCTCTCCCCTTCATAACTCAACGTGTGGCACGTTCCCCTGGCTCCTCTACCCAGCACTGCAGCAAACGTGCATTTTTGTAAATCATTTGCTCTCCCCCTCCCAGCCCATCTCTGCAAGGCGTGGGCACCTGGTCGGCAAAGGAGGGCAGTAGGTGCAACAAAGAGGGAGCCTTCTTGACTAATTGTGAGCCGTTTGGCTTGGGAAGGACCACAGCTTAGCTTTAGAGCATCTTCCTTGCATGCAGAAGCCCCAGGTTCAATCCAGTGTCTCCAGGCAAGGTTAGGAAAGACTGTATCCGTGGAGAGCTGCTGCCAGTAGGGCTGCGCGATATAGCGTCCAAAACCAGTTTGAAGTTCACATTGCGAATCACAGTGTGTGTAACGGCTAGGCGATATCTGGTTTTCAACATCATGATAACCCACCAGCTAAACACTGCAATGTTATCGCCAGCTAAATCTCACAATATCACCAGCTAAACATTGCAATCTACCACAATGTCTGAAATAAGGATGGAACTATACAGAGGTGAACAGGACAATGTCCTGGCAACTGCTACTATTTAGGGGTCTAAAACAAATAAATGACAATATTATCAATAATCAAAACTCAGTTTCATCACCAGGCAAGGCAAAATGCATCCCAACAGAACTTTTGGGTTTGGGTTTGGCTACCAAATGGTGGTATTCAGGACAATCTAAAGTACGTTAATGAGTGATAGTGAATACAAATAATCTGAGACTGCCAGCAAACCTCCTAGGAGGTAGAAGCAGCAGTGGCAGAAACAGCTTGCCATGACTGTCATATGTGTCGGCAGTAGCGGTGACAACCTGCAAGGCCTTGCAGTGGTGGCACAGTCAGTGTACGCTGGAGGCACTGTCCCCGTGTCCCAATCCCCAGCCCGGCGGCGCAGTTGGTCAATGTTCTGGTGCCATATCTGTCCACAGTCCAAAGCCACCTGATATGACTTTGGCCCTGTAACCCCAACCACCACAGCCGGCACCCAGGGAACCTCCCCCGCATAGTTCCGGGCAAATACCTTCTCTCCTGGAATGAAGACACGTGGCGCACTAGCACAGCCTGGGGAATCTTTCACTCCAAAATCTGGGTGCAGTCGGTCAAGAGTAGATTACAGACGGCAGCCCATCAAAAGTTCGGCCAAGCTCCAGCCTGTTGTTGTGCACAGGGTGATGTGTTGTACGAACAGGTACTCAGCTACCCTGTCCCATACGTGCCAAAGCTTCTTTAGCCAAGCAAACCATTCACTCTGCCCGACTGTTGCTGGCTGGATGAAATGAGGCTGTCAGAGCGTGGCGGATGCCCCAGCCAAGGAGGTAGCGCTCAAATGTACTCGCCGTGAATTGGGCTCCATTGTCCGATACGAGAATGTCTGGCAACCCATGTGTGGCAAAAAGCCTCTGCAGCACTCGGGTAACGGCTTCTGAGGTGGTGGTGGACATTAAAACCACCTCCATTAGAATATGCGTCCACTACCACCATAAAAGTGTATCCATGGAAAGGCCCTGCTAAATCGATATGCACCCTTGACCATGGTGCCTTGGGGGGTCTCCCATGAGTTCCCATGATGCACAGGTGGATCAGTACTTGACTCCTGGCATGCCTGGCACAATTCAACCCAGGATGCAATGGCCTTGCCCATGCCCAGCCACCAAACAAAACTGAGTGCCAATGCCTTCATGCGCACAATTCCTGGGTGCCCAACGTGGAGCGCATGAAGAACTCGCTGACGAAGCTTGGTTGGAATGATGACCTGGTCTCCCCATAGGAGACACGCATGGTGAGCTGAGAGCTCGTGCTGCTGTTGAGTGAAAGGCTGGAATTCCAGATCAGTTGGCCCTTTTGGCCACCCTCTCCACACCCAGTTGAGAACGCGGCTGATGGTGTAATCCTTGGAAGAATGGAGAGCGACGTCAGCTACTGACAGAGGAAATGCAGGCATTTCCTCAGTCAGGAGTACTGCTGACAAAGGTGCCGGATCTTCACCCAGCGTCAGCAAAGGCCAGCGGCTAAGTGCATCGGCGTGCCCTGACAACTTGCCTGGTCGGTATAGGAACCGATAGTTATAAACCACGAGGAAAACAGTCCAGCGTAGCATTCATGGCGATAAAATTGGAGGGGTTGGGCGGTCACCAGTCAGGATACCCAGAAGAGGTTTGTGGTCTGTGACGAGGTTGAAAATTCTGCCATAGAGGTATTCGTGAAAACGCTTAACTCCTGCCACGAGTGCCAGTGCCTCCTTGTCAAGCTGACTATAGTTCCTTTCTGCTGACAACAAGGTTCTCGAAAAGTATGCGATGGGAGCCTCTCTGCCATCAGGGAAAACATGGCTGAGAACGGCCCCAACACCGAAAGGTGAAGCATCGCAGACTAGGATGAGAGGACGCTCCTTGTTGTACTAGACAAGGAGGGAGTCTGACGTTAATAGTGTCTTTACAGCCACAAAGGTAGCGACTTCCTTGGGGCCCCATGACCACAACGCCTTTTTGTCCAGCAGTCGATGGAGGGGCTCAGCAATGGTCGCTTTGTGTGGCAGGAACATGTTACAGAAGTTCAATAGACTTAAAAAGGCCTGCAAGTCCTTCTTGTTTTGTGGTTTGGGAGCCTGTTGTATAGCTTTGATCTCTGCTTCTGTGGGGTGAATACCGGAGCTGTCAACCAGGTATCGCAGGAACTCGACTTGTGGTACAGTGATCTGGCATTTTTCCCTCTTTGAGACCTGCTTCTTGGAACCTTGTCAGGACAGCCCACAGCTGATCAAAAAGCTGTTGTGTTGTTTCCGCTGAAATGAGCACGTCATCGAAGTAAGGTACGACGCCAGGCAGACCCTGAAGGAGCCGCTCCATTAAGCTATGGAAAATTCCCGGTGCCACGCCGACTCCAAACTGCAGCCGACAACAACGGAAAGCCCCATGGTACGTGTTGATCATCTGTGCCTTGGCAGTGTTGTCATCTACCGGCAGCTGCTGGTATGCCTGAGCAAGGTTGAGTTTCGCAAAAACCTTGCCCTCTCCTAGTGAGTGTAGTAAGTGTTGGACGACAGGGACAGGGTGCGCGTGCTGTTGGAGCTCTTTGTCTATCGTGCACTTATAGTCTGCACAGATGCGCATGGATCCCTCAGGCTTGATGGACATCACGATGGGAGTCTCCCACTTAGCTTTGTCTACGGGTTCCAGGACCCCCTGTGCGATCAGCTTGTCTAGTTGTTCATCCACCTTAGGCTTGAACGCAAATGGTACGCGTCGAGGCTTGACTCTGATGTGTGTGATTAGCGGATCGAGGTTAAAGGATATGGGCAACCCCACATACTGTACCAAGGTTCCATCGAACACTTCCAAAAACTCTGTGATGATGGTGTCAATTTCTGACTGCAAAACGCTGTGGATGCCTGTAACTTCCAACCCCAGGGACGCAAACCAGTCCAGTCCCAGCAGGCTGGGCCGATTTTCATCGACCACGATTAACTTCAGCGGTCCCAAAAAGTCCTTGAAGGTCACTTCCCCAACTGTCAGCTCGGCCTAGCAACGGCAGTTGGTGAGGGTGTGGCAGTCCTTGTTAGCATACCTTGCCGACGCCTTCTTGTTTCCCGGTGCCGGTAGCATATCTGCTGGAGTAGACGAGCTGCAAACCCTCGCAATATGATCCTTATGCGAACAACGCTGACAGGTGGCGTCCTTGAAACTGCATTTGGACCTAGGGTGGTTGCCACCGCAACCCGCAGTCTGATTGGTCCATCGTTCGCCGTTTGACCTTTCCACGTTCCTGCTTGATGCGGCAAACATCATCCTCTTCATCTGAGCAGCCCTCAGATTCGCTGATCTCTCCATGGTGGACCGAGATTGGCTTCTTTGAAATTGTTGAGCTGTTGGCCTTGCAGATCTCCGCTGTTGACTGTTTTGCTGCCTCTGCGGCTTGAGCTTCTTTGATGGCCTGTTTGAGAGTGAGATTGGACTTGGCAAGGAAATGGCACTGTAGTTTCTCATCCCTCACACCGCACACGATTCGATCCATCAGGGCATCGTCCAAGTCCCAGAATTCACAATGGTATGCAGCTTTCCTGAGGGCCGATAAGAATTCACTGGTTGTCTCCCCCTCAGTTTGGATTCGATGATGGAACACGTGACGGGCAGCAATTCTGTACACCTTGGGTGCGTAGTGTCCCTTGAGTTTCTCAGTCAGTGTATCCCAAGGTGCACCGCAAGAGCCCTAGCCGTCTTGAAAACTTCTCTTCCGATTGTCCGTCAAATCGGTGAAAGCATTTGCCTCAAGGTAGCATTCGAACCGAGCGATAGAAGACTGCCAGGACTTGGTTTCTGGCGAATACGGGGGTAGAGGCAGTAGCGATGCCATGTTTTCCCGGTGCTGGTTGAATGGTGAGGGATGGACGCTAGCCTCGGCAATATCTCAGCTCTTGAGTGTTCAGCTCAGCAGTTCAGCTCTGGCTGTGTCTTGTTTCATCTGATCCCATCTTCATCGCCAGTGTTGAATAGTGGAAATGATGGACGAAGGGCACTGCTCTGTTGGATTCACAGCTCTTTATTACAGCAGTTAGAGCTGCTCCTGGAATCAGACTGACTGCAGCCTAGCTGGCTGCTTTATAGAATACTAAGTAACTTGTAACAGTAACAACTCACAACTAGCTAACCAATCAGTGAGCAACAGTTTTCAATCCTTCATTTGCATACTGGTGGCCCTGAGTGAGAACTGCATCTAATCTTAATACATAACAGTGGCAGTTGTAATGGCGACAGAAAGTGGTGACAGTAGTGGCAGCAGCCTGCAAGGCCTCGAGGCAGTGACAGGCAGTGGTGGCGGCCTGCAAGGCATCGTGGCGGTGGCAGGAGATGGCGGCAGTAGCTGTGGCAGCCTGTGAGGCCTCCCAGAGGTGACACAGAGTGACGGCAGCAATGGCACTCTGCAAGCCTTTGCGGTGGCGACGGGATGTGGCAGCAGTAATGGCAGACTATGAAGCCTCGTGGCGGTGATAGTGACAGCAGTAGTGGCAGTGGCTTGCGAGGACTCGCGGCAGTGCTGGGAGGTGGTGGCATTAGCGACAGCAGCCTGCGAGGCCTCTCAGCAGAGGCCTGCAGCAACTTGCAGCAATGACAGGAGGCGACAGCAGTAGCCGCATCCTGCAAGGCCTTTTGGTGGCGACAGGAAATGGCAGCAATAGCAGTGGTAGCCTGCAAGGCCTCGTGGCAACACAAGCAATGGGGTTTGCGAGGCCTCACCATGGTGGCAATAAGTGGCGGCGGCCAGCAAGTCCTCCTGGTGGTAGTGGGAAGTGGTGACAGAAGTTGCGGCAACCTCCCTCAGCAAAGCCTTCAGGCCACCTCTGCTTCTGCCACCGTCTCCTGCCGCCACTGCAAGACCTTGCAGGCCACCAGTACTGCTGCCGCTACGACAAGGCCTTGCAGCCTGCAGTTGCTTCTGCTGCCTAGCAGGCCTGCTGGCAGTCTGGCAGTCCCAGAATATTTGTATTCACTATGACTCATCGCTGTACTTTGGATTGGCCTGAATACCACCATTTGGTAGCCAAGCTCCAAACCAAAAGTCTCATTTGGATGCATTTTGGCATGCCTGCTGCTTAAAGTGACCATGAGGTGATTGATAATATCATTTATCAGTTCAAACATGATGTCGATTTCCCCCCCTTGTATCTCTAATATTTCCTCTGACGTAACGATTGGCACATATGCCCTTCTGGGTATTCTTTCTTGTCTTGGAGGTGCTGGTGGAGCCTGTGGAGAACAGGCCGGTTTTGAAGGGGGGTTTGGTCTGTGTAGAGACATTTTTTCTAGATCCGCCTTGCTCCCGATTCTGCTCCCCATTACATAAATGTCTGGCAGTTGGGGGAACCTTGAAGGAGATATTTGATGTCTTGATTGTTGTTCCTTTTAATTTTTTTCCTGTCTTTTCATCTTCATGCAGGGGAGACTGGGGCAAAGGGGAGGCCGGCCGGCCTGCCAAGCACCCAGGGTGACGCTGAGCTGCTCCTTGTGCCATGCGCGGGTAAAACGGGGTGGCAGCGCTGCCATTGTCCCGCTCGCTCCACTTTTGGGGGCAGCAGAGGCTTTTCAGAGGGGGATTGGGTCCCAAAGGGGGTGCACAGGACATGCAGCGGCCTTGGCAGGCCTCCTCAGCAGCCCGGAAAGTCGGCCTATGTGAAGAAAATTCATTTATCAGTTTTAGACCCTTAAGTAGTAGCAGTTGCCAGGTCATTGTCCTGTTTGCCTCTGTGTAGTTCCTTATTTCAGATATGTGATATATTGATGTATTGTGATTTTTAGCTGGTGATATATCATGATATTGAAAACCAGTTATCGCCCAGCCCTAATATAGAGTTGGAAGGAAACTGGAGGGTCATCTAGTCCACCCCCTGTAATGTTGTTGTTGTTGTTGTAGATCAGAGGCTGACAACTTCTAGCCTGTGGGCTTAATCAGGCACCTGTCAAACCTGGGCTGCAGGTAGGAGGGGGCATAATAGGGCTCTGGATCCAGTTCCCCACCTCTGTTGTGCAACTTCATTATTATTATTTCAAAAAGGTTTGTCACATGACAAATCTGAAGAATCATGAATTGTGCAGGATGTTTATGTTAGCCAGATTTAATATGTTTCCCTCGATTATAGTGAGAGGAAGATATTTAGCTCTCCCAGAATCAGAGAGTCTCTGCAAATGTAGTAAACAGGAACCTGATACTATGGAGCATATTTTCTTTTCTTGTGATTTTGGCATTTATGCCAGAATACAATTATTAGAGGCCTTACAACTAAATAGGCTGACTTCTACGCTACCAACGGTTCAGAACCTGCTTTCGGACAGTAATGATCTAATTCCTTTAATAGTGGCCGAATTTTTGAGTGCTGTCCATGTAGAAAGGCTGGGCCGTTATAAAGAGATTTAGTGGTTGTATTGTATTATTTATGCAAATTGATTTTCTCTGGAGTTAAAGATCTGACTGGGACAAACCTTGTTATGTTGAGCTTGTATTTTGCATAATTTTTATACTGTGTCTGTTTGATAATGTGTGGTTTGCTATGCCTAATAAAGGATATTTGATTTGATTATTATTATTTTAAAAAATAAGTTGCTCCAAGCATTGCTCTTGCAACTGGAGGAAGTGTTTCCAAACTATATCAGAAAAGAAAGGGACAAGAAGTGGATTACTGAGCAATCTCAAAGGAGTTTACAAAAAAAACCAAAACTGTCAGTAATAAAAGAGTTTAAAAGTACTGTTTAAAACATTTAAAAAATAAGATTCAGATGGCACAAAAAAGAATACAGTGAAGGTGTCTGTCTACCTGATTTCATAGGCAGGGAGTGCTGTAAGTGCTGCCACACTAAAAGACCAATTTCTTACAAATGCAGAATGGGTATTATGGTAAGGTAATCTTGCAGCTAAACTGGTCCATGCCTAGTCTGTTGCAGCAAACAACTATTTTAAAGAAATTCAGAGGCACAAGCATTTTCATGAGTAAGCCGTCTTTTTACGAAACAGAATACGTCAGGCTGAGGTGGGGAGAAAATCACATTATTTAAGTGCTGGTGTTGCAGTCCAGGTGTTTAAACACCTGGAATTCTACCCCCCCCCCAACGCTGCTGTCAACACCCCCAGATAACAGCAACCCAAAACCTCTTTCTGTTGGAGGTTGCCCATTACCGCTGCTCCAAAGCTTTCTCCTGTTCGTGCTGCAGGCATTTGTGCGGTACTTTAAAGTGCTTTTAAATCCTGTTTCTTTCCCCCCAGTTTCTTCCAGCTGACTGCATCTCCGCAGAATCCAGAGTAACTATAGGAGTGGGGTGATTGGGAGATGATGTATACAAGGGGGGGAGATGCTGACTATTTAAGATTTTGGGAGTGGGGGCCGCCATGTGAATTTTTTTGGAGGTAGGAATACAGCCCAGAGTCTGTGCATAGATGGTGTTCATTTTCACAGTTATTTCACTTTCTTTTACCAAAATATTTTGGTAAATATTTTTTTATTTCATTTTATAATGCAGAGAGAACGGTCACAACGAAAGACAAAAAATAAAAGATGAGAAGCAAAACTATGAAACAGGCACGTAGAATAAGTACAGTTGCACGCGGGTTAAAATAGCAAATTCCAAGTAAAGAATATTAGCATCATCTGATTATCAAGTATAGTTGCAGACTTTGGCTATTTCATTTCTAGAACGATGTCTGTGCTAATTGTTTGGAAGGGGAGAAACCCTACCAAAGAGTCTTGTGACACTTTAAAAAGACTAACAATTAAAAAACAAAAAAGCCTAGCTAAAAAAGGCTGACTATTTAGCTGGCCCTGCCTGTGGGGTTTCACCAGCCAACCCACCTCTGCGAAGAGCTTAATGGTTTTTAGCTCTATTCCCAGGTGCTCTGGCAAATTCTGCCTCCACCCACCCACTTTGCGAAACTGCATGAGGCTGCATGATGGAGCAATAGCATTCCGATGCCCTTCTGCAGCCAACGGCTGCACAGTTGCGAGGGCTGATGATTTGGCATGTTGTATGGAGTGGGAAAAGCAAGCAGGACGTTCTGCAATAACTGAATGGAATTTCCATGTGCCCATGTCCCCTCTCTCGTCATGCAAGACGATCGGCTTCATTCAGTGGGTGGCAGGTTCAGGTGGTGCTTCCTCGCACTTGTGGAACTCCCTGCTACGAGATTGTGGCAGCTTGCTTGAACAACCTTGAAGCTGAAAAGAGGCTGAAATAAATTTATGAGGGACTAACAACTTGTACCTTGACTGGCCTGAGCTTCGTGGCCAAGTGGGGATTTGAACCCTGGTCCTCCTTGGTCTGGTTCTGGCACTCTACCTACTGCACCAGTAATGTGGAGGAGAGAAGGTTCTGGAATGCCCTTAATGGGGAGCCAACCTCTTTCTCCTTCCCCCTGCCCCACCTAGTGATAACCCTGACTTACCAGCCTCTGATGTGGGCTTTGGACATGAGAGTCTCCTGTTGGCGTCTAAACGCACCTTGGGTTTGCCAAGGAGGATGCTCAAGCGTCCTCTCCTGAGACTGTTCTGATGTGCCAAGTCTGCGCTGTAACGTTTGGCAGTACAGCCTGCTGGAAGAAGAGAAAACCACCTGGTGCACATGTGTGTGTATATATTGATAAAGGTGATAGAGGATAGAAAACATGGTGAGATCATTCGAGGCTTGAAAGCAGCAGTGGGTTGGTAGGGTGCAAGGCAGGGAGCCTAACAGTAGGTGGCGCCAGAGGCAATGACAGGCTGAGCCAGCTGATTCTAGTTTTGCCTCCATGATGAGTTCTACAAGGGGCAACACTGAAACTGAGAAGGAGGAAGTGGACAGCTAGGGCCTGGACCACCCCCTAGACTGCTTGTAAATAAGAAGGCACACATAGATTAGTGGGGCAGTGTCTCCATTCACCCAGGCAGCCTCTGCAGCCTGAATGACTATAACAGGGGTCAGCAACCTTTCTCAGCCATGGGCTGGTCCACTGTCCCTCAGACCATGTGGTGGACCGGACTCTTTTTTTTTGGGGGGGGGGAAATGAACGAATTCCTATGCCCCACAAATACAGTGGTGCCCCGCAAGACGGAAAACCCGCTAGACAAAAGGGTTTTCCGTTTTGGAGGTGCTTCGCAAAACGAATTTCCTATGGGCTTGCTTCGCAAGGCGAAAATGTCTTGCGAGTTCCTGCGGGGTTTTTTTCCTCCCCCCCTTTTTCCCAAGCCGCTAAGCCGCTTATCAGCTGATCCGCTAAGCCGCTTAACAGCTGATCTGCTAAGCCGCTTATCAGCTGATCCGCTAATCCGCTAAGCCGCTAATGGGCTTGCTTCGCAAGACGAAAAAACCTCAAGACGAAGAGACTCGCGGAGCGGATTCTTTTCGTCTTGCGAGGCACCACTGTAACCCAGAGATGCATTTTAAATAAAAGGACACATTCTACTCATGTAAAAACACACTGATTCCCAGACTGTTCACGGGTTGGATTGAGAAGGCGATTGGGCCACATCTGGCCCCCAGGCCTTAGATTGCCTGCTCCGGGACTATAGGCTAAAATTGGTCCAGTGCAGTGAGAGGAGGCTCCTACCAGCACTATGTGTGTGTGTGTGTGGACATTGTGATTCAAAGTGTGAGCTGGAACTCTGTCTCCTGACAGAGGCCACTGGGCAGCTCTAGGCAAGTCCACAAGCCTCAACTTTCTCTGTTTTGCAAGGGGCAAGCAAAAGAAAGTGCATTGTTAAACTGTGGAACTCCCTTGTGCAGGAGACAGCGATGGCCACCAGCTTGCACCATCTCCCATGGGACAGCCCTTTACTACAGACAATGTACACATCATACAATTAAAGCACATGAGCTTCCTCCAATGAATTCTGGGGGTTGTAGTTAACCCCCTGCAGATCAACAACGCCTAGCACTCTTAAACTACAGTTCCCAGAATCCCTTGGGTGGGTGGGTGGGTGGGTGCATACTGTGTAAATGCATGTTGTGGGTGCACAGCCCTGCTTTGTAAAATGGGCATAAAGAGAGAGCTACTTCACAGGCTATTTGTAAAGAGGAGAAAATGTTGCAGTTGCCAATCGCTGCTATGTTGACAGCACCTTTCATCTGCATTCCTGAAACATAACTATTTTGAGTGGATGCTTTCTATTTATTTTTTAAAAAGAGCAAAATCCAATATGTGTCAACTGCAACCGTTTTTCATGCCTGGGGGCCTGCTGGCTTCTCAACTCTGTGCGAAAGGGAAAGGGGTAACTGTATTGAAGGTCGGCTGATGGTGTATGAATATCCGAAAGACTCCTGTGGTGTTTGTACAGTTTTACAATTACTGGCAAGCTAATCTCCCCTTGCTTCTCCCTTTTTTCTATTTCGAGGGCTTGGCTGGGAGCCCAGTGTGATCAGAGTTTTTGCGGAAATCAAGGGCCGGAATAAAATGATGCAACCGTGGAGGTTTCCATGGGCAGCGAGCTGGCTTTGGTTTGCAAAACACACATCCTCGTGCAGCACAGGACGTGGGAGACCAGGAAGTTCGCTGAGCAAATAATTTGTCCTTAACCCCACTGGTTTACGGACTGAGTTCCGGGGACTCCTGTGGTTCCTCCGAATAGGGCTGGCGGCAGGGGTCAGAATCATTGGGCATCCGCCAGTGCCCACGCCCTTGGAGGGGGCAGCCTTGGCTGAACCTCAGAACATCCTGGCTCTGCCGCTGCTTAACCTTGCTATCACTGCCTGTTTACCTGGCCTTTCGTTGGAGTCACTGTTGTAGCACAATGGTTAAAACACTGATCTGTGAACTGGGAAGTTCCAGGTTTGATTGTTTTCTGTCTCTTTAGCCAAGCCATTCTCTGCACCACCATTGGCTCTCACTACTTGCTCCCCAACACAATCTGCAGTATGGAGAATAACAATATTGAATTCGCTGATGGGCTAATTTCATTAGTCTGTTTATGGTTGGCCCGCCACATACTTGAGGGTTCTGTTCTGGGGCTCCGTACGCAAAGGCAAAATTTTGCAAAGTCAGGAACCGCTGTTCTGAGAGGTGGAGGTTTGCATGCTGGCCTCCAAGAAGGACACACAAGGACTTTGTAAGTTCCCAGGACCCTCTTGCATCTTTCCCAGAGCTGGGTGCACAGGTAAGGAAAAAATAAATTAAATAGAGAGCAGGGGACAATGGGCTTCTCCCGCTCTCCATTTACTTACTTATTCATTCCTCCCTCCCACATAAGGTTGCCATCGTGTACGTAAATTGAGCGTAAGTTCTGGGGCCACTGTATTTGCAAAAAAAATTATCTGCGACCAAAGCTAATTAAAAAATGATTACAGCAGAGTATAGCATGAAATCATGAATTATTATAATTATATCCCGCCTTTTCCCCACACTGGAATTCAAGGCAGCTTACACAAATTAAAACAACTCAAGTAAAATAAGAAAGCTAAAAACAGAAAAAAACAATAAGTTAAAAAGTAATTGAACTCTGAAACAATTAAAACAATATAAAAAACACATCTGTTTTAAAATATAGATTGTATAAACAGCACAGTCAGTTCCCAAAAGCCTGCAGGAATATAACCTGCCAGTGGAAGGACAGCAAGGAAGGAGCCAGTCTATCTTCTCTAGAAAGGGAGTTCCAAAGTTGTCTGGGAGCAGCCACCGAAAAGGCCCTATTCTCCATCCCCACTAAGCGTGCCTGTGAAAGGTGGCAGGATTGAGAGAAGGGCCTCCCCCAGTGATATCAGAGCCTGGCCAGGTGGTTCTTGGAGAATACGGTCCTTCAGATAGCTTGGGCTTAAGCTTTGCAGAGTCTGGAGTGCTCCTCGGGGGGCGGGAGGAGCCTGGGCAGTTAGGTGAGGTCTAAGCTGGTGCATAAATGCCAAAATTGTAAGTACCATATTTTTTGCTCTACAAGACTCACTTTTTCCCTCCTAAAAAGTAAGGGGAAATGTGTGTGCGTCTTATGGAGCGAATGCAGGCTGCGCAGCTATCCCAGAAGCCAGAACAGCAAGAGGGATCGCTGCTTTTGCTGCGTAGCGATCCCTCTTGTTGTTCCAGCTTCTGAGATTCAGAATATATTTTTTCTTGCTTTCCTCCGCCGAAAACTAGGTGTGTTTTATGGTCTGGTGCGTCTTATAGAGCAAAAAATACGGTACTTCTCTGATACTTTCCCTCCACTGTTGGAGGCAGTATGCCTCTGAATACCAGTTGTTGGGAATCACAGGTAGGAAAAATTTCTGTTGCATTCATATCCAGCTTTCAAACGTGCCATAAGAGGTTGTCCACTTTAAGGATGCTGGACTTAGATAGGTGGCTGGCCTGATCCAGCAGGGCTCTTGATACCAAATAGTTAAACTATGGAATTCATGGCCGCAAGATGTGGTGATGACCACCAATTTAGATGGCTTCGAAAGAAGATTGGGCAAATTTGTGGAAGGCAATGCTTGCTAGCTGCAACGGTTGCATTCTGCCTCCATTTGCCATAGACAGCAGTGCTTCTGAATACCAGTTGATGGAAGCTGCAGGAGGGGAGAGGGCTCTTGAGCTCAGATCCTGCTAGCGGGCCTCGTACTGAAGCATCTGGGTGGCCATTATGAGAACAGGATGCTGAGTTAGATGGGCCTTTGGCCTGATAAAACGGGGGAGAAGCTTGTAGGGATGGCATCATGGTGGAGACTTCCATTCCGCTCACATTTGAATGCGTACCTTTCCTGAGCCAATTTCCCAAACTGGGGTGCCGCTCTTCTTCGAAATACATGCTTCTCTGAGGTTGGCAATGAAATTCTCTGGCCAAAATAAAATAAGTGTGGATCCAGAGGAAAATGTACACAAAGTGTGTATATTAGCAGGGGGAAAGTAGCATACAATACACATTGCATTAGAGTACTTGCTTGCAAAAGAACGTGTGTATTTGTGTGCAGATTGTGTGCAGGCTTTTAATTTTTTTTCAAAGGGATGCAGAAATGAGGCAAACTGGATTTGAGATGGGGAAAAGGGGGAACTGAGAGAAAATGACAGATTTGTTCATCTTTAGTAAGTCAGAAGAGCCATGAAGCAGGATCAGTCCAGTGGCCCATCTAGTCTAGCATCCTGTTCTCACAGTGGCCAACCAGATGCCCCCATGAGAAGCCTGCAAGCAATGGTATCAGGTTTTCGGATGCATGCCTAGACCTGCAATTCAACTCATTGAAGGTGTCTTGGCAAGGATTCTGTAATCCAAGGTCTACACTTCTTTAAGACTTCACTGTGGCTTGGGGTGCATGCTTCCCCAGGTATGGTGCGTGACTTTAAGCCACTCCCGTAACAGATGGGATGTGTATGGTTATTTTAACCAAACTGTGCTTTTTCAAGGATGTGCTTTGGACATTGTCCAGGAGGGGGAGCTGTCTGCTCACCAGGTGTGGAAAACACCTTTCTGCGCAGATTGGAGAGGGTCCTCTATCCTTAAGAACTTCATCACCTGCAGGGAAGCATTCATTCCCCCTAAGCATGGTGGAGAAATGCAGGAGCCCATGTTTGTTCTGCTCAGAGGAGACCCCCTTGAAATTCATGGACACAACAAACTTAGATCCATTTATTTCAAGGGGGTCTACTCTTGAGTACAACTTAGTTGGATAAAACTGTTTTTTATGTGTACTGAAACGCTAAGCAAACCAAAACACAGCTATGCACTTCTTCTTGCAGTTATCAAACTCCAAAAATATGTGCAAAAATGCATAAATTAGAGGAAAGCATGCCTTAAAATGCATATAATCATGCAGATTAATACAGAAATATGCATTATGTTAGGGGAATTCTGGACTTCTGCATGCAATGCATATGGAACTCACTGCCACAGGAGACAGTGATGAACACCAACTTGGATGGCTTTAAAAGGGGACTGGACAAATTCATAGAGGAGAAGGCTAGCAACTGCTACTAGCTTCGATGACTGTGCTCTGCCTTCAACGCTTCTGAATACCAGTTATTGGAAACCACAGTGGGTGGGAGTGCTTGGGTTCTGCTTACTCATGGACTTCCCACTGGGGTATCAGGTTAGCCCTGTGAGAACCGGATGCTGGACTAGATGGAGCATTGGTCTGATCCAGCCAGCTCTTTTTATGTTCTTATCCCCAGATGGATTCTGACCTCTCTATTTAATGCAGATTTACTCTTTCTGGAGAATATTCTGTAAGTTAAAAAAAAAACAACTGCTACCAAAGACCAGTTTACAATATCAAGCCCCCACCTCAGCTGGAAGTTAGGCCTGGCCTCCTTTAGTTACTTCCGGGCTGAATATCTGCACTGACCTCTATGTGGGGTTGCTGCCGCCTTTGAAAACAGCCTGCAAAAAAAGCACCAACTAGTTCAAAACCAGGCAGCCAGACTTTTATCAGGTGCTGAAGAACTGGAGCACATAATTGCTCCAGCCTCGTTCCAGCTGCATCGGTTATCCTTATCCGTTTGTTTGTGGGTTCAATTTAAAGTGCTGGCCATTGATTGATTGATTGATTGATCCTACCTTCTTTCCCCACCCTCCGCCACCCAAGGAGCTGAAGGTGCTTCTTCCCTTCCTCATTTGATGCCCACAACAAGTACATCCATTGGCTTGCATTTAATGTAGTGCTAATTAACTTGTTTTAAAAGGCAATTAGACGAATTCATGGAGGAGAAGGCTATCAACCCAAGTGGGAGAGCTCAGTTGGTGGAGCATGAGATTCTTAATCAGGGTTGTGTTTGTGAGCCCCACTTTGGGCAACAGATTCCTGCATTTCTTGTGTTCCCTTCCAACTCTAGAATTCTGTGATTCTGCGATGGGCTACCAGCCACAGTGACTATTTTGCACTTCTGCTGTTAGAGGCATTATCCTTCCGACTAGGGCCAGTGTGGTGCAGTGGTTAGAGTGTTGGACTAGGACCTGGGAGACCAGGGTTCGAATCCCCATTCAGCCATGAAGCTCACTTGGTGTGAACATGGGCCAGTCACAGCCTCTCAGCCTAAACGTCCTCACAGGGTTGTTGTGGAGATTAAATGAGGATGAGGGAGAGCCATGTACTCCACCCCTGAGATCCTAGGGGTGAGAAAGGTGGAAGAAAAATGCAAAAAATAACCAGTAAATTAATAAAAGCCAGTAGGTGGGAATTTCAAGTGGGCAGAGTGCAGAGTAGGAAGTTCAAGTGGGCAGAATGTTATTGGGCTCCTTTCCAGCTTGCAGGCTTCCTACAGGCATCCGGGTGGCCACTCTGAGAATAGGGTGCTGGTTGGAGTGTGGTGCTGATAATACCAAGGTTGCAGGTTCGATCCCCGTATGGGACAGCTGCATAGTTCTGCATTGCAGGGGTTGGACAAGATAATCCTGAGATTCCCTTCCAACTCTACAATTCTATGACAAGGTGAGCTGTTGGCCTGATGCAGCAGGGCTCTTCTTCTGTTTGTACAAGGATTTACACTTAAGCAATGGAACATTCCCCCTCTTCCTGCACCACACAAGCAGTAAGTGTGTTCTGGGGGGGGGGGTTCTCCCTTCTCTCTAGAGCAGATTTGGGGAGGAATGCGGGGTGGGCGGGCGGTCAGACAGAGTTCTGTTGCACAGGACAGACAAAAGAAAGGACTTCTTCATTCAGTGCATAGTTAAACTATGGAACTCACTTCCACAGGAGGCAGTTATGGCCACCAACCTAGATGACTTTAAAGGAGGACTAAACAAATGAATGGGGGAGAGGACTGTCAAGGGCTACTAGTCATAATGGCTGTGCTCTGCCTACATCGTTGGAGGAGGCACTGCTTCTGAATACTGGTGGCTTGAAACCTCAGGAAGGGAGAATGTGCCGAGGCTCAAATCCTGCTTGCGTGCTTCCCTTTGGGGCATCTGGTCAGCCACTGTGAGAACAGGATGTTGGGCTAGATGGGCCATTGGCCGGATCCAGCACGACTCTTCTTACGCTCTTAATCAGGTCATGACCATTAACTTCAGCGGGTCTGCTCTGAGTAGGCCTAGCAGCAGATGCAACCGAGTTACAACAATCAGGTTCTCCCAGAGGAAATTTGGACCTGAGTTCATCTTGTTTTGGTTTGCAAGGGGTTAGGTGGGGTGGGCTTAGCAGCCGAGTGAAAAACAAGGCTCAGTCATGGACAGCTCATCTTGTCGCGGCTTCCCCTTCCTAACCACAACCACCTTCCTTCCTCGCTCTCCCGTGGCCTGAGTAGCCTCTGAGTAACCAGTGAGCACACTCTTGAACGCTGATCAAGGCCGTATGGTTCCGGTGACTCACAGAGGATGGGAAACGGGGCTTCGGAAACCCTTTTGTTACACGGACCTCTTCCGCCCAAAGTGGGGCCGTCAACATCCATCTACAGATGGCAAGTCCCAGATGCCTCTCTTCACACACACCCCTTCCCCTTCTCTCGGCGGCGTTGCCACAACACTGCTCAAAATGGCAGCATGTCAGAGCATGATGCGGCTCTTAATTACTTGATAGAAATGGCAAAGAATGTGAAAGGGTGTCATTGCATATCCACACCTTCTTTGCAAGCAAAACGTCCCCTGTTCAACCCCTGGCATCTCCAGGTAGGGCTGGAAGAGACATTCCCTCCCCCCAAAAAACCTCATTGACTGAACCCACAGAGAGCTGCTGCCAGTCAGTGTAGACAGCACCCAGCTTGACAGAGAAGCTGTTTGGCTCAGTATAAAGTAGATTCCTATGTTCTTAGAACACAAGCCCTAATGCCTCTCCTGGCTGGTAGGTGTTTTTGCTGGCTAGTAGCCACATGCCTGTAAATGCTGGTCTTGCTGACACAAGCATTTGCTAGCCGACAAGACCCATTTAGGGCAAGGGCCGTAGCTCAGTGGTAGAGCATCTGCTTTGCATGCAGAAGGTCCCAGTTTCAATCCTGGCACCTGCCAGTCAGTGTAAGCAGTGCTGAGCTGGATGGACCAATAGTCTGATTTCCTATGTTCCTGTTTCAGGGACTGGCACCATTGTGGGACAGATATCCCAGTGTTTCTGCACTGTATGTCTCTTTTGTAAGGATTCCTGCTATGTGACTAGCATATGCATCCCATAAAATTGAGACCCTGGACCAGCTAAAATTAGTCATGTCCAAGTCCCATCGAAAGAATAAGTAGCTTGAGTTGCTTTAGGGGCACATGAATCCCACCTAACATTAGTTGGAGTGCAGCCTTAACAATCTACTTCATATTTATTGTTTTGATTCATACAGAGTTTTATGCAGATTTTACTCAGTTTACTGAGCAAATCTATGCATGTGTCTGTTCATATGCAAGACCCACTGAGTTCAATAGGAGTAGGGATGGCGGGCAATTGAATTAAGTTTGAACCCTACCTAATTCAGACTTTTCACCGCAATACACAAACTGAAACCCAGCCGCCCTTTGAAATTTGCCCTTCTCCAAACTTTGCAATGCAGTTCTGTAGCCAAGCAATTTGTACAAAAATGCAGATACTGAGATATAAGTGTACATAAAGGATATAGTATTCATATGTGAAAAATAGCATGCAGAAATTAAGGAAATCTGCTGGGGGGGGAATATATTAGGCAAAATCGCATATAGGAAATGTATGCATTAGGAGGAAATTTATGGCAGAATGCTGAAATATGGCAGACAATTTAAGAGTGGAAAAATGAGAAACTGAAATGGACAGATTTCATAGAGTCATAGAATTGTAGAGTTGTAAAGGGACCCCAAGGGTCATCTAGTCCAACCACCTGCAATGCAGGAATTTGTCCATCCCTACTCCCAAGTAAGCACATATAGGATTGCAACTGCAAAGAGCCAATTGAAACCCATGCAATGAACCAAATGCTGTTTGTTCAATGATATGACTGGCCTTGTTCCCACCCTATTGCGATGCAATCTTTCCCTGGAGAATTCTGCAGTCAGGAACCCTTTTTCTAATGGTTATTATTATTATTATTATTACTTAAAAGTTGCCCTATGGAGACTCTGTCCTTAATGTCTAGCCTAAACTATTCCTTCCCTTTTGCCACTGGAGGCTCTTGGCTGTTTATCGTCCTGCCTCCTTCTGAGGCTGTGGATAAATCCCTTCCTTCATTTAGCCTTTTAACTCTGTGTTATTTATAGAACTTCTGATCATCTATGTCTGCTCTCTTGCTCGCTCCCACAGTCTTTGCATTGCCAGAATGCATCTGTGTCCTGGCTGTGTTTCCCAGGTCTTATGACTGCAGTTACCTGGAGCGTGTCTCTACGTTTGTCTGTCTAAAAAGTCTTTCCAGGCCTTTTCAGCTTCTTGTTTTGTGCATTTGGCTGTTGATCTGTGTCAGCTGTATGCAGACCCTCAGGCACTCAGGCTGAATGTGGCCCTCAGGATCTCTCCACCTGGCCCCTGGCACTTCTAGTCATGGCACACTGCTCATTGGCTCAGCTTAGAACTATTTTGTGATTTGCGCTAAATCAACAGGACTTCACTTAGTCATGGCTGCTTTTCATTTCAACGAAAGATGAGCACAACTACTGTAGCTTAGTTAGATTCATAGAATAATAGAATTGTAGAGTTGGAAGGGACCCCGAGGAGAACTATGCAGCTGTCACATACGAGTATTGAACCTGCAGCCTCAGCATTATCAGCACCATGCTCTAACCAACTGAGCTATCCAGGTTAAGAATATGCCATGAGTATTGACTGACAATTGCATGATCTATTTAGGGCTGCAATGCTTGGTTAATCCTCCAAATTCATCGAGGATAAGACTAAAAGTGGCTACTAGTCATAATGGCTATTCTAGCTAGGAATGATGGGAATTGTAGTTCAAAAGCAGCTGGAGACCCAGGTTTGGGAAATCCTAGGTTTGATTAACCCATTAAATAGCTTTTGATTTAAAATGATGCCCTTGATTAAACATATAGCAGGTTGGTTGTTGCTCTGCAAACTTATGGATAGTGGAGACCATCTTAGAAGAGGCATTTCCACTGTCCCCCCAACAAAGACAGAATGCCTTATTCAACACATCTTAGAAGAGGCTTTTCCCTCAGATGGTAACGCCTCGTCAAAGCTGATGCCTATTGCAATGTGGGTAACCACCTCTGAGAAGAAAGACATGATGTTTTTGTGCTCTTCAGAATGATTGTTTTGTTCATCGGCTGAGATATGCAGTTGCGTTCAATTAATTAACCAAATTAAAGCCCATCCAATTAAGATTTCTTCAGTTGGGTTGCAGCCCTGATTCCAATATTGTGTTGGTTTTGGGAACACCTTCTGTTTTAATAAATTTAAAATGTGGTTCTTACATGTAAATCATGATTTGCCTCTTTAGAATGCAGATGACATCAGTGTTGTTTTAAATTGCTTCAATGTGTTTTCAGAAAATGCAGTTTGGTTCCAGGCTCACTCCTCAAACCATTATAAACATCCTGTATAAACTTCAAGTTTCTAGTCCTTAGTCTTTATTCAAAGCTTTTCCCTTCTCTGCACTTAACACTGACTGACCCCTCTTTCCGAGAGTGTGCCCTCTAAGAGTAATAGTCCTGATTTTGGGTAAGCTTTCTGTTTATATGGGAAGGGATGCATGTAGCTTTGCAATGTAGCTCAGATGCATTTTGCTTCTGACACCCTCGCCCCCATCAGAGATTACTCAGATTGCTTATCAGAGCTACTTGTGTGGGTTTCATTAATCCCTCTGTTATCTTACTTTTGTGGCATCTGTCTGTCTCCGGAGACAAAGGATGAGTTCGCCTTTGGGGGTGAAGTCAAAGTGTTGGAAGTTTGCAGTGCTTGCTATGGCTGTAGAGACTGATAGTGGAGAGACTTCTTTTTCAGCTGGGGCAGCTGAAGGCATCGGGTTGAATGCAGCCCGTATAGGAACATAGGAAGCTGCCTTATACTGACTCCATCTAGCTCAATATAGTTAACACTGACTGGCAGAGACTCTCCAGGGTTTCAGGCAGTGTTCTCTCCCAGCCTTACTTGGAGATGCCATTGCGGGGGTTGAAGCTGGGACCACTTGCATGCAAAGCAGTTTGCTACGGCCAGTCACTTCTGCTCTTACTGATTTCAGTAACCAGAATGAAATGGGTTTAGTCTTAAAGTCCATTATTATTATTGTTATTATTCTTAGTTGCCCACCCTTCATCATAAGGCCCCAGGGCAGGTAACAGCAACTTTAAGTTCAATATTAAAACAGTTTAAAACAAGTTACATTTCTAGGCATAGGTGTGTACTGAAAATGCTATTTCAGGTGTCAATGACCTGAGATGGTGTCTTTAGCATGCGATGGAAATGATCCAATGAAGGTGCCGGATGCAATTCTGTGGGGAGGAAATTTCACAGCTTCTGGTTTGCCAATAACAGTGCCCACTCCTGGACTCCCCCCCCCCAACTTCTGGGGTGGTGGAACTACCACGAGAGCCCCTTCTGCCAATAGGAAAATCCGAGAGGGTCTGTAAGGAATGAGGCGGTCTTTCAGATATTGGGGACCCAAGTCGTTTAGGGCTTTAAACACTAACATGATAACCTTCAATCAAACTGGCATCCCCTGCATCTGTTTTAAAACAGGGGTTCTATTAGTTTTAAACTGAACCCCGGGCAGTAATCTGGTTGCTGCGTTTTGGGGATTAGGATTGCTTGGCTCTGGAAATAGGTGATCTGGAGACAGATGTTCCAGGTAGATCACTCTACTTCTAAACAGCATGGGTTGTCTCCAACGTTAGAGTCGACCCGTTGAAATGAATGCACAGGGCAAAACGTAGGTCTGTGAATTTCAGTGGGTCTATTATGAGCAAAACCTAGTTGGCTGCAACTAGAAATGGAGGAAGAATTAGATTTTGTTGGCATTTGAAGGAGAAATCCCCCAGTTTGCACGTCTCAAATCGAAACAGCTATCTGTTAAAATTCGTCCTCCTGTGAATTTTGTGATGATTCCATTCTCCAACCTAGCAGTATGTACAAAAATGCATCTGTGGGCGGTTGTTGGGCACATAAATGCCTACATTACTGAAAATGACACAGACATCCTTTGAAAGTCACACTTCTCTGAATTTTGCAATGCGGTTCTTGAGGCAAGTAATGTGTACAAAAATGCATTATATTAGGGTAAGTGGCTTGCAAAAATGTGTATATTATCAAAACTGCATACAAAGAAATGCATCAGCCCTAAAATGCTGATGAATTTTCATGCGGATTTTTTATATAAAAAAACCCCAATAATTCACAGTTTGCTGTGGAAATGTGGGGACCTGAA